>NC_064633.1:414520533-415253033 GCF_023864275.1 Schistocerca cancellata
TGATGGTAGTGGTGGAGGATATAAGTGGGGCGCTATCGAAAAGGGGCGTCAGGTAAAATGGAACATGAAATGAAGGAAGACAGTGAAGAGGGGGGAGGGGGAGGAGAGTGAAGGAACAGAAAGGAAAGAGGATTGCGATGAGGGGGACTGAGAGGGCAGGGATGATGAGCGGGGGAGGGGGGGCAATGAGGTGGGAGGGGGCGATAGCGGGGAAGTGAGGGAGGAGAGTGGGGAAGGGACTGCGAAGAAACGAAGCAGGGAAGCGGTGAGGAGTAGGAGGGGGCATAGGAGGGAGTCAGGAGAAGGCCATAGGCACGGAGCGAGGAGGGGGGAGGCACGGAGGGAGGGAGTGAGGAGGGGGGGAGGCACGGAGGGAAGGGGCGAGCGGGGAGAGGCACAGAGAGGGGGCGAGGGAGCGGGGGGGGAGGCGGCAAGGAAGGGGCGAGCGAGTGGGGGGAGGCAAGGAGAGAGCGAGCGAGCAGGGGGGGGAGGCAAGGAGGGAGCGAGCAGGGGGGAGAGGCAAGGAGGGAGCGAGCAGGGGGGGGAGGCAAGGAGGGAGCGAGCAGGGGGGAGGCAAGGAGGGAGCGAGCAGGGGGGAGGCAAGGAGGGAGCGAGCAGGGGGTGGCAAGGAGGGAGCGAGCAGGGGGGGAGGCAAGGAGGGAGCGAGCAGGGGGGGAGGCAAGGAGGGAGCGATGGGAGGAGGCAAGAGAGCGATGGGGGGGAGGCAAGGAGGGAGCGATGGGGGGAGGCAAGGAGGGGAGCGATGGGGGGGAGAGGCACGGAGGGAGCGAGGAGATGCAGAGGGAGCAAGGAAGAGTGAGGAGGGGGTAGGCATGTAGGGAGCGAGGGGGAGGGGGGCACGGCAGGAATGAGGGGGGCCAAGAAGTTCCCATAAATCAGGATGGATACTGCAGTGATGTATGGGGTATAGTTTTTCACTGTGTGGTATTGCATTCTTGTGAAGCAGAGATACTGATTATATTACATCTATAGTTCAATCTTTTCAGATATACCAAATATTGGCAACTGTGATCATCATCATTAATAGCAGTAAAATATAATATGTATATGTGCAAATTCAAGGTTATGGTTTCATAAAGTAGGTGAACACACGACCTGCAACCGCATGTTCTCCCCCGTTTTTTTCCAAGCAAATTTCTGCTCCTGATACAGATATTAGGCTTTTTGTTAAGCCTGTATTTGGAATTACTTTGTTTATGTGTACTTCGCATTTAAGGGAAATCAAAACTTACACATAAGCTAAAATCATACAGACTGTATGTAAAAAGTCATGTACCCCCCTCCCAATATGTCAACTATTCTCTATTTTTTTCTCAGGCTTAAAATTGAGAACAACTAAAAACTAAAATTTGGACTAGTTGGTGAAAAAGTCAGAAAACTGCACAGTTTTAAAACCATTTTTTGATGAAGTAGTTCACATATTAATGGACCGAATGTCACTGTCCAAAGGAGATGATGGAAATGTGATTTAACTGCCAAAATATTGTGCCCATTGGACACTGATATCCAGCCATTCACCTACGAACTATCTCATCATGAATTATGCAGGGAGAAGTTGATGAATCACACATCCCTGTCTATTATAAGAGCAATTTAATTTCACAGAAATGTTTTGAACAGCACTCTCCTTTAGAATAGTTAAAAGTAGAGTTTTGTGGGTTGGTACCTAGAAGGCTACCAGAAACTGTACCGAATGTAGGCATACCAGTTGCACACAATACACCCAAGACCTGCAATATCAGTGAATTTGATTGTGGTCAGATCACAGTTATAATCCCTTACTTTCTCTCCGCATGGCTGATTAATGGTGTGCTTTCATGTATACAACAGAGTTGTTGATTGCACTTCATGCACTATGTTTTGGTGATAAACCGAACTGTCTCCTCCAGCTGCTGCCAGCTGTGCAGTTATGCTTACTCACTGCCTGAACTACGTTTCGTACAAAGCTACTATTCATAGCTGAGTCCTACTCCCTGCACCAACTATGCCCTCTTATGCTCATTTTTTTTTTCAAAGCTTGCATTGTTATTCTATGAAACACACATTCTCTCCATGTTTTCCAGCTCTGATAAGTGAGATGTCTGCCAAGAACTTAATTGATTATGTTGCACCAAAAACTTGGTTGTGTGAACAAAAATGCTGGTCTCAGCAGATCAGTTATTAATTCATGCTGGGCAACCACAAACTGTAAGTAGACATGAAATCCAGAACTACCTTCTAATGATGAAGTATAGAAACCACCAGCTCACTGGCACATAAATGCAACACATTACAGGAAAGATACATTAAGGTGGACTCATGAACACTGCCATTTGATGTGAAAAGCAAAAAGCATAAAATAGGTTCTCTGCACTAATGAATCACAGTTTCTGTTGATATGTGCCCATTGGAAGGTAGGAAATCACTAAAAATCCTCTCTGAGATGATTTATCATGTTAAATAGTGTATCATCAGGCGTGTTGTGTAGGAATTCACACGTAGTGGATATTATTTAAATGGGATAAAACTGAGATCCTGATTTATTTGTTATTGTGTCTCTCAGCTAACAGTACACATCTTACACTGCAATCATGTGCATCTGTTCGTCAACATCACCTCACAGGTGGTCAGATCCATCAACACTACAGGTGAACTATAGCTACAAGAACACAATGGGTGACCTCTTACGACTACTTGGTAAAAAATTAATTGCGTAGTCAGGTCCTGGGATCACATATTACTGACCATTCCACCACTCCACCCTGTACCAGTGGCATCATTTGAAGAGGTATGGAGTGTGACTCAGTGGATCGAAGCGTACCTGGGTAGAAGAGGAGAAACGGATCAGCGGTGTACTTTGTTTTTCGTGCAGGACTGTTGTCAGCACTTGCTGTGAGGCACGATGGGAACAAATGAAAGTGTGCCAGCTGTTTGTGTTACGCAGCTGATGAGAGTGCAGGAGGCAGACGACATGTTCCAAAAGTAATACATTTGGAAGAAAAGATGAAATATTGCTGTAAACGAGGATTATAAATTTAATTGCTCCTTGTTTGGGTTACAGCTCTTTATACTTCAAACCAAGGACAGGTTTGCAGCCTCTGACATATTCAATAAAAGCAGTGAAATATTTGTCTGCTCCGCACTGCTATACTGCTATGCCATCAATCTGCACGATTCACAAAGTAAGTGGCTCAGTATTTTTAATTAAGTCATGGGAGAAAGTAGGTGGATCAATGATTATTAATATATCAAAGTGTGTGTCTATTATTAATGAAAACTGATGCATCTACCTTCTCACATGATTAAATTAAAAAAGCACTGATGCGCTTACTCAAAGTGACAGCTTTCTCTGTACTTCCAAAAGATTCCATCCACGCAAACCTTTGACTCACACAGAGTAATTTCACCACTACGTTCGATTCATTTTCATCTTTCTGCAATTAATCTGTGAGAAACGCACCAATGAACGATGTCACCATGCAGAATTAAATCACTTAAATCCATAGTAAAAAAAAAAGACTTCTTATGAAAGTTACTAATACACTGAGAAACAGCAAACAAAATGATGGTTTAAATTCTGGCACTAGAAAGACAATGCCTCTGTTCTTGCCTCTCATTCATTATGTCAAAGAATCATCCCTCTGGCCACGCAAAACTGACATTTTCCCCAAGCCATGAGCAGTAGATAAGCACCAGCACGATTGCCACTGACCCTAATCTAGACTTTAAATGTCTAAGTCCCTTACTACAAATCCAGAGATCCTGGTTTCAATACCAGTAAATCCAGGTCCGGGGTTCAATCTCCAGTCGCACCAAGAAGTTATTCTGTCAAATGTTTTGGCTTTCACCTCATGAAATGACTTGTTAAAATGGAAGATGTGGCAAGATATATGTGATAAGTTTAACGTAACTGTAGTTCCACCTATAAGACAGAGCAAAGGCCAGACAAATGCAACTTTACACCACCACCACCAATAAAGCAACGTGGCATTCAAAACAACATTTGGGTCGATAAAGCTTTGCCTTTATGGAGAGGTATCTGCTTAGCTCGCTCGCTCGCTCTCTCTCTCTCTCTCTCTCTCTCTCTCTCTCTCTCTCTCTCGCACACGCACACACACAAATAGTTTGGATGATTATTTTTGCCTCAACATTAAATTTTGTATTATGAATGCACTGACATTGAGCTCATGTTTCTACACACATTTAGAACACGACTGGGACAATGGTAAAACAGTGCAATTTTGTGCAAGTAATGCACCACAACCTCACAGCTTAACGGCAGTGGTATGCACAAATCAAGATTCTGTATGTAACAGAGAGAAATCCAAACAAAACCTACAATATGACATCATACAGACTGTATAATCCGAGTTAACAATTCCCAGATACTCCAGTCGGATAAGCCAGTCCATCTCTTTAATATTAGCCATGGCACTTAAAGGATGTTACGCAAAAGCTGTCACTTTGAAAAGCAGATCTGGTAGTATAATAGGCTTCACATATATTGGTAAATGGAGAAGTCAAATACAATTCCTTTGCTGAGGATGCAATATCTTGTGTTTATGAGTTACTAAAGAAAGGAACATTTGATACTAAACAAGTCTTGACACCCTAAAGGAAACTCTCGTCAAAGACAATTTATCATCACTAATAGTGGTTCTTCACAATCTACGATTCTGCTACAGAAATTTTTGAGGCTAGAAGTTCGGAGAAAAGACACACATTTCAAAGTAGGATACTGTGGTGAAAATCAACCAGATGGCATAGCTTGACGACAAAGAAACAATGGGTAACAGACTACTGCTACTGCTAGAACTAGGTCTAAATGCTGGTAGGTGCCTTAGAAGATTTTCTCCTGCTTTTTAAATCAAATATGACCAGAGACAATGGAGAAAGGGGATTATAATGCATTCACAAAAAATTCTAATAGAATCACTGATAACACGCATGGGAAAACCAGGAACTACTGAAACTCATCACATTCCTCAAAAAATTCTTTAGCCAAAATGGCGTCAACTTTGGTAACGCAGAATGTGATTCTCATCAGTGCTGCATTGTCAAGGTAAGTGAGGGTATTAAAAGTACAGCTTTTGGAATTAATTCACTCCATAAAGAATACTTTGTGGATATGACATCATTGATAAATGTGCATAGGCATTTCCATTACCTTTTAAATACAATTTAAGCCCAACAGTGCTGATAAAAGCACAAATTAAAAATAACATTTAAAAAACAGAAAAAATTCTACTAGTAATTTTAAATACCACTCTTCACTCTCTCAACAATATGTTTAAAAAAAAATTGTTATCACAATTAATGCATAAGTATATTAGTATCACATTGGATCAAGTGATCTACTGATATAAGATACTGGTTTTGTCTCAACACCATTAAGTTGTGGTGCGTGACGTGTGCAAACAGGAAGAAAACAGAATACTGGCAATGTTATATTTTAGATATATATTATTTTCTGGACTAGTGGTTGTGGTGGAAGACAGATTTGTGGTGTAGCACAAGGGTAGATTATGTTGAAAAATGAAAATTCAGTATGACTTCGCAAAGCCACTGAATGTGAATATGAAGCCTTAGTTATGAAATATTGATCCTCAGTGCAATCTGCGACAAAGGTTAGATCGAAAGGTGATTGTTGTTGTGCGGTGAAGCAGCATCAGATGCATCATTTTATACTTTGTGTTACTTCTGCTTGAGTAGACTTATTCAAAAACTTAATTACAAAACTAGCAATATTACTAAAAAAGAATCACATGGATTCTTCAAGCTCTTGGATCCATAAAATTGTCATCAAACACCAAACTGAAGTCAGCTTATCATCTCTGATAGAATTCCATTTGAAACACATTAATGGCCTATTCGTAAGATTGTGTGTTCATTTAAATGCTGTAATGAAGCTTCAAAAGGAAACTTTGAACAGTGTAGAGCTCTACGGAAATGCCATTCCTAGGTCTCCGACCAAAAAAGATCAGAAAAGAAGTGAAGACATAACAAACAACAGGAGTTCAGGATGTTGTGAAAGGGTAAAGGTAGGACATATCACTATTTTTCCAATATTTTTCATGTAGATATGTTCAATGGGTAAAATCCACTTTTTGCATCATGGAATACAAACAGTAATTGTTGCTTTCTGTATCCCCCCCCCCCCTTCCACAAGTCATTGGAGCCCACTACATTGCACCATGGACATTTCAAAATGGCAAATGCCATACCATCAACAATAACAGTAAGTTCCTCACAATCCTATTAGCTTTGAATTTCTGAACCCAACAAGGCAAGGAAGCTAACAAATTTATTCAAGAAATATGTCATCGAAAAATCCTGTTCCCTTAGTTCATCACTTAGTTCTACGAGAACCTATCCATTCAAGCTACAGGAAACCACAATATTTACTAAAACACACGCACACACACACACCTGCCAGAGACTGTGGTCTCGTGTGTGTGTGTGTGTGTGTGTGTGTGTGTGTGTGTGTGTGTGTGTGTACTAATTTCAAAGGCCTTGTTAGCCGAACGATCACTTTTCAACAGTCTTTTTGGTGTGCCTATCTGTGAGTCAGCATCTCCACTATATGGTGAACAGCAACTAACATTTTCGTAATATTGTTACATTCCATCTTGGGTTTTACAATATTTACTAAACTGTTCAACACTGTAAAAACAAAGGAAATTCCTGACGGGAACAATGCTTAACATTAGGGAAATACAACCACTCACTTATATCAGACTGATGTGTGGTGCAAAAACACATGTAACTGAAAACAATATATATAAACAATAGCTATCTTTTTTCTACCAAAAGTACATACATTTGCTCACACAAACACACAGAGAGCCAAAAACACACTCCTGCAGTGAGACTGGTTATTGATTATTGATTTTTGAGAGAAGGTGCCAGGGCAGATGGAGGTGGGAACTTTGTAAGAAAAAGCACACGATGCAATGGGGGATAGTGTGATTGTGCAAGGCAAATCTTTTGAAAGGTGACTCAGCAGCTACATAACAAAGTTAAATTATTTCTGAGTGTACAGTTTAAAAAAGATGTAGAGAGAGGGAGGAAAAGGAGAGGGGAGGGTGGAGAGGAGGAAGGCAGAGGCAAGAAAAGGGGAGGGAGGGCATGTGCATTGGAGGGAGCAAGGACAGTACAGAGCCAATTCACGCATGCTTAGATCAGAGAAACTTGGACTGGAAGGGAGTAACCAAATAACCTGTTTAATGAAGCAGTTGTTGAAGTAACGTGTTGTGGAGCACAACATGTTGAGCAACTGACTGGTCAAATTTGCAGTTTGCTACAGTTTGGCAGTGGCTATTCGTGAGAGTAAAGAGTTGATTACTTGTTCTGCCCACACAAAGCTGTACAGTAATTGCACCTGATATATAAAATTGCTGCTTTCAAAAAATTGCTGCTTTCAAATGTGGCTCTGCCTATTATTGAGTAGGAAATATCCCTGAATGGAGGTGGTGGGTGGGTGTACAGGCAGATCTTGCACCTGCGTCAACCACAAGGAATGACCCATGGGATTGGTGTCTGAGTGGATAAATCAAATTCTGTACATCACTGGAGGGGGTATTGTCTACCAATACAGGCTCTGGTAAGGTTATTGGTATATTTTGACAAGTCCTACTTTCCACTGCAGATGTGGTGTACACGGTTTGGAAAGTTTTTTTGCAGGAAAAACATTTCTTCGTCAGGAACTCCATTGACAACAGCCAATTGAAAACCCCACAGAACATTATTTAAAGCAGCTCCAGCTTCCCTCCAATCATCCTCCTCCTCCTCCCATCCAGTTGTCCCATGGTTATCGTTTGGAATTCCTCACTAATCTAGCCTCACATTGTTTTGCTAAATCCATTCCCGGTGAGAGCAGCATCACTCCTATGGAACATACAGCTCCTCAAAACCTGAAATCCAAATAATATTTACTAATTATTTCTGTCATCTCCCTCCTCACACTACACTCCTACCTTTTGTCTACTCTTACAAGGGGTCACTTTGTGGCTGAGTACAATGCTCCCACAGAACAAGCCTCTGCTTTTGTTGACCAACACTTTTAACTATTTTCAGAAACCTACAGCCCTACATTCAAGTCACTGCTCCTTTCCTTTGCAACCTTTCCACAGTTCCTATTCCATTACCATGAGACTCTTTGTCTGTCACTGTGGATGCCGTATCTATGGCTGGCTTTTCCAATGTCACTGTCATACTAAACCCACCACCTCTTTCCTAATCCTCCTAGCCAACCACATCCTAACCCACAATTATTTCAATTTCAAAGTCCAAATCAATGAACGAATCTGTTGTATTGCCATGTGTACTCACATAGTGTCATCCTAGGCCAACTTATTTGTGGACTAACTGGAGGAATCCTTACCATCCAGTCAAAACCTAAGCCCATTGTCTGGTCTAGATCCATTGAGGACATTTTCATGATCTTAACTCATGAAAGGGACACCCTTTGCTATTTCCTCCGTAGCTTCAACACCTACTCTCAAATCCATTTAACCCTTTGCCTTTGGGTCATTCCCTATTGGGCAATGCAACACCTGTCTCTCTCTCTCCTCACCACCACCACCACCGCCGCCGCCACCACCACCACCTACCGAAGTTCCAGTCATAGAAATCTTCTATCCAATAAAAGGCAGAGTTGGGTGCGAAAGCAGCTATGTTATATATTGACTACTGTATAGAATTCTATGTGGACAGGACAATTAACTATTCGTCTGAATTGGCATCACCAAACTGTAGTAAACCACTGGCCTGACCATCCTGCTGGCAAACATGCTTGCACCAAAACCTAAATGACTTCAACAGCTGCTTCACTACACGGACCATTGGGATACTCCCTTATAGCATGGGTTTCATTCTATGTGGACAGGACAATTAACTATTCATCTGAATGGGCATCACCAAACTGAAGTAAACCACACACCTGACCATCCTGCTGGCAAACATGCTTGCACCACAACCTAAATGACTTCCAACAGCTGCTTCACTATACGGACCATTTGGATACTCCCTTCCAGCGTGAGTTTCACTTAAGTACACAAGTGGCAATTTCTCTCCAGCATATCCTAGCATCTCACAATCCCCTGGCCTAAAACTTTGCTAATTTGTTTTCCATTGCCTCGCCTTACCCTTTCCCTTATCTCTTCTGCCCACACCATTTGTTCCCCACCCAGAAGTACAGATTGTGTATGGGTTTGATTGCAATGACACAGAGGAATTGCAGAAAGCAGCATTACTACTTATACTTATTGCTACACTAGCCGTCAATACAAGAACTTTTGACTTTAATTTCGGTCATGTGTGTCTGATAGTGGGGTAAGAATAAAAACATCAGCAAGTCTGCTTGACAAGGGCTTTCATGCTTACACATATTACAAAAATGTGCCATTTCATTTATACACCACACTGAAGATCTCTCCTTCACGTGTCGTTTTTAGAACAGTTTATTATGCTAAAGTGGCAGTAAATGCAACTTTGGTATATAAAACCTTGCCCCCCTCTAAACATGTTGGTAGAAACAGAATGATATTTTTCTGAGGAAGATTTATAGCATCTGCAGCTGGCGTGCAGGCCCTAATTATATAATAAAGTAAATTTCGATTTACTTAAAGCTTCAGAATAAAAAATAATCCTCAAAGACTACAGGTAATACACTTCCCTTTAGGAAGGAGAGGGCTATAAGTCCTATATTCCATAAGGGAGCTAAGTATTCTGTTTTTGGAAACACGGAAGCGTCCGATCCCGCCCGTCTGCTTTGACCCATGACGTCACAAATATGGCGGAAACAAAAACAAACACACACACTTTCCACAAGAAGCCTAATGACATTAACGGGACAAGTGCGGGAAATGGGGTGTTTTGGGTGGGGGTGGGGGGGGGAAAACTAAACATAAACAAATTTAGACGTCTTGCGTAGCTACAACGTGTAAGTGAAGACAGCCATGCATGAATACCCACCCACCTCCCCAGGTGTCGTAACCCCTGCAACCCATAGAAGATAAAGATGCTTCATTAGCTGATTAGTGTTCTTTAAAAAAAAATCTCATGGGATAGAACGAACAGATCAGAAAGATAAATATAATAAACTAAAACAGAAATTGGAGGAAACAGATAATTAAAATAAGTAATAAGCGTTTTTAAATTAAAAAAAAAAAAAGCTCACGAGATAGAACGAACAGATCAGAAAAGTAAACAAAATAAGATAAAACAGAACTGGAGACAGCCACACTCAAACCAAACTCCGCGCCGTCATGACGTCACACACGACAACACCCTTACGTCACGGGTCAAAGCCGACGCGTGGGATCGGACACTTCTCTCGACCCCTGTTTTTCAATTCTTTCCCTTGAAATAATCTTTGAAAGAAGGAGAAAAGACGTGACCAAGCTGCAAATACAGTGAGTCAAGTGTTTGTTTCCTGCTATGCTTATTTTTTACTTTTCATTGGATCTTTCTCATTGGCTCAAATGTGATAACCTCCTCCCCCCTTTCCCTTCTCAGTAATCTTGGTTGTGGCGACAAACCAGTCTGTAATGCAGTCCGAGGTCTGGAATGGGTGACAAAATGGAAAGCTGAAAGCTGTGAAAGCCAAACCAAAAATGTGGTAACAGATTTTTTTTTTTTTTTTTTACTTCATGATAAATTAGGGAAAAACTGTAGTACACAACAGAAATCTGCATTGTGTTACATGTCTCACACATCTGATAAGAAAAATGTGAGAGCAGTAGGGGGAGGGTGGAAGGGAGAGCACTATGTAACTCTTATCCAAATTGAAATAGTATGTCTTGTCTTGGAAGTGACAAGGTGTATAAAAATAAATCTTACTTCAATACAAATAGTGTCAAATTATACATTCAACCATATTTGGCAAAGAAAACTTCTATGTGCTACTACCAGAGCACAGGGAAAGTATACCGAGTGTCGCAATTTACGATAACTTAGGTGAGTAGACAACACGTAAGCCAGTACTGTTGCAGTTTTATTATACCCAAGCACTTTCCTCTTCCTACTTTGTAGTAGAAAGAATTCTTAAAATGGTTGGGATTAAATTGTCTTAATAACTGAGATTGTTCAAACAATATACCTATAAAGCAGACAAGATCGTATTTTGAAGTGTTAACTTTTTATGAAGAGTTGTTGGCAATCATAGACCCTATGGAACGATGTCATTTAAGCAGAATACACATTACGGCTCCAGAAAATCCAGACATACATTCAAAGCAACTGAAAACCTAAATATTTTTGCAACTTACCTTGTTGCTGCGGCTGCAACACTCTCCGCCCCGTTGGCGAATTTGATTGGAGCATACTTTGCGACTTGCTTTCTAACTTTCCCGTAATCACTGATGCAGCATTTCGGTTTGCCGTCCAGGGGTTAACCTTTGGAAGAGGAGCTTCGACGTACTTTATCTTCTCAGGAACTTTTTCGTCCTCTTTACAACCGCCTTCATTTTCTGAGTTTCGTATATCGCCCGTGGTCTCTTCGTTACACCCGGCGTCAATGCTTCTGATGCCACTCACATCAGAAGTACTCAGATTTTCGAGCCCTTCTTTACATGCAGCAACAACGCTACAGCTCTCTCCATCACCACCGGTAGCATGGTGATCTGTCATATGAGACTGCTGTTTAGTCGATTTCTGGTAACAGTATTTACCCACAGCCGGCACTTCCTTCGTGTTGTGTTCTTTCGTAACTGTATCTGAAGTCTCGCCTATATTTTCTTTATTACTGTCCGCAGATTTGAAATTAAGCACCGCATGCGCATATGATGCGCCAGCACTCTCACGAGCCTGTGAGCAGTCATTGGAATTAGCAGCCACTTGTGCCGCCATATTGATTATTATGCCGCAACACTAGCACGACCACGAGGCAAGACGTAGTTACCTGCCAACGTAAGAAAACATCATCATAGAAGCCACAGGCATTTCTTATAATGAAGGAAGCAATTTATAGATTACTAAACTGAACGAATGGTAGAGCATTTACATAAACCAGACACAACCAATAAAATAACAACATACAATATGTTGATGAAGCACAACTTTTGTAAATAAACAAACATGAGACGTAAACAGAAAAACAAATGTAAGGATTAAGTATCTGACTAACGGGAAATAATGATCAGGTTACAACAAATATCTTATTCTCTAATGATCTAACTAACAAAAAAATTTCAAAGCTATTTCTTCCATATAAAATAACTTACGTGCAAGCTTTAATAGTTTTAATTTCAGTATAAACTGCCCGACAAATCTACTGCCTCCGCGCTACACGTCTACACACTGAATTTACTGTTAGTGTTCGCATGATGCAAGCACTTTCTTCCTCGTGGCTTGCATCCTCACCCAAAACACATGGATGTTGACTGACGCCATTCAGCTCTCCTTCGCGTGTGTGTCGCTAGATGTCGCAAATGTAGCGGTACATATCTCCTAGCATTGGAGTTCATTACAAATAATGTATCATCTTCTTTCATTTCGAATTGAACTTTCCTTGTGATTTAACCACAGGATTACATTTATTGTTGCCATTTATTGTTTAGAATATATCACAGTGAAATAATTTTTTTGGTATCGCAGTACTGCCACCATATCAAAAATGTCAACACCGACACTGAATTATCACAAGACACAACGGAATTAAAAGCCATTTAGTTCGTTTCCTGTTTCATTCACAGTATTTTGTGATAAGTGAACGGCGGTTTTTTCAGTAAATATTTGATCGTCGTTGCAAATGAAGTATAAGAAATGTATTTTACTGCACACTGACTAATTGTTTATCAGTACACGGAACAATTGTACCAATATAATAATAATAATAATAATAATAATAACATAGGAAACGTTTTTCGTTGTTTACATCACCAAGTTCACAACAACTAGGAAGAGACACTGTACGTCGTTTGTATTACAATGATAATAAACACTTGTGCACATAAGCAGTATTCGTGCATATAATGACAGAGGTAATAAATATATAAATATTACCAGAAATACGTGGGGGCAAACTTTCGAAGAGTATTTGTTATCAGCTAAAAGGTTCAAAAGAAACAGTAGTCCCAGTCTAGAGACCTCCAATAACTTCAAACGAGCGAGGAGGCGTTGAGGATCAGATATTGGACTGGCATTCGAAAGGAGAGTGGTTCAAATGCCCATTCGGTCATAAATCGCAAATGATTCCTTTGAAAAAGGTTAGGCCAACCTCCGTTATCATCTTCGTTTACTTAAAGGTTCACTCCGTGTCAGATGAGCTGATGGCATGTTAAATTAAAATCATCCCTGCAATAGTTTGAAGGCTTTGGACAAAATGTATTTTGAGAGAATGCACAAACTAGACTAGAAAGAAGAGAGTTAGGAGAAGCCAAAGGGATTTATTGGTAGCTAGTAGCTACTCACATTTCAAACACTGCAGGATCTTAAAAATCATGGTTATGAAAGGAAACTCATTAAATATTTTCTATCAAAAATAGAACGACAGTATCATGAAAGTACAGCTGCCCCACCATACAGTGGAGACACTTGAGTGGCAGATAGGCACCACTGTCCATCTGTGACTTAGTATCTCCACTATATGGTGAGTAGCAATGTTCCTTTTCATAACACTGTAATTATTCCGTCCTGGATTTTCCATTACTTCATAAATAGAAAGGATCATGTGTTACCATCAAAAATGAAAGAGGAAGTAGAAAGTTGCCAACTGTTTCACGTGTAACAGAAAATAATGTGTAATACAAGATGTACACCTAGATGGAGATGAGTTAATATTCCACATCAATGATCTTTCCTTCATGATGGACTATGCAGGACATGATGGACAAATGAACTGGTGAAAAATTTGTTTGGCCATTTCAGTGCATCTGCACTACAGTGATTAAGAATGTCTGTCAGTGTTTAAGAAATTAATAAAGCGTTTAGTAGCGAAAAATAAGTGGACATGTAAAATGAGAAATGTGGAGGCTCTACAGAGAATCAACATGGAAAGAAATATGTGCGAACACTGACTAAAAAAGGGACAGGATTAGAGGAAGTATAGTAATACATCAAGGAATAAAATGACTTCCATGCTATTAGAGGGAGCCGTAGAGGACAAAACCTGTACAGGAAGACATGGATTGGAGAGGAAGTTATGGTGAACCACATAAAATTTTTAAAAGTCATATTTTTTACTTTTATGGTTACAAAATGGGTGGCTGGTAATTGCCTTTAGGAGGTGAAATCGTAAATACTGCCAACAGGGTCATAGAGAAGTATACATAAATGTCTTATCTTTCCGAACTGTTAGTTGCTTCCTCAATAAGGAAAAAGAGGTGGCTCAAGAAAATTAATAAGCAGTGTTAAGTCATTAGGATTGCAGGTTGAGAGGCAGTTATTTTTTTTTCCTCCCTAGTGATACAACTAACCAGTTCTGAAAGCTAGAATATTTTTTTCTTCTTTTCTATGTATTTATTGATAGTTTTTAGAATTTTAACAATTGAAATTAAGTAATGGCCAGACATTTTGTCTCCTCATAATACTCTCAAATGAATTTTTGTTTAAATTGTGTTTTCTTAATAAAGGAAACTGTTGTTAGATTATGTACTGGAATTACTGAATCACCACCCCTTTCTTCACCTGAAATGTCCAGAGATGAACACCTGTGTTTGAAATTGACAGTGCTTCACACAGTTCAGTTGTGGAATGTGTGTTCATTTAACCTTGATGAACTTTCAAATTAATTAATTAATTAATTCTTTCATTCATTTGTGCAATTTGTTCCTTAAATACTCTCTTGAAGGACAGCCTTAATAGATGTGGAACAAGTCAAGTTATATATTAACAGGCAAAAGCTACCCTGTTGGCTACTTCTTTAAAGTGTACAGTAGTCCAATCCATGAACAATGGCGGTTTGTGTAGGTTGAGATAGGGATGATGATTGCATTGCTGCTGGTTCCAAGTGACAGTGCAGTATGCGCAATCACATGCTTTGTGCTTGATGAAAGCGTGTATCCCACAAATTATGTCTCTGGCTTCCTTATGTAGAATTTGTCACTTGACATCGCCACCAGGCATCACATGTTGCAACAAATGGAATAATAATTCACCGAATAACTCACTATGATCACATATAGTGCTTGCACTGCATACAACATTCGTAGGAGAGCACTCGGAACACTGCTGAATCCTCATTGGCTGTTGGAGAACATGTGGCATAGGTACGTAGAACAAGCCTAAACTGGATCACCATTATTTGTGACTCCAACTATAATAAATTATGACCAGCACTTGTCTACTCGTGCCAATAATTGTAGTAATTACATCCAGATCACTTTATATGTCCATGTTAGAAAAAGAGCAGCTACTTGTAAAAATCCACTGCTGTTTCTCCTCGTGTATCACTCAGCTGGAAGTTATATCCAAAACTTCATACACAGCATTTATGTAACTTTTCACAGCCACTATCAACTGTCCATATACTGGCAAAGTCGGGTTTATCTCATACAAATAGTAGAGTTACGCACAATTTACATTCATGAGTCCAAGTATTCTGAAAAATTGTTGAATGAGTGGCTAATAAGATATTCTTTGACTTTATTTTTAAATATTTGGGGGTGCTGAGTTACTCGCTAGATGTTAACTTGTATTAGAAAATGAAACTCCATCCTGAGACCTAGAGAGGGATGCATAGTATATATGGAAACTATTTCTACTTCTAGAATTGTGGTTGTCAGTTGCTCCATTCGTCCTAAATTCTGGGTCCTAGAAAGGCTTCTGCTAGATGTTCGGTGATCAACCTTACAGAAAATGTGATTGCACTCTTCTGTAGAATGAATACATTTTTCACCTTAGTTGCAATGTCCTAGAAGATCTTGCAATGCAGCAGAACAGAGAAAAAGTAAGCAAAGTATGCTAGCAATCCTGCAAGAGAGATTTTCGAGTGCAAGCAAGCAGAACCGAATTTTTTAGTTGATTTATCCACATTCCAGTATAACTTTATTTGATTATCAACCGTATGCCCAGGAAATTCACAAACCTGTAAGTCTTTCAGGAAATAAACCTCAGTTCATAGATTGGTTACAAAGGTAACTCAAGGGTGGCACTACAAAGTCAGCACAGGATTTTAGTACTTCAGCTGAGATAACATGACATGATCTCTCTAACAGAATTGGCAAAACTGATGGTTGATGGTAGAGTATGTATCACCCGTCTAGGTAAATTTATTGAATCTGCTTTCGATGGATTTGTGTGTGTGTGTGTGTGTGTGTGTGTGGGCGCGTGTGTGCACGCCCACTTGTTTTCAGCTACTGCTAAGGACAGTTTCATTAACATAGTAGCTAATGGTCTGAATTTCAAAGCATCGGATGTCTCACTGATAATGTTGCTGGAATTTCAGTATCATTTGCTCTGCTGAATTTTTTTTTTATTCCATGACTAATAATGCTCCAAATTGTTGTTATTGTCAGTATGATTGGTTCTGCCATGTTTATTTATATCATGCCAAATAATGTTCCAAATTGTGCTTCCCTTCTTCTTGCATTTTTTATTTTTTTGTGTACAGCACATGCTTTTTTTTTAAATTTTTGATGGCGCACTGAAGAATTTGGAATACTGCTTGTAGTGCATTTTAAAGCCTGGATTAGAGTTAGTCCTTTGCATTATATGAAGCTCTCTCTTCCTGGTACAGGATGGCTATAATTAAACTTCCACTACTCGAGAGTGCCCCAATGAAATGAGTGATCATAAGACAATGAAACCTTGTGGAAAGATTTGTGAGGACACACGGAAGAGAAATAATAAGTAAATTTAATTTTCACATGAGAGGATAAATTTGTTAATTGTGTACTTTGTTTCAAGCTACAAATGTTTCTCATTGTGATGACCATCTACATCCATGACATCATGGACCAGCAATAGAGATAAAATTGTTCACAGCACTTTTCGAATGGTGGGTTGCGGATTATTCAGGTGCCATGACACAGCTTGAAGATTGCACATTGAATCCAGCATCCTCAGCTGCAACAACAGTAACTTCTTCAACAGTTTATGGCACAGTTGGCTGTTTGCCTCTCCCAGGAGCAATTTCCAAATTGAACATCCAAATTATGTTCTTCAACCAGGTGCAGAAGAGGACTACTCTGTATTCCTTTAAAGTGTCCATACTCATGAGGTGCAGCAGCACCATTGCTGTTGTTTTGATAAAACAGCTTTATGAGTAGCCCTACTCACATTGCCCACATCCACGTTGATTATCTGCAACTATAATGCATACTGATGCTTGTGTTTCAGCCCTACTTTGCCATACCAAAATTGCCACCTATTGGCAATTCATGACACTAACATGCCTAACAATGCAAATCTTGTAACACACAGTCTGAGCATCATTATTATATAGCTTGGTATCCACGTGGTAAATATTTTCTGTCTACATTGGTTCAAGTAGTGAAAGTGTACTTATAACTAGGCTGTACAAGGGATTTTGATTCAAGATATTAGTCACCCTTTTTCTTGGCTTCCACTAAAATGTCACTAACCTGTAGTAAAGAATAACTGGGTTCATAATGCTGCAAGAATATTTTTAGGGAAAAATGTTGTAAATCCTCTCTGAACAATGTAGCTGAGTAGACTTTTACACTTGTGTGAGATTTTCTTTTTCTTTTCTTAGTTAAACTCAATTGATAGGGGTGTGTTATTGCCATTTGACTGGCATAGTTAGGTAAACCATTTATTACAGGGCTTGCATCTATTTCCTAAATACTATTGGATTTAGAAATAAATTACCAACTGCTGTTGCACTTTGTGTTTCTATGCATGTTCTGCAAGTTACTGTGGCAGTCATACTAAAGCTTGGCATCATTAACTATCAGAGCCCTCAATCAGAACTATCCGAGAGGCAATCTGTATTGAAATTTGTATATACAATCACTTCCCAGTTGTTTCTATTAAAATTTAGTAAGTAATCCATCTAATTGCCCGATAAACTTTAAAAAAAATTCCAATTGGGGCCTATACAGACTGTCAGAATTGCTCTCTTGTATGCTTCTAATTCTATTGCAGAAGTACAGTACTCAAACAGCTGTTCAATGTAGTATTCACTGTGATCTATAGTGAAGGATTTTTTATGTATATGGTAGCCACTCTCCCTTTTTTCATATTATGCGTACAGTAATACTAACTTTTATCCATCTAGCTGCATATTTGAATTTCTGTGACTTTCAGATGATGATGATGTGTTAGATATAGCATGTCTGTAGAAATAACAATAGATTTTTCAGTGACCTGTATTGGGGTGAGAAACACGTTTTCCTAATTGAGGAAGCTTCTTCCATTTTGATGAAAAATCTTGTAATCCCACTGGATGTTTTGATGGGTTAACAGGGTGAACAACAATGGCTGATTTAAGGACTGCTGCAGACCATCCCAGCCTTATTTATCTCAGCTCGATGATGTGTACTACAAGCTCTCCAGTGAAGTTATCTGTGATGACCTTGCAAAATTTGGCATTTTTCTGGATATTGATGTTGACTTTGTTATTTCCTGTCATCGACTCATTTCCCTAACGCTATGCTGTTTCCATTCTCCATTGAAACACCTGGTGGTGAACAAAAGCACAGCAAGTTGCTGGGCAAGGCACCTGTCATCATCACAGCAAGGTCGCTCAAACCTGTCTGATCTCATCCACCATACAGCCCAGATCTCGTACCTTCTGACTTCCATCTTCTAATGAAGGACACACTCAACAGGAAGCAATACATGGATGATGGGTGGGTTATTGATGCAGCAATACGTTGACCCTGATGTTGGCCAGTAGAGTGGTACCAACTGGGCATCAAGCCCTCCCAGTATGGTGGCGTAAGGTCATTGCATTGAATGGAAGTTATATTGAAAAATAGAGTTTTGTAGCCAAAAGAGTGAGCAGTGACATGGCGTATTGGAATCCTGAATAAAACCAACCTGTTTCAGAAAAAAAAATTGTTGCATTACTAATTGCACACATCTTGTATACTGCTCTCCAGCACTGATAGATGTTCAGTGAATTAACAGAGTACTTTAATGACTAAGAAGCTTTTGTTTCTGTTTAGTTCAAGGAGAGTCAGGGTCTATTGTATTCTGTGATTTATTTGAAGTAATTGGTGCTCAGAAAAACTTGTATTGTTGAACAAGTGCACTTACAATAATGGGGAAGAAGGTTGTTTGGAACTACAGCCCATCTTCGTGCTGAAATATTACTTATCAAGCTGCTTTGCTGAGTGTTGGACAATCAGTTTTTTGAGCTCTGGAAACAACTGCTTGATCACCAGCATGCACTTGTACAGAAAGTGATGTATCTGGCACAGGTGCAATTGCTAGTGGCAGTCCTGGTTTTTCAGCTGTTTAATGAAGCTCAGAAAGACTGGAAAGTATACCAGAAGCATCTAGCACTTCATTTCCAGGCAGGTGTCCTGTGGGAAACAAGAATTTTTATTATCTACAATCCCACAGCTTTATCATCTTGTGTAAAAAGTGGCCTCTTTGTCTGAATCACCAGTGCTGCCTCTCACCACTGTTAACTCACTTTTAAGTGAATATTTTGTAACAAAGAAGTTTGGGATAGCCACTCATTTAGAGTTCCTCCAACATCATAAGGCAGGATCAGGATGTTATGCATTGTGGATTGCAGTTGCAGGGCCTGAGTAGAAAACGAAAATTCATGTCTTCTTGTGGAAAATATACGCAGAATTATTAATATGTGGTGTGGTGATTAGATTGACACTGATTAGATTGACACTGAACAGTGAAGTGCATACCTAAACATTATTTGACAGCCAGATCCTTTTTTTAGCTGAAGTTTTGTATATTGCCAGGCCTGTCACTACTTCACAAGCAGCTTATACCACCTTTTCTGGAGAATGTGATATATCAGAACTGCCATCTTGATTGTCGAACAGTGTGGCAAATCCTGGCCCTTCTGATGGTGAAATTACAAAAACGTTGTGCAGTCTAGGTTGAAGTGGAGTGTTCCCGAATCAACCATTCAGGATCAAACCCTGCACCAGTGCTATTTTTCGCCTCGGTTTCCGTGAAATTTTCATAGACTGCTCAGTTCTCCTAACTGGTTTTCTTTACATGCTAGATGTAATTTTCCATATTATAATGATGTCTGTCAACAGTGTTTATATGTTTTGCTGGGGTCATATAATAGCTGTTTGTCAGAGCCAATTGAGTCACCACAGTCAGGTGCGCCAATGCAAATAAACTGCGTCACAGGTCAACAATAAAACCACGCTACTGTAACCTCTCAACAAAATAGACAGGATCCCAGCATAATGCCTTTTTGATACAGGGGCCTCCGTCTCCATAATTAATCATTCTTCGTTTATCCGAGTGGTATCTCCATCCTAAACGTCTGTTAAGAGCCAACCTGTGGGCATATGCTCATTACGAAAATCTGATACTGGTCCAGGTGGGTCTGGAATTAATGTGTAGGTAAGTAACCATAACCCTTCCTTTTTTGTAGTGGCAGCACCCTCAGTGGGAAATATTTTTGGCCTCATGTATGCAGCATTTGGGCTTTCTTTCTAATTCTCACTCTAAGCAATTTATAATGCTGCCCCGTGTTCAGTATAGATTATCTGTGTCTTCAGTATGCTCCTTCGTTTTCTCCAGATCTGGGAAAGGCTTCAAATTTTTTCTGCCACAGTGAATTAATAGAGTTGGCAGTACTGAAAGTTTTCAGGGCCTGCCCGATACCTTGTAGTTAAAGTAGAACCAAATTGCTTAGATAAGTTACAAATACTGTCCCAGATTTCTTTTAGCAGATGGTCATTATCTTTAATCAGTGCTCCAGTGATCATGCGTGCTATGAGATATTCTTTAAGGCACTAGACACATTTTGAGCATGTGGAAAGGAGATCTTTGATTGAGTTGATGGATGCCTTGTTCCAGAGTAATTACATTGTAATGCTGCTGTACAACTGGACTTTGGCATTTGCCAATATATGTGAGAGATATTATACTACCAGATCTGCTTCTTAAAATGGCAGCCTTTGCCTGACATCCTTTAACATAACAAAGGAGAATGTTCGGAGACACTGAATAAGTCATGTTGTACATTAATTAAGGGAAGCTGGTATCAGAATCTATACTAATTATTAAACATTGTTAGACTGCTATAACTTTTTTATTTCTTGTCAAGTTAAACGTGACACATTAAAATTAACAGGAATGACAGTACTTTCAAAAACTGCTATTTCCTTATTTATATTAAATAAGTAGATAGTTTATTCCATGGCTCACAGATTGGTTATACAATACATAAAAAAATTGTATGGGAAAGAGTCAGTTTACAGGCTACAGGTACATGCCTGTCTATTGCTCAATGCCTCACCCATTCAATAAGTAAAAAGCTATTCCAATATATAAATTTGAAATGTAGAGATTACAGTTTTGGTAAATACATATAGGACATTACAAGCACTCTGACAAGACTATCTGTCGTACATGTTAGAGTGTTCTGCAGAAAAGTTTGTGAAAGAAGCCGTGCAAAGTGATTTATGAATATTTTTATAAAAAGTCACTATTATATTTCATCATCTGGCTATTTTTGCACCCACTTACACTCCCACTCTCTCTCTCTCTCTCTCTCTCTCTCTCTCTCTCTCTCTCTCTCTCTCACACACACACAGACACATACACACACACACACACACACACACACACACACACACACACACACACACAGAGAGAGAGAGAGAGAGAGAGAGAGAGAGAGCTACTTTTGTGCACTTCATAGGGAAGCTCATCTTTGTAAGTATAGAATGACTCATACCTAAGGTATAATTACAAAGAAGGAAGAGCATATTTAATTTAATTATCAAATCTGTTCACTAAGTGTTGTGGGGAGGGTGAGGGGACATATTTCTGTTGTAAGAAAGTGGCTCTCTCAACTATGGCATGCTAGAAATGCAGAAGGAAAAACATTATGACCGAATGCATTTCAGATGAAAAGGAAAAAAAAAAAAAAAATTGTATAGATTTGAAAATTGGTACATAGATAGTGTTTTATGCAGAGGACAGAAACAAACAGTTAGTGACTCGAAAAGCAGGAAACCTGCAGCTAAGATCAAAAGCATTTCTAGCATTTCTGTGAAGCATAGAATGATCACCAAAGGGCAACATTCAAGAAATGAATGCATCTCTCTAACTAAAGTAAAAAGCTCAGGTCTGAAATAACATTTTAAAAAATGTGAAATGAGTCTACTCTTTGCCAAAGAAAGTAATTCAAAATAATGGTACCTGTGGAAAAGGCACAAATGAGATAAATAAAATTTAGAGTTATGAGATTAATGAGACAGAAAAATTAAGATATTTTTGCTAAAAACAGTCCAGTAATAAGTGACCACACCTTAATGGCATGATAAAGAATTGAGAAGGCACAGAATTATTAAAATAGGATGAAAGTCACATTGGAAAACACGTTCACAGTTGTGAATCTCATTACTGTGTTACACATCTATCATTTCTTTCTGTGCTGTGCCAGCATTTTCCTTTCTCATATCTGCACATAAATTCCAACAAACCCAGGCACAGTAGATTCTCTTTACTCTAGTACTAATTAAAGTCACATTTTTCATGCACACATCTTTCATCAGTCCAGTAAAACGAGAGAGAGGTGTGTTGCTATGCTTTCTAGAAACATGTACCAATATAACAACTACAAGCAGTGGGCAAGAAATTTCATCTTCTTCTAACACAGCCATTGTTATCTGTCTGATCATTGTAGTTCAGCTGTTTTGTAACCAACTACCAATGAAAACCAAGGGATTTGTGACATTTTATACAAATATGTAACATATTGCAGAGAAAGTCACTAAACTATTATAAGCAACTGCTGTACAGAATAACTTAAGCATGTCACAAGAAAGGCTTTAACTTATATTTAAAAAGGTGAGTTACCTCTCACATTTTTCAGTTGTGCTGAAAGCTTATTGAAAACGGAACCCAAAGAACAGTGTAGGTTACATCTTTCTGAACAGTGATTACAAAAGTGTTAGTGAAGGGCAAATAGTATTTGTGTGTAGTGCTCGTTGAGTGAATGTACCAGTTCCTTTTCAATGAAACATCCACGAATCCCAAATTCCAGCTTGTGAACAGGGATGACAGCATTGACATTGCAGAATGCTTCATTAATGACCAGCAGGAAGTTCACCAACTGACAATGTAGATCATTCTGTCAATGCTTTTCTGGGCTAAGAATATTCCTTTTGAATGCACAGAGGTGTCACAAAATTTGCTACCCATAGGAGATAGTGGAATGAAAATAAGCAACATAAACGAGTTTTCACGTTTCAGTCAATCCAAATGACACTGGATAGTAAACAATAGATTTCAGATGCTGACATACTTCTGCTGAAACCTGTAGCAAATAATAAATGCCAGTCTGGGTACACTTAGTTTATTTACAACTTAGTTATACACACAAATCAAAAACTGGATCTTCCTATCCAGGAAAACCCCACATTAAGTATTAAATTTTTCACCGGTTGTAGTTCCAGGTTAGAAATATTCTTTAGGAGATTTTAGTGAATAATCAAGATTATCACTAATCACTATTAACATTAGCATCACTGCTGAGTGTTTAGAGTTTATCAACTTTATCAGGCTTCTTTAACTGAATCCAAGAAACATTCCAGATTTAATCATTTCCCAGTGAACACTGCAGATGAAGTCACAGTCCATAGAGATGCAGCAGAGTGAGGTGCATTGGTCAAGTCCAGTGTAATATAGCAAAGGTATTTCTAGTGGTAGCTGACTCATGCCCATTGTGAACTGTCTTAGCACTATTCTGTGGATAGTAACATAGTCCTTCCTTTGCTTGCCCTGTGTCTGGTTGGCATGGCTGGCAATAGTGATACAATTTTACCATGGAACTGTGGAATACACATTATCAATGTTGTAGGTATCCATATCTGGCAGATATGTAAGAAACTTCATCCACATAGGTGCCAGGTAGGCTGAAACAATCCCTGTCATTTTCGTAGGGGATGAGGAAGTGCCGCTATTGGTAGCAGCGATGGTGGTGGCTGAGACATGATACTAGCCTCCGAAGATAATGTCAGGTTGGTCTGCACTGGTGGCAGGTCTAGTACTGAGTTAGAAAGATATTTCATCTCCTCTGCTGGGAAAAATTCTCCTTGTGATCATGATGATGATGTGAAATCCAACTTCCACTTTTCTCATATGACATACGGAACACCATGGATCCAGGCAGTCAAGTAGTGCAGTATTTCTTGATTTTTGAAAAGCATTTGGCTCAGTACCACAACTATGCTTTTTATTGGAAGCATGATCGTATGACATATCAAGTGCAATCTGTGACTGAATTAAGAAGTTCTTGGTAGAGAGGGCCCAGCATGCTATTATCTTGACTAAAGACACTGAGAGACATAGAAAGACATTCAAATCTGCCCCAGGGAAGTGTGTTGGGTCCCTCACTCTTCATGTTGTATGTTAATGACCTTGTTTTTGCAGTTGAAGTAGTTATCTATAATTAAGTACTGTCTGAAAAAGCTACATAAATTGAACAGAATTTGATATAAAATGACATTCTGGAGAGTGATAATGATGAACATACTTTTTTTTATTTGTCTTGTCCACTAAGTGTTTTGAATAAAATTATTAGTTTTGGCTATGCAGCAGCCATCTTCAGAATCTACCATGAAAGTAAAACAAAGTACATTATTAGCTATTAAATTTAGAGATTAAAAACAAATGACGGCAGTTATACAATACACGATATACTTCTCATTCTGCTGCACTGCAACAAATCATAAGATGTAAAATAACATGAGTCAAAACTGCCACGCATGCTTCAGCCAGTTACATATAGGAAGCAAAGTGATCCTAAAGATCATTGATGCACACATACCATATGAATAATTATACAAAGTAATTAAAAGGAAATCATTTAAAAGTACAGATCTTTAAAATATTTTCAGTTGTATATAAGAAAGCAATATTTTTTTGAAAAGCCTTTAAACATATGAAAAAAAAAAACATTTACCTTCTGATAGTTTAAAACTGTTCAGAATTTAAAAACTGTCCAAAAAATAAAAATTGATTACAGAAATTATTCTAAAATTTAATACAATGTGATGGCTCATATACAGGAAGAAGGATGGAATAAAATTTGAGAATGTGCATATTGTTCTGTTTCTCATACTCAGATTTATGCTTCAGTTAGAACAGTAAGTAATAAAAATGAAATGACACAACATATTGAATTTTTTCTTAACAATTATTTCTCAGCAAACCTACTCTGCAATACCCTGACAAGCTTTTCAGACTGTTTCTTACTACTCTGTATAAGAAAGTCTACTGTAAAATAATATATGGGATCAAATTTACCCTGTATCTGTAATTGTAAATGTATACTGACATATCCAGTATTGCTCTAAACATCGATCAAAGAATGAATAAATAAATTCATCAAGGAAATTAAGAACACAGGTCATACGCCACGATCACAGTATAGAAACTTTTATTGTGCGAAGATGACTAGTTTTAATAGCTTTATGGTGCAGGCATAGTGCTGTGCGCCAAGCTTGGGAGAGTCATTTTCAATGCCGGTAGGCAAGGATAGTACAAGGATATTGTCTGCTGTGTGCATTTTATCAACAGTTTGTTCTTTTATCAAGATATGAAGTTGCATGGAGTTCCATTTGTGCTATTACATCATGTAATGTAACTTGGCACTTTTATAATAAGTTCCATAAGACCTGATGATGTAGCATAAGACTGCTGAAACCAGTCCTTTTGGAACAAGAAAAGTTTCTATACTGTGATTCCAGTATGTGAAGCTTGTTCTTCATTTCCACCATTTCCATAGAGATCTCCACACAGCACAATATACATACCTTACAATATAAATTTGTCATGTACTGTAATTCCCAGAAGAATAAGAACAATCAGTGATATGCTTCTCACGATATATATAAATGACCTAGTAGATAGTGTCGGAAGTTCCATGCGGCTTTTCGCGGATGATGCTGTAGTATACAGAGAAGTTGCAGCATTAGAAAATTGTAGCGAAATGCAGGAAGATCTGCAGCGGATAGGCACTTGGTGCAGGGAGTGGCAACTGACCCCTAACATAGACAAATGTAATGTATTGTGAATATATAGAAAGAAGGATCCTTTATTGTATGATTATGTGATAGCGGAACAAACACTGGTAGCAGTTACTTCTGTAAAATATCTGGGAGTATGTGTGCGGAACGATTTGAAGTGGAATGATCATATAAAATTAATTGTTGGTAAGGCGGGTACCAGGTTGAGATTCATTGGGAGAGTCCTTAGAAAATGTAGTCCATCAACAAAGGAGGTGGCTTACAAAACACTCGTTCGACCTATACTTGAGTATTGCTCATCAGTGTGGGATCCGTACCAGATCGGGTTGACGGAGGAGATAGAGAAGATCCAAAGAAGAGCGGCGCGTTTCATCACAGGGTTATTTGGTAACCGTGATAGCGTTACAGAGATGTTTAACAAACTCAAGTGGCAGACTCTGCAAGAGAGACGCTCAGCATCGGGGTGTAGCTTGCTCGTCAGGTTTCGAGAGGGTGCGTTTCTGGATGAGGTATCGAATATATTGCTTCCCCCTACTTATACCTCCCGAGGAGATCACGAATGTAAAATTAGAGAGATTAGAGCACGCACTGAGGCTTTCAGACAGTCGTTCTTCCCGCGAACCATACGCGACTGGAACAGGAAAGGGAAGTAATGACAGTGGCACGTAAAGTGCCCTCCGCCACACACCGTTGGGTGGCTTGCAGAGTATAAATGTAGATGTAGATATAAGAACAAAAACAAGCAAATCTCAGAAACTTAATATATACACTGTGTTAACATTAAACTACTACTACAGTGTTTAATGCTGTGCATGAGTATGTCAGTTAAATTTAACCAGTAAATTACAAAGAAGGCTGCTACTTTGAAAAAAGCTGTTTTTCCCCAGTTAAATTAAATAGCTGCTGTGTATCTCCTATTGGCAGCTTAATATTTATTTGATTACATTGATATTTGCAAATAAAATTGTTACTACCCAGCCAAGTGAACTAAAGACACAGTAACTGCACCATAATGTTTTACCCCTGAGACACAGGTAGGGGAGTAGTAACAGTATACACTCAAATAGTTACAAGTGGAGCTCTATCTTGTACTGCATGTCTCTATGCCTATGCCTAATTAAACATCATTTAAATGCTAATGGATACTTTTGTTTGAGAATATGCCTCATACACTATCACTGCGACAACATTTATTCACAGCCTAATGTGTCTGAATAAACAAATGGCTGCTTTAATTCTTATGCTTGACATTTTGTAAAAATCCAGCACTATGTCATCTCATTTACACATTATGCCATCGCATTTAATCTTTTCAAATCAAATTGCATAAAACAGAAAAATATATCTCAGGCTTCTCTTGAGCTCCAGTTCTGTACTATAAATTGTTTGCATGAAGTTTGTGTTTCTATGTATTATTTCTTTGTGTTGCAAAAAATTGCTGCTGAATAACACATTTATTCATATCACCAGTTTAATATTTTATCAGAAATTTGCTTTTCCTTCTCTGGTCAGCACTGTATCCTTCCTTCTTTAATTTGTGCTCCATTGACTTTCTTAAATTTATCTATCTATTAATATATATAGATTGTCCACCCCCAGTAGCTGTGGGAAATGACAATGAGGAACCTCAGGCTGTAGAAGAAGAAAATGTGCATGATGAACTGCCACCAGTTGTAGGTGACAGTGGAGGTGATAAATGTATGCTACTGCTAAAGACTGCATATCATTCCTCATTCTTTGAATGCTGTAATTTATGACTGCAATCATCTGTCACCTTATTTATGTCATTTCATTGTAAACTAGCCATTTTTGTTACTGTTTTTGTCGGAAAAAAAGGTGGTCAGCATGACAGAATGTCAATCCTAAGGGCCCGGGTTTGATTCCTGGCTGGGTCAGAGATTTCCTCTGCTCAGGGACTGGATGTTGTGTCGTCCTAATCATCATCGCCGGCCGAAGTGGCCGTGTGGTTGTAGGCGCTGCAGTCTGGAACTGCGAGACCGCTACGGTCGCAGGTTCGAATCCTGCCTCGGGCATGGATGTGTGTGATGTCCTTAGGTTAGTTAGGTTTAACTAGTTCTAAGTTCTAGGGGACAAATGACCTCAGAAGTTGAGTCCCATAGTGCTCAGAGCCATTTGAACCATTTTAATCATCATCATTTCATCCCCATCGACGCCCAAGTCGCCGAAGTGACGTCAAATCGAAACACTTGTGCCTGGCAAATGGTCTACCTGATGGGAGGCCCTAGTCACATGACATTTACATTTATATAAATATAAATTTATTTTTTATTTTTTTTTATTTACACATCTAGTTCAATAGGACTAAATTGAGGAGCACATCTCCAAGGTCATGGAACTTGTCAGTACATGAAATTACAACATAAAAGTAACAACAGATAAAATAAAATATTTATAAGCCCATAAAAAGATGACATCAGTTTAAGGAAATGCAATCAACAATATAACATAGGAATCAGCTTAATTTTTCAAGGAACTCCTAACAGAAGGATTGACCCATGAGGAAACTCTTCAGTTTCAATTTAAAAGTGCGTGGTTTACTGGTAAGATTTTTGAATTCTTATGGTTTATTTTATTTATTTATTTTATTTGAGATTCATATTCCATAGATCCTGTAATGCATGATTACGCATGGATGTGGAACGAGTCAAAGTAGATACAATATAGATATCATACAATACAGTACATACTGGTATATTACACATGGTAGATGAATGATTCAAAACTGGTACAATACAATAATATAATCAAGATAATAAACAATACAATACAAAAATACAATAGTGATAAAAAACAATACAGGTAAGAATTACAAAGGAAATAATCTGAATTACTACTCAAATTATTTATCTCTGTTGAAGAATTCATCTAAAGAGTAGAAACATTTTCCCAGTAGGAATTCCTTTAGGTTTTTTTTTTTTTTTTGGAATAGCATTCTATTTTCTTTTAGAAACTTTTTATTACTCAGGAGTGTGTTAAAGATTTTTGTACTTGTGTGCTTTACCCCTTTTTGTACCAGAGAGAGATTTTTCCATTCACAGTGCATATCACCTTTCCATCTTGTGTTATAATGATGGTATGCCTCATTTGTTTCGTATTCAGAGGAATTGAGAAGAGTGAAAGCCATGAGTGAGAGGAGATATTGTGAGGTTTTGGTTAATATACCTACCTGTTTAAAAAGATTTCGACATGAGGTTCTTGGAGGGACATTACATATAATTCGGACTACTTTTTTCTGGCTTACAAAAATTGTTTTTGAAAGTGGTGAGTTGCCCCAAAAGATTATTCCATAGCACATCACTGAATGAAAGTAGCCAAAATATGCAGACCTTGATACGTTGATGTCTCCAATTTTGGAGATTATTTGGATGGCAAATGTTGCTGAGCTAAGCTTTTTATTGTTTGCTGTAAGTGGAATTCCCAGTTGAGCTGGTTATCTATGTGAATGCCTAGGAACTTTGTGCACTGAACACTCTCTAACTGTTGGCTCTCATGTGCAATGTTAATCTCTTCTGGGCTTATGTAACTGGATTGGAACTGCATGTAATTTGTTTTACTGAGGTTTATGGTAGCTTATTGAAAGTGGATGCAGCAGTATGTTTCACACCTTTCTGCAGAAGAGTCGAGGAAGTGCAATGCAAATGCAGATTGGATTTCTGCCTAGTATTAACTGAGTGAAAGCTGCTAATTCTTGGGAATAAGCTGATATTTTTAACAAGAAATGACAGTAAAGAATATATGTATTGAGAGGCCAACGTCAGAATACCCAAACTAGTGAACAGGGGTCAACAAAAGGTTCGCGAACTTACACTGCCTACTGCCCAACTGCCCATACAACATAAGCAAATGAAAATAAGCAAAGTAGATTAATTTTAATGTCAAACAATCTCTTACTTCAGATACCATTCAAATAGTAAAAATTGCATCATTAAGCCTCTGAACAAGGTCTTGAATGCAGACTTTCCACGACTGTTTACTATCTACCTGAACACCTAGAAATTTGAACTGTTCAGTTTCACTAATCATATGCCCATTCTGTGATATTAAAATGTTGAGTTTTGTTGAATTGTGTGTTAGAAACTGAAAAACTTAGTCTTATTGTGACTTAGCATTAGTTTATTTTTTACAAGCCTATGTCATGAACTGCACTGTTTGAAATAGAGCTGATGTTGCACACAACATCCTTTACTACCAAGCTAGTGTCATTACCAAACAGAAATACTTTAGAATTACCTTAATATTAGAGGGCATATTATTTATATAACTAAGGAACAGGAATGATTCCAGCACTGATACCTGGGGCATCGCCCATTTCACTGTGCCCCACTCAGACCCCATGCCACAACCATTCTCAACACTATGAATAATGACCTTTTACTGTCATAAAAGTATGAGGTGAACCAATTGTATTCACAAAAATCTCTCACTGTATTGGTCCATACGCTGCTAACATATTACCCAATCCTGTCATGCCGTATGATCTTCTGGGGCCATGCAGTGAAGGTAAAACAGGTACCTGTTCTACTTAAGCGCGCACTAACATTATTATGCAAAGAAGGAAAGCAAGTAACTGAACATCTTTGAGAACACTCCTCAATGACCTAGAGATTCATACCGTAGAATTTCTTAGAGAAACCCTACATTTTGTCCCCATCTGTGGAGGATGTGCAGTCAGCTTTGCTGTAGTGTCAATGTTTACAATGGTTCTACTTACTGCGATGTTCAAATAGCTGAACCGGATTTTTCCTGTGAGTATTATAAAGCTTTTTAAATCTGTCTCACAACTATGTACTTTGACTGGAACAATCAATTTTACAGACAGGTAGTGTGTTGCTGGAAAGCCCCTGAAGCTCAGTGGTGGAAATTTTCTTTACGGTAAAATTTAAAGAACAAACTCTGGGAACTGTCACCAAAATACCAAACATCTTGTTCCATTGTGTGAATGATATGTTTCTGTTGTGGCAATGTGGCAAACAGGTTCTAGATCATTTCCTTGAACCAATGAATGTGATTAATGCAAATTCAGTTTGCCTTGGAGGAAGAAATAAACATTGAAGATTATATTTTCTGGATGTGCTGGTGTTAAAGAAAGGAGTATGGTAGCTTGGGCCTACAGGCACAGACCGTTACCTACAGTAAGAAGCAAAGCACCATCCACAGAAAACATATAGTATTATAAAAATATTTGTCAGTAAGAGGAGGAACTTCTGTGAATCACAGCTGCTCAACAAACAATTGGGATTTCTCATTGATTTGTTGCTGAGAATAGATATTCACCAGCTGACATAAAAATTGTGTTACAATTGCCACTAAAGATTATAGTGAGATGCAGCAAGCCATCTGTGAAACAAACAGCTTCCCTACCATTCATTAGAGATGCATCTGACTTGCCATGGTCTATCAACGACTGAAATATACGGGCTGGTCATGGACACTTACAAATTTCTAGAAAAATCAAGAATTTGCAGGGTATCAAGTGTTTGTGGAGATATGTATGTGTGTACTGCAGAAAGAATGCAGAAAAATGACTAGAAGAACACAAGGGAAACTGTAGAAGGGGATAAATAGAAAGATCAGATATTGCCTTGCAGCCAGGGGACTAGCACATATTACAATTAGCCAGGGTACGATTTGTGCTTTTACCAGTGGGGGGGATGTCTTAGGGGGTTAGTAGAATTATATATGTTACTAGCTTGGACAGTGGCGTTACACATGGTTAAACAGCTATTTATAAATAGATGTTAATGCCGAAACTCACTATTCACGCGTATGCACTATCAGAAAAGCCATCCCTTGTTATATCTTTAAAAGTATATTATAGGTAAAGCTTATCTACAAAATCATCTACATACAGGTATGCGAGGGGAATTCAAAAAGTAGAGGCACATTTGTGAAAAGCTATACTTATACTGATGATAGAAAACTGAAACATATTAATAGTAAGACATATTAAAAACTTTCAGTATTCAGCTCCACAAATTTAAATTATATGTAAAGTTTTACTCCAGTGCGTGGGAAATAAACATCCCAGGTTGGGATGCATAAACTAAAACCAGAGGAGGGTATGGTCTGATGCAGAGAGGGGGAAATCCCCCCACAAATCGCACACTGCAATTAGCTATACAGAGAGGCAGTACTGTTTACTTAACACATAAGTAATTTTAATCAGAAGGAGAAGGGGGTGAAACTCAATGGTATCTCGATCCAGATGCTGAAGAAGATGTGTTCTAGTCTTTTACTTTGAAGCAGTAGCAATGCCATGTGACAGCATCCAACAATGGCCACTTGTGATCAAGTTTTTAAAACATGTGACATCAGCACCTGTGCCCAGGAGTACATGGAGTTGAAATTTTACTTCAGTCAGTAGCAAGCTGGGCTGTGAATCTGAATTTCATAGCATCTACAACTATCCTTGAAGATTTACTCTGCGTAAAACATTGGGTTTATGCAAGAAATTCATTCAACCACAGTACAGTAGCCTGGAATATATTAATGAAGTGTGACAATCCAGCATGAATTTTCACACTGCAATGCTGTGCACACTGATTACAAATTTCCTAGCAGATTAAAACTGTCTGCCAGACCAGTACTCAAACCTGGGATCTTTGCATTTTATTGAGACCCAACTTATAGCCCGCCCTCACAGCTTTACTCCCATCAGCACATATCTCCTAATTTTCAAGTCTCACAGCATTTCTCTTGGGTCCTTTGCTGGACTAGCAGTCTGAAAGAAAAGATATTGCACAGAAATGGCTTTACTGTTACCTAGGAGATGGTTGGGAAATAAATTTTCACTCTTCAGCACAGTGTGCATTGACTTTTAACTTCCTGGCAGGTTAAAACTATATGCTGGACAGGGACTGCCAGTACATCTTTCCTACTACATAGATGTGAGGGTAGATCATGAGTTGTGCCCAGATAGCTCAGTCAGTAGTGCATTTGTCTGTGAAAGGCGGAGTTTCTGGATTCAAGACCCAGTTTGGCACATAGTTTTAATCTGCCAGGAACTTTCATGCCATTACACACTCTGCTGCAGAGTTAAAATTCATCCTGGAAGCATGTAGACTGTGCATAAGCCATTTTGCAGAAGTATATGTTCTTTCAGGAGTGCTAGCTAGTCCCGTGTGGTATGCAGGAGAGCTGCTGTGAAATTTTGAAGGTCAGAGAGGTACTGGCAGAAGTAAAGCTGTAAGGACAGCTCATGAATTGGCCATGCATAGCTCAGACAGCAGAGCATTTCTCTGCAAGAGACAAAGATCCCGGTATTGAGTCCCACCTATTAGAAAGTTTAATCTGTCAGAAAGTTTCAAATTGTGATGTTCCCAGACATGAAAGTTTACATTTTTCTATAAGTATTTGAGTTCTTAAATGATATGAATATAATAGAGGGAAACATTCCACGTGGGAAAAATATATCTAAAAAGAAAGATGATGAGACTTACCAAACAAAAGCGCTGGCTGGTCGATAGACACACAAACAAACACAAACATACACACAAAATTCTAGCTTTCGCAACCAACGGTTGCCTCGTCAGGAAAGAGGGAAGGAGAAGGAAAGATGAAAGGATTTGGGTTTTAAGGGAGAGGGTAAGGAGTCATTCCAATCCCGGGAGCGGAAAGACTTACCTTAGGGGGAAAAAAGGACAGGTATACACTCGCACACACACACACATATCCATCCACACATATACAGGCACAAGCAGACATTTGTAAAGGCAAAGAGTTTGGGCAGGGATCCTTGCTTACTTGGTGACACTGCTTGGTGAGTGATTTTTTTATCTTTCCATTTACTATCGTCTAAAAGAAGTTGTAGGGTCAGCATTCAGCATTACCTTGTGTGTTCCTATATTTCTCTGGAATCCAAACTGATCTTCCCTGAGGTCCGCTTCTACTAGTTTTTCCATTCTTCTTTGAGGAATTTGCGGTAGTATTTTGCAAGCATGGCTTATTAAACTGATAGTTTACTATCAGCACCCACTTTCTTTGGAATTGGAATTATTATATTCTTCGTGAAATCTGAGGGTATTTTGCCTGTCTCATACACCTTGTTGTTGGCACTCCCAGGGCTATCAGTTGTTCTGATGGAATGTCATCTACTTCTGGAACCTTGTTTTAATTTAGGCCTTTCAGTGCTCTGTCAGATTCTTCCTGCAGTATTGTATCTCCCACCTCATCTTCATCTATGTCCTCTTCCATTTCTCTTCCTTTTTTTTTTTTTCTCCCCCTGAGCTCATGGTTTCCATATAGTTGTATCTCTTGCCTCCAAAGGCCTCTCTCCTTTTTCTGTTGGTGATATCTATCTTTCCCCTTGTGATATATGTTTCTAAATCTTTATATTTGTCCTCTAGCCATTTTTGCTTAGCCATTTTGCACTTCCTGTAAATCTTGATTTTTAGACATTTATATTCCCCTTTGACTGCTTCATTTATGGCATTTTTTTATTTCCTCCTTTCATCAGTTAAATTCAATATCTCCGGTGTTATCCAAAGGTTTATACTAGGCCTTGTCTTTTTACCTGTTTGATCCTCTGTCCCTTTCACTATTTCACTTCTCAAAGCTACCCAATTGTCATCTATTGCAGTCTTTTCCCCTGGTCTTGTCAATTGTTGCCTAATGCTCACTCTGAAACTCTTATAACAATCTCTGGTTCTTTCAACTTATCCAGATCCTATCTCCTTAATTTTCTACATTTTTGCAATTTCTTCAGTTTTAATTTACAGCTCATAACCAATAAATTGTAGTCAGAGTCCACATCTGCCGCTGCAAATGTCTTACAATTTAAAGTCTGGTTCTGAAAACTGTGTCTTGCCATTACATAATCAGTCTGCAAAACTTCTGGTGTCTCCAGGTCTCTTCCATGTGTACATCCTTCTTCGATGCTTCGTAAACCAAGTATTGGCAATGATTAAATTATTTTCTGTGTAAAACTCTGTCAAGTGGCTTCCTCTTTCATTCCTTTTCCCCCAGTCCATATTAACCCACTATTTTCCTATAACTGAATTCCAGTCCCCCATCACAAATCTTCCTCTCCATTAACAGATATATCTCAATAATTTATTTCATTCTATGAGGTGTTGGGATTGCAGCCAGATCATGTTGGCTTCTTGCCACAATATTATGGCTGTCAACTGTCCAGCCATCTTCAGGTGAGTGTCCGCCACTGGAGACTGATGGTTCATGTTGACGGCTTTATAGCAAAAACTTGTGTGTAAATGCATGCGCATTGGCAGGTTTCACAGGGGCATCCCCTATCAAAATCCACACCCTCTGCAAATACTGTTCCATCTCTGGCATGCTTGTGCATGCTTAAAGATGAAACTACATGTCCACCCTCTGTTGTATGTGTACTCACGATGCTAAAAGCAAATGTCAGATGTTGCCAGACATCTCGTTTGAATGAAGTGTTTCCTCTCAGAATAAATTAAAGAGATCACCTGTCGCAAGCCTTGTTCAGTTGAAAGCCGCCATCACAATTTATAAGATTTTGTGCTAGACATACTTCAACAGATTCTTTAATTACTTATCCCGAAAGGATCTCACCGGGGCCAAGATTTTTGTGGCAGAATAATCCATAGAGTGTCCTGTGGTAATACAATGCTCAGCTATGACCAACTTACTGGGCTACAAAAGGTAAATGTGGTGCTCACGTTCACACACCTTTCATGTACTTTGCATGTTGTCTGACCTATGTACGCTTTGCCACACTGGCAAGGAATTTTGTAAATCCCTGCCTTCCGCAGACTCAGATCATCCTTTACAGAACCAAAAAGGGCTCTAATCTTCACCGGTGGCCAGAAATCCACTTTAACTCAATGTTTCCCTAGGTACTTGCCTACTTTAGAAAAAAGGTTGCTGACATAGGGGAGTAACACTCTGAACCTGAACATGTCCTTATCTTCTTGATGCTGTGGGTGGTCACGTTTGTTCCTCATTACCGCTGTACTAATCTGATATGGAGAGTAACCATTATCTTTGAACAATGACTGTAGGTGTTCTAGCTCCTTTGTAAGGCTGTCTCCATCAAAAACAATTGAGCCCGGATCACCAAAGTTCTAAGGACACCAGTAGTTTGTGAAGAATGATGGCAGTTTGATGCTTGCAGGTAAAGGTCTATATGTGTGGGGTTACAGTAGACAGAATGCCATAATGACCCATCCATTCTCCTAGTAACCAAAATGTCCAAAAACGGTAAGCAACCATCCTCTTTTTCCATCGTAAACTGAATGTTCTTCTGGAATGAACTGAGATATTGCAAGAAGTGTGACTGTTCTTCTTCACCATGGGGCCACAGTACAAAAATGTCATCTACAGATCACCAGAAGACTCTCAGTATACGTCCTGCTGAATAAAGCACTCTTTCCTCAAATTCTTCCATAAAAAGTTTGCTACCAGAGGTGTGAGAGGACTGCCCATGGTGACACCGTCAGTCTGTTCAAAATATTTGTTGTTAAATAAAAAGTAGGATGAGGAAAGGACATGATGATAGAGGATGCTCCTGTGACAACTGCCAATGTGCATGCATTTCTGTGCCAATTTTTGCTATAAAGTTGAAAATTCGAACTAGCAGTCTCCAGTGGTGGACACTCACCTGAAGATGGCTCGACGGATGCCACCAGAAATATTGTGGCAACATGATCTGGCTGCAACCCCAAAACCTCATAGAATATTCAGTACGCCAGGAAGACTTCAAAAATCACATCAGATACTTCTTCAGTGAGGCGATGGTATTACAAATCCAAAGGTTGGACAAGCTATGCAATAAACAAGGAAGATTGTTAAGTTCTCTGCGTTTTTTACTCATGTGTCAGTGCAATGGCCTTATTCAGAAGTTTGCCAGAGTGAGACATTTTATCCAAACCACCGCTGCAAAATTCATTGTATGAAAGGTGAGCCTAGTGCTAGTGAAGGAGAGGATCCGTTTTACTCACCATGAATTGGATGCCGTATCAAAACAACTGTTTCATTAGCATATGGAGACTGCATCCAGGCTGCCATCACTTTCCTGGGAATGGGTCGATGATGTGACATGGGCAAAGTTGGACAGGGTCAATAAGGAGTCTACTTCAAGACAGTTTCAAAGTTCGCCCGGCTGTCAGCAACGTTACTACAAAAGATACTTTTCAGCACTCCATGGTCAATTTAATTGATGAGGTTTTGTGACATCGTAACACTGTCTGTTCTTGGGAAAGACCTGAACTTTATCCCTAAGCTGAGAACGCTGTCTCTGTCTGATTTTATTAGTGGCATTGAGGAAGCTGTTAGACCTCTTTCGAGTTATGCTGCAGAAGAAATAAGACATGAAACACATCATAAATTCATAAAAGCTCCACCTCAGAAGAGCAATGTTTCTGCTATGGAAAGGGATGCACTATGAAAGTTATGAGAAGAGCCTCACATGGTGGTATTACCAGTGGATAAGGGAAATGCCACCATGCTGTTGCCATGTATGGTTTCTGAAGAGAAGATTTATAACTTGCTGAGTGAACCATTGTATCGGAAGACTGAGAAAGACCCCAAAGGGAAAGTGGAAAGGCTGAATTCTTCTTCCATTCTGCAAGAAGTGGCCAAAAGATTAAGATCTCATAGTTCTGTGGCACCAAAGTTATATGGTCTTCAGAAGATTCATTAAAAAGAGGTTCCGTTACAGCTGATCATCAGTAATATTGATGCCCTCACGTATGATTTGGCAATAAATCTTGCCTCCCTACTGAGACCTTTTGTGGGGAAGTGCGTGCATCATGTTTGCGCAACTCTGTTGACTTGATCAGTAGACTGAAGCCACTTTAACTCGGTGAAACTTTCTTACTACTTTCTTACTTTGATGTTATCTCACTTTCCACTAAGGTTTCTCTTATAGACTCTTCGTCACTCATCAGCACGAAGTTCACAGCTGATATAACAGCACTTTTTCATCATGTCCTTTCCTCAATCTACTTTTTATTTAACCATGAATATTTTGAACAGACTGATGGTGTTCCCATGGGCAAGTCCTCTCTCCCCTCTGGTAGCAAACTTTTTTGTGGAAGATCTTGAGGAAAGGGTGTGTGATTCAGTAGACCTTACCGAGAGTCTTCAGGTGACATGTAGATGACACTTTTGCAATGTGGCCCCATGGTGAAGAAGAACAGTCACACTTCTTGCAACATCTGAATTCAATCCACAAGAACATCCAGTTTATGATGGAAAGAAAGAAGGATGGCTGCTTACTGTTTTTGGATGTCATGGTTACTAGGAGAGTGGATGGGTCATCAGGCATTCCATCTACCATAAGCCCACACATATGGACCTTTATCTGCAAGGTTCAAGCAGCCATCACCTTACACAGACTACTGGCATCTTTGGAACTTGGTGCATCTGGCTTATGTTGTTTCTGATGGAGACAGCCTCACAAAGGAACTAGAACACCTACAATCAGTGTTCAAAGATGATAATTACTCTCCACATCAGATTAGTACACTGATAACAAGGAAGAAATGTGACCACCCACAACACCAAGAAGATAGGAGCTGTTCAAGTCCAGGGTGCTCCTTCCCTATGTCGGCAATCTTTTGTCTAAAATAGGCAGGAACGTAGGGAAACATTGAGTTAAAGTGGTCATCTGGCCACTGGTGAAGATTAGTGCCCTTTTTGGTTCTGTAAAGGATGATCTGAGTTTGAGGAAGGCCAGGATTTACAAAATTCCTTGCCAGTGTGGCAAAGTACATGAAAGGTGTGTGAACATGAGCACCACATTCAGCTTTTGTAGCCCAGTAAGTTGGACTTGCTGAGCATTGTATTACCACAAGACACTCTATGGATTATTCTGCCACAAAAATCTTGGCCTCAGTGAGATCCTATTGGGATTCAATAATTAAAGAACCTGTTGAAGTATTTCTAGCACAAATCTTATAAATTTTGATGGCGGCTTTCAACTGGACAAGACTTGGGACCGGGCGATCTCTTTAATATCTTCTGAAAGAAAACATTTTATTCATAATGTCATGTCAGGTGACACCTGACATTTGCTTTTAGCATTGCGAGCACAATTCTGACAGAGGGAGGGCATGTAGTTTCACCTTTACACATGCACCTGCATGCCACAGATGGAACAGTATTTGCAGAGGGTGTGGCTTTCGATAGAGGACGCTCCTGTGATGGCTGCCAATATGCATGCATCACTGTACCAATTTTTGCATAAACCTGAGATCATGTACTGACAGTCTCCAGTAGCAGACACTTACCTGAAGATGGCTGGATGATTGCCAGCTAAAATATTGTGGCAAGAAGTCAACATGATATGGCATCAATCAGAAAACCATATAGAATATTCAGTATGCCGGGAAAACTTCAAGAAACACAATTTGTTTCACCTCGTCTTATATTTTTCTTCAATTTCTTCTTCATCTGCGGAGCTAGTTGGCATATAAACTTGTACTACTGTGGTGGATGTGGACTTTGTGTCTTTCATGGCTACAATAATGCATTCACTAAGCTGTTCATAGTAACTTACCCGCATTCCTATTTTCTTATTCATTATTAAACCTGTTTCCACACTAACTCCATTTGATTCAGTATTTATAATCTTGTATTCACCTGACCAGAAGTCCTGTTCCTGCTGCCACCGAACTTCACTAATTCCCATTATATTTCACTTAAACTGATCCATTTCCCTTTTTAAATTTTCTACCCTACCTGCCCAGTTAGGAGAGCTATTATTTCATTCTCTGACTCCAGTTCTGTTTCTCCTGACGACAACATACTGCTGGGTAGCCCCACCTGGAGATCCAAATGGGGAACTATTTTACCTCTGGAATATTTTACCCAAGAGAATGTCATCAACCATACAGTAGAGCTGCATGCCCTCGGGGAAAACTATGGCTGTACGAGTAGTTTCCCCTTGCTTTCAGCCGTTTGCAGTAGCAGCACAGTAAGGCCGTTTTGGTTGATGTTACAAGGCCAGATCAGCCAATCATCCAGAGTGTTGCCCTAGCAGCAACTACTGACAAGGCTGCTGCTGCTCTTCAGGAACCATGTGTTTGTTTGACCTCTCAACAGATACCCCTCCATTTTGGTTGCACCTGTGGTACAGCTATCTGTATCCTTGAGGCACACATGGCTCCTCCCCTCCTCCCCCAAATGGCAAGATCCATGGCTTGTGAGGGGAGGGAACAGTGTAAATGAATACCTTATCAGCCACTCCTCCTATAAAGGCAGTTTTCTGGTTATTCAACTGTATTATTTTTTCACTTTTGTGCACAGTATTTCCACGAATGACCCAGTTCTCTTCTACAGCTGCAACCAGTTTTACTGTTGGTTGGCATTCAGGCAGTGAGCACACATAGCAGTGAAACTCATAGCTTATGAAAGAGGTGCCAGTCATCTACATATTATGCACCAACTGGAAACAACAACTCGGCTGAATACCTGGAAGAACACCATTATCAACCACATCAAGAAAACCTGAGAGATAACACCACTCCTCCTGTAATTTATCAAATATTTAGACTCATGGGTGTAAATTCTGGTTAACACTAGTATCCATATTAAATACACTCCTGGAAATGGAAAAAAGAACACATTGACACCGGTGTGTCAGACCCACCATACTTGCTCCGGACACTGCGAGAGGGCTGTACAAGCAATGATCACACGCACGGCACAGCGGACACACCAGGAACCGCGGTGTTGGCCGTCGAATGGCGCTAGCTGCGCAGCATTTGTGCACCGCCGCCGTCAGTGTCAGCCAGTTTGCCGTGGCATACGGATCTCCATCGCAGTCTTTAACACTGGTAGCATGCCGCGACAGCATGGACGTGAACCGTATGTGCAGTTGACGGACTTTGAGCGAGGGCGTATAGTGGGCATGCGGGAGGCCGGGTAGACGTACCGCCGAATTGCTCAACACGTGGGGCGTGAGGTCTCCACAGTACATCAATGTTGTCGCCAGTGGTCGGCGGAAGTTGCACGTGCCTGTCGACCTGGGACCGGACCGCAGCGACGCACGGATGCACGCCAAGACCGTAGGATCCTAGCAGTGCCGTAGGGGACCGCACTGCCACTTCCCAGCAAATTAGGGACACTGTTGCTCCTGGGGTATCGGCGAGGACCATTCGCAACCGTCTCCATGAAGCTGGGCTACGGTCCCGCACACCGTTAGGCCGTCTTCCGCTCACGCCCCAACATCGTGCAGCCCGCCTCCAGTGGTGTCGCGACAGGCGTGAATGGAGGGACGAATGGAGACGTGTCGTCTTCAGCGATGAGAGTCGCTTCTGCCTTGGTGCCAATGATGGTCGTATGCGTGTTTGGCGCCGTGCAGGTGAGTGCCACAATCAGGACTGCATACGACCGAGGCACACAGGGCCAACACCCGGCATCATATTGTGGGGAGCGATCTCCTACACTGGCCGTACACCACTGGTGATCGTCGAGGGGACACTGAATAGTGCACGGTACATCCAAACCGTCATCGAACCCATCGTTCTACCATTCCTAGACCGGCAAGGGAACTTGCTGTTCCAACAGGACAATGCACGTCCGCATGTATCCCGTGCCACCCAACGTGCTCTAGAAGGTGTAAGTCAACTACCCTGGCCAGCAAGATCTCCGGATCTGTCCCCCATTGAGCATGTTTGGGACTGGATGAAGCGTCGTCTCACGCGGTCTGCACGTCCAGCACGAACGCTGGTCCAACTGAGGCGCCAGGTGGAAATGGCATGGCAAGCCGTTCCACAGGATTACATCCAGCATCTCTACGATCGTCTCCATGGGAGAATAGCAGCCTGCATTGCTGCGAAAGGTGGATATACACTGTACTAGTGCCGACATTGTGCATGCTCTGTTGCCTGTGTCTATGTGCCTGTGGTTCTGTCAGTGTGATCATGTGATGTATCTGACCCCAGGAATGTGTCAATAAAGTTTCCCCTTCCTGGGACAATGAATTCACGGTGTTCTTATTTCAATTTCCAGGAGTGTATGTTTTAAACTTTTCTGGTACATATGCTGTTGATATTAGTTTCTGAAACCAATAAAGACACATAAATGCTTAGTACAAAGCAATAGATAGAAACAGAAGCTGAATACTGTAAGAGGAAGAGCAGTGGTTTTTCTCAAAGTAGTTACATCTTTATTCCATAATTGCCTGTATGAGTAGAATAGCACATGACATAATTTATTCTTAATACACATTACATAAATTGCCAGTAGTGACTCTTCTGTCTTTCTCGTTCCCTATCCATGAAGGCTCCCCTTCAGAATCCGATTTTCTGATCACAATGTGTAAGTGAATGAATTAATGAAAAATAGAACATAGTTCACATAATCAACTGCAACCACTAAACCAAAGAAAATTCATACTTTCCACAACCACTTATCTGTCATGCATGTGCCTAAAAAACAATACAGGGCTATTACAAATGATTTAAGCGATTTCATAAATTCATTGTAGCTCCATTCATTGACATATGGTCACGACACACTACAGATACGTAGAAAAACTCATAAAGTTTTGTTCAGCTGGAGCCGCACTTCAGGTTTCTGCCACCAGAGTGCTCGAGAGCGCAGTGAGACAAAATGGCGACAGGAGCCAAGAAAGCGTATGTCGTGCTTGAAATGCACTCACATCAGTCAGTCATAACAGTGCAACGACACTTCAGGACGAAGTTCAACAAAGATCCACCAACTGCTAATTCCATTCGGCGATGGTATGCGCAGTTTAAAGCTTCTGGATGTCTCTGTAAGGGGAAATCAACGGGTCGGCCTGCAGTGAGTGAAGAAACGGTTGAACGCGTGTGGGCAAGTTTCACGCGTAGCCCGCGGAAGTCGACGAGTAGAGCAAGCAGGGAGCTAAACGTACCACAGCCGACGGTTTGGAAAATCTTACGGAAAAGGCTAAGGCAGAAGCCTTACCATTTACAATTGCTACAAGCCCTGACACCCGATGACAAAGTCAAACGCTTTGAATTTTCGGCGCGGTTGCAACAGCTCATGGAAGAGGATGCGTTCAGTGCGAAACTTGTTTTCAGTGATGAAGCAACATTTTTTCTGAATGGTGAAGTGAACAGACACAATGTGCGAATCTGGGCGGTAGAGAATCCTCATGCATTCGTGCAGCAAATTCGCAATTCACCAAAAGTTAACGTGTTTTGTGCAATCTCACGGTTTAAAGTTTACGGCCCCTTTTTCTTCTGTGAAAAAAAACGTTACAGGACATGTGTATCTGGACATGCTGGAAAATTGGCTCATGCCACAACTGGAGACCGACAGTGCCGACTTCATCTTTCAACAGGATGGTGCTCCACCGCACTTCCATCATGATGTTCGGCATTTCTTAAACAGGAGATTGGAAAACCAATGGATCGGTCGTGGTGGAGATCATGATCAGCAATTCATGTCATGGCCTCCACGTTCTCCCAACTTAACCCCATGCGATTTCTTTCTGTGGGGTTATGTGAAAGATTCAGTGTTTAAACCTCCTCTACCAAGAAACATGCCAGAACTGCGAGCTCGCATCAACGATGCTTTCAAACTCATTGATGGGGACATGCTGCGCCGAGTGTGGGAGGAACTTGATTATCGGCTTGATGTCTGCCGAATCACTAAAGGGGCACATATTGAACATTTGTGAATGCCTAAAAAAACTTTTTGAGTTTTTGTATGTGTGTGCAAAGCATTGTGAAAATATCTCAAATAATAAAGTTATTGTAGAGCTGTGAAATCGCTTCAATCATTTGTAATAACCCTGTATATTAAATGCAAAATCTGTTGATGCTTCAGTGTTGACCACTTTTCAATCCACCAACAAATTACAAAAACTGAGATCTATTACTATTCCTTTATATATTGCCTTTTACTGGAAACTACCATCAAACACTTGCTTTTTGTCCTGCAACAGTGACATGCCTGTCCTACTCTTGGGACCTGCTAGCTGGCATGCATGTCCCTTCAATGTAATTTGCAAACACAACATTGTTTCTGGGTATGTTTTTAATATGATGAAAACCCATAGATTTCAAATGTTTTTGCATTTTGGTGCCAGGGAAAATGGAATTTTCTGACAGTAAAATGAGTAGCAGCCAGTTTCTAAATAGGATTCTGAATCTGACACTTTCTAGTCAGCTTTCCATCTAGAAACAAAATTAACTATTGTTGGTTTTTTGCTTAGCTCAATTTTATTTTTGGGCAGTGTAGTACACAAAATCAAATTGTTTTATTAAATCAGAGAAGATACCTACTGCTGGCAATGTGTTACACAGAAAGGAAAAATTGAGTTCTTTGTTGATAGCCACTTGATGAGGCCAAATTCTGTCATACAAAAGATCTTGTGCAATGCATGTGTTTTGTAGATGACCTCAAAAACCTCCAAAATGATGTTAGTGATGAAACTGGCATTACCTGTCTATGTGATATATTTCTATTTGCGCATTCAAATCTTTGCTCTTCAGTGATATAATAATATTTGTTTCTTGTAGCTGAATTATATGTAACTGCCATGGAACACTGACTTTCAAAGAGTCTTGTACACTTCCCTGTAGCAAAAAAGTTTTGATTTAGCGTGCCAACTGTTAACAGAAAATTATTAAGTTTCTGCATGTTTGCTACCTTACTAATATTTTGATTCATCCCAATGTTCAGCACTCTTCTTTGCCCCTGCTGCTTCTTTCACAATTGACCATAGCATATTGGCCCAATAATAAGCTGCTGCTGCATACAAGCAGCATCCCGAAGAAGGAAGAGACTAAAAAAAATTGCACTAAAATAAGCCAAACACTGAGAAAAAAATGACCAGAACTTTACTTGTACTTACACGGAAGACATAGTTAAGTACTGCAAATATTTGTTCTAACATTTGACACAACACACTGGCATGTAACACACTTGCACCATATTTTGTCTTATTCACTCTCATCACTATCAGTATTGGTATTCACTTCATCACTCTCACTTTCATTCCCATCATATTCTTCATCCTCTTCCCACAGTACATCATCCTCACTGCCATCCAGCACATTTCATATGTGGCATTTCATGAACCCCTTGATAGTGGACTCTATTGAAATGGAGGACCATGAAGCAAGAACCCACTTGTAGAGAAGGGCAACTGATGGCTTCTTACTTTTACCAGACAATGTAAGGCTATTGTGTTCTTCCAGGAGCCAATCTGAACACATTTTTAGAGGTTGTCTTTGAACGGCTTGATTACAGCCACATTTAGAACCTTTAGTTTTGAAGTCATTCCTCCGGTTTTATGGCAAGGATTGTCTTTTGTGCAGCAAGTTTATCTTTTACTTCAGCAGTTGGATGCCCCTTAAAAGCACCCAAAACTAGCATGACTCTCTTAGCAACCAGAGCCCAAGGTCTCAAATTTCAAATAGCAGACAGCCAGTCAACAATTAGTTGCATTGTCATCCAGCTCTTTTCTTGGCAGCAAATCTGTAAGTCATTAGGCAAGTTTTCTTCGGATCTAGTTTTTCTCTTCAGAATGATATAAGAGGGTAAGAGTCTAGCATTAGCTGTAACAGCAAACATCATAGTTATTCTATTTTTTCATTCCCAGTTCCTTTTAACGAGATACTTTTTGCCCCTTTCAATCTACTGTCATATTGCTCAACATGTCAAAAACACTGGCATTTCATCAGCACTAACAGTCTGATGAAAAGGGTATGATTACACTTATGAAATTGGATGACACACCAGTGGAAGTTAACTAGTTTCTCCTTAAAAATCTGCTGGCATTCTCTGTACTAGTATAGTACTTCGTCGGAGAGCAAGGCCATTTTTCTGCGCAAACCAACAAACACCAACCATTACTCACACAGAATTCTTCTTGTGGCACATTTAAGACTCTTGCAGTTTCCAAGGTCTTCAGTTGAATTATTTCTTGTGAGACAGGCATCCCATCTTTCCCCTTACCTTGTACATATGAATAAACTTTAGCTTCAAGTTTCAAATATTTTCCACATTTCAGTCTCCTGGATGATTTTCTCATTGATACGGCCTTCTTTCATTTTTCTTCTGAAGCAATTCAATGTGGTACATTAGATTTGTCTTGTCCATACTCTTCTGGCCTTTTTGTTGGTTGTGGTTTGGTTATAATGCACAACTGCTGGTCTGAAGCTTGCATCATAACTGTGCTGAATTCCTGGTCTTGATGATGCTTTTTGCTCTAAATGGTTGTTCATATTAGCATAAATCAGGCTTTCTCACCAGTCAGAAAACATGGCAACAAAACAACTTAGCAACTGGGCACAGAATTATCAGCTTGTAGTAAACAGTAAAAAACTCATTGCACTAGAATTCCACAATGCTCCTAACAAGGACACATTTATTCCATTGGTCTCTATCAATGACGAACTAGTTGTTAACAGTACCTGGCAGATTGTTACCTTCTTTGCTCACTATAATCATGCTGTAGTGAGAAAACAGTAATGAAAGCTTGTCATGCCTACTTTGATTCTCATCTTATATATGGGATCACTTTCTGGGGAAACACTAAAACAGCTAATAGCACTTTTAAAATAAAAAAGGGCCACTAGAATCTTGTTTGGGTACAAGCCTAGAGACTCTTGTAAACCTCTGTTTACCTCCATTACCATGTGTATACATTATGGAAACCCTTTTATTCTTTAAAATAAATGTAATAGGTAAGGACTACAGGCTGCAAAAAGACTGTGATGTACATGATCACTTTGCCAGACAAAACAGAAACTTACGTATAACCCAAATCAGCACAGCTCTGTGCCAAAAAGGTACTTTTCACATGAGAGTTAAGGTTTACAACAAACTTCCTGAAAATGTAAAAGCTATTATTGAGGTCAATACCTGTGGAAAACCTCTTAAAGTCATATTTACACCATCACTGCTTTTACTCCATTGAAGAATATTTAAATTTATGAAGTGTGTTATGCAAATACTGAAGTATAAAGTGTATTATTGTAACATTACATAAGTATGCCTAGAAATGAATTTCAGCTGTATACTTATAACTTCACTTGTCCAATGTCTTATACATAAGTTGCTTTGTAGACAACAGGACCAATAAATACAATACAACTGAAACTGAGTTATAAGCTAGCGAAACAATATTGGTAGACCTATACAATGTTAACCCTTGAGGGGGCGTGCTGATTTTGGTAGCATGAGCGGGCATGTGGCGTACTTGTACACATGTAAGGAAAATCTGTCTTTATGTTACCAAGGTAAACATATTTGAGTGAAATCACAGTTTAATCTCAGCATAATTAAGCAACGAAAAAATGAACGTATTATATGAGCTAAATCACTGTTTAGCGAAACAATAGCAAAACAAACTTTCATAGCACTCTGTTGCCACGTACATGTGTTACCCCACAGTAATAAACCACTTGGAGCATTAAAAATTGCAGTCACATTGGATCCCAGCCAGCCAAACTCTTATTCAATTACTAATTATTTCATGGACAACTGTGGGGTTTCGCTGCTAGCTCGGAATCTGGGTCATCTTCTTGCATTGATCTATATTTTTCTCATTTAGCTTGCTGTTTACCTTATATTATTGCTGCTCACTTGGACGAATGACAACACAATTTATCATTGTGTTAGCTGAAGCAGTAATGAAGGAATAGGTATGGGCCTGTAATTGTGAAACAACAATGGAGTGGTACAAGACAATGTCCTTTGTGGTTGGTGCACTTTATACATTTGGTGCACTTTATACGTGTGTGCACCCGCTCAATGGTTAATGCCAATAAAATACTGATAAAGGTTTGCATTGTTGCATAATAAAATGCCATGCTGTCTGTTTCGGTTACAGACACTAGATCTATTGTAGCAAATGATAACAAGCACTCTAACCTTTTTGATGGCAAAACTTGGACAAAAAGTACAGCTTATTTTCAGGCCAATATGGTATAATTTGTTTTCAATTTTTCTGAATAGTTTTGAGTTTGCTAAGAGAAAGCCCTAGTGTGATATATGGCACTGACTTAGTTTAATATACAAGCAATATACCCATTATTTTCAGGTCATCTTTGAAGCAATATACCCATTATTTTAGGTCATCTTTGTGATCTTAATCTTGACTAATAATGTAGACACTGTTGTCTTACTTTTTATCAAGCAGATATTTCAAAGTTGATGATTGAACCTCAGGTGTTATTTAAGTTCCAGTTTAAACATAAGATGTGGCTGAAAGCATAAGATTGTTGAATTAAACTGAATTCCTGTAAAATTATCAATTTGTACAATTGTCTTTGCTTTTACACTTTGGATGAGTAGCAATCATTCATTTGGTTATTTTAAAGTAGATCAAAAGCAGTCTGTATCAATAATTTTACCTTAGATTTATGTCACATTGCAACAAAGCAACATCATTTATAAGGTGTATTCACAAGATTTTAATTATCACCTAGAGAAACTCAAGCTGGACCATAAAACTTGGTAATGGTGTTAACCCTTCTCGACATATTCAGCCTTCAATGCAATATATATTTCCCAACGAGAAATATGATGAAGGCTTTGGTCATAGAAGTCTTCGTTTGACTGTTCAATGTTGACTGTTCATGTTGAAAATGGATCCATGAGTGGCTTTTGTTTTTTGTGCTATCACCTCAATTTTGATACACCTTTGAGCACTGCGGACCCCATTCCTCTTGTCAAATCTGGTTCTTCACAGAGGAGACTGCCACTTCATTATTCATCCTTCAGATTTGTTTCACCACACTGAAGGTGTCTGCACCATCTAAACATGATGCCATACAATGGTACACTGTTTTACATTTCCATCAATTTAGCATGGATTGTTGCAGCTTTGTTTCTCTGTAGAATACAAAGTACCACATGATACTGCACTTTATCAAAAGGCTGTACCATGACTCTTAACAATATAATACTACAGAACTATGATGTGGGAATTTCAAAGTGTACCAGGACTGGATAAAAAGTAGCATTATTTTCTTCAATATGATAATGAAAACTGTATGATTATTCCTTATATATGAATTATTTTCAGTTGTGCAACAATGTCAGAAGGTATGCTTCAATGTGTGCCCTCATCAAGAAGCCCAATTCAGTGGCTGAGGTACAATAATTAGAGTTTTGGTGCCACAGTGGTACAGCATCATCAGTTGCCAGTTGTCTATTGTAGGACACAACTGTGCAAACTGACATGTTTTGTGTGTTTACTAAAGTCTATTGACTGAATGGTGTATGGTGTTTATGCACAATTTGGTATCTAGTTGCTTCTAAATGGTCCCCACACACATGCAAGTCACTTAGAGTGTCAGTTTAAAGAAACCATGACACTTGAAAAGCAATTGCATGGGCGAGGTACCTGGAGAAAGATGTGCTCTGATCAAATATTTGATTGCCCTCTCCAAAATCTCCTAACACATGATGCAAGTGACTGATTATCTAAGACTATCAGTGGGTAGTGTTGCTGTTGTGCTCTTCAGTCTGAAGACTGATGTATTGCACCTGTTCACGATAGCCTAACTTGCGAAAATCTCTTCATCTTTGCATAATTACTGAAACCTACATCCATTTGAACTTGGTTACCTTAATCTCCCTCTACAGTTTTGCTCTCCCTCCGCTACCTACTTTCCTCTATTACCAAAATAACTATTCCTGGATGCCCCAGGACATCTTCTATTAATCTATTCCTTCTTTTAGCCAAGTTCTGCGATAAAGCTCTTTCCCCTAGTTCAATTCAATGTTTCTCCATTAGTTATTCAGTCTACTCATCTCAAATTCAGCATTCTTTTGCAGTACCAGATTTCAAAAGCTTGTATTCTGTTCTATCCTACTCATATCTGTAATGTTTTTGATCTAAATTTCATTGCCATATAAGACAACAGTGCAAATCCTTTCTTAAATTACTTTGTAAACTTAAATTTATATTATGAATATAATAGAGGGAAACATTCCACGTGGGAAAAATATATTTAAAAAGAAAGATGATGAAACTTACCAAACAAAAGCGCTGGCAGGTCGATAGACACATGAACAAACACAAACGGGATTGGAATGACTCCTTACCCCCTCCCTTAAAACCCATATCCTTTTGTCTTTCCCTCTCCTTCCCTCTTTCCTGATGAGGCAACCGTTGGTTGCGAAAGCTAGAATTTTGTGTGTATGTTTGTGTTTGTTTATGTGTCTATCGACCTGCCAGCGCTTTTGTTTGGTAAGTCTCATCATCTTTCTTTTTAAATATAAATTTATATTAGACATGAATATATTTTTATTTTTCAGGAAAGTTTCTCTTGCCACTGCCAGTCTGTGTTTTATACTCCCCTTTCTTCTGTGATAATTATTTCTGCTGTACTAATAGAAATCATTGTCTACTATTTTGTGTCACATTTATTCATTGATTTCCCTCAGGATTGTCTGATTTAATTTGACTTTACTCTATTGCACTTGTTTTACATATATTCACATTCACCTATATATGCCCCTCAAGATAATATGCATTCTGTTCAACTGATTTTCAAAATTCTTTGTCACCTCTGACAGAATTACAGTGTCACTTGCAAAACTGAAAGTTTTTATTTCTTCTCCCTGTATCTTAATTTCTCTTCCAAATTTCACCTTGATTTCTGTTACTACTTGTGCAATGTGCATATTGAATAACATGGGATATAGACTACCATCCTGCCTCACTTCTTCCTCAACTACAGCCTCCCTTTCGCATCCTTTGGTTCTTATAACTGTGGTGGTGTATCTGCACAAGTTTTAAATAACATTTCACCTCATTTTATCCCTGATAATTCCAACATATAAATGAGAACTTGCAGTTAAATAGGTCAAAAGCACCTCATTTTAAGTTAACCTTATGTGAATTTTCTTCATGTAACCAACAGGCATGCGTGCAGATGTCATGCCAGTAGCTCTTCTTTTTCCTCCCAGAATGGGCTGAAACTGGTGACAGTTGACTGAGAGTATGATATGGGATTTGTCTGTACTAATGTTATTACTAATAACATGTTAATCTGAATATTTTTACTGCAATAAGATATGTGAAAAGTATTTGTTGAACACATTTATTGTTATTTTAGTTACAAACAGTTATATTTCAATTTTAGCAGTCATAATGTAAAAAAGTATTAATAATAATAATCTGATTTCAAAATACTCATGTTTGCCCACTCACACAAGTGATGCTGAAATATGATTCCCAACAATATTATGTTCAATCAAGATCCAAAATTGCAGTCTTCAGTTACAAAGTTAAGTTTACAAAATTTCTGTATAAATCAAGTAGAATGCCCCCTGTTCAAAATGAACTGCTATGCTACTAAATAGTTTCTGAAATCTTTAGTAAATGGCAGTAATTTATTCATTTACATCTTGTGACTGTCCTTGAAAAATCTTTAAAAAATAATTTGATGCAATTTTGTTACAATCTTACAAAATACTTAAATGGCATGAACACTTTGCAGTTTTACAAGACTGATGTAAAAAGACTGATGTAAAATGAGTGATTGATAAATTGCCAGTCAGTCATTTTTGGACCCCAGATGTTCATGTGCTAAAACAAGGAATTGTAATAATGATATTAATACTACAATTCAACAATGATATCCACTTTTTAACATCAACATGATACTTCTTGTGCATTGTTTGTACATCACCACTGCTCTCTATCTTTTTCTGTCATTTTTAAACCACAGTACAGAATTCTTTAATATTTATTTTTGTCTAAATCTATTAAGTTTACTGATGAAAATAATTTGCACCATTATTTACAATAAAAAATATAAATTAATACAATTTAAAAGCCACCTTCCACAACAACATTTAATTGTTTCACTATGACAGTTACCAGCTTCTGATCACAAATAGTACTTCTTTCTGAGACGTTCAAAAGATTCCACAATTGCTGCTCTGAAAATAATAATAAATTTTATTTAGAAAAGAAGTAATATGTACATTTCTTACTAAATGAAATATAAAAAATATGTGTTGAATTATGAACAAAAGTAGATCACAGTGTAATGCCCCATCAATGATGAAGTTGTTGAGAACAACTGAGATTTTATTTTTGTAAATATAGTGCATCCAGGCATTATACATGGCTGGATGGCCCAGGTCCATAATGCCACATTTGTTATTTATGAGATTTTTTCTGACATGATTAGTAGACATTGTATTTTTGAATGTTGACCCAGGTTAACAATTCCACTTCGTACATCAAAATGGAATTGTCAAACTTGATGAGCTCATGAAAACATCAAGTCAATGTATCTTTTACTTTTAGTAAAGGCAAAATTCTGCTGTTTGTCAAATTCAGAATCTGAAATTTCAGTCACACAGCATGGGGATCTAACATTCTAGACATATCTTCTACGTAAATACTTGTCTCTCAGATATTTATTTTATTCAGTTAGCATATCATAGTGATTTATATTCACTTTTACCACAGATATGGTGCTGCTTATCAATTTACAGAAATTGAAGCCGTTGGTGCAAGAAGAGGATAACTCACATTTTCAGGAGGCACAAAAAACTAATTTTAAAAAATCTAGATATTATACTTCATGCTACCATTTATACAAGGTGAGTAAGGGTCTAAAGGTTACTTTGTAGGCAAAAAAGCAAGAAGAAAATCTTTTTTCCTTTATACAGCACTAAAAAATTGATTTACGGGAAAAAAATGCAGTTATCTCCTTCTTGCACCAAGGTCTTCAGTTCTTTGGCATACTTGAGGCAAAATTCACATTGCATTGCTTTGATCTTTAGGTTCAGTATATCTATATTACCACAAAATGTAATCTGTTCCAAACTACATAATTCACATTTACAAGAAAAATTGATATCTTAAAACAACAGTATAAGTAACGCTAAATCATGCAAGTATTTACTATCAGAATGGACAAATATTGAAACTATGTTAGATTCCATAAGAAACAGAAATCAGTGTGGAGAACGTCAGCTTGTCTTCAAGTGCAATGCTGTAAGACAACCAATGTGGAAAAAGTGGCTGGTCAATTTATTATTAGATCAAAGGTGTATAAAAATAATCCTTTTTTCATGAAATCAAGACTACAGAGGAAAACTTACCACTACTAATGGACCGAAAATAGTCTTAATCCTTTTTTGGATGAGACCTGTTGCATTTAGATGGTCATCTGAGTTACAAAATTAATCACTGAAGAATGAAATCCAACTATCTTGAATGGAAATTATCACTTCACGAGACATTTAATCCTCCACCTTCGCACCCATTTACATCATCTTAGGGTTAGATCTGTGCTTTCAGAGCTTCGTTCCTCCTCCTGGACACTATGTGCCCATCCCACCATACAGAAGACTGTTCATTTCCACCTCCCATGTAAAATAGCACATGACATTGTCAGTCTAGAAATAGGAGCTGCACTGCCAGCCAACCAGGTAACATCGCACAGACCCTTCCAAGACAATGCTACAGACTGTGCTCATGAATGATGGAGCCACCTTCAAATTGGGACCAGTCACCTAAAACAAAGACTTTTCCTTGTGGGGGGAGAAATGAAATGTCAACAAGACCTGAGCCCCACCAGTTGTAATGGACTCAATAAGAGAATTCAGTCTCACTTAGAAAAGAGCAAAAGAGGACTCAAAGATTTGAAGCAAAAAGTATCTTTTGAAGAAAAAAAAGGAAAGAAGTGCAGGAGCTGAAAAAAGGCGGGGATGAAGTCCCATGCACAGCCGTATTTCTGTAAGTACCTGTGTTCTGTACATCCTGACTTAGATCAAACATTGAGTGCTGCTGTTTACAGTACATTATTAGTTGGTTTGCAAGTTTCCCTATGAATCTTTTGCACCATCAAGGCCTCATCTACTTCTTCCAACAAGAATTCCATCAGTTTCAGGATGTTTCCTTCTACCAATCGTTAAAGTAAAAAGTATCTTTAAAATTAAGACTCAACCATAAGAATCTATGACCTCCCCTAAGTGCATGCAAGGCTTCTATAACATTTCCTAATAATTTTCAGGTGTGCTGCTGGATCCCATCAACATTCTTCCACAATATTTTGGTCCAGAGATGGCCAGCCGTCTTCGGGTGAGTAGACAACTACTGAAGAGCCCTAATGCATTCTTGATATTTATGCCCAATCTTGTGCATGCGAAATGTGCTGAGGCCTTTTGGTGCATGTGTCAAGTGATGACTTGCACAGGACAGTTGAGTTGTGTATGCTGCCCTCAAGAGGGTCATTCAATGCTCAATTATCAGATCATCTCTCACTTCCTCCACCGGGGACAGCACACACAGCACGGCTGTCCCACGCCTGTCATTGCTTGATGCATGCGCCAAAAGACCCCAGTACATTTTGCATGCATAAGATTGGGCATAAATACCAAGAATGCACCAGGGCCCTTCAGCAGTTATCAACTCACCTGAAGATGGCTGGGCATCTCTGGACCAAAATATTCTGGAAGAATATTTATGGGATCCAGCAGCACACCCAAAAATTATTAGAAGAAGAAATATGCCAGGAAAATTTCAGAAGTTAGATGAAATACCTCTATGGGGAGGAGAGATTCAGGATAAACACAGACTGGATAAATTACATGAGAAGCCAGGTTACTGTGTTCACTTAATTTTTTTTAATGAAATGTAGAGACAATAATTTGATTCCAACTTTCCACAGAGCTGTTCATTTTATTAACAGTGTGGATGCTAACAGTATAAAATACAAAGTGAGTCTGGCCTTAGCCAGAGAATGAATCTGTTTTATACATCACGAGCTAGAAGATGTTTGCAGGGATTTACTTTATTTAAATCTGAAGATTGCAGCAAGATGTTCTTCCCTCAACTGAGACTCGATTGATAATGTATCCTGGGCCAGGGCCCACTGGACCCACAGGGACAGTACAAATAGACAAAGTGCAAAGTTTAGCCGACTCACAACATGAAAGCCACAAGAACCTATTTCTGGACGATGCATGGTGAATCCCATGGGGTAATCTTTTGATGATGCAACAATATCAGTGTTTATAAAAGGTTTAAACTTTGCTCTGACTCCAATTCACTCACCTCCTTTAATGGATTTCATCAGTTCTATTGCGGAAGCCATTAAGCCTCTCTCTGTGGATTCTGCAGATGAAGTTCAATGAGAATCTTGCCAAATGCTGTTGAAATTTGCTCCAGAATGGAGTAATATCACACCAACTGAAAGAGCTGCTCTCTGCGGCCTTCGAGAAGATACTAGCATAGTTGTACTCCTTGCTCATAACGGTAATGCCATGGGTCTTTTGACAAGGGAAGCTAAGTTATCCTATGTACCGCATAACTGAAAAGGACCCAACAAGCTTTATATCAAGAAAAACTTTTACTCTTCTGAATGATAGTTCTCTACTTAAACAAGTTATTAAGAGACTGAGACAGCACAATGGAGTACCACCATGACTATATGGTCTTCCTAAGATTCACAAGGATGGTATCCCACTATGATTAATAGTGAGTAATATAGGCACCTTGACCTATTGTACTGCAAAACATCTGGCCTCTCTACTGAAGCCATATGTGTGTGTTTTTGCCACATACATAATTCAGTGGATTTTGTCAATCACTTGGAGACAGTTAAGCTTAGCAGCCTGGATTTATTAGTTAGCTTTGATATGGTCTCACTTTTTATCAGAGTGCTAGTACATCTTATTAATATCTTATTCAGTGCTGACCTGACGGGCTTGTTTGAACATACTCTCTCCTCAACTTACTTTTTATTTAGCAACAAATTCTTTAAACAAATGGATAGCGTCACCATGGGGAGCCCTTTGTTCCCTGTGGTGGCTAATCTTTTTATGGAGGACTTTGAGGAGAAAGCACTTGAGTCTGCTGTTTGAAAGCCCACAGTTTTCTGGCATTGTGTAGATGATACTTTTGTTGTACGGTCCCATGGCAGAAAGAATTGGACAAAGTTTCTTTGTCATTTAAACTCATTACATGAAAACATGATGGAGACTGAGAAAGATAGGACTTCACCCTTTCTAGACATCCTAGTATGCAGTCATAATGATGGGTCATTGGGACATTCTGTGCACAGAAAATTCACGTATACAGATCCATATCTCCATGCGTCTAGCTGCCATCACCCCTCACAAACTGTCGGTGTTCTTAGTACCTTAATACACCTGGTGCACTTAATATTGAATGATGAAAACCTCCACACAGAATTAGAACACTTGGAGAAGGTTTTTTTTAAGAGAATGGCTACGCTTCACGCCAAATAAGGAAGGCCATGGACAGCTATAATAACAAGAAGCAATGCACTGACGACACTATGATGACTATGAATCAGCTACGATTCTTCTGCATACTGGGAATCTGTCTTCTAAAATAGGCAGATAAAATCAACGTTATCTTCTGTCTACTAGTGAAGAGCTTGGCCCTGGCTGTATCCATTACAGATAACTTACAACTGAAAAAAGTGGGCGTTTACAACATTTCTTGTAAACATGATGCTGCATATATATAGGCCAGATGACATGAACTGCCTAGGAGCTTTGTACAGAACACTAAAGATAAAACCATCTTTGGCAACTGTGAAATCAGCAACAGCCGAACACTATTTCTGTGAGATACTCAATGGAATACAATAGAACAAAAATTTTAGCTCCACTTTCCAGTTTTTGGGATTCAGTAATCAAAGAATTGGTGGAAATACATCTTGCCAATAATCTTATAAATCATGACAATGGCTTTCAACTGGAAAAAATTGGAATCCTATAATTAAAATTATCCAGTCACAGTGGAATTGATGGGGTCATTCGATACTCAGTGATTAGTTCATCTTTCAGTTCCACCACCAAGGGCAGCACACACTGCATTGAAAAATTCCAGCACATTTTGCATGCATGAGTTTTGGCATAAATACCGTGAATGCACCTGCATTCTTCAATAGTTGTCTACTCACCCGAAGATGGCTGGATGTCTCTGGCCCAAAATATCATGGCAGAATGTCGATGGGATTCAGCTGCACACCCGAAAATTATTAGAAGAAGAAATACACACGGGAAATTTCAGAAGTTACTTCCATAACATGCCCACTGACAAGTCCGGGTCTGCATTGACAGAAGATTTGAACTGTTCTCAGAAAAGATTCCAGTGCTCAATGTCCCCGGAGAAACTTTATCAGTGGCAATCAAACTTCAGAAGGCATTCTCTCAATACTGTATTTTTCCTTTGGGACTGTCAGTTTCACAGAGTTTGTATAGTATTTATGTACTAAGACATCAGCCCCATATCCTGCGTCATCAAGAAATCCATGCTAGTGTTGCCTAAATTCATTAAACTAGCCAAAGTATCCTGCAATTGACTGCTAATGCATTCTGTCTCATTTATGGGGTGGGAAATTGTCCAATGAATTTATTTGATTAGCAAAGTGTATAGTACTGGAACACTGCATTTCTCGTTTATGTTTCAGTTTAGAGAGACAGTTGCTTATTTCAACAACTTTGCTCATGTTTAGTTTGAATTGTAGTGTCACTGACAGGTGACAAATATCTATCAGTCTTAATGTTAAGCTTCCTCACTAGAGCTCAGCTATGCACTTGTTATGTAATTTAACAATATTATTATTCTATCCTCTACTGAAAGACACTGGTGTCTGAAATTAAAGCAACAAACGGAAATTTTACAAGGTTGTGTTTATTTCGTCACAAAACAATGTAAACAGATGATAGTAAAGTAAAAACAATATAAAGAACACAGAATGTAAACAACTGCAACATGTGCAATGGTAGACAATTTTTTTTTTCTTTTCACATTAAGCCTCTGGGTCACATCAGTTTGCGACTGTCCTGCTTCCATTCTTCTTATGGCTCTCCATCACATAGACCCTGGTGGGTGGCTTCTTTGTGTCATACTGCACCATCTGTGACTATATACACAGTGATTGTGGATGTGAGACTACGTGGTAAACAATACCCTGTTTGATAGGCACCATGACGTTATCATTGACGTGGTTGTCCATTGACGGGAATGCTGTCTTCTGTGCATAACATAATTGTACGGACATCTGAACACGGGGAAATAGCGGTTTGTTGCTTTAATTTTAGACACCAGTGTATTACTCCAACATGCAATAATCTGATACATTATGTAGTAACACTGTTCATGTTTACGTCGCACTTCACTTAGCGTAGACCGGGGCTGTGTCCTAGGCATGCCCGACGTTAACTGACTGGGCACGGCCCGTGCTGCCGGAGTTGTTGTCGTTGTTGTTATGCCAGCAGAGGTCGCGTCTGAATTCTCGCATGCCCTCTGGTGGACGGGACTCTACTTGCGGCAACTACTGTCCGTGACACGCCGTGTCAATGTGCGCCTCCCGCGATCTTTCTGGTGGCTACTGCACTCCTCCTCCTTTGGGGGGTGAAGCCACTGTGATCCACTGCGTCGGAAGGTGGAGCGTCGGGCAGGAGCGATGACCTCCACATCCACTGGAAGGCCGGAGTCGAGGGGATCTGCCAACCCTCGAGCCAGAACCTTCGAATACGGCTGGAAGTGACCCACACGAAGAGGCCCCCGTTGTCCCACAACCGGAGTCCGGGACAGAATGGGCGACAAGCTGTCGAACTCCGGATCCTGTTCCACCTCAGGAGGGGCAAGACCCAGTGGCGGGGACGATGGGGAAGGGACGACCACAGGTGAACCAGCCTCCTGAGAAACCGGGCCTGCTAGGGGGGCCGGCTCTCACTGGGGCATCTCGAACGATGGCGATGCCGGTGCTGGAGCTACTGGAGGCTGCCAAGGCTGAGAACCATCGCAGTGCGGCAGAGTCACAGCGGGGAGAGGAGGTAACGTCCCCTGCGAAACCAACATAGGTGCCGGCAATGGGGAAGCTGGTGTCCGTGAGGTCGGAGGGTGGGTGCCCGAACGTAGACGTAGCTGATTTTGGTGACGACATACCACCCGGTCCCCCGCCTGCAAGGTATAGAGCCGGTGGCCATTTCGGCGCAGGACCACCGCCAGTACCCAACGTGGATTGCGACCAAACCCACGGGCCCAGACCGACATACCCAGTGGAAAGCCAGGTACTCCGTTTTGCAAAGACTGGCGAGGACCAGGTTGGAGGAGGTGCAGCAGAGTCCTAGGTTGGCGCCCATGGAGGAGCTCTGCGGGGCTGCGTTCTCCCATTGGTGTGGTCCGGTATGCCGTCAAGAAAAATGTCAATGCTTCCTCCGCAGGAAATTCGTGCAGATACTTTTTCATCTGCGTCTTAAATGTGCACACCATGCGCTCGGCTTCCCCATTCGATTGTGAATGGAAGGGGGGAGAGCTAACGTGCCGAATACCGAAGCGCCTACAAAAATCCTGGAAGGTCTGCGAAATAAACTGCGGTCCATTGTCCGAGACCAGGGTGATTGGCAGATCTTCCACAGAAAAGATTTTTGCTAGTGCCTGGATTGCAACTTCTGAAGTGGTTGAGGAGCAGCGAACCACATATGGGAATCTGGAATAAGCATCAATGACAATGAGCCAAAAGCCATTGAGAAACGGGCCCGCAAAATCGATGTGAACACGTTCCCATGCTTGGGTTGCCGGCGGCCATGGAGAGAACGCTGCTCTGGGAGATGCCTGTTGGCTCGCACACTGGGAACAGGCGGCCACCAAGTGCTCAATTTCTCTGTCAATACCGGGCCAGTACACATGTCTGCGAGCCAAGGTTTTAGTACGGGAAACACCCCAGTGCCCCGCATGTAATAACGTGAGGACCTCCCTTCGTAAACTTGCAGGAACAACCACGCGAGGAGCTGTATCATCGGTAGCCAGAAGGAGAACTCCTTCCAAGACCGAGAGGCGGTCTCGTAGAAGAAAATAATTACGAAGAGGGTATGAGGCGCGGCCCGGAGGGCGGGATGACCACCCCTGCTGAATGAGGCGAACTACTTGCCGGAGAACCGGGTCAGCTGCCATTTCCCTGGCCATCAACCGCTTGGCGGGACGCCACTTCCAAATGAAAACACATAATCTCCTCTCGATCGAACGTAGGATCCGGGCCCACCGGAAGACGGGAAAGAGTGTCGGCGTTGGCATGCTGTCCTGTAGGGTGAAAATGAATGTCATAATGGTACTTAGAGAGGAACAAGGCCCAGCGCTATAGTCTGTGGGCCACCCTATCCGGAATCTGAGAGGTGGGGCATAACATAATTGTACGGACATCTGAACACGGGGAAATAGCGGTTTGTTGCTTTAATTTTAGACACCAGTGTATTACTCCAACGTGCAATAATCTGATACATTATGTAGTAACACTGTTCATGTTTACGTCGCACTTCACTTAGCGTAGACCGGGGCTGTGTCCTAGGCATGTCCAATGTTAACTGACTGGGCACAGCCCGTGCTGCCGGAGTTGTTGTTGTTGTTGTTGTTGTTGTTGTTGTTATGCTGGCAGAGGTCGCGTCCGAATTCTCGCGTGCCCTCTGGTGGACGGGACTCTACTTGCGGCAACTACCGTCCGTGATGCGCCGTGCCAATGTGCGCCTCCCGCGATCTTTCTGGTGGCTACTGCACATTATAATGATCAATGCAAAAAAATGGTTCAAATGACTCTAGGCACTACGGGACTTAACATTGGAGGTCATCAGTCAATGATCAATGCAAGTAAGCTCAGAGTTGCAATGCTTAAATGTCTTCACTGAGAGCATGTGCTATACGGTATACAAGAAGGAATTCTGCCATTTAAGTCGCTCAAAATCAATGATAAGTCCTCCTGGATTATCATAAATGTGTCAGAGATTCCACGAGTTCCCATCCCTGACACTTTTCCTGGGTTTTACCACCAGAAAATGTATGGGAACAATTAGAATGTGATTTAATGTCAGTCAACATACAACTATATTTACACAGACCTTACATATCATGGAAACCCCACCCTCGTTTACCTCCAGCATATGACCAGATGGACAGGCATGGTGAGGCATCTTCCATTGGCATGAAAAAGAATGACTGAGTGTGGGACCTCATCTCTGCTTTCTTTCAGCCCTTGCCTTCTGCAACGAGAGCCATGGAACAGCGTCTTCTTGCAGAAGGACAATGTCACTGACATGGCTCCCCACTAATCTTACATTTGAGCATTTGAATGGGGGGAAACTTCACAAGACCATGAAAATTCTTTGCTTCAGCACTTCCAGGAATCTTCTGTCATGTTCTGACAGAGTCAACACTCTTTATCAACTCAGTTACAATGGTCACTTGTGTCCTGTTGGCAATGTTATGAGTCTGTCTCCCATGAGGAACATTGCTGGAGAGTGCGATTCACTTTCATTTTGGGAGATCAGCCTCAAGTTGACAGCAGTTTCAGTATTCACGAGCACAGTCTCTAGCCCTTTCTTATCCTTACTTGAATGTCTGAGCACTTTTTGTAGACATCTTTCGGTTGAACCAACCATTCTCTCCCACTATCCTCAGCCAAGCTGGACACTAAGCTATAAAATACTACATTATGCCTTGTTGTGTACAATATTGGTGGTTCTTATCAGCAGAGGTGACTGTCCACAGATGCATTATATCACTATGTTGGCTTGGTGGAATGTGTGGGCACTGTTACTGTAGATGATGCGTGGAATGCCAAACCTGACAATAAATCTTTGTAATGCCAACAAAAATCAATCTGTTGTTGTGTTATGAATTAGCTCTATGTGAATGGTGCTAGACACAACATGGTGAACAGTACAATACAGCATTTAGTTATGGTGCTTCGTAGTCTGTAAATACTTTAGGATTAAAGGAGCCAGCCAGTGTGGCTGTGCGGTTCTAGGCGCTTCAGTCTGAAACTGCGTGACCGCTACGGTCACAGGTTCGAATCCTGCCTCGGGCATGGATGTGTGTGATGTCCTTAGGTTAGTTAGGTTTAAGTAGCTCTAAGTTCTAGGGGACTGATGACCACATATGTTAAGTCCCATAGTGCTCAGAGCCATTTGAACCATTTTTGATTAAAGGAGACTACTCACCAAAAAGAAGAAGCATCGAGTTGTTGATAGGCATATGCACAAAAAAGGAAACTTGCTAGTTTTCTGAATTATCCTTTGACAAGCTGGAGCTTTGATTATTTCTTTTCCTGCCCTGAAATGAGGCCACTCTACCGGAGATCCTTCACATCCCTCCTGAAGTGGTGTTCCACCACCCACTCAACCTATATAAAATCTTAGTCCATCCCTATGCCACTTCCAATCCCTTTTTTCCACAGGGATCATATCTCTGTCGCAGACCAAGGAGCATGACCAGCCCAGTCCACCCACCCAGAACTTCCTACTCCAGGTACATCACAGGCTTATCTTACCCTATCACAGGCCGGGCCACATGAGTAAGCAGCCATGTCATATACCAACTCTGTGGAAACACTTCACAGCCTTTTATATTGGTATGAGTACCAACCAGCCATCTACGGGGATGAATGGCCAGTGACACACTGTTGTCAAGAACAAAGTGTACCACCCAGTGGCACAACATGCAGCTGAGCTCAACAGCTCAATTTCAATGGCTGTTTCATAACTGGAGTTACCTGGGGATCCTTCCCTCCACCATCAGCTTTTCTGAACTATGCAGAGGAAATTATCCTTACAACACATCCTCTGCTCCCATAGTGCCTCAATTTCATGTAATCTACCATCTCAGCACCCTCTTTACAACACATCTTCCGTTCCCACAAATCGTCCTGGCCTCAATTTCAGGTAACCCACCGTCATAGCACCCTCTACCCAACAGTTTCCCCTTCCTCTGCCCTGCCACCTCCTCTCAATTCACACCCCCATGTTGCCTTCAGTGTGTCGCTTCCCACTGGCTGCTACAATTATGCCAGCCCATATACTTAGTTGTGTGTGTGAATGTGTGTACGTACTCTTACCAGAAAAAGAGCAAAAACTCAAAACCTAGTATTAAGTGTTTCCTATTACACTTTTCCATGCCCCACGCCTAATTCTCTATAGATAACCTGTTGTCTTTCCCTTATTCGTACATTCATACAAGGTTTCATAAAAACTAGCAATTGCCTGTAACAAGCTACTCTTCGTGGTTACTATCTATGATATTTTATAAATGGTTTCATGCTGATCCACACAAAATGCAAACGGTTTTCTTTTGATCCATACAAAACGTATCATCTACTTTATTCCACTGAGCTCTCAACATGTGCAAAGTTTTTGTGATCTCCCTCAGCCGTCCAATTTCCATATTCCAATCAGATGGTGAGAGTTCATTGCCCATTTTAATGTAGACAGCTGAATTTGACTCATGAGTGAGATCAGTTCGTAGTAAAGGGTTGTCACTCCATTTACTACTGCAGCGCCCACTGCAAAGTCATACATGTGTTATAGTCTAATAAGGCAATTGTTGTGGAAAACAGCACATGGTACATGACTGCCAGTTCCCTCAGTGCTGCTCAAAGTCAGAACAAACTACATTTAAGCCCAAAGGTGAGTCTTTTGAATCAGTAAGTAGTTGTTCTTTGTATTCTGATAGCTTTATATGATCTATGATCATGTCATCATCAGAAAAACCTCATGAAGTCTCTGTCATCTGGATGGAGATGTAACTGCCAAAAGGCCTGGGTAATATTGGCACCAATGGCAAAATATTGCATTTGAAAAGACACAAGAACTGCAGTTACGTTAGGAAGAATTTTGGGCCCAATTTCAAAGACATCATTAAGTGAGGGAGAGCCCTTTTAGTACAAAGATGTACTGAATATGACTTGCTTCCATGTCTCTTTTTATCACTATTTTATGAGGATTTTTCTTTTTTTTGGAGGGGAGGGGGGAGGGGTGTGTGAGTTAGTTTGACATATTGGATGCAATTTGACATTCATATCTCCAAGGTGCCTCTGCAAAATAACAAAGTGTTTATCAGCATTACAAGATATTATTTGGAAAAACAACTGCCGAATTTTTTGGGAGATGGACAACTCTTCACTGATCCTTGATAGGATGAAGTGCTGAATCCTTCACATTCCCTGACTGATCCTGATCATCAGATATTACTATTAACTGTAAATCCAGAATACATTGTCAAATCATTGATTGAATCACATGGTGATGAGGGTAAAAACAGCATTATTTACTTGAAACCCTTGGGAGGCTTCCTTTTTGCTTTGGATTCAGCTGAATTTTGAAGGCAGTAAAGCCAGTGAGGTGCATGTTTCGGTGCAGTGTCTTTAACAATTTTCCAGTAGTGATCTTCTCCAATTAATAGCTTGGTGGGGAGATCATTGCATCATTTTGTGGAGTTAGGCAGTTGTAAATTACTAATGTGTTGCCTTTTGAACCCTTGATGTAATGGCATATGTCTTGAAAAGGAATGAAAACTCTTGAATGTGGTGATTGTAACATGGCATTGTTCTATGTACTCCTCAATGTAGGAGAACCAACTGATGTGAGTGCAACATAGTGAATGACGACTCAAAGGCATTGCTTGCCAGTGGTTGACTCAAAACAACTTCAAGTTTTAAACTGTCGATCAATGATCTGCTGATGAAGCTGGATTGGCTGTCACCATCTAAAACAAAGTGTGTAAGTTACTTACACCTGTGGGCCCTGTTACATATACACACAGGCTCTCAAGAGGTAAGCAAATCCTATCCATCTGGATTCACATTGCCAACTGAGCTGATAAAACAGAATCAATAGTGAAATCTATAATTATAATAAAGGAAAAGAGAGGATTAAAACATAAAATTTAGTAATAAAAGAGCAACAGGTCATAGTCCATTTTCTGCTGGAAGACATCTTTATAATAGAATGCCAAATAATATAAAATTGTTAAAAGGAAACATATTTAAGACAAAATTAAAGCAACTGTTAATTGATAAATGTTTGTACTCCATCAAGGATTTTTAATGTTATTGGGTATAATTTATCTTTACTTCTAAACTTTTTTAATGTTCTTGTGTTTTTAAACTATGTCCATGACTGTTAAGTTATTATGGACAGATAAACCATTTATTATTTATTTATTTATTTACCAATCAACAGACCTCTCATAAACCATACAGAAATTCTGAACACATATAAAGGCAGTCAGTAATACTAAAGTTAGCGTTCCCGACACTCATGGATGACATAGGAACTGAAATTGAGACTAGTAAAGCAAAAGCAGAAATGATGAACTCCATTGTCAAATGTTCCTTTAAAAAGGAAAATCCAGGAGTATTGCCTTACTTTAATTCACTCACCATTGAAAGGTGAGTGAAATAAATATTAGTGTCAGCAGCATTGAGAACAGTTGAAATCGCTAAAATGGAAGAAAGCTCGCTAAGTGGAATCACAATCAGATTCTGCTACGAATTTTTGGTTGATTTAGCCCCTCTTTTAGCCATAAAATACTGAATATGCCTCAAACAAAAAACTTTTCCCAGTAACTGGAAGAAAATACAGCTCACACCAGTCTACAAGAAGGGTAACAGAAGTGATTCAGAAAACTACCACCCAATATCTATAACGTTCACCCATTGTAAGATTGTATAACGTATTCTGAGCTCAAACATAATGAGGAATCAAACAATGGAAACTCCAGGTAGGAATATCAACAATGTATGAAATGATAGATTGCTACTTACTGTAAAGATAACACGAAAGTTGCAAACAATTGTATAATGTGAACTTTCAAAGACGGAATTATCACAATTAATAGAATATTATGGGCTACTACGCTATGGTAAAAAATAATTCACTTTAAAACTCGAAGTTTCGTACCCATTCGCGGAAGACATTTTCGAGGGGGATTGTAGCTTTTTTTGAACGTCCAATTCACACACGGGCTCACCACTGACTACAGCAAAATTCTGTTTCCGTGAGCTCCCACACAGTGGTGTGACGTCACATGTTTTGAATATGCGATCGCAATTGGCCGTTGTCGACTGTTGCCATCCGGTGTTACTATCATCCCATGGTGGAAGACTTGTACACGCTGGAATGAAATTTGGATTCCGGTGCTGAAGAAATGTGTACCAGTCTTCCACCATAGGATGATAGTAACAGCAGACGGCAGCAGTCGACAACAGCCAATTGCGATTGTGTATTCAAAACATGTGATGTCACACCACTGCGCGGGAGCTTGTGGAAGTGGAATTTTGCTGTAGTCAGCAGCGAACCAGGGTGTGAATCAGACATTCAACAAAGCTATGATCCCTCTTGAAAATGTCCTCTGCAGATGGGGATGAAATGTCAGGTTTTAAACTGAATTCCCTTCAACTACGGCATAATAACCTGGAATATTTTATCAATTGTGAAGTTGCAAACAGGCTCAATTAAAAGACACTTACACATAAACCTTCAGCCACAGCCTTTGTCAGAAAAACATACACACATCATTCATTCACATGAGCGAGCACACCTCATGCATAATAATAATAATAATAATAATAATAATGTTATTGTCGTTCAGCTGATTACAGCAATAGACAAAGTCAAGAGCATATATTTCTACATAAACTACTATATCGATGTAAATTGGTTTACATAAAATAGGTACACGTTAGACTACAGTATTTTCATCTTCAAAGAATTCATCAATGGTGTAAAACGGATTGTTCACTAGTAGCTTGTATAGTTTAGCTTTAAAGATATTTACAGGCAGTTCTTTAAAGTCAGCACTTAGTCTATTAAACATCCTTAGTCCAAGAACTAGGTAAGAGTTATGCGATTTTGATAATCTATGATATGGTACATCTACAGATGTTCTGTTTCTAGTATTATGGCTATGAATATCACTTCTCAACACAAAATTAGACACATTGTTTCTAATGTACATTAAAACATTGTAGATGAATAAGTTTACTACTGTACAACACTGCAATTTAATAAACAGAGGTTTACAATGTTCTGTTTTATCAGAATCCGTTATTATTCTTATTACTTTCTTCTGTAAAAGTAAAATGTCATTTACATGACAGCTACTACCCCACAGTAAAATTCCATAAGAGATGATGCTTTAGAAGAAGGCAAAATATGCTGATCTCACATAGTCATTGGGAACATGTCTTATTAAATTTCTAATTAGATAAATAACTCTTGAAAGCCTAGCCAATATACACTCCTGGAAATGGAAAAAAGAACACATTGACACCGGTGTGTCAGACCCACCATACTTGCTCCGGACACTGCGAGAGGGCTGTTCAAGCAATGATCACACGCACGGCACAGCGGACACACCAGGAACCACGGTGTTGGCCGTCGAATGGCGCTAGCTGCGCAGCATTTGTGCACCGCCGCCGTCAGTGTCAGCCAGTTTGCAGTGGCATACGGAGCTCCATCGCAGTCTTTAACACTGGTAGCATGCCGCGACAGCGTGGACGTGAACCGTATGTGCAGTTGACGGACTTTGAGCGAGGGCGTATAGTGGGCATGCGGGAGGCCGGGTGGACGTACCGCCGAATTGCTCAACACGTGGGGCGTGAGGTCTCCACAGTACATCGATGTTGTCGCCAGTGGTCGGCGGAAGGTGCACGTGCCCGTCGACCTGGGACCGGACCGCAGCGACGCACGGATGCACGCCAAGACCGTAGGATCCTAGCAGTGCCGTAGGGGACCGCACCGCCATTTCCCAGCAAATTAGGGACACTGTTGCTCCTGGGGTATCGGCGAGGACCATTCGCAACCGTCTCCATGAAGCTGGGCTACGGTCCCGCACACCGTTAGGCCGTCTTCCGCTCACGCCCCAACATCGTGCAGCTCGCCTCCAGTGGTGTCGCGACAGGCGTGAATGGAGGGACGAATGGAGACGTGTCGTCTTCAGCGATGAGAGTCGCTTCGGCCTTGGTGCCAATGATGGTCGTATGCGTGTTTGGCGCCGTGCAGGTGAGCGCCACAATCAGGACTGCATATGACCGAGGCACACAAGGCCAACACCCGGCATCATGGTGTGGGGAGCGATCTCCTACACTGGCCGTACACCACTGGTGATCGTCGAGGGGACACTGAATAGTGCACGGTACATCCAAACCGTCATCGAACCCATCGTTCTACCATTCCTAGACCGGCAAGGGAACTTGCTGTTCCAACAGGACAATGCACGTCCGCATGTATCCCGTGCCACCCAACGTGCTCTAGAAGGTGTAAGTCAACTACCCTGGCCAGCAAGATCTCCGGATCTGTCCCCCATTGAGCATGTTTGGGACTGGATGAAGCGTCGTCTCACGCGGTCTGCACGTCCAGCACGAACGCTGGTCCAACTGAGGCGCCAGGTGGAAATGGCATGGCAAGCCGTTCCACAGGACTACATCCAGCATCTCTACGATCGTCTCCATGGGAGAATAGCAGCCTGCATTGCTGCGAAAGGTGGATATACACTGTACTAGTGCCGACATTGTGCATGCTCTGTTGCCTGTGTCTATGTGCCTGTGGTTCTGTCAGTGTGATCATGTGATGTATCTGACCCCAGGAATGTGTCAATAAAGTTTCCCCTTCCTGGGACAATGAATTCACGGTGTTCTTATTTCAATTTCCAGGAGTGTATTTTTAATGTGTGGTTCCCACGTCAATTTATTGTCAATAGTAACACCTAAAAATTTAACATTTTCTAATTCCTGGTAGTTAGGAATCTCTTTGAGGCTAAGGTAAAGTGTCTGGGTTTTGTTTTCATTTAGCAAGAAGCCATTAGCTTTGATCCATAATGAGGACTGAGCAAGGGTATTTTCGGTCAGTGTTTTCAGTGTACCTAGATCAGAGCTTTTATGTAGAAAAGTTGTGTCATCAGCATACAATATTGTATCAGAATTTATGAATAAGGGCAGGTCAATAATCATTAGTATAAACAGTTAAGGTCCAAGCACCGACCCTTGAGGCACTTCGTACCTAACATTAACCAAATTTGATTTCTCCCTACCAATGCACACAACTTGTTGACGGTTCTCTAGAAAAGACCTGAACATATTTATACTGTTGTCATCAAAACCATAGTAAACTAGCTTATTCAGCACAGTGTCATGCTCTACACAGACAAAGGCTCTGCTCAGGTCACAAAATGTAGCCTGGGCATAGTCCCTAGCCTCGAACACATCTAGGACTAATTTTACAAGGGAGTCCATTGCATCCGTTGTGGATTTACCTTTCCTAAATTCAAACTGTTTATCACAAATTATATTTAGTTTACCCAAGTAGGCACTAACTTGCTCATACATAATCATTTCTAAAATTTTTGAAAAAACTGGGGTTATGGATATAGGTCTGTAACTAGCAGGACAGTTCTTTTCCCCTTTTTTGTATATGGGCACAACTCGAGAAATTTTTAGTATGTCGGGGAACTTACTTTCAACTAGGCATTTGTTAACACAAAAGGTTAAAGGATAAATCACACAATCAATAACATCTTTCAACAAATTACATGACATATCATAGTAATCAACAGTAACTGAAGGTTTGAAATTTTTCACTATTTTTAGGATATTATTTGGGCTCACTTCTGTGAAAGTGAAGGTGCTTGGGGGAAGCTTTTCAAAGCAGCTGTCCATAATACTAAGTGCATTTTCAGGTGGTTTGATTATTGAACTACTAATTTCTTCAATGGACTGAATGCAATATTTATTAAATTCTTCTGGGGTAATGGCAATTTCCTCTTTGTGTTTAGTGTGTGCAATGGAGTTTATTACACTCCAGGCCTTCTTGCATTTATTATTAGATTTTTCAATGTTTACTACGTTATGCAGTTTCTTTGCTTCATTTATTGCCTTCCTATACTTGCATTTAGCTTTAGCATACAGGTCTTTATACAGTTCTGATTTACTGGTTTTGTACAGACTAGAATACAGCATAACAGTATTTTTCAGTTGCCCTAACTGTGGAGTATACCATTCCTTCGTTTTCCTTTTCTTGTAATTACTACTAATATTCACTGTACATTTTTTCAGAGGGATGTTATTTTCAAATACATTTAAAAAGACGAAGAAAAACTTTGTGAAAACAATATCAGCTGAACAGTGTTGAAGCCTAATAAAACATGTGTCTCAACTAAAATAAGTGAGGGCATGTCTAATCCTATCCATCCTCTCTCTGCTCACTGGTCTAGTAATCACAGTTTTAGATTCTGGTTTGGTGCAGTCTGAAGTTACATTATTAAGAGTAAGATATACTGCATCATGGTCTGAGAAAGGGAAACTAATTACATCAGTGGACATTCAAGTTCTCTTAATATTTGTAAATACACTCCTGGAAATTGAAATAAGAACACCGTGAATTCATTGTCCCAGGAAAGGGAAACTTTATTGACACATTCCTGGGGTCAGATACATCACATGATCACACTGACAGAACCACAGGCACATAGACACAGGCAACAGAGCATGCACAATGTCGGCAATAGTACAGTGTATATCCACCTTTCGCAGCAATGCAGGCTGCTATTCTCCCATGGAGACAATCGTAGAGATGCTGGATGTAGTCCTGTGGAACGGCTTGCCATGCCATTTCCACCTGGCGCCTCAGTTGGACCAGCGTTCGTGCTGGATGTGCAGACCGCGTGAGACGACGCTTCATCCAGTCCCAAACATGCTCAATGGGGGACAGATCCGGAGATCTTGCTGGCCAGGGTAGTTGACTTACACCTTCTAGAGCACGTTGGGTGGCATGGGATACATGCGGACGTGCATTGTCCTGTTGGAACAGCAAGTTCCCTTGCCGGTCTAGGAATGGTAGAACGATGGGTTCGATGACGGTTTGGATGTACCGTGCACTATTCAGTGTCCCCTCGACGATCACCAGTGGTGTACGGCCAGTGTAGGAGATCGCTCCCCACACCATGATGCCGGGTGTTGGCCCTGTGTGCCTCGGTCGTATGCAGTCCTGATTGTGGCGCTCACCTGCACAGCGCCAAACATGCATACGACCATCATTGGCACCAAGGCAGAAGCGACTCTCATCGCTGAAGACGACACGTCTCCATTTGTCCCTCCATTCACGCCTGTCGCGACACCACTGGAGGCGGGCTGCACGATGTTGGGGCGTGAGCGGAAGACGGCCTAACGGTGTTCGGGACCATAGCCCAGCTTCATGGAGACGGTTGCGAATGGTCCTCGCCGATACCCCAGGAGCAACAGTGTCCCTAATTTGCTGGGAAGTGGCAGTGCAGTCCCCTACGGCACTGCGTAGGATCCTACGGTCTTGGCGTGCATCCGTGCATCGCTGCGGTCCGGTCCCAGGTCGACGGGCACGTGCACCTTCCGCCGACCACTGGCGACAACATTGATGTACTGTGGAGACCTCACGCCCCACGTGTTGAGCAATTCGGCGGTACGTCCACCCGGCCTCCCGCATGCCCACTATACGCCCTCGCTCAAAGTCCGTCAACTGCACATACGGTTCACGTCCACGCTGTCGCGGCATGCTACCAGTGTTAAAGACTGCGATGGAGCTCCGTATGCCACGGCAAACTGGCTGACACTGACAGCGGCGGTGCACAAATGCTGCGCAGCTAGCGCCATTCGACGGCCAACACCGCGGTTCCTGGTGTGTCCGCTGTGCCGTGCGTGTGATCATTGCTTGTACAGCCCTCTCGCAGTGTCCGGAGCAAGTATGGTGGGTCTGACACACCGGTGTCAATGTGTTCTTTTTTCCATTTCCAGGAGTGTATGTTGTCTAGACAGGATGAGCCTCTGGTAGGTTTGCAGTTAACATAGCACAGGTTAAATTGTCGAAGCACATTTTTGAGCTCTGTCACAGTTTTTCTGTCCTGCAAGACATCAAAACTTGAATTGATATCCCCGCCAATGACAACATTGTAATTTTCCCATTTCGGTATACATATGTACATTAAGAATTCCTCAAGTTTCTCCAGAAAGATATGGGGGTAACCACTAGGTGACCTGTACACTACTACTACTACTACTACTACTACTACTACCATTAGCTTAAGGCTCTCAGTTACTGGACCTGACATTTCAAAATGCATTTCATCACAAAGGGTATTGAGATCTATCCTGCCACAGTTTGGTGCAAGAGGTGATTTTGCATATATTGCTACCCCGCCATGTAAGTGCTGTTTTCTGCAATAGCAACTAAGTAGTGTGTAATCATCCAATACTTTGTACCCAAGCTCATTCTCTTTACACCAATGTTCACTTAAACACAGAATATCTATCACATTTTCATTTGAAAATTCGTTGACAATTAAGTTTTTATCTGTCATGCCCTGAATATTGAGGTAGCATATTTTAAACTCTACTTTAGGCATTTCCTTTTTTGCATATTCTCTTAGTTGACATGACCTACTGTTACTGCATACATGACTACCAGCTCCAGTAGTTCAGGCCAGAATGCAACTATCATGTGGGATGGAAGCACTGGGAAGGGGAAGGAGAAGTATTGAATGCGGGAAGAGAGGAGCACTGTCTGCCAGAGTGTGCAGGGACTAGAATGCTAACAGGCACAGCGTCACAAGGTTGTATGGCAGGGAGATGGGGAAAACAGAGAGAAAAAGGAGAGGAGCAGGAAAAGATGGGTGGGTTCGTTGGCAAAGGGTGGCATAAAGAGTGTAGGAGGCTGAATGGGGAGGAGGAGTCAGATGGGGGAGGGGGGTGGAAACTGTTGGGTGCAGGGTGTGGGGCAATACGTTACCACAGGTTAAGGCAAGGATAATTACAGGAGTGGAGAATGTGTAGCCCGTCCCAGAACCTCCTGACACCACACCAGTTGGCATTCTAGCTCCTGCACACTCTGACAGACAGAACTCCTTTCTTCCCTCACCCTTACCCCTGCTATACCTCCCCCTTCCCCTTCCTCATCCACACCCCCTCCAGATTGTTGCTTCCATCCTATGTGATAGTTGCATTCTGGCCCAAGCTGTCGGAGTTGGTCATCAGGTGTGTGAGGTGTGCTTGCTTGTGTGAATGAACAGTGTGTGTTTAACTTTTTCTGATGAAACCTGTGGCCAGAAGCTTATGTGTAAGTGTGTTACCTTTCCGGTAAGTAGCAATATATCTTCTCCTACACTGTACATAATGATGTGTAATAGGTAACATAGTGTCATGAGAGACGCCACAACTGTGTATTTTTTTAAAAAATGTATTTGTTTTTACAGTCTCAGTTGCAAATTATCATAAATAATTACTAGTTTCAATTACTTCATAATTATCTCCAGATCTGGTTGATCACAAGCTGTGAACAGTAACATTTTTTTGTAAAAGAAGTCAGTCATAAGCTGTAAAATAAGATCAATAATCTTATGCCAGATTTGTAATACCATTCAATGCTATCTGACACTGATGATCAGTAAGTGACTGCAACTAATAATAACTTATGAAGATGTACAACTGAGACTATTATAATAAATATGTTGTTTTAAGAGATGAACAAGTGGAAAAGAGCTCCTTTATTTATTCTAGTCATTCCATTTCTGTGACATGACTGGATTATCTTTAACATTATTTAGAAAGACAATCAAATAAATGTTACAAAGTTGCCCTGTTACTGCTTTGATGGTGAATGCAGTTTTTCTTTTAATAAATATAATGTGTGCAATAGGAAAGTTTTATTCTACTATAACAATGGTTACAGGCTCAATCCTGCTAACAAGGAAATTAGAAAACCATGTTAGTGTGGATTAGCTGATCTTAAATTCATTTGTATGACAAATATGAAATATCTGCTGATACTGGCTGACCATTTTTCGTGTGATGTGTTTGGAAAAGGTTAAGCAATGCCGAGTTGTTTTTGTGACTCTCACAGAAATGAAAACATCGGTAAAATCAGTAGTGAAATATACAGAGATGATGGAAAACAGACATACTCTTGAGAAACTAAATGGAGTGAATTACACTTCCTGGTCTAGTCAAATGAAAATGACTCTAACAGATTTTGATTTGTGGACGATACTTGAGCCACAGGTGAGATGGAATCTGGTGAAGATGCATCAGTCGTTGATAAAAAGGCATATATATCATGTCACGGTGAGGTTCTAGCAAGAGTTGCATTTCCCAAATGCGCTGAGCAGTAAATGCATATATGAAATTTGTAAAATCCAAAAATAGTATGGGAAGAACTTTAAAAATCATACACCCCAAGGGATACCAAATTTCACACTGTGAAACTGAGATGGAAGTTATATTCACTAAAAATGAAGAATTGTGAATCTATGGAAAATTATGTAGGACTGATAAACAAAACTTTAACAGATCTAGTAAAACACTGGTGACAAAAGTGAAGCTGGAGGTTTAGCAATGACTATCCTGTGTGGATTTCTGTACAAATTGGAAGCAGTAGTTACAGCTTTGTACAATTTACCAGATGATGATTTTAAGTGTGCTACAATTAAAAAGGGTCTACTTGCAGAAGATGCTAGACATTATGAATATAATGGAGATAAACATTCTGCAATGTTCTTGAATAATCAAAAACACCGAAAAATGGCATCTATGGAACACGACAGAGGACAGGAACAAACAAGAAAAGAAGCAACACAGTAAAGTAGTTTTATTTGTCACAAAGTCGATCACAAATTCAGAAACTGTCCTAAAAGGGGATACTTAAAAAGGAACAAAAGAAACTGGGCACTGTTAGTATGAATGCTGCTTGTGGCACAGTTAAATTGAATGGTGCTGTTAGTATCAGTGCTGATAGCGGCACAGTTAAATTGAATGGTGATAACTGCAAGGTAGATTCCAGGGCAACTCATCACATAGCTCCAAATGAAAATTATTTTTCATCTGTTGATAAAAATATCTTAACTGAGATCATAACCTTAGCTGATGGCAGAAAAACAGAAGCCATGGGGAAAGGTACAGTAAGGGTGAAGATAATTGACAATGAAGGTTTAGCTAAAGAATTCATAGCTAACAATACACCAATACACTACTAGTGCTTGAGATTGACCATGCAATCTCGTCTGTGAGGCAGCTCACTAAAAATGATTGGAAGATTATTTCTGGTAAAGAGGGTTGCAAGATCTATGATGGATTTGGAAGACTGCTCATTACAACTCAGCAGAAAGGTTATTTATATTATACAAAAATTAAAGCAACGTGCATCTGACAGATCAATAAACATATTGATAAATAATGAATGTAACACAAAATCACTAGACTTGTGGCACTGGAAAATCATCACAGTAAGCATTCAGTGAATAACATAATAAGAAAGGAAGCAGTCCTGGAATTAGACTGTGAAAAAGGTTAAATAAACCCTTGTGATGGGTATTTGGCAGGTCAGTCATCATGAAGACTGTTTCTGAAAACTGTATCACAAGATTTGAAGAAACAAACAACCACTTTGGTGCTTGTTCACCGTGATCTCATGTCTCCTATTGATGGTCCAAGTGTAGGAGTCAAAAGTTATTAAATACTCATCAAATTTTAATAAGTATTGTGGATATATATAGACTGGGACACTCAGATGTTTAGGACGGGTGGTAGGGACAGAGCATCGAGTGACATTATACTGAGTGCACTATCCGAAAATTACCTCGAGCAATTAAACAGAGAACCGACTCGTGGAGATAACATCTTGGACCTACTGATAACAAACAGACCCGAACTTTTCGACTCTGTAAGAGCAGAACAGGGAATCAGTGATCATAAGGCCGTTGCAGCATCCCTGAATATGGAAGTTAATAGGAATATAAAAAAAGGGAGGAAGGTTTATCTGTATAGCAAGAGTAATAGAAGGCAGATTTCAGACTACCTAACAGATCAAAACGAAAATTTCTGTTCAGACACTGACAATGTTGAGTGTTTATGGAAAAAGTTCAAGGCAATCGTAAAATGCGTTTTAGACAGGTACGTGCCGAGCAAAACTGTGAGGGACGGGAAAAACCCACCGTGGTACAACAACAAAGTTAGGAAACTACTGCAAAAGCAAAGAGAGCTTCACTCCAAGTTTAAACGCAGCCAAAACCTCTCAGACAAACAGAAGCTAAACGATGTCAAAGTTAGCGTAAGGAGGGCTATGCGTGAAGCCTTCAGTGAATTCGAAAGTAAAATACTAGGTACCGACTTGACAGAAAATCCTAGGAAGTTCTGGTCTTACGTTAAATCAGTAAGTGGCTCGAAACATCATGTCCAGACACTCCGGGATGATGATGGCATTGAAACAGAGGATGACAAGCGTAAAGCTGAAATACTAAACACCTTTTTCCAAAGCTGTTTCACAGAGGAAGACCGCACTGCAGTTCCTTCTCTAAATCCTCGCACCAACGAAAAAATGGCTGACATTGAAATAAGTGTCCAAGGAATAGAAAAGCAACTGGAATCACTCAACAGAGGAAAGTCCACTGGACCTGACGGGATACCAATTCGATTCTACACAGAGTACGCGAAAGAACTTGCCCCCCTTCTAACAGCCGTGTACCGCAAGTCTCTAGAGGAACGGAAGGTTCCAAATGATTGGAAAAGAGCACAGGTAGTCCCAGTCTTCAAGAAGGGTCGTCGAGCAGATGCGCAAAACTATAGACCTATCTCTCTGACGTCGATCTGTTGTAGAATTTTAGAACATGTCTTTTGCTCGAGTATCATGTCGTTTTTGGAAACTCAGAATCTACTATGTAGGAATCAACATGGATTCCGGAAACAGCGATCGTGTGAGACCCAACTCGCTTTATTTGTTCATGAGACCCAGAAAATATTAGATACAGGCTCCCAGGTAGATGCCATTTTCCTTGACTTCCGGAAGGCGTTCGATACAGTTCCGCACTGTCGCCTGATAAACAAAGTAAGAGCCTACGGAATATCAGACCAGCTGTGTGGCTGGATTGAAGAGTTTTTAGCAAACAGAACACAGCATGTTGTTCTCAATGGAGAGACATCTACAGACGTTAAAGTAACCTCTGGCGTGCCACAGGGGAGTGTTATCGGACCATTGCTTTTCACAATATATATAAATGACCTAGTAGATAGTGTCGGAAGTTCCATGCGGCTTTTCGCGGATGATGCTGTAGTATACAGAGAAGTTGCAGCATTAGAAAATTGTAGCGAAATGCAGGAAGATCTGCAGCGGATAGGCACTTGGTGCAGGGAGTGGCAACTGACCCTTAACATAGACAAATGTAATGTATTGCGAATACATAGAAAGAAGGATCCTTTATTGTATGATTATATGATAGCGGAACAAACACTGGTAGCAGTTACTTCTGTAAAATATCTGGGAGTATGCGTGTGGAACGATTTGAAGTGGAATGATCATATAAAATTAATTGTTGGTAAGGCGGGTACCAGGTTGAGATTCATTGGGAGAGTCCTTAGAAAATGTAGTCCATCAACAAAGGAGGTGGCTTACAAAACACTTGTTCGACCTATACTTGAGTATTGCTCATCAGTGTGGGATCCGTACCAGATCGGGTTGACGGAGGAGATAGAGAAGATCCAAAGAAGAGCGGCGCGTTTCGTCACAGGGTTATTTGGTAACCGTGATAGCGTTACGGAGATGTTTAACAAACTCAAGTGGCAGACTCTGCAAGAGAGGCGCTCTGCATCGCGGTGTAGCTTGCTCGCCAGGTTTCGAGAGGGTGCGTTTCTGGATGAGGTATCGAATATATTGCTTCCCCCTACTTATACCTCCCGAGGAGATCACGAATGTAAAATTAGAGAGATTAGAGCGCGCACAGAGGCTTTCAGACAGTCGTTCTTCCCGCGAACCATACGCGACTGGAACAGGAAAGGGACATAGTGACAGTGGCACGTAAAGTGCCCTCCGCCACACACCGTTGGGTGGCTTGCGGAGTATAAATGTAAATGTAAATGTAAATGTAGATGATGCAAGCAGATACATATTTGTACATTTCTTAAAAAATAAGGATGAAGTATTTGAAGAATTTAAGAAGTAGAAGATTCAAACGGAAAAACACACTAGAAAACACTTAAAGAGAATTTGCACGCACAATGACCTAGAATCTCGTTTGTGCAAATGGTCACAGTCCTGCGAGTCTGAAGGAATTTGGTATGAAATAACAATGAGACACACACTGGAGCAAAATGGTATAGCTGAATACCTCAACAGAATGTTAATGGATATGGTAAGGTTACAGTTGCTAGGAAGTAGTTTACCAATGAGTTCTTGACTTAGCTGATGTGCACTGTAGCATAGATGAGAAATAGTGTTACAAATAGCCACAACAATGAGAAAATGCCTTATGAATTTTGGGCAGATATAAAATCTAATGTGAGAGATTTTCCTGTGATAGGATGCTAAGTTTTTGTTCACGTATCCAAACAAATACATCATTCTAAATTAATAATAAATGAAAAGCACCAGTTTGCTTTTGTTCTACAATATTACTTTTATTGCTAACCGGTTTTCGGCTTACAAGGCCATCTTCAGACATTCTAAATTACCCACAAGAGCGGGAACAGGCATTCTTATAGGATATTCTCTATGCAGCCACGGGTATGAGATCTGGATGCCAGAAATGAAACCAGTTGTGGAAGTGAGGGACTGTATATTCAAAGAATTTTTTAATGTCAAATGCTCAACTGAAAATAAGAAACAGAAAGAATTTATTGAACTCTATGATGAAGGAGCATTATCATTTCCAAGTATTGAAGACAAAATACAAAATGAAAGGGAAGATTCTAATAGTGAAGAGGTATTTATAGTTTCTCACATCAAGGGGGAAATTTGGAAGAAACTGAAGGTAATCACGAACTTTCGGAACTTGCTGAAATTTCATGAAGTAGATACAGGCCAAGAAAGGAAACAACAAAAGGAAAAAATAGTTTACGCAAATTTCATCCAATGACACTCCATTCCAAAGAGAAGACTTATGCTCAAAAAAGACCAAATAAATATCGTGTGAGGATGGAACAATGACGAACCATTCTTGTATCATGAAGTAGTTAATTCGGATGAGGAAGTGGAATTAACTCCTTGAAGAATCATGATACTTGAAAATTGGTTGAGCTACCATCTGATGTAATTCCTGTAAAGAACAGATGGTTATTAGAAAGAAGACACTTGGTGAGAGGGGTATTAGCCACCATCTGGTCAGCTGCACTTTAAAATATACAAACCAACAGTCATGCTGCCATGTTTAGTAAAGGGACACCTTTCTCTAGCATTACTTTTCCTCAACAGAAATAGTCGATACCACAAAATATTACAACTTTTAAAACAGGTTAATATTATCTCAACTGTTTTTTCTATAAGAACTGCATATGATTTTGTATACAATGTATTATATTTCAGGCAAAAATGTATAAAAAGAAATTACTTTATTTTCGTTGTTACAATCAATATGTCCTAGCTTTGAATGTACAGTTAAAATTACTTTTCTTTTAGATTCATTTGTCAAGAAAATTTGTAAACTCTTTGGAATATTGTTAGTACTACAGAACGGATGAGTAGCGGGCATGCCTCTGGTGTGATCAGATGTGTGTTTATTTTTGGCAATAACAATGTAATTTTCAGTTTTGAAATGGAAGTTGTGAAGACAGTGTAATATAGAAAAATGTGAGAGAATAAATTTAACTGCTCAGGCAATACTTCAGCATTATTTTCGTCAATTGGAACCATGAGAACCTACAATGTCAAAAATTTCAGCTTCAAGAATCAGCCCATAGACATGAAGAACTGGAGCCATGTATGAGAAAAAAAGATAGGTAAGAAATTTATTGCAAATCTTACTCCTCTCGAAGCTTATTACAAGAATTAATTATGAAGTCAGAGAAAATCAACAAATGATGTGAGGGAGGGGTAGATTACACTTTCCTATAGCCGCCACCATAGCATGAGGGCACTGCCATGAACACTTACACTGCTGCAAATAATATGCATGCATCCCCTCTCCCACACTCCAGCAGCGGAAGATTTTCATGCTCACATTATACCAAAATTTTTCCGTGTACGCCCTGTGCTGCATGCATTACGCAGTGATGTCGCTACAGATTCAAGACTAGAATCCGTTGTTGTCTTCAAAATTATTTCAGCAAGTCAGTGGGCATCATCATTCATAAACCAAATGGGAAGATTTGTTTTTGTGCTGATTTCAAATGCATGATACATTCATAGACAGTCATTGATTCCTACCTGTTCCCACATCTTGAAGATATTTTGGATTGTCTAGGGGGAGGACAGTTGTTCTCAAAAGTTGATATTGCAGACATCTATTTTCAATCATCATTGAACGAAGAGACAAAGAAAATTTTTGTTCGTGAATACTCATATCGGCTTGTTTGAATATTGGTACCTACCTTACGAAAGTGCTTCTATGCCTGTATTGTTTCAAAAATTACTTGAACAAATAACATGTATGATGCCTTCTTGTTTTCATTTTCTTGACAACATAATTATCTCCAGACAAACACTGCAACAGCACCTTAAAAATCTAGACTGTCTTTCAAGGTCTCATGGCGGCAGGCCTCAAATGAAATTTGCAGAAATGGTCTTTTTTCAACACAACTACTGAATACTTACGTCATATCATCAATGCAAATGTCAAACTTGGATCTTCATATGAATGTAAAGATGCCTTCCTGATGTTTTCATATTTATACTGTACTTAGGTTGCTCCTGACATTTCACTGGCAGAATATTTGCATGGGAGATGCCAATGGACCTTGCTGCATTTTCTTCACCCTTCCCTTTCTGTTCCAGCTTCAGACTTCACCATGAAGTTTCACCTGAATGTCAGAGTTCAATATCAAATGTTCAGCAAGCCACATTTATGGGAATCTGATGCTGTTCTCAGGAGAAGGCAGAGTGCAGTACACTATTTGCAGCAGCACAAGCAAGTACCAGCACCACAAAAATCAGCTATAGCTCTGTAAATTCAGTGACCCTGCTGTAGATCAAACTCTTCCAGATTTATTCACTGCATAACATCCAACCACTGTGATATATAGCCACGTCTGGCCACTGCAAGCAGCTTAACTTGTGGGTGCCTCCACCCACAGCCATCTAACCTATGGAAGACAGCACCTGCCCATCTGTGCCGTCACCATTGCATGTCACCTCTCCCCTGGACATCAGCTTGTCACCAGCACCCTATGCAGCACCCTCAGTACTCCTACCTGTGCCCTCGGATGCATCCTGCTTCTGGTTTCCCAGGACAGTTTCCCTGGTGCTCACAAAACGCAATGTCAGGACACGGGTTGGTTTGCTCTGGCCACAGCCAAACAACCAGCTTGATCACTATCAATTATTATTATTATTATTATTATTATTATAATAAGACCCCCCCCCCCCCGAAACTTCAACTTTGGGCAGGGAGGGGTGCAGTATGCCACTGCCAATTATATGCAAGCATCCCCTCAGCAGAGCTCCAGCAGTGGGTTTATTTAAGTTCAAACATCGATGCACAGAGCCCATTTTGGATGTTTACCATTTAGTAACATTTACAGACTGTGCAGTCATTGTATTGAAGACTGACTGAATTGTAATCCTTTGTAACTGTATATATTTCAACATTCAAATCCACAATTAGCAACTCACCAACTCATGCTGCAGCAGCAGCAAACAAAGTTATTGATTACTACTGCTATTTGACATTAGATTTAGGAAAATTAATATCTGAATCCTGTGTCTGCAAACCACATCTGTTCCTTACTGCTGCATCTACTAAAGAACCACAAAGTATGCAAAGGAAGTTACGACATATTGGTGATGATGAAGGGATAAGTGGAACAAAGAGTTTTGGACACCAGAACAGAACTTTTTTCCCTATTGAATTCTTTTGTGTGTGTGTGTGTGTGTGTGTGTGTGTGTGTGCATATATTGAGGTCAAATATATAAGCTGAAATATTTAAATTGAGATAATTATCATGGCAAGCCAGAGACAGCAAGTTCTAAGTGCTGAGAAGTGTCTAATAGCTCTTGCTCAGTTTTAGAGTCAACAAATAACATAACTGCTGTCAGCAGTCTCTTGCCTTGTAAAAGCACAATTAGCCCAGCAGCAAGAGGTGCCAGATGCTTAAGACAGAGCCCAGCTGCCACCTCTGCCTTTCCAACAATCCAATGAGAAGAAGGAAACATGGGAAGAGTACACTACACATCAATGCCTACAAAATCACAGATAAATTGTGATGTGCATTTTTCTTTTCATGTGCAGAAGTTTAAACATACCAGCTGCCAGTGAAATTATTTTCTCTCAGTGGACCCCAAACCCTGCTCTATGACTTGTTTTGGAGTCAAATACACGTTGATGCTGCATGGTATAAATTTTTCTGCACACAACATCGTAGTGATCAATCCTTTACAGAATGCATTGCGGAATTGTAGTTCATGACTTTAGACTAAAAATTACGTTGCATCTGCAACAGACTTATCAGGATGAAATGCATCATGATTATTCAGAATCTACCAGATCAGAGGTTGAGGGCTGAAATTCTAAACCATCACAAACATAGCCTCAGTGAAGTGCTTAAAGTTATAGATGCACATGAAGTTCAAGATTTAGCTGAGCAAGATTTATGTCTACCAGTTATCGCTTCACAATACAAATAACCTGCATCCCAAACACAGCCACATCCACAGACCAGCACTTGCAAATCAGCACTGCTTAAACAAGGCAGGGACCAGTGGTCTAGGAGTAGCATCTTTCATTCATAATCAAAACGCCCTCGGTCCAGGGTTTGAAACCTGCTACCATTTAAATTTTGATTAATAATCAGGACCGCCGAAGACTTCTGGCATAAGAAGTCACTATCATTCTGCCAATGGCCTTGTCAAAAAGGGCAGAGGAGTGGACAGAGGCTCAGGGCACTCTCTTGCACTTGGGGTGGGAAACTGCCTGTAATGGCAGAAGAATCAGCAATGATCAATGCCATGAGGATGCAGAAGGCAATGGAAACTACTCCATTAAAGACAAATAATGTGTATGCACAGGACATGTGGCCTGTAATTGAAAACGTGTCATGATGATCTCTCCATTGGCAAAAGATTCCGGATTAGTCCTCCATTCAGATCTCTGGGAGGGAATTGCCAAGGGGGAGGTGACCATGAGAAAAAGCATGAATAATCAACGAAAGGATAACATTCTATGAGTCAGGGTGTGGAATGTCAGAATCTTGAATACAGTAGGGAATCTAGAAAATCTGATAAGGTAAATGCAAAGGCTCAATCTAGATATAGTAGTATCTACTAGATATATTAAAAAACAAAGATGCTGTGACTTACCAAATGAGAAAGCGCTGGTAGACAGACACAATAACAAACACACACACAAATTTCAATCTTTCGCAATCCACGGTTGCTTCATCAGGAAAGAGGGAAGGAGAGGGAAAGACGAAAGAATGTGGGTTTTAAGGGAGAGGGTAAGGAGTCATTCCAATCCCGGGAGCGGAAAGACTTACCTTAGGGGGAAAAAGGGACAGGTATACACTCACACACACACACACACACACACACACACACACACACACACACACATATACAGACACAAGCAGACATATGTAAAGGCAAAGAGTTTGGGCAGAGATGTCAGTCGAGGCAACTTGAAATTAGCAGAGGTTGAGGCCTGGTGGGCCCCTCGTACATCACTTGTCACTCAACAACATGTTTGCCTCTGTACTTCCGCCTCGACTGACATCTGCCCAAACTGTTTGCCTTTACATATGTCTGCTTGTGTCTGTATATGCGTGCGTGCGTGTGTGCGTGTGTGTGTGTGTGTGTGTGTGTGTGTGTGTGTGTGTGTGTGTGTGTGTGCGCGCGCGCGCGCACGCGCGCAAGTGTATACCTGTCCCTTTTTCCCCTTAAGGTAAATCTTTCCGCTCCCGGGACTGGAATGACTCCTTACACTCTCCCTTAACCCACATCCTTTCGTCTTTCCCTCTCCTTCCCTCTTTCCTGATGAAGCAGCCGTGGGTTGCAAAAGCTTGAGATTTGTGTGTGTGTTTGTTATTGTGTCTATCTACCAGCGCTTTCTCGTTTGCTAAGTCACAGCATCTTTGTTTTTTAAATATATTTTTCCCATGTGGAATGTTTCTTTCTATTATATTCATATCTACTAGATATAGTCAGATGAGTATAGAGTGATATCAACAGCAGCAGAAAATGGTATAACAGGAGTAGGATTCATTATGAATAGGAAGGTAGGGCAGAGAGTGTGTTACTGTGAACAGTTCAGTGATAGGGTTATTGTTATCATAATCAACAGCAAACCAACACAGACAACGATAGTACAGGTATACATGTCGATGGTGCAAGCTGCAGATGAAGAGATAGAGAAAGTATATGAGGATATTGAAAGGATGATACAATACATAAATGAAGATGAAAATCTAATATTCATGGGGGAAGTTGTAGGGGAAGGAGTAGAGGAAAATCTTACAGGAGAATACGGGCTTGGGACAAGGAATAGGAGAGGAGAAAGACTAATTGAGTTACGTAATAAATTTCAACTAGTAATAGCGAATACTCTGTTCAAGAATCACAAGAGGAAGAGGTATACTTGGAAAAGGCCAGATCATATGGGAAGATTTCAGTTAGATTACATCATGGTCAGACAGAGATTTCGAGATCAGATTCTGGATTTTAAGGCATACCCAGGAGCAGATATAGACTCAGATCACAATGTAGTAGTGATGAAGAGTAGGCTGATGTTCAAGAGATTAGTCAGGAAGAATATACACACAAAAAAGTGACATACGAAAGTACTACGAAATGACGAGATATGCTTTAAGTTCTCTATGGCTGTAGATACAGCAATAAAGAATAGTCCAGTAGGCAGTACAGTTGATGATGAATGGACATCTCTAAAGAGGGCAATCACAGAAGCTGGAAAAAAAATCATAGGTACAAAGAAGATAACTGTAAAGAAACCATGGGTAACAGAAGAAATATTTCAGCTGATCGATGGAAGAACGAAGTACAAAAATGTTCAGAGAAATTCAGGAATACAAAAATACAAGTAGATGAGGAATGTAATAGGAAGTGCTGGGAAGCTATGACGAAATGGCTGCATGAAAAACGTGAAGAAATGATAATTTGAAGGACTGACTCAGAATGTAGGAAAGTCAAAACAATCTTCGGTGACATTAAAAGCAAGGTTGGTAACATTAAGAGTGCAACCGGAATTCCACTGTTAAATGCAGAGGAGAGAGCAGATAGGTGGAAAGAGTATACTGAAAGCCTCTATGAGGGGAAAGGTTTATGTGATAGAAGAAGAAACAGGAGTCAATGTAGAAGAGATAGGTGAACCAGTATTAGAATCAGAATTTAAAAGAGCTTTGGAGGACTTAAGATCAAATAAGGCAGAAGGGATCAATAACATTCCATCAGAATTTCTAAAATAGTTGTGGGGAAGGGGCAACAAAATGGCTATTCACGTTGGTGTGTAGAATGTACGAGTCTGGCAATATACCGTCTGACTTTTGGAAAAATATCATCCACACAATTCCTAAGAGTGCAAGAGCTGACAAGTGCGAGAACTATTGCACAATTAGCTTAATAGTGCAAGTATCCAAGTTACTGACAAGAATAATATACAGAAGGATGGAACAGAAAATAGATGATGTGTTAAATGATGATCAGTTTGACTTTAGGAAAAGCAAAGACACCAGAGAGGCAATTCTGACAATGCAGTTGGATAATGACGGCAAGACTAAGGAAAAAATCAACACACATTCTTAGGATCTGTCGACCTGGAAAAAGCGTTTAACCATGTAAAATGGTGCAAATGGTCTGAAATTCTCAGAAAAATAGGGATAAGCTATAGGGAGAGACAGGTAATATACAATATGTACAAGAACCAAGAGGGAATAATAAGAGTGGACAACCAATGACAAAATGCTCGGATTAAAAAGGGTGTAAGACAGTGATGTAGTCTTTCCCTCCTACTGTTCAATCTGTATATTGAAGAAGCAATGATGGAAATAAAAGAAAGGTTCAGGAGTGGAATTAAAATTCATGGTGAAAGTGTATCAATGATACAATTCGCTGATGACATTGCTATCCTGAGTGAAAGTGAAGAAGAATTACATGATCTGCTGAATGGAATGAACCGTCTAATGAGTACAGAATATGGATTGAGAGAAAATCGAAGAAAGACGAAAGTAATTAGAAGTAGCAGAAATGAGAACAGCGAGAAACTTGACATCATTATTGATTGTCACGAAGTAGTTGAGGTTAAGGAATTCTGCTACCTAGGCAGCAAAATAACCCATGACGGACGGAGCAAGGAGGACATCAAAAGTGGACTAACACTAGCAAAAAGGGAATTCCTGGCCAAGAGAGGTTTACTATCATCAAACATAGGCCTTCATTTGAGGAACAAATTTCTGAGACTATACATTTGGAGAACAGCATTGTATGATAATGAAATATGGACTGTGGGCAAACCGGAACAGAAGAAAATCAAATTATCTGAGATGTGGTGCTACAGAAGAATGTTGAAAATTAGGTGGACTGATAAGGTAAGGAATGAGAAGGTTCTGCGCAGAATCAGAGAGGAAAGGAATATGTGGGAAACACTGACAAGGACTGACTTCCGTGGTACTAGAGGAAGCTGTAGAGGGCAAAAACTGTAGAGGAAGACCGAGATTGGAGTACATCCAGCATGTAATTGAGGACATAGGCTGCAAGTGCTATTCTGAGATGAAGAGGTAAGACTGATTACTTTAAAAAAAGAAGAGGGGTGACACATACACTATATACAGCATTTGCTGCACCAGCGCAACGCTAATTCCAGTGCTTCAGCTCTGCACAAAGAGCAAAGTCATGTACGAAATGCTATGTCACCTCATGATCGAAAGAATTGCTTCTTCAGACAAGCTGAATGCAATTTTTGTCATTGCATGGATATGCTAAACCGGTCTGCCTGTAAAAGACTAGAAAGCCCTCCTCTGTTTCACGTGGGATAGTGAAAAGCAGGAATAGATGGAAATAACTGTCATTTCATGTTCAGATACTGCACATCCTACTGCTAAAAAATCAGACAAGCGAAGACACAGAAAATGCACACATATCTCTTCATGGTAAATGCACACACTTCAAACAGGCTCTCCAATCTCAAAATTAATGGAAGTGCTATAGTATGCATGTGGAAACAGAGAACAGGTTTACACAACACAGAATGGACAATTGTATTCTGAGGCCACACCACAAACTGTGGATTACATTGCAAATTTATGACCAGCCAGTGCCTTTTCAACTAGATACCAGAGTCTCCGTCATGTCGCTGAACCTAGATACATATGAAAAACTTGATCCACCTCCTTTGCAAACATTAAGTTTGAATTTCAGTGCCTACAATGGTGACAGCATTTCAGTGCTTGGAATGTGCCACTTAACTGCAAAATACAAAAACATGACTAAGGAAGTACATCTCAAGTGCTGTAGTTCGCTCATACATGAGTCCAAATATTTCCAACATGGATGCATTTGATTCTTTCGGCCTAGACATAGAGGACAACATACATGCCATAGACACAAAAGTTTCCCCCGCCACAATTCAACAACTCTGTGACAAGTATCCTGAATTCTCTGTCCACAAACTGCATCTGTTCCTCACTCCAGTATCCACTACAGAACTACAAAGTGTTCAAAGGAAGTTATAACAGTGACATACAAATTGTTAAAGCTCATTTAGTCACAAAGAGATTTAGTCACATAGAAGGTGTAGACTAATGAGATTTATGCCCCTATTTCATACTTCAAAATGATTCATATACTGATAGCAGCCAGTACTGAGAAAAATTGGCATATTGATCAGTATGATGTGAAGAGTGATAGCAAATCAAAGGAGAATGTATATATGTCCCGGCTAGAAGGTTTCATCAAGAAGGGCCAAGAAAGTTTGGTTTGCACATTAAACAAATCAATAAACTGACTAAAACAAAGTGGCAGATGCTGGAATGATCATTTAAATAACTCACTAGAAAAACTGGGATTTATTTGAAATGATATAGATCCATGTATGTACAAGCTAAGTGCAAAGGAGGGAAAAACTATTCTGCCTGTATATGTGGATGATATGCTTACAGAATGAGATTTTCACTCTGCAGCGGAGTGTGTGCTGATATGAAACTTCCTGGCATATTAAAACTGTGTGAGTTTCTGTGAAGTTCGGAAGGTAGGAGGCGAAGTACGGGCAGAACAGAAGTTGTTAGGATGGGTCGTGAGTTGTGCTTGGATAGCTCAGATGGTAGAGCACTTGCCCACGAAAGGCAAAGGTCCCGAGTTCAAGTCTCGGTCCGGCACACAGTTTTAATCTGCCAGGAAGTTTGACATGCTTACATTCGCACAACATGAAAAGATTGGGTAAGGTAAAAACTCTTTTAAAAAGCTGCTTTGACATCACATGCCCATGATGTCACATGTTAGGAGTGACATTTGACAACAACAAAGATGGAACAATTATTCTTTCTCAGAAGGAGTACATTGATCAGTATGAGCCAAGACTCAAATGGAAATGAAACTGAATTTCCTTGGGAAAAGTGATGAGGAAGTTAAAAATCTTTCATATCGTGAGCTTATTGGTGGACTCTTTTACCTTTCACCTAGGACTTGACTCTATGTAGTTTTCTTGATGGTAAAGCTATCACAATAATGTTAAAAATTTAATATGTATCATTGCAATGCAGCAAACAGGGTACTAAGATACATGAGGGAAACAGTGGATTACAAACTCACTTATTACACCACTGGTCAAATACTTGAAGCATTTGCTGATGCTGATTAGGTTACTTGTATAGATAATCATAAAAGTATTATGGGGTATGTAATATTACTGTCATGATTTCCAATATTCTGTAAGAGTACGAAACAAACTGCTGTTGTCCTGAGCATAAAGGAAGCAGAATACGTGTCAGTGGTAGCCTGTGTAAGAGAGGTGGTATGGATGAGGGAATTACTGCAGAACTGATTGGAGAATCAATACCTATGCAGTGGCATGCAGAAATTATACCCCGCAAGAAACAAGAACAAAACATACTCCCATGAAAGATCATTTCATCATAGAGAAAGAGATTGCCATTTGATACGTTTCGACATGCAAAAATCAAGCAGACTTGTTAACAAAGCCACTGGATCAAAAAATGCTACATTTGAAATGATGTATTAATTTTAGATACCATTTCGAGGGAGAGGGGAGTCTTACGAGATAAACAATCTATTCATTCCATTTCTGTGGCATGTTTGGATTATCTTTGACATTATTTAAAAAAGATGATCAAAGTGTTGCTCTGTTACTGCTTTGATGGTTTATACAGTTTTTCTCTTAATAAATATAACGTGTGTGATATGAGAATTTTGTTCCACTACAACAAAAATTTTGTAAGGATGTATCTCAAACAGTCAGCAAGGATTCCAAAAATGACGGGTCAAGCAAAACCCACCTTATGTTTTTCATACAAAATATCCTGGAAATCATGGAATGAGGTAATCCAGTAGGTAGACCATTTCTTGACTTCAGTAAAGCATTTGACTCATTACCACACTGATGCTTAATTACTAAAACACAGTCGTACAGGGGACCAAGTGAAATTTGTAACTGACTGCTACTTTCTGTAAAGAAGACATGTTAAGTTGCAGACAGGCACAATTAGAAGACACTTACATAAAGCTTTTGGTCACCACCTTCATCAGCAAAAGAGAAATACACACCATTCATACTCATTCCGGCAGCTAGAAGTGGCAGTCATGTATGCATGGGGTGTGCTTGCTTGTGTATATGTACAGTGTGTGTTTCTCTTTTGCTGATGAAGGCTGTGGCCAAAAGCTTTATGTAAGTGTCTTATAAGTGTACCTCCCTGTAACATAATGTATAGAGTAAGTAGCAATCTACCTTTTCCTACACTTTTGATATTCTTACTGGGAGTTTCCATTGCCTAAATTTGTAACTAGATTGAGGGTTTCTTGGTAGGGAGGGTGCAGCTCATTATCTGGGATGAGTCATGGACAGGCTTCAAGTGTGCCCGAGGGAAGTATTTTGAGACCTGTACTCTTCAAGTTGTATATCAATGGTATATTTGAAAGTATTTTCACCAGACTTTTTGCAAATGCTGCAGCTATCTATAATGAGCTATTGTCTGAGAAAATCTGCACAAATACTGCCAGAGCTTGATAAGATTCCAAAGTAATGAAAAAACTGCCAACATACTTTAAATTAGGGGTCTCCATACTACGGCCCGCGTTAGCTGGCCGGACATTCCCGGTATCTGGCCCGCCAAATATTTGAGGTGGTACCTACACTGCCAACAATTGAGTTTCAAGGCCTTGTCTGTAATATAACATACAGTCACCATTAATCTTTATTTTACAATTTCCATTCACCACTTTGGCCCATATAAAGAGGTACTCGTCGGCGTTTAATTTCTTCTTCTTTCTAGCACTCAACACAAATGGCATAGTGGGAACAAGTGTACCATATGGAACTTTAGCTAAGAGTCCTGTTGTCTCAGCTATACTCCATGTTTTCCAAGCCAAAATGTTAGCATCTGGAAATGCTTCAAGGCCACCATAATCACAATGATTACCCCACACTACAGCTAATGTCAACCATGTACTACCTCCAAACAGAGTTTGTACATCACATGTGAAGTTCAGGCGGAGTCCTTGAAACACATTTGGACCGCCAATTAATTGTTGCTTGTTAAATTGACCAGCCAGGTCAATATCAATTGCCTTCAAAGCACGATACACTGCGAAATTGGCTCTGCTACTCGCTACAAGACTACATAACTAAACTTATTGTTGCACCGCTTGAAATAACAATGCGTTGACATACTCTACCTCTGTTATGTCTTGCAGTAATAGTGTTGCTAACAATAATTTTTAGATTTCATTAACTTTGCAGGACGCTTTCATGAAGAATGTGCAGTGACATACTTTTTTGTCGGTGAAATTCGCCAGAATAAAATACGCCAGAATTTCGAGCAGGTACGTCCAGCAATTAAAATTATGTAATTAAATAAAAATCATAGTTCGTTTCAGTGCTAGCTATTCCCACAACCTTAGATTTTTGCGATTTCATCTTTCCTTTAGCCTTACATTATGGTGATCATGGAGTGCTAGGGTGCTTTAATCCCACTAGGTAGATCTTGGCCCTTATGACTTCATGGAGGAGTCAATGTGGCCCACGGACTAAAAAGTTTGGAGACCCCTGATTTAAATAATCAGAATAGTAAAAACCAAAATGTATTATCCAATTACTACAATATCAACAAATCACACTTGGAATCAGTCAACTCATATAAATAATTGGGTGTTACAATTTGTAGTGATAAGAAATGGAATGATCACATAGGCTCAGTCATACATAAGACGTAAGACATGTGGCAGACTTCAGTTCATTGGTAGGATACTAGTAAAATGCAATCAGTGTACAAATGAGACTGAATAACAACAATACAGAAATGTGGGTTGCTACTCACTACACAGAGGAGGTACTAGGTCACAGACAGGCACAAAGCAAAAGAGTATTAGAAATATTTAAACTTTCAAACAAAGTCCTTTCTCAGAAGGACAGTTCACACATATTCACACAATGACAACTCAACTCACACATGGCTACTATCTCCAAGCACTAAGGTCTAACTGCAACTGCATCTGATACGAGCAGCAATCTCTTGGGGTGAGTGATGAGGGTACAGAAGAGGCAGATATTTCAACAAAGAATTAAAATGCTTGTTTACAGGTGGAAAGTTTGTTTCTTTGTAAATAAGTGTAACTCATTAATATAATAATTATGAAAACTTTTTAAAATGTTATTAATCACAGTGAATGATGCAGAAGCTATATGCAAATTACACTACTACCTTGTCCAGTAACTTTTTCCAACAACATATTCCCTGTGTTAAGTATCAACCAGTTACTGAACAGGAAAAAAATTTAAAAACTAAAAATGAAATTAAATAAGACAGAAATTACCTGAAAATACTCTGATGAAGCACATATGCAGTCACATGACCAGCATCAATGTAACGTATTTCTGCACCAGGCCATATTTCACTAAGGTGAGTACAACTGTCACGAGGTACATAGGCATCATTACGTGCACAAATAGCTATAATTAATGAGGTATCCACGGGAACATCAAAGTTTTGCAAATGTGTGCACTCATCCATAATGCCGCGCATAAACTGGAGAACTTCATATTCACGCTTCCTCTTGAGATGCTGAGTACTACCTGTAAACAATAAGACAATTGTTTTCATGATACAAAAAGTAAACACTTTCCTGTCACAACAAAATATAACTACTATACTTCAATTGCTAGGTACTGTTTCATTTTCTTTCTCTTTATTAATTCTTCCCTGAGTTTTAAATTGCCAAAAAATTTGATTGCAGGCTATAAATATGAAATAAGCAAATGAGACATAAAAGGAAATAAGGAAATCATGTAACATACCAACATTACTTGCTGCCTGACATTTCTCTGCTGACAGTATGTTCCCATAAGCAACTTATCTACGGTCTCTCTTGCAAGCCCCTTTTTATTTTGTTATTTCTTTATCTAATTCTGAGGTAAAGCCTTTGATTTCCAGGAATAGTAGGATTAACGCTTACTTATGAGTGACTCCATTACCTAAACTTAAATTGTTCTACACTATGTATCAGGTACTACACTACTGAATAAGGTCATGCACTGCATACTAAAATACTGTTTTTCACTTATTCAGTTCTTCAATAGAAGTTTGTGTACCCAAATATCATTTGACAAAGAAATAAATATCAGCATACTATATTTTGCATTTATACTCATATAATTATTGTTAAGTTTATGCCTCATGAGTTAATAAAGGAAAGAAAATTTTCTGGCAAACTGTAATTACAACCATGTTTGTGACATGTAAGGCTTACTTTGATAATGACTGCAGCTTGTGTAAGAAACTGAAAAGCCATCCAAAATTATTTAGTATGCAACTTAGTATGTAACATGATAAAAGTTCATCTGTAGGGCTTGATGAGTGAGTTTGCTAGTATCAAAGTAGGTGAATATGTGGCTGTGTCTTTCAACTGTATTGATTTGAAGATTAAATCTCTCACACTCCCAAAGGACAACAGACCTTAGTACTTTGACATTAATTTCAATTTGATACCCTGACCTGTTTCTGAGAGAAATAGGTCTAAACAAACGGACAAACCGACAGACTACAAAGTGATCCTATAAGGGTTCCAGTTTTACTAACTGAGGTACAGAACTCTAAAAATCATTACCTTTTGATAATTCATAGTTAATTAGAAAGCTCAGAGGGTGGACTATACACAATTCACTTTAAATCATGTCAAAACTATTTTGTCGGGTCAAAATCTAAATATTAAACATGCAAATCACATCTCAAATCAAAATTCTAGAACACACTTAATTCTCACAAACATTGACACTAATATCCTGCTTATACATATTTGTTAGTTACGAGCTACTGCAGAAAAAGTATTACACATGGTGGGGTCTCCATATATGTCAAAGTAACCTCGAATTGTATTACTCAGTTATAGACCTTACTAGAACATGCCTTGAAGCTACAATAGAAGTAGCCAGTGTGGTAATGCACGAACAGAAAACTGTAACTGTCTCAATCTATCGAATCCAAGGCTCTGATGAGATAGTATTTATAGAAAAATTAATACTTAAATATTGTTGTTGTCAAAATATAAACAGCATAGAATTGTAATTGTAGGTGATATTAACATAGATATAAGGGCAAAGAGAAAAAATGTAATTCATATGATTAACACTCTGAAGTCATTAAACTATTACTGTCTCAATGAAAAACCCACTAGACTGAACGCATGCCTTGATAACATAATTAGCAATGTACAAAGAGACTCCATACAATGTGATGTAATAGAATTAGGTATATCAGATCATGCAGGGCTATGGCTTCAAATAGAAAAGTCAGCCTTCAGTTCTACAGAGAGAGAAGTGACATATAGAATTCTAGGTGAATCCAATGTAAACAAAATGATAAACCAGTTAAAGAAATGTATTGGACTCATGTAATGGATAACAAGAAAATGAATAATAAATGTTTTTCCATTTTCCTGACAGAAATAAAGCATATAGTAGAAATGACATGCCCCTTGGTAACCAAAAGGTACCAGAGTAATATTACTCATAAGCAACAAAATACTAACAAGTGGTACACCCCACAACTTAACAAACTCGGAATACTACTGATGATTATGAAAGACAAATCTCATAACAGTGATAGGGACAAGGAAAATTACACTAAAATGAGAAACCTTTACAGATTAGAAACAAAAAATGCTAAGTGCTGGGCTAATGATTAATATATTTTAAATTCTAAAAATAAATGTAAGGCTGCCTGGACTGTCATTAAAAGGGAAATTAATAATACCAATAAAGAAAGGAGTATCCCTATTGACTGCAATATTCTCAATGAATATTTTGTAAATAGCGTCACCACCCCACCCATAAATTCTGCCTCTGATGCAGAAGCATTGCTCACTTGTGCAAAACAGACAAGAAGTGAGAAGTTCACTTGGACCCGAATCACATTAAATGATATTCATAAGTCAATAAACAAATTAAGTAATTCCAAAACAGAAGATTATTATGGACTCAGTAATCTCATCATTAAATGTATAGCAAAAGAAATTGAAATGCAACTTCTCTCACTATCAAACAGAGTACTTGATGAAGGAATATTCCCCGACTGTCTTAAGCTCACAGTTACATTGCCTGTGTATAAAAAAGGTGAAAGAAACCTTCCAAATAACTACAGACCCATTTCAATAGTACCAATCATATCCAAGTTAGTAGAAAATTGTGTGCATAAACAGATATACAGGTATTTTGAAACCAACAAAATTTTAATTGAACAACAGTTTGGCTTCAGGTCACACCTATCAACTGTAAAAGCAGTAGAAGCTTTGGTAAGCAATGTTTATGAAGGGTATGAAAAAAGGGTATCAATGTCTGGAACACTTATTGACCTAAGTAAAGCTTTTAACTCGGTGTCACATGAAATACCCATCAAAAAGTTAAAATACTATGGCATTGAAGATGGCACACTCCGACTATTCAGATCTTATCTAAGCAGTAGGTTACAACTTGTATATGCAAATAAGCAGAGGTCAGAAATACTCCCTATAGAAAGAGGAATACCCCAAGGCTCTGTTCTTGGACCTTTTCTGTTCATTGTCTATGTTAATGACTTCTCGAATTACATACCGTGTAAGAACATACTATATGCTGACGATATGACATTAATAAGTACAGGAGAGAACTTACAGAGTGTACTGGACAAAAATAGAGAAATGATGCAAATGGCTAATTACTGGTGTCAGGCTAACCAACTGTGCATAAATCAAACAAAAACAGAAGAAATAATATTTAATCTGAAAGTAACTAAAAATAAAAACAAAACAGTGAAATTACTTGGACTAATCATAGACCAAAAGCTCTCATGGGAAGGACACACCAATTATCTATGTAGTAAACTAGCATGAGTACTTTTCTTATTGTACAAATTAAGAAACAGTGTGAGAAAGCAATTGCTACTCCACTCATACTATGCTTTTTTTTTTATTCCCAACTGCAATATGGAATATTGCTTTGGGGAAACTCCCCAGGGGCTGATTGTATTTTCAGATGCAGAAGAAAGCAATCAGGTGCATGGAGGGGTTAGCACCCGGAGAGTCCTGCAGAAATTATTTTAAATCTCTTGGCGTAATGACAGTGCCAAGCATGTACATATATAACTGTCTAATATATGCCAGAGAAAATCTGAAAAAATTGAACATGAGATGTGATGTGCATGCACACAGTACAAGAAACAGTCACCTGCTGGACTTGCCTTCCACAAGACTTGCTGTAGTCCATAATAACTATAAGTATTTGAGCATAAAATTTTTCAATATGTTACCATGCTCAGCTCGTACAGTACCACTAAATAAATATAAGATTACATTGCAATCCTGGCTAAAAAACAACGAATTCTATACAACTGAAGAATTCTTAGAAACTAATCATCAAAATATATGTTTTACCTAAGTTATGAAGAAAATGTTTTGATATTATATAAGCTAGTTATTTACTGTGATTCTTTTCTTATGTGTGTATTTAATTACTGTATAAAACACTGTTTTACATAATGCTGAAGAAGAGGTCTTTAGTTCCTTTCCTCCCCTTTCTGTAACTATTTGAATATCGTACTGAAACTAAAACCTTCTATAAACTTTGACGAAGCCAATTGTATGAAAAATACTGAAAGGCTAATAAAAATATTCTATTCTAAAACACTGAAACAATATATAAAACATGAAGAGTAATTTTCACATAAAAGCAAATGTTAAAGTGGAGTCTTGACTTTACGAGTATCCAAACAACTGCTGAGCTCAAGTTCTTTGCATTGTTGAAAACAGGAATGCTAAATTATATGTCAGAATGGTAAATTATATATCTATAGTTACTGATCATTGTGATGAAGCAGAAATATTATATGAATATTCCCAACTTATGTTTAATACATTACACCTGTTCATGCAATGGTGAGACTGTGAGCGTGAAGCTATTAATTACACAGTTTGAGTTCATCACAAAATTGAGAACTAAGTTTAAGTGGAAAGTAACAGAGTTGGCAGTGCTGAATTAACAACAGGAAAGATAGCACATACTGATTCCAGCAGAGAATTTGAGCAGATGGTCACATAGATTACAAACATATGTAATGGTTACAAGTTTATTACATTCATCTAATTTCCTTTAGATATTACAACAGTTTCAGAAATTCAGATAAAGACAGAAATAACTATTGTTGATGTAGCACGAAGGCTACTCTACTGACATACATATTATCCTGTATTTATGCAATACTGGAAAGTTCTGGGTGGAATTAAAAAAACAGGATGAGTAAAGGTTATATGTGAGGCCATGGGTGGTCAACAAGGACAAAAACAAGATTGAAATCTTTGATGACCTTTCAGCCAATTAGATTAGATAGATTAGATTAGATTAGTTTTTCGTTCAATAGATCCATGCCGAGGAGATCCTCGTGGATGTGGAACACGTCAACTTCTTCTTCTTCTTCTTCTTCTTCTTTTTTTTTTTAAGCTGAAATAACAATACTAATAATATGAATATATACAATACATCATTTGTTTCTATTAAAAAATTCGTCAATGGAGTAGAAGGAGTTAGCCACTAGTAAGTCTTTCAGGCTCCTTTTAAATTGATCTTTATTTGTAACTAAATTTTTTATGTTTGCTGGCAAATTATTGAAGATGAGTGTTCCTGAGTAGTGGACCCCTTTTTGAACTAAAGTAAGTGCTTTTAAGTCTTTGTGCAGATCATTTTTGTTCCTGGTATTGTATGTATGAACTGAGCTGTTTGTTGGAAAAAGAGATATATTATTTAGGACAAATTTCATTAAGGAGTAAATATACTGAGAGGCAGTGGTTAGTATACCCAGTTCTTTGAAGAGGTTTCTACATGACGTCCGTGAATTTACTCCACAAATAATACGTATTACACGCTTTTGGACTCTGAAAACTTTCGTTTGACTTGAAGAGTTACCCCAAAATATTATACCATATGACATTATGGAATGAAAGTAGGCAAAGTATGCAAGCTTTTTCATTTTTATGTCGCCTATGTCTGCTAATACTCGAATTGCAAATACAGATTTGTTAAGGCATTTCTGTAGTTCTGTGGTGTGCTCCTCCCAACTGAATTTATTATCAAGTTGTAATCCCAGGAATTTAAGACTGTCAACCTCTTCTATCTGCTCTTCTTCATACTTTACGCATATGCTGGGTGGAAACCTCTTACAGGTTCTGAATTGTTTGTAGTGAGTCTTTTCAAAGTTTAATGTCAATGAGTTGGCTTTAAACCATTTATTAATATCCAAGAAAATATCATCAGCAGATCTTTCTAGAACTACATTCGACATACTATTTATTGCAATACTTGTGTCATCTGCGAACAAAACGAACTCTCCTTCTGGCAGTGTAACTGATGAGAGATCATTAATGTACACAAGAAAAAGCAATGGCCCTAAGGTGGATCCTTGTGGGACACCACATGTAATTTCTTCCCATTCTGATGATGACTGATGACTTAATTCACTAGTCCCTTGTACGGGCACCCTTTGTTTCCTGTTAGCTAGGTATGACTTGAACCATTTTGCAGCACTGCCCGTGAGACCATAGAATTCTAATTTATTTAAAAGGATGATGTAGTTCACACAATCAAATGTCTTTGAAAAATCACAGAAAATACCTGCTGCTTGTAATTTGTTATTTAATTAATTAAGTACATTTTCACTGTAGGTGAAAATAGCCTTCTCGATATCAGAACCCTTCAGAAATCCAAACAGTGTTCTTGGTAATATGTTATTTGTGGTCAAATGGTTGAGAAGCTGCCTGTACATTACTTTTTCTAAAATTTTTGAGAATGCTGGCAAAAGTGAAATCGGTCTGTAGTTTGATAGTTTCTCTTTATTCCATTTCTTGAATAGAGGCTTAACATCTGCATATTTTAGCCAGTCAGGAAATGTCCCAGTTATAATTGACTAGTTACACAAGTAACTTAGAATTGTACTAAACTCATAAGAACATGCCTTAATTAACTTTGTTGATATTTCATCGTAACCACTAGAATGCTTTGTTTTCAAAGATTTTATTATGGAAGTTATTTCTTTTGGTGAAGCGAGTGACATATTCATGTAGCTGAAGCTATTTGTAAAGGCTACTTTCAGATATTCAAGGGCATTATTTACTGATCCTGACAATCCCATTCTATCAGTAACGGATATAAAGTACTTGTTAAATAGATTTGCCACACTATGTCCATTGGTTACTAATGTGTCATCTACCCTTAATGCTATTTGCTCCTGTTCCTTTCTGATTCTACCAGTCTCCTCTTTCACTATATCCCATATTGTTTTTATTTTGTCCCCTGACATTGCTATCTCCTTCTCGTAGTGCATTTGTTTAGATGTCTGAATTACTTTCTCTGCCCAAACTCTTTGCGTTTACAAATGTTTGCTTGTGACTGTGTATGTGCGGATGGATATGTGTGTGTGTGCGAGTGTATACCTGTCCTTTTTTCCCCCTAAGGTAAGTCTTTCCGCTCCCGGGATTGGAATGACTCCTTACCCTCTCCCTTAAATCCCACATCCTTTCGTCTTTCCCTTTCCTTCCCTCAACCGTTGGTTGCGAAAGCTTGAATTTTGTGTGTATGTTTTTGTTTGTTTGTGTGTCTATCAACCTGCCAGCACTTTCGTTTGGTAAGTCACTTCATCTTTGTTTTTAGATATATTTACTTTTTTTAATATTTTACAGTAGTCCTTGTATTTAGATAAATCATCAGTATTGGAGCTATTCTTGGTCGACAGATACATTTTCCTTTTTGTCTTACAGGAAATCTTTATTCCTTGTGTAATCCATGGTTTTATTATAGACTTCTGTTTAATTTGAGTATCTTTTAGAGGAAAGCAGTTTTTAAACATGGTACTGACATTGTTCATGAATGTAATATATTTTTCATTCATGTCATGGGCACTATAAACATCTTTCCAGTTCATATCTTTGAGCAGTTTTCTAAAACAATTTTTGGTTGACTGACTACTCTCCTGTACGCAGACTTAGCAGTCTTGATAATCTGCTCAGAATTTACATCTAAAACAAGGAGCTGCTGTCATGATCTGATAGTCCATTTATTACAGGTTTTATGATATGATTTTGTTCCTTTGATTTGTCTATAAAAATGTTATCAATGGCTGTCCTTGAGGATTTAGTGATCCTAGTTGGAAAGTTTACAGAGTGAGTTAGATTGAAAGACAACATTACTAACTGCAGTAAACGTTTACTGGAAGATTGCATTAGAAAATCTGTATTAAAGTCACCAGCAATCAAAATTTCTTTGTTTCTTCCTGTTAAATAACCCAAAAGAGCTTCTAGATGATTTATGAATAGATTATAATTTCCTGCAGGTGCTCAGTAAATAGTTACTATTATATAGGATCTGTTATGGAACTATACTTCTGTTGCACATTCTTCTAGATGCTGGTCTAAACAGAATTTATTAATGTTAATGTTCTTGAATTTATGGCAGTTTTTAATAAATGTGGCAACTCCTCCTCCATCCTTATCTACTCTGCAGAAGTAGGAAGCTAGCTTAAATCCTGAAATGTCTAACATATCTATGCCAGTGGTCCTCGATGTTCAGAGAGGCAGATTATGTCAATTTGGTTAGATGAATTCATTTCACCAATACAAATGAGTAGTTCATCAATTTTATTTCTGAGTCCCAGAATGTTGTGGTGTAATAAAGATAACTGATACTGCATACTAATGGGATTATAACTGTGAAGATGAACTGGCAGTTTCTGATTACTTTCTGTTAAACATTGTTTAAATGGAATATGCTAAAATCTGACTTTTGTTCATCTGTTTTCTCAAACTGAGTGTGTCTGCCAATCTCTCTTAAAACTCGTTTTCTTTCCCCCTTCCCTATCCTAAAAAAGGCATTCCTCTGACACCTGTGACCACTGGTATTTTACCACTTGTGACAGTGCCCCCCCCCCCCCCCCCCCCCTTATGTTTTCTGCAATCAACACAGACAGTTTTCCCTTCCCTTTACTATTGAGGTGAAGGCCATGCCTAGTGTAGTCCCACCTACCAATAGCATCCACAGGAATCAAACCAATATGGGACCCTATATCCGTCCTAAGCAGCCACTCCAACTCCAAGTTCACCCTCCTGACGGAAGAGTTCAAATGAGGTCGATCATGGCGTCTCAACACAGACACAAATCCCACACTCGTATGCTTCGTTGCTGATGCTATCTTCACCGGGTCACTCTCTATGGAATATTCAGAGTCTCTGTCAATGCTATTTCCCGGACCACCCACTATAACCACGGCATCCTCCTTCGTGAAATCCTTGCATAAAGAACCTACATCCTCTGTTACCTGACCCAGATCTGCACTAGGCTTGAAAAAGTTTGTGACCTGGTATTCTGGACTTAGATTTTCCTGCAGTAGTTGGCCAACACCTCTACCATGGGAGCTACCTAAAATTTCCCTACCTTTTTCAAGTCCTTGAAAGCTTGTTGTGCCCTTTCTACAGCTTCAGCTACATGAGGCTCATCCGATTCTGACTGAAGCAACAGGTCAAATCTATTTTCAAGATTTATGACAAAGCTGTCTGAGGCTCTCCTTTGCCTGTTCCCCCTATTACCTGTTGCCACTTCCCACCTCTGTTCACCCTTCTCCCTCTTTAACTTGTCCAGTTTCTCCCTTGCCTTGTCTAAGTCAGCTTGAAGAGCTGCAATTTCCCCTTCCTGTTCCAGTATTTTCCTGTCTCTACTGCAGATCCTACAATACCACTGGTGAGCCTCATTTATGACCCCATTTCCCACGCTACTACATTTGCCCCAATGAAAGAAACTACAGCACCCATCACACCACACCCTGGAACTAACGATCCTACGGCATGTCACACACTTCTCACTCATGGTAAAAACAGAAATCGTATAAACTGATTTAAGTACTGACTAAAACGTGAACAAAGGACCCTAGAAACTATTCAAGCAGATATAAATAAATTGAAAGATAACTGAATAAAACAACTGGTGATTACATATAAGTTAAAGTCACTGTTTACTTACGATACGCGCGCTTGAAATTAAGCCTAAAATCCGTGCTATACGCGCGAGAAGGAAAATAAACTTCTTACCCCGTTTAATCTTCCTTAACACTTCACTAACACTTCCACTAATGTAACAACACTTATATTATATTTATACCCTCAGGAAACGTTTACCTATAAGTTTAATTCACTGCTTACTTACGATTCGCACGCATGAAATTAGGCCTAGGATTCGTGCTACAGGCGTGAGAAGAAAAATACGCTTCTTACCCCATTTAATCTTAGTTTATACTTCATTAACACCCCTACTAATTTAACAACACTTAGATTATATTTATAACAACTGTAAACATTTAAAAACAGCTTAATAACAACGTTTATTTAATGCAGCAAATACTCGAAGAGTCCGCGTCGGCGCAGTGTTGCCAAACTCCAAAAATGTCTTTCTTCAGACCTAACCTCTCTCTCTCTCTCTCTCTCTCTCTCTCTCTCTCTCTCTCTCTCTCTTTCACACACACACACACACACACACACACACACACACACACACACACACACACACACACACACACAACCATTATATGTTTCTAGACTCTTATCAATGTTTAAAAACCACAGTAGTGATGCAGATGACACTGAGAAAAGTAATTTACCATAAGGCTCATGGAGCCACAAATGTTGGGAAATATCCCAAAAAGAGATGGCAAATGCTGAACTTGTGACACCACCAGACGACGTACCTCACCGCATGTGCAACGACTAGGCTTGTCGATCCTAGCCTCACCCGTAGCAGGCAGTGCTACATGTTGCTCAGCTAGGCTACTCTGTTTTCAAACACCTTTTTTAAATGTGATCTGTTGTAAATGTGGAACTTAAAAATTATTGTCCGTGCTGTAACCAAGAAAAACCTTTTACTATTTTGTCCTTTCTTTTTTTGTTTACAGATTTTATTCAGTAAAGAACAAGTAGGTCATTTACTGGTAGTGATGCAGTTCAGAAGCTTATACTTAATTATTTGTCAAGCAATGTGGAAGGTGTTTGTTGTACTTTTAAATGTAATAAGAATCATCCTACATATACCTTCAAAAAGGATAGTTGGAACTAATGGAGACAATAATAAGAATTGGAATGGTGAATAGCTACGAGACTTCACAACACTTAATAATCTGAAGATAAGAATGGGTTTTGTAACAAAATATCCACAGATTTCCCTTGTGTACAAGAGGGAGCATGTCAATCATTTATTATATCCTCACAAATTACAAAAGCACATCTTTACTACAAGATACTAGAACACAAGACTTTTAAAATTATACCCATCAGGAGAGAAAGTCCTCAAAATACATCTTCTGCAAGATACAATGTGAAACATTTATATCAATGGAGAATGGATGAAATGTTAAAAAGATTAAAAAATACATGTAAACATAAATGAAGAATAGAAAGAAATTAGTGATGTAATAATAAAAGAAGCTATAGGAAAGAGAAAGAAATAAACAAACAAAAGAAGGCTCCCTGTATGGAATGAAAACCTAGCAGCGATGATTAGGGGAAAAAATATGCTTATTTTAAATATCTCAATACAAGATCACAATGAATATAATAGACAAATAGCATTAGTTAAAAGAGAAATGAGAAGAGTGAATAGGAAGATTGGGGGAGGGGGGCATTCCTCGGATGATGATGATGATGATCATGGTAGTGGTGGTGGTGGTGGTGGTGGTGGTGGTGGTGGTGATGATGATGATGATGATGATGATGATAAAGTTTCTTGGGTGCATGACAATGAGGTCTTTAGTGAACAGCATTCGTAAGAGCTTACACAATGATAGAGGCTCTCAGTTAAAAAGAGAAAGATACCTTACACTGGAATAATATCTCCTATGAAACATGGCTAGACTTCTGCCAAAACCTATAGACAGGGAAAGAAGAAAATATTGTAGCAGCTCAGTCAGATGTGAATATAGATCCAATCTCCTTGAAAGAACAGGAAGATGCAATGGAACCATGAGAAACAGAAAGCGTGTAGGGGAAAACAAAATAAATACTGAGCTTATTAAAGATGCCCATGAAAATCTTAAGATTAGGCTTCTAAACTTCATAAATCTATGGTGGAAGAATGGTCATGTTCCAGAAGACTGGCAGAGCTCAGTAGTCTTGCTTGTACTTAAAGAAAAAGACTAAAATGACTGCAATAACTGTAGAGGTAAGGGTACAAAGTCTCCCTTACATATGTTGATTTTATAGCCATGTTGAGTAACTTCAAATAAATGAACAAGAAGAACGAGTTGAGATTTAGAAGATAATTATCTTTATTTAATTTTTAGAACTGTTTTGTTTCCGTAGTCTGCTGTTGTATTCTTGTCTGAGGTTTTGCTTTTGAGCTACATGCGGTACTGAGAACAAATGGGCTGCCCGTGACATCATCGTAAGTAGCAGCAAAGAGACCCCAGGCCTTGTGCAGCTAGCTCCCTAGGAATACCGAAGACCAGAACGTAGAGCTGACAAGAATGTCAGTGGGAAAATAAATTGTTTCTGGTGTGAGAATGAGATTGATCAGTCCTGCTTGTCTGTATTTGTCTATGTTTATGAAGAAATAATAAACTGTTATTTTGTATTTGATGAATGGCACTACTACTTTAGTAGAGTAGTGTGATACAGCAAAAAAAGAATTTTGTTGAGAGTCATCCCAATATTTGCTCCACTGAAGGCACAAGATGGTCAGAAAACCTCACAATAAGCACTGTGGGTATAACAATATATGCCAAGGTACTCTCCAAAAGATTAAATGGTTTAACAGAGACTCTTCTGATAGAAGAACAAAACGGTTTTAAACTGGACGGATCATGTGTTGATTGCATTTTGTCTATAATATAGAAATCAGAAAAGCATAGGGCATTAATTCTCCCAAAAAAAGTCTACAAAGGAATGGAATGATCATCAAAGATGGATATCAAGGCAAACCTGTGACTACAGTCCCAATGGCAGAAAAAAGATAGAATGACCACAAAGATTGCTTTCAGAACAGGCAAAGATATCTAAACTGTTAATGTACATGATGATGATGATGATGATGATGATGATGATGATATATACAGGGTGTCCTAAGAGGAATGGTTAATATTCAGGTACTACAGGAATGATCATTTGAAGCACAAAAGTCTAATACACATGGGCTCTAAAGTGCATACCTTAAAAGCTGTTCAGTAGACGATAGGTGTTTCACAATAACGATGATGACCACGGGCTTGTACCTCTTAAGGTGTACAATTTTGAGCCTGTGTTTATTGGACTTATTTTCATGTTTTGGTCCGTTATACAACTTCTCAAAACATGGAAAGCAGAGAGCTTGCAGTAGAAGAGATTTGTTTCACAGTATCAAAGATGAAAAGGGGCTCACAGCTCTTAAGGTTTGCATTTTAGAACCCATTTGTTTTTCTTCAGATAATCATTACTATCATATTCCTGAATACTGTCCTCTCCTCCTGGGACACCCCATATATCAGAAGTAGCAAAATTAAGAATTTTTGAAATGACAATTCTGAGGTAGATATTTGACAGATTCCAGAACAGAGAATATTATCTATGAAGTATATCATCTATATAGAAAACCAGACAGTGTATCCAAAATTAAGGCTGGGAGATTTAATTGTATTGGACATGCACTTTGAGCGCCAAAAGAAATAAATATCTATCGAGTAGTTATAGAACACGCTCAAGGAAAATGATCTCTTGGAGGACCAAGATTTTGCTACTTCAATGAGAAAATCTTACATGTGATGAACTGTGATATCAGCGGTGAAGACTACAAGAGTGTAGTGATGCATGACATGAGCTGTCACCAGCGCACTGGTCGGCAAAGATGTAGAGCGAAGATCGATAGCAGGTGCTTGATCAAGCACGCCTATCACGAGAGAGGCCAAAGACAGACTCGCAAGCAACACGCCGCCAACGCCCTCTCAACCAAAAGTTTTAGACCGTTGCCGCAGACCAGAGGGTCTCAGTCACCAGCTCAGTCAGTCAGTCAGTCACTCACTCACTGACTCACTCAGGCTACGACCTTGCATAGCGACCAGATCAAGACTAGCAACGAAACTAAAGTTTGTGATAGCAAGAATGCTGATAGTGTCTGCAAGAGGTCTATTGCTGATGAGCTTGTACCACAACTCATGGACTCTTTTCAAGATAAGTAAATGTGTCAGTTCTAGTAAATAAAGAACCATATTAATCTATGTGTGCATTTGTGTTCTACAAAAAGGATACCAGCCACCCATAACAACATTCTCTCCCTTGCTTCCTATGGTACAAGATCTACAGTGGCGACAAGCATACTGCAAATGCACAAGAATAATTCAGTGTTGAGCAAAGATAATCAACTTGGCTGAAGATTTTGCTTGCTTCTCTTGTGTTTTAGCTTGCAGGTGGACCATATTCTTTTATTTGCTAATTTGTTGCTGCGTTCTGCATGTATTCCAGGAGGAGAGTAGCAGAACTAGTCAAATTTCTCTTTTCAGAGGATTTGCTTGTATTTTGATATAACATATTTGTGTAAACCATGAATTATCTGCCCCTTCCACCCCCCGCCCCCACGCCTCAGCTGCAGATGGCCAATGTTATGGATCTCACACAAGTTTTCAGTTTCAGAACCAAGAAATGACTGTCCTGCTGACAATGGTACAACTGCTGACTATACAAGCTACGTCGGACACACAACCACAACCAGTCCAATAAGTGCTGTCGACCAGTATACCACTGTTCCAGCAATTTAAGGACACAGAAGAGGAATGTCTTGAATACCTGACTCAGCTCCAAGCACATTTTCAAGTTGATCATGTTCAAGTTACTGTAAAGCTACAATACTTCCTTTTGATTGTGGGGTCCCCAGCATACAGGTTAATATAAAAACTATTCCCAGCTGCATCTCCTGATGAACACAGCTACAATCAAGTAATCGCTGCATTAAACCAATGTTACGACCAACAAGTCCAAGTAGCTGCAGCTAGGTATCAGTTCTTTCGCTTGCAGAAAAAGCGGGAACAGATATACCATCAGTGGTACACAGAATTAATGGGCATAACTAGGAAGTGTAAATTTAAGTGTAGTTGTGTTAACTTTTACAGTGATTTAATGACTCAGGGTGCAATAACATTCAGTGTCCAAGATAGCAGAATATGGGAACAGATCTTAAAGTACTCTGATCCATCACTTCCTTAAGTACTGAAAATCTTAGAGCAATATGATTCGGGTGCCGTAGTGGCTGATAAGTTTGACCAGGCCCCGATTTGTCTGGTCGAGTCACCCCTTGCTCGCAACCACCCCAAGCAGCCACAACAACGATCATGTTCAAAGCCAAGCAGACAGCCATGAAGACCTGTAAACAGGCCTGTGAATTTAATGAAATCTTGCCATAGATGTTTTGCTCGCCACAAAAGGCAGGATTACCTATCATGTAACGCAATGTGTTACACGTGTGGGGTAAAAAAGGCTATGTCGAAGCAGTTTGTTTGCAAAGGCACAAAAACACCTATTTTGCCAATTCCCAGAAAAAACAGACCCATGCACACACAGTGAATGCTGTGTTTTCAAAATCTACAACAGGTTCTGAGACAAGTCTGATTAAGGTTGTGCCTCCTTTTCATCCTAGTGCTGCGCAACGATGTTGTAACGAAATATTTGCTGACCATCGTGTGAACTTTCAGTTAAACACAGGTGCCTCTGTACTTTACTTAACCGTGCCACATACAAAAAGTTAGGCTCACCACGCCGTTCTAAATCCAGCCAGCATTTCACTGCTCTCAATGTACACAGAATTCCAGGCCTCGGACAGTGTAGTTTGCCTGCCACTCACAAATCTCAAAGCAGGACAGTGAATTTTGCTGTGCCGAAGTCGAGAGGCAGCGAGAACATATTTGGTTTAGATGCCTTTGATTTGTTTGGACTTAGAATCCAAGACAATGTGCCTTCAGTAATTGCTGTTAATCCAAAAGACAGTGTAGCTAGCTTGCTTGAAGAATTTCCTGACCTATTTTCAGAAGAAATTGGAAAAGCTAAAAATTTTGTAGTGAATTTTACACTGAAAGACAAAGCACAGCCTAAGTTTTTCTGGGCCCACCTTGTTCCAATTGCTTTACGAGATAAAGCAGCCAGTGAATTGAAGTAATTGCAAGATAAAGGTGTAATTGCTTTCATTCAAGCTAATCAATGGGCAAGTCCTCTCATTTTGTTGCCTAAGCCTACTGGTTGCATTCACATTTATGATGACTTAAATTCTACAGTCATCCCACAGATAGTAGTTGATACTTATCCATAACCTCACCCTGATGAACTCATGAACAGGCTTGGCGCGGGACATTTCTTTTCTAAGATAGATTTGTGTGATGCCTACTTGCAAATTCCATTGGATGAAGAATCACAGAAAGTGTTTGTTGTTAATACACACTTATGACTGTTCAAGCGTTTGTGTTTGCCCTATGACAGCGCTTCCTCCCCCACCAATTTTCAACGTTACTTGGAACAGCTGCCTGCAAAAGTGCCATTTCGTTCAAACTATCTTGATGATACTGTCGTCTCAGGTCATACGCCTGAGGAACACATTGCCAATTTGCGTACTCTCTTATGAGTGTTGTCAGAAGCAGGATGTGATGTTCGCCTGCTTTATTTCTTTGTTGGTAGTCCTTGGTGTCAGTGTACTACATTGTTATACTGGCTGAAAAATGGGGGGAGGAAGTCCAACACTGACTACTATAATAATGTAGCTGACAATTGCACAGTTGTGTTTCGCAGTTCTTTACTTTCAGTTCACAACCCCCAATATTACACAGTTATATGGCTAGTTCATTACTGGTTAACTTTTGATAAGCCTCATTAATAATTTGCAGGCAAACATCGGCATACTGCTACAATTGTTTGCTGTTGAACATGTATGAGCGGTAAATACCTAACCACACAGTTCACTTTTTCTCAAATAAATTGAACACACTGTCATAGTTTTAACACATGGCATATTTGTGTTACACTAATTCCACTGCATTATTGTTACTCTAACTGATACAGATTTCCCGTCTGAAACTCAGCCGTGGACTGACTGTCTCGGGGCCAAAAATCGGGCCTTTATACATCCTCACAATAATAGGTACTGAAATTTTACATTGTTTGATATTTATGTTACAGAAATTACAATTAAAACATAACTAATTCAATTAACCGATTACATTGAGAAATTTCTCTTTTTTCACAGTTCCTTTTATCACAAAGGTTCGGCCGAATTATTTGTTTTAATAATGCGATTAACAGATATAGTTATGCAAACAATGCTTTTGACAAACCTGGTAAATATTTTGGAATTAAATAAGGGCTGGCTTTGCTAACATCTTTTTAAATAAGCCAAATACATACTTTAAGAATGGCAGTAGGTTTTCTACCAAATGTTTATAATTAGTACAGAATTTATATTTATTTATAAGTCAACAATAGAATCTAAGTCACGAAACAATTACTGACTTCATCCTATAACAAAAGTATTAACTAGGAATAGTTGATATAAATTAGGAAATTGATTGCATAAACAAAACTAAGCACAAAATTAGATCTGGTGCTATAATCTTTCAGACTGAGAGCCAACCTTTCTCTTTTATGAAAATGCAGATTATAGTCATGTATGTTAATGGTAATTAGTCAAGAATGAAAAAATGAATTTAAGGAGGCAGATGGCAAAACAAGAGAAGTAAAGAGATCCCAGCTTGCTTCATCACAAGAACTCAAGTGTCGTCTCATAAAGTGTGACGTTTTTCAAAATGAACTACAGTACTTAGGTCATGGGATAAACAGTCAGGGTGTGTAGCACCCCCAATCTCATTTAGTTGCAATCTGTGATCTGCCTGTTGCTCATAATGTGTCTGAATTGAAGTCAGTACTAGGCAAGGTGACATACTACATTTGGTTATACGAAATACTGCTCAGATCACGGCTCCATTGCATTGTCTGAGTTGCAAGAATGTACCTTTTGCGTGGACTAAAGACCGTCGAGACGCATTTAAGGAACTTAAAAATGCTTTTTGTAGTGACAGATGTTTAATGCATTTTGACCTTGCCAAGCCAGTAGCTTTGCAAGTCGACACTTCTTCTTCCTATGGAATCGGCGCTGTGCTTTCACAGAGAATTGGTGTACAAGACAGGCCTATTGCTTTTACCTCAAAGTTGTTAACATTAACTCACTGCAATTAATCACAGATCGAAAAAGGGGCTCTCACTATTGCATATGGTGTGACATAAACCCATCACTATTTGTATGGTTGTAATGTCTTTTTCATGACAGATCACAAGCAGTCCTTTTTTCATCCATCAAAGCCAGTTCCTACAGGCACTGCTCAAAAATTGCAATGATGGGCTTTGTCATTTTTGCAGTATCAGTGTAAAATTGTGTACAGACCTATGGCAAAGCAAATCAATGCACAGGACTCTAAACTGCCGGAATCTTTTCCCTTGCACTACAGAAAAATTGCACAGGCCACAAAAGCAGACCCTGATCTCAAGATTTTGTTGCATTACCTTCGCATGTCTTGGACTTGTTCATTGAACAGTATCCAGAACTCAGTTGTGTGCCGATATTTTGCACATTGGCATAACCTTTCAGTTCAACAGGGTGTGCTCCTAGTTCAAAATGACAGTGGACAAACACATGTGCGTATTCTCAAACTGTTGCAAAAGGATGTGTTGAGACCTCGCCACCAATATAATGAAAAGCTGATGATGATAATAAATGAAAGGAAGGAATGTATTAATGGAAGTTAAGTTCAGGAGGATATTGGGTTGCAAGAATGTGTCAGAAGGAAGTTCCAGTTTCCAGAGTTCAGGGAAACTAGCATCAGATGGGAGAATTCAAATAGCCTGTGTGATGTGGCAAGCATTCAGGTATTTTGTGTCAGGTTGAAAAGCATGTGAAACAACAGGTGGATAGTTCTTTTACATACATTCATGCACTCAGGATGTTTAGTGATGGTCATTGCAATATAAAATGATATGCAGTGGATACAAGTAAGTTGATAAACAACTTGTGTGAGTTTGCAAGTTGCTTTTCCCTTTGATATTGTAGGATTTACCAATGATTGTGCTGGAGTAGGTGGTAGTCTTCATGTGCATGTGGCAGGTTTCATATAAGGAACTCTTCAGGGATGGGAACCTTGGGTAGGAATAATGGTTTGGGAATGTCATAAGATTTGACTAAGATGTAATGAAGTTTGCAAATCAACAGAAGAGGACAGCGGATGGTTGAGGAGGATATCAGGAGTCAAGTCCCAGCTGTATTGGGTGACAGGGGAGGTATGTGTGTGTGTGTGTGTGTGTGTGTGTGTGTGTGTGTGTCTGGTGTTTACTTCTGAGTTTTTTTTTGAAATTGAGAACTATATTAATCAGAATTCAAGAGGAGGATCCTCCCTGGGAGATCTGTCTGTGAGTAAGATCTAGTGGGTAGCTGCGGGAGAGGAATACCTGGGAAAAATGTTTGGTGTTTGTGTTGAGGGGTGGTGGAGCAGATACACTTGCAACAGATGAAGTAGCTACTGACTTCAACAAACTATTTCTGTCTATTTAGATACTGGGTAGAACAAATTGTGAGCAATACTGTATATGTGTATAGATGTACATGTATATGACCCTTCCCCTGACACACACACACACACACACACACACACACAAAACAAGGCAATTAACTTTTTCATCTCAAATTCATCTTAAACCATTACAGACATTTCAATCCATTTTTGCGTGCATGACTCTGTAGCAGAAATAAGTTGATAGATGAGCAGGAGCGTAAGATCTGTGCCCTTCAGGTGCAGTTACAATGCGCAAAGGACAAACTAGATAGGTTGAGGAGGGTGAAGGGTGGTCGGGACTGGGAACTGGCAGTTGGCAAGAAGGCAGTTAGGAGGAGGAGTTATTCAGACAGTTACGCTCTGCAAATATCAGGGTGTATATGTGGACAAGGAAAAAAAATTCCTGGATTTTTCCCGGATTTCCCAGTTAAAAATACACTTTCTCCTTGGTGAAAACACACATTTTCCATGTTAAGTGACAGTATATTTTCCCTCGGACCTGCAAAACTTATCAATCCTTTGAATGATTACGGTTTTATACATGGGCATAGAATTTCCCGGCACTTTAGAAAACGAAACTCAGGGAAAAAGACACGTTTTGGAAATATCTTTGATGTGCAGTGACATGTACGCTGCGTATTTTTGTATTATGAAAGTACACATTGGAATTCCACCAAACATCGCATGTTACTTTCTGAATCATTAAAATCGAAATTGCAATGTGCTTTTGTAAGCCAGTCATAGCTCATGTCACGTGATCTCACCAGCCGATGACAGCGGATATTTAGAGCATAGGACACGTGATGTAGTCAGCCAACAGAAACAGCAACACAAACAGGGAAAGTTAATAGTTTAAATTAATATACATAGTGTTGCTGCAAGAAAAGCAAAGCTTTCACATATAATATTGGTCTCTAAGGTTAATAAGCTGCAAGAGAAGCTAAGCTTTCGCATATAATGTTTTTCACATATAATATTGGTCTCTAAGGTTAATAAGCTGCAAGAGAAGCTAAGCTTTCGCATATAATGTTGACCTTTTCTGCACGTGTTACACTTTAAAATTTTTAATAATGACATAAATGTCTGATCTTCAGGGTTCGAAATTCTTCTAAATGGCACATCATCAAAGAGTTGATTTTTAAATAAGAGTCAAACGCTCGGTGATATAAGAAATTCATGGAACATTTCCACACACAGTCCAACTTACATAAAAGGATATTTACTTTGAAAGTAACGCTTTTCAAACTACCATTCACAATATTTTCCCGCAACTTGTAGAAATAGGTTCATTTCAGCAGTTCCCAGAGAGCGCAGATAACAGGCAACACCGTGCTTGCGCAGCTACCATGATGTAGGAAGCCCATGTGTGATGATGATGGTGATATCCCATACTCCGAGGAGCATAGGGGACGATGTGGAAGACCCGCACCGCTGACCAGGCAAGGTCCTAGCAGAGGTGGTTTGCCATTGCCTTCCTCCGAACATAATGCGGTGAACTGGTGCAGTAAACTTTATTACAACAGCAATTAATATACGATCAGAAAGTATAAGTTTAGACCAAACTATAGGTGATGATGAAGACGACACAACAACACCCAGTCATCTCAAGGCAGGGAAAATCCCTGACCCCACCGGGGATCGAACACAGGACCCGGTGCGCGGGAAGGAAGAATGTTACCGCAAGACCACGAGTTGTGGACAAGCCCATATGTACGTACATGTAAAACATTGAAAGATCATACATTATCTAGACATCAGAGGATGCTCCAAGAGCATCGGAATTTCATGAACCATACTAAAATGTGCACATTTAAAGTGTTTATTCGTATGTCCAGATTCCCAATGAAGTAGATCTTGACCTGATATTAAGCTTTTCAGTGTGGTTTTCGGGATGTAAATTTTCTTGGAGCACCAGTACTATATTATATCATGTTTGGTTCTCTCTTATGGCATTATACCATACGTCCTAGAAGATAAAAACATGCACCTGAAATGCAGCGAAAAATTTCATTTCAAATACATTGACTACCTCTGTGGAAAAGGTTAATAAAAGACAAATTTCTTTAGCAAACAGACAAAAATAACTTCGTTGTTCTGCAAGGCGACTAATGCTCGACTGTCAGAAAGGTGGAAATAAAATAAAATCTGAAACTAATAACATATTTTTGCCTTCCGTAATTATGTGAATGTATTTTAATTCACTTGATAGCTCCCGGCCACAGATCTCCATTTTGTTTTCCACAGATATCCGTTTTGTTTTCATTTGATGTGAGAGTAAACAAAGGGGAAACAGCAAAATCACTAAATGTAAACACGGGTCACATAGAGACTACCCACTATAACACAAGACTACTCTGCGCATCAGCCCCAGATCTATGAATTTGCTAATCGGGTCAAAACTAAAAAAAATCGAATTTTCAAAAATATGTTCATCTTGTGGTGCATGTCTTTCTGAAACATAACACATGTGTTCAAGGAAATGTAAGACATGTTATTTGGTCTTAAGTGTGCTGAAGTGCAGTGTTACGCCTCTTCATACAGCATTTTTCTATCACACGTCACTGTATTTCGCTTTGTGGAATTGAAACGTGTATATTTTGTAATGGATGCCATCAAACTATATTCAGGACAGTGGAAATTGAAATGTCCTGTGGTGCCTCTCCTGCCCCCAGTCGGCCGGTATGACAGGCTGCCCCACTTAAAAAATAATCTTACAATTAATAGTGGATGGGATTATTTGTATCAGAACAAGAACTCTTCAGAAAATTTGCACTCTTTATTGCCTATTTGCTAATAACTTGCTGTTTTGAGTGACATAAAATTAAATATAGGATACATAAAACCAATAAAGACAAGAGACAAACAAGAAAGTACACATTTATTCAATCCTTAGCTCCTAGCATTTTTTTCTCTCTAATCTTGCTACAGCTTTACATGGCGTGCTTTCCTTTCTGCGAAAGAATCTATTACCTCATCAAAGTTTGTCAAACGTTTTGCTACATGTAAAATCAAAATGTCGTTATCTCATACTGAAAAAAGCTGTTAATACAAATAATACTCAAGATTGGTGTGGTTTCTTGATCTGATTACGTCTATCTTGTCATTGTCTGCTAGATAAAACAAAATAGACCTTTCTAATATTGCAGCAATTTTCTAACACACAACAAATAAACGAGACTGTTTTAACACAAATGGTAATTTTTATAACATGACAGAATATAATCCACAAAGTACCAATATCAAATGCCTATAAGGCCTACTACAAGCAAAAATGTTTATGTTAGGAAGTAGTTTCACATTTCATTCATACGCACCAGTTTCTCAAGCATGACATCAAAAAGTAGTATTATGAAATTTTTATATAAATTTGGAATCATCTTACTTTTCCATAATTTGTGTGATGTCCCCGTTACTTCTCTTTCCTCGTTCTAACAAACAATCGTGTCTTCACTAATTCTGTAGCTATTCCTGCCATTGTCAAAATCTGTTTGTCGATTAACTTCACAAACTTGCCAGAATCACAGGTTTAGTTATCCCATGATTATTCTCCAGTTAGACGTTGTTACATGTCGTAGAACATGTTTTCTATGTTACTTCCAAAATAGAACTTAAGCGGCTGCTAGCCGGGGACTGTACAACCGGTCCTTAGTAGTGTAGCGATCTGGCCTAAAATTTTTTGTCAAAATTTCATTTTCTTGGACACACTGAGAAGATAATACGTAATCTTTCTCACCTGTTATTCCTGTTAGTCGTTTATTTCCATTCTGGTAGTCTGAATCTATGGATTTCTCTAGTAATTATAACAACGCTGATCATTCACAAACACAATCAACCACATAATCAGACAGCGATTGGCATTCATTCATCTGTTTGGCTTTTCTCCGCTCAGCTCATATAGCCCTGTCTCCTTTTGTCTGCAGAAAGTTTATTTCTAGATGCGACGAGGATTCTCCTGACAGAGACATCACGTACACTATCCACGCATTCAAAAATCAACTTATGATTCATTCAGAAATCAAATTAAAATGTGTTCAAAAATGTGCAAAAAGCAACTGGGATGCGTTTCAAAATCATATGAACAATCGATAGACCAAGGTGTGCTGGATCCTAGGCGCTTTGTGAAACAAGTTTTTTTTTTCCTCAAAAATATGAATTTGGTGCCCCCTTTTACCGGTAGCCAGAAGTGGGAGAATCTACTACTCAAACACAACTCAACTGTGCATGCACATGAGCCTGCTCATAACTGCTAAAACGAATCTAATGTAAACAGTTGTGATTTCACGCTCATTGGAGCCAATTTGTTGTTTTGAAGCATTGCATAGTCTTCCTAAAGCCTTTGAGACATTTTGCTGTTGGCAGATGCTTGCATAAGCACTGTGTGTCGTTGTTGTATACCGCACATTTCCTTTGTAATTTGAGTTATTTCCATTTTTTTCTCTTGTTTATGTTTTATTGTTGAAGTATTATTCTGCAGTAGCAGGACACAGTAATATCCTTTGTTAGAGTATCGATTCTTACCAGTTAAAATAACAAAAATTTAACAGAAAACTAAAACAATGAAAAATTCCCGGGTTCTTCCTGGTTGTCCCAGTTCGTATACACCCTCGTATATGCAATAGATTTGACCAACTGTCAGAGTTGAGTGGATAGGAACCTCTTGTAGCTGTAGATGTAGGGAACATGCAGCAGTCCTCAGCAATTAGGAGGCCTACGTCAGCTGTAAAGTCTAACAGAAAGAAGGTTCTGCTGCTAGGTAGTTTGCACGGAAGAGGTGTAAGCCAGCAGTTGCAGAAAGTGTTTGGGAGTGAGTACCAGGTCACCAGCATTGTGAAGCCTAGTGTAGGGTTGGCTCATGTGACTGACATCATAAGGGCGTTATGTAGGAATTTTACAAAGGAGGATCAGGTAGTGATAGGGGGTGGAGCAGGAAACAGTCTGGATAGGGACAGGGAATATCTTGTAGATGGTGACCTGGTAAAGATAGCTACTCAAACTGGTGGAACTAATGTGAATTTTGTGCAACTGTTTCAGCATCATGATCAGCCTCATCTTAATGCGGCTGTTTGGTTCATTAACATGGGGCTGGAGAGGGCGCTGATGGCGGAGGGCATGGGTCACATTTCAGTGGTGTGGGTCTAATCAGTAGATCGGGTTTCACTACGCATGGCCTGCACCTCAATAGGTATGGGAAGGGGAGGCTGGCAAAGATTATACGTGAAAGTGTAGTGGGTGGTAGTGGGATCACACATGGAAAAATTCCTGTAGAAGTTGGTGTTAGAGGTGCACCTTTTTAGATTGAAGTCAGCTGATAGGTATACCTGCTTAAAGGAAGTCGCTCTAACTAAGGACTCACCTTCATAGCACGTCATGTTTCCAAGTAGAGAAGGAATTAGACTATTTCATCAAAATATGAGAGGTATTAGAGATAAAGTTCGTGAACTGCTTATAGATGTTGACTCTGAAATTATTGGTATATCAGAGCACCACTTAAATAATTTGACAATTCAAAGGCTTCCTTCACCAAGATACAGATTAGCTGGGTTTATTTCAAGGAATTCCTTGCGGGGTGGGGAAGTGGCTATGTGCGTAAAAAACAGTATTCCATTTGAGTCCACAGACGTATCACGGCACTACACTGAACAGATATTTGAATGTTGTGCAGGGGCAGTTGAATTTAGTGAAACTAAACTTCTAATTGTTGTTGTTTATAGGTCCCCTAACTCTCACTTCAGAGCATTTCTGCTCAAGCTAGAGGGGGTTCTTGATGCACTTGTTAGGAAGTACCAGAAATTAGTTATATGTTGTGACTTCAATATAAATTTTGTATATGATGGTGCAAGAAAAAGGATGTTGGTAGATATCCTAAATTTATATGATCTAATGCAGACTGTTTTTTTATTCATTCTTCATTACTAGATGGGCATTCTGTTAGTAAAAGGTTAAATGGCCTTTCAGACCATGATGCACAAATTTTAGCACTAAAAGGCTTTTGTACTCAAACAAATGACACATATATTTACAAACTATACAGGAAAGTTAATCCAACAGCAATAAGGAGTTTTTTAGACCCTTGTCAAGGAACAAGAATGACAGGATGTTTGTAGTGCCAATAGCGTAGATGATAAATATAATGCTTTCCTTAACACATTTCTCATACTCTTTGAGAGTTGTTTTCCATTAGAATGTTCTAAATGGGGTACTAGCAGTAATAGGCAGCCCGGATGGCTGACTAATGGGATAAGGATATCATGTAAAACAAAACGAGAATTATATGAAAATGTTAGAAGTAGTCACAATCAAGCTACAGTACCCCATTACAAACAGCATTGTAAGGTGCTTAAAAATGTTATTAGGAAGGCAAACAGTATGTGGTATGCAAATAGTATAGTTAATTCATAGGATAAAATCGAAACCTTATGGTCAGTTTTGAATGAAGTGTCTAGTCAGCAGCACAAGGTCAACGTAGTAAAAATATTTCTGTTACTGATAAATAAGATATATGTACAGTATTTAACAATCATTTTCTGAGCATTGCTGGTGAATTAAATAAAAATTTACTTTCTACAGGGAATCATATAACTTTCTTGGCAAATGCCTTTCCAAGATTGATGTCTGAAATACTCCTCTGTGATACAGACAAGGGGGAGATTGAGTCAATAATTAAATCACTGAAGACTAGACTCTCTTGGATATGATGGAGTGTCTAGCATAATATTAAAGTACTGTGCTGCACATGTTTGCCCTGTATTTAGACATATTTGTAATTTTTCCTTTAGGAATGCCCAGTTTCGTGAGCAATTAAAGTACTCAGTAGTAAAGCCACTTTATAAAAAGGGGGTAAGGGATAATATAGATAATTTTAGACGTATTGCTATGCCATCAGTGTTTGCTAAAGTTATTGAAAAGGCTGTGTATGTAAGGATAATTGATCATTATATATCACACGATTTGCTATCAAATGTACACTTCAGCTTTAGAAGTCATTTAACAAAAGAAAATGCTATATTCTCTTTTCTCTGTGAGGTACTGGTGGGTTAAACAAAAGGTTTCGAATGCTAGGCATATTTTTTGGTTTAACTAAGGCATTTGATTGTGTTGATCACAAATTATTGCTCCAGAAGTTGGACCATACGGGGAGTAGTTCACAATTGGTTCACCTCTTACTTTAGCAACAGACAGCAAAAGGTCATTATTCACAATGTTGAGAACAGCTGTGATGTGAGGTCTGAATGGGGTACAGTCAAGTGGGCGGTGCCCCAGGGATCAGTGTTGGGACCACTCCTGTTCCTTATTTATATAAATGATATGCCTTCTAGTATTACGGGTAACTCTAAAATATATTTGTTTGCTGATGACACTAGCTTGGTAGTAAAGGATGTTATGTGCAACATTGGCCTGGTTTCAAATAGTGCAGTTCATGACCTAAGTTCATGGCTTGTAGAAAATAAGTTAAGCTAAATCACAGTGAGACTCAGTTTTTATAGTTTCCAACAAACAATTCAACAAAATCTGATGTTTTAATTTCACAGGATGGGCATATGTTTAGTGAAACTGAACAGTTCAAATTTCTAGGTATCCAGATAGACAGTAAGCTGTCATAGAAAGCCCACGTTCAGGAACTTGTTCAAATACTGCAAGTTTACTATTTGAATAATTTCACTAAACATATGCTGAGTTGAATACTTGAGACCAGTCTACTAACTGTAGCTTCTGCCTGTATGTCTCCATTGTTTCTTTATTTATTGGTCTCACATTTTTTCAGATAGCTTTTGGTTTTCTGTTAAGATTTAAATGGGGGATTTATTTTTATCGGTTATTACTTTTATGTTGTAATTTCATGTACTGACATGTTCCATGACCTTGGAGATTTGCTCCTCAATTATCCTTACATACACAGCCTTTTCAATAACTTTAGCAAACACTGATGGCATAGCAATACATCTAAAATTGTCTACATTATCCCTTTCTCCCTTATTATAAAGCAGGCCTCAAAAAACTGTTTCAGTAACATGACTCTTTTCTTGATCAAACAAGAAATCATGGAGCAAAAATACATTGTATATATGGATTTTTGAGTGGTGTTGTGGCCAACGAATGGCTCACTAACCAGAATTTTACGGCACTCTCCAAGTAAACTTGCACCATGAAGGCATTAACAACATGACATTTGGCTATTCTCAAGGAAACCTGTATCATCAAGAAGAAACATTTTGTCAGTTGTGTGTTGCCCTTCCGAGGAGTTTATTAAAGTGCATTGGAATCACTGTCTACAAAGATCAAGTTTGTTATGAGGAATGCTGCAATCCATTTACAGTGTGTGACTTGTAAAACATTCAGATAGCTGAACTGTTTGTAAAGCATTAATCACGTTCTGGGCTGCAATGTCATTTACTACCGAAGAACTGGATGAGATGCTCTAATGGCAAAGGTCAACGAAGTGCACCAAAAGCAGTAGAACAGTACACAGAACGGTTCCTGGCTAGACACTGTCTAATTCGTCCCACCTTCATTAATATCATCAAAAGACTTGAGAGACTGGGAGATTTGCCAAAATAAGGAAGAGTGCCACCAACAAAGCTGCAGAAATAGTGGTTCATACAGTTGCTGTCATAAATATGCATGCCAGTTCTAGTCAAATAAAAAAAGAGGTTGGTATCAGCCACTGAAGCATTTTGCGTCATCTTCAAATGCCACTTGCTCTTTATTTATCTACATTAGCGGCCAAATGGCAGTGATTTACAATGTCATATTGAATACTGCCAATGGGTTCTCCAGTAGGACAATAATTTTATGGAGAAAGTATTTTTTACTGATAAGGTCACAGTCATAAATTTCAATTATTTGTTGCACAAGAACCAAACATTGTACAGATATCATACATACGTAATGTTGAAGAGAAACCTTGAAAGTTTTTTTAGTTTGTTTGTTTTTGTTTTTGTTTGTTCCGCCTCGACTGACATCTCTGCCCAAACTCTTTGCCTTTACAAATGTCCGCTGTGTGCGAGTGTATACCTGTCCTTTTTTCCCCCTAAGGTAAGTCTTTCCGCTCCCGGGATTGGAATGACTCGTTACCCTCTCCCTTAAAACCCACATCCTTTCGTCTTTACCTCTCCTTCCCTCTTTCCTGATGAAGCAACCGTTGGTTGCGAAAGCTTGAATTTTGTGTGTATGTTTGTGTTTGTTTGTGTGTCTATCAACATGCCAGCGCTTTCGTTTGGTAAGTTACATCATCTTTGTTTTTAGATATATTTTTTCCACGTGGAATGTTTCCCTCTATTATATATATATATAAAAACAACGATGATGTAACTTACCAAACGAAAGCATTGGTATGTTGATAGAGACACGAACAAACACAAACACACACACAAAATTCAAGCTTTCGCAACCAACAGTTGCTTCATCAGTAAAGAGGGAAGGAGAGGGAAAGACGAAAGGATGTGGGTTTTAAGGGAAAGGCTAAGGAGTCATTCCAATCCCAGGAGCGGAAAGACTTACCTTAGGGGGAAAAAAGGGACAGGTATACACTCGCACACACACACATATCCGTCCACACATATACAGACACAAGCAGACATATCTAAAGGCAAAGAGTTTCAGCAGAGATGTCAGTCGAGGCGGAAGTACAAACGCAAAGATGTTGTTGAATGACAGGTGAGGTATGAGCGGCGGCAACTTGAAATTAGCGGAGGTTGAGGCCTGGTGGATAACGGGAAGAGAGGATATATTGAAGGGCAAGTTCCCATCTCCGGAGTTCTGATAGGTTGGTGTTAGTGGGAAGTATCCAGATAACCCGGATGGTGTAACACTGTGCCAAGGCATGTTTAGCCACAGGGTGATCCTCATTACCAACAAACACTGTCTGCCTGTGTCCGTTCATGCGAGTGGACAGTTTGTTGCTGGTCATTCCCACATAGAAGGCTTCACAGTGCGGGCAGGTCAGTTGGTAAATCACATGGGTGCTTTCACACGTGGCTCTGCCTTTGATCGTGTACACCTTCCGGGTCACAGGACTAGAGGGAGCATGGGACAGGTGTTACACCGGGGGGCGGTTACAAGGGTAGGAGCAAGAGGGTAGGGAAGGTGGTTTGGGGATTTCATAGGGATGAACCAAGAGGTTACAAAGGTTAGGTGGACAGCGGAAAGGCACTCTTGGTGGAGTGGGGAGGATTTCATGAAGGATGGATCTCATTTCAGGGCAGGATTTGAGGAAGTCGTATCCCTGCTGGAGAGCCACATTCAGAGTCTGATCCAGTCCTGGAAAGTATCCTGTCACAAGTGGGGCACTTTTGGGGTTCTTCTGTGGGAGGTTCTGGGTTTGAGGGGATGAGGAAGTGGCTCTGGTTATTTGCTTCTGTACCAGGTCGGGAGGGTAGTTGCGGGATGCGAAAGCTGTTTTCAGGTTGTTGGTGTAATGGTTCAGGGATTCAGGACTGGAGCAGATTCGTTTGCTACGAAGACGTAGGCTGTAGGGAAGGGACTGTTTGATATGGAATGGGTGGCAGCTGTCATAATGGAGGTACTGTTGCTTGTTGGTGGGTTTGATGTGGACGGATGTATGAAGCTGGCCATTGGACAGATGGAGGTCAACGTCAAGGAAAGTGGCATGGGATTTGGAGTAGGACCAGGTGAATCTGATGGAACCAAAGGAGTTGAGGTTGGAGAGGAAACTCTGGAGTTCTTCTCCACTGTGAGTCCAGATCATGAAGATGTCATCAATAAATCTATACCAAACTTTGGGTTGGCAGGCCTGGGTAACCAAGAAGGCTTCCTCTAAGTGACCAATAAACAGGTTGGTGTACGAGGGGGCCATCCTGGTACCCATGGCTGTTCCCTTTAATTGTTGGTATGTCTGGCCTTCGAAAGTGAAGAAGTTGTGAGTCAGGATGAAGCTGGCTAAGGTAATGAGGAAAGAGGTTTTAGGTAGGGTGGCAGGTGATCGGTGTGAAAGGAAGTTCTCCATTGCAGCATGGCCCTGGATGTGCAGAATATTTGTGTAAAAGGAAGTGGCATCAATGGTTACAAGGATGGTTTCCGGGGGTAACATGGGGGATTGATGACCTTCGCTGTTTAGTCCCCCTTAAACATCCCAGCAACCACCACCACCACTGGGGGTAACAGACTGGGTAAGGATTCCAGGCGTTCGAGAAAGTGGTTGGTGTCTTTGATGAAGGATGGGAGACTGCATGTAATGGGTTGAAGGTGTTGATCTACGTAGGCAGAGGTATGTTCTGTGGGGGCTTGGTAACCAGCTACAATGGGGCGGCCGGGATGATTGGGTTTGTGAATTTTAGGAAGTAGGTAGAAGGTAGGGGTGCGGGGTGTCGGTGGAGTCAGTAGGTTGATGGAGTCAGGTGAAAGGTTTTGTAGGGGGCTTAAGGTTCTGAGGATTCCTTGAAGCTCTGCCTGGACATCAGGAATGGGATTACCTTGGCAAACTTTGTATGTAGTGTTGTCTGAAAGCTGACGCAGTCCCTCAGCCACATACTCCCGATGATCAAGTATCACGCTCGTGGAACTCTTGTCCGCCGGAAGAATGACAATGGATCGGTCAGCCTTCAGATCACGGATAGCCTGGGCTTCAGCTGTGGTGATGTTGGGAGTAGGATTAAGGTTTTTCAAGAAGGATTGAGAGGCAAGGCTGGAAGTGAGAAATTCCTGGAAGGTTTGGAGAGGGTGATTTTGAGGGAGAGGAGGTGGGTCCCGCTGTGACGGAGGACAGAACTGTTCCAGGCAGGGTTCAATTTGGATAGTGTCTTGGGGAGTTGGATCATTAGGAGTAGGATTAGGATTATTTTTCTTCGTGGCAAAGTGATATTTCCAGCAGAGAGTACGAGTGTAGGACAGTAAATCTTTGACGAGGGCTGTTTGGTTGAATCTGGGAGCAGGGCTGAAGGTGAGGCCTGTGGATAGGACAGAGGTTTCAAATTGGGAGAGAGGTTTGGAGGAAAGGTTAACTACTGAATTAGGGTGTTGTGGTTCCATATTGTGTTGATTAGAATTTTGAGGTTTTTGAGGTTTTGGGGGGAGTGGAGCTGGAAGTGGGAGATTGAGTAGATGGGAGAGACTGGGTCTGTATGCAATGAGAGGAGGTTGAGGTTTGCTGGAAAGGTTGTGGAGGGTGAGTGAGTTGCCTTTCCGGAGGTGGGAAACCCGGAGATTTGATAGTTTTGTGAGGTGGAAGGTGGCATGCTGTTCTAATTTGCGGTTGGCCATAGGAGGATGCTCTGAACAGCCGGTGTGGATGTAGAGAGGAAAGATTGAGGACTTTTATTAAGGATAGGAGTTGACGGGTGTGTTCATTGGCTGAGTTGATGTGTAGGTGAAGGATTAGGTGGGTGAGGGCTATGGATTGTTCCGTTTGGAACTGGTATAGGGACTGATGGAAAGAAGGGTTACAGCCAGAGATGGGAACTTTAAGTGTGAGGCCTTTGGGGGTAATGCCAAATGTCAGACAAGCCTGAGTAAATAAAATATGGGAGCGTAATCTGGCTAGGGTGAAGGCATGTTTGCAGAGAGAATGTAAATAAAACTTAATGGGGTCGTTGTGGGGATGTTGTGAGGGTGACGTGGTATTAGAAGGTGGAAAGGGTAACATGAGGCTGAAATGAAAATGAAAATGAAAATAAAAATATATGGGGAGAGATAAAGGTGAACTAGAAAGCAACTGGAGATCTGGTGTGAAAAAAGTCGAAAAAGTGTTGGTGAAAGCTGAGCTATGTTGATCCTGTGGTGAACTTGGGTTGGTAAACAACGATGTGCACAAAGGTTAGGTGGTTGTGTTGCCTCCAAAACACGTTAAAGAGTGGAGAAATTCGGGAAAATTTCAAAAAAACTGCATGTATTTACATTCCCTCCGCAAACATATATATATGTGTGTGTGTACATGCTTCGTGGTCCAGATAGTGAAGCCAAGGCCCCCATTCCCCAAAACACACAACATTCCACCACTGGGCCACACATTGGTCACTGAAGCATGCCCAGAGCTTATGGTAAAAGAGGACTGGTGGCACTTACCAGTCCCCAGCTCAGGAACCCGGGGTTGCCAAGCCTGTACCCAGCAAACGAATGCTGAGCCCCAGGGGGAGGGGGCGGGGTGTCAACAGGAGGTATCCTATAGGTTTTGATGAGAGAGTTTGCAACTATCAAAATGTGTGACATGAATGGCCATATCTCTTGACTGCATTGACTTATCAGCTTAAATTGTTTTGCACAGCCCAAGATCAGTAGACCTAAGTACCTGCCACAAATTTCATCTTGGTACCTCTACCAGTTCTCAGGAAAAAGGTGTCATAACATACAGACAACAAATGGCAAGGAATTATTTTTTATGTGACATAATTAGAAATAAACAATTTCCAGATTTTTCTTCTTTACTTTTACTGTGAAAGCTTGCTTCTTGTCAAATTTCAAGAATCTAAGTCAATGGGAAGAACCCTATAGGTTTTGATGAGTGAGTGTGTGAGTATTGCAATATATGCTTCAATGGAATGGAAACAGTGACCAGCCAGTTGCGAAATACAGGGTTATTAAACCTTGACCATGGTTCCAACAGTTTTAAAAGTGTCTTCTTCAGATGATATTATACCTATTAACAAATATTAAAACATTGTGTAGTGGAGCAGAGATGGGCATTAGAACAATAACCAAAATTACAGGAAATGTTTACAAATACTTTAAGTGAAGTATATTTACATAGAATCACATATTATTTATATCAATGAAGGAGTCCTTGATTTGCCTAGTATATGGCCATGTCATCCACTTAATCACCATTTAAAATACATGGATTACAAGTAGTAGCACTCTACTATAGGGCTTTATGAGTATTCTACATACAAAGCTAGTGACATGTGCCGACTAGCTGAAGAGTATATGTAGTAGCCTTAGGTTGCCTCAGGTAGGTGAAAGGCCTGGGCATTCTGTATGTGTGTTGTTGCAGTGAGCAGTATGTGTGATTTCACAAGTACATATTCATTACTAGAAGTAACAAATTAACCAAAAAGTTGAAAAGAGGGAGAGTGAAGGGGGTAAAAAAATGTGCCATTAAAATCATATGGCTTATATAGAGCCTGCAAGCTCAGGAAAACACAGCAAAATCTTTAAAATATGTGCAAAAATACACTTTAAAAACACAGGAGAAGCATTTGCGCATGAATACACAACTGTACCAAGTATGAGTGTCACAGCAAAATCACTTCAAGAAAATATTTTCAATGTATAAGAGGCCCAATACCTGATGTATTAAGTTGACCCTGACATGAAGGTATACTGTGATAGCACACACAATGATGGAGAAAATGCAAGTATTAAAAGACAAATTCAAATTTGGGAAAGAGAAGGGGTAAGGGAAAGGTAGGGAGTAGATCATCACTTGTGAAGCATCTTGCTATGAGAAGTGACTGCTGGTAGAGCTTGCTATATGAACAAATATGCTAGAAGGAGGGAGGCGGTTATAAAATACTCAGTAAGATAATGAATAAACAAAGCCTCCTTAAGTATTGTATATATGCCTAGAAAACACGAAGTTATAGGCAGACTAAAACAAACTAAAAATAAAAAAGGGGTGCAAGGGTGGGGTTGGGTCTAAGGTGGTCCTATTACTAAAATGCTGAACAGCAACTTAACTGTGGATGATAAAATATACACTGTAAAATAACAAAATACAAGATATATTCTTACCAAAGATAGAATTTTGAGGAAAATAAACACTGTGCAGAGGCAAGCACCGAGGAGTAACCTGGTACTTGGCTGGAAGCAGAGGCTTAAAGCATTTCAGGAAATGTCTACTTCCAAGTTGAAGCTGATCACTTAAAATGCAGCCATCATTTTTCCCTAAGTGTTTGAAAATTTTGAGCCCTTCTCATAAATCTAATCTATGCGCTTCTACTTCCTTGTGTATGATTATGGTATCCTCTAAATCATCTGAGTATGATCAGTAATAAATAAATGTTCTGCACGGGTGGAACTCTGTACATTACCACCTTTCTTTCCCAACAGATGCCATGTTTTATATTAAAATGACATATATATACAAATCTATCAAGTGGCATACTACATGTTGTTGGATCCATTGCCAAATATGTGGTGTTTTAAAAAGTTTTAAGACAAAGCCAAACAACAGAAAGCTACTACTTTTAAATCATGTATTTTAAAATGGTGACTGAGTGGATGACAAGCACACATACTAAACAGAGTCAATGACTCCAACATCGGATATACATAATATGTGATTCTATGCATATGCTTCACTAAAATTATTTGTAAACATCTCCTGTAATTTTGCTTACTGTAATGATACTATATCTCTTCCATACACAATGTCACAATATTTGTTAACAGTACTTTCTGAAGAAGACAGTTTAAAACTGTCAAAACCATGGTTTAGGTTTAATAAATCTGTATTTGGCAAAACTCACAGTCAAATAAGGAATTAGATAATAAAACTGAAAAATTCACAATATCCTTTCAGAAGATAAAACTGGCATTCTATGGGCACATCAAAAGAATGACAGCAGAGGTAATGGCTTAAATAATTCTGGAATACATGGACTGCATGAATGTCATCAGTAACAAACTAAAAATAGCACAAGGACAGCACAAATGATCAGCACAGCACAGGCAATACATAACGGAACAGAATACAGCAATACCAGTAAGAATCAGAAGTTATTTCAAGACTGAACATGTCTGAAGAAGACAGGAATGCAACAAAGTCTCTTTGGCAAACATGAATAAATGACACTTGACTCGGTCAATATTTGATTTGAATTATATTTAAAAAGGTATTCCTGAAAGTAAGTAATCATCTTATTTTGCAAACAAATCATGCAGTTTTATCTTGAAAAGAAAACACTGTGATGTGTCTAAGGCATACATATTATAAAAATGTATTTATGTATGTATGTTCTACATCTCCTCCTTCAACCAAACGTGCTACGCATATCCCTTACTGTCAGGCAATAATCACTGTGGGGATAAAAACCATATACCTACCATAGTTCAAGAGATATGATGTCATAAACACTGAGATGCGTGTAAAACTACAGCATCACGCATGACATTTAAATTCAGTACTTCTTTGCAAGCAACTCTATTTGCAAAATATTTCACAGACAGGATCCACATATGCTGCTTAATGTACCTATACAAATATATCACTGTACAACATATTGTTCAAAAGATATGATGTCATAAACACTGAGATGTATGAAAAAATGCTGCATCATGGGTGGTGTTATAGCTGTAGGTGACAACAGCAACCATTCACAGAACTATGAAGAAGCATTGCTGTAGAGATGTTTGCAAAATTGCACTTTAGACATGCGAAGCAGCTGTGTCGAGCATACAGATATACTGTACTTAAACATTTGTACATTATTTATACAAATTTATTTGTATGACTGTTTCATAATTTCAAAAGTGTTTCCACAAACACTTGGAAACAATTCTTTTGATATTACAGTACAATAATAGGTTTTGTTTCTATAGAAAATTGGAAAAATGAATACTTGGGCAATGCTGAGTTTGCCTGCTAATATCATTATAAAATATGATCCATGGACAAAATAAACAAAAAAACATTTTCATTCTGTGGTTATTTCAAAATGTCAGAATGAAGTAGTGGCTTACATACTTTGAATATGAATATTTCAACAGTACATAAATTCCATAATAGCTTTTAAAACATCACCAACAGCACCAGATAATTTCATATTCTGAGGTTATCCTAGCATGACAGCTCAATTTCTCTGTACAACACTGTGCTGATTTACCTAGTCATTTGCATCAGGTGCTACAAGCAGTGATCTTAAATTCAGAACTCTGTCAGGTAGCACTGCTCAAAGTCTATGGCAAACACAACTAGGTGAGTCATCTAAGTGTCCTGCAGAAAAACTAATACTGCTCTGTTGCTATATAAAGACAGAGATCAAAGCCCTGAATAAGAACACTGACAAAAGCATCTTTGACATAAGGCAATAAACATAGGAAAGTTGCTCATGCTACAATACCAATTTTGTGCCACATGCTTGTGAATCAAATACAGTTATTTCTTTTTAGGACACTTATATATTATTCTCACCTTTCTTTTTCTGGTCTTCATTATTCTTCCTCCAAGATTCTAGGAGTTTCAGATCCCTCAGTAATTCCTTTATTTTGGTTGTTGGCAGGTTCTGGTTAACAATGTTCACTGATAATATGTTGCTACTTAATTTTGATACCACACTATGAGTATATGGAATACCATTGTCTAACTTATTTATGTTTCCACTAACAGTTCTACAGCACTCCTGAATGTTATTCTGCACATGTGACACTTCTCCAACATTAACTGTTTCCTGTTTATTTACAGATGGTGTTGACACATCAAGTGATGAATTCTGGTTAGAGGAGGCACCTGAATTTCCGTTTTGTTTTTGAAACGTGAACACTCCTTTGTCTTTACACATTAAAGTTACATTTAAAGAGCCTGCACTGGTTTTAACTGGTTCTGAACTGTTTACCTCCTTACTGTTATCACCTGCATCTGTGACCTGTGACTCTCTTCTAAGTTCATTGACACGATCCAAACTCTGAGGGTAATGCTTCGCAAAATGCTGTCCAGCTCGGAATGCATCCTAATGAAAATAATAGATAATTTTAATCTCAAACAGGTAAATTTTTTAAGTAACACTATTTATTCAAACATAAGAATAAATTGTTTATAGTTACAAATATTGGCATATTATCAATGATTGTCTACAGTGATATTAATGATAAATTGAGAAAGTACGAACAATGTAGAAATTCTTGAAGACTGTAGCTACTGTAAAAGTAAGAACAGCAGTGATAATTCAGAAAAAGACCAGAAGGACTAACAAAGCAGAAAATTGTTAGGCTGGAACTGTCACTATAGCTACAGAAAAGTCTTGAGATAAAAAAGCCACAGCTAATTCATCAGTCTTCCATGCTTAGAAATGATAGAATCAAACATTAGAAGAATTTAAGGGAAAGTATGAAGCCAGCAATATAGGTGATTTAGCAATGAAACCAGGAGGAAGTGTAAAAAGATATTATGGAGAATTATGGTAATGGAGAGTCACTGGGAGAATGTAACGCATAAAGGTAACAACTCATTGACCTATTGACAGGCACAAAAACAAGACTGAAAATGTTGCTGGCTTTTGGATGAATCCTCCTTGAGAGCTATATACATAAACACACCTGCATATCCGCATAGTCCTATATGACTACTATGTGCCAGCACAGCAGCTTGACTGAAGTGGGGGTTTTGTTCAAATGGTTCAAATGGCTCTGAGCACTATGGGACTCAACTGCTGAGGTCATAAGTCCCCTAGAACTTAGAACTACTTAAACCTAACTAACCTAAGGACAACACACACATCCATGCCCGAGGCAGGATTCGAACCTGCGACCGTAGGGGTCACGCAGTTCCAGACTGTAGCGCCTAGAACCGCACGGCCACTCCGGCTGGCGAGGGTTTTGTTGGGGGGAGTGAGTGAGGAGAGAAAGGACTGGGACAGAGGACTGATGAAGACTGGCTGACAGTAGGGAGACAGAGGCAGTAGGCACATGGAGGGGATATTACACTGGCGAGCTCCTTCTGCCCACAGGAAAGGGGGTTGTGCACAATGCAGAATGGAGGAGTGGATTTGGAAGGGAGGTAGTATAGAGGAGAAGGAGAAAGTGGAGAGAAGGGTGTGAGGGCAGGATGTGTGAAGTTAGGGTCATGGGGCACAGGTTGATATGGGTTCTTCCTCATCTCTTGACCCAATGATAAGTGGTCAAAGCAGGGGAAAATGATAATGTTCAGTTGTCATGGTCCAGGCTGATACTGATGGCGTGCTCCTTTGCAGCTGGTTCCTAGGCATAGTTGGAGGATCAGGAGTGTGTATGGATAGGACATGGGAAATCTGTTTGCAGAATAGGTTTGAAGTTGGGGAGGGGGTGGGGGGAGGGAGTAATGCTCACCTGTGAAGAGACCTTTAACATATTGAGGGAGGGAGTGCTTATCAGTGCAGACTACGTGAGAGATTTTCTTTCATGTGGGAGAGATAGCAGCTATAAAAATGCAGATATTGTTGATGGTTAGTAGCCTCAATAAGAATAGAGATTTGGACGAAGCCAGTGGGGAGGTGGAGATCAATTTCCTGGAAGATGGCACGGTCAGCTGAGTAGGGCCAGATGAAGGGATGGGAGAGAAGTTTTGAGGCTTAAGAGGACTGAAGACAGTGTGTCTTGACCCTGGGTCCACATGGCGAAGATATATTCAATGCAAACGTAGAGACAAGAAGTTTGGGCTTTGGGTGGATTCACTTCCCAAACCCTTAAATTGTTGTCTGAGGACCCCTTTACAGCTGTCCCATGTGTTTATTTCTGTATTTGCCATGTTTATTTCATGTGTTTACTTTCAGTTTTTCCTTTCTTATCTCTAGTGTTCACTACCCAGTAATATTTGCAACATTCCTCTACAGTGTCTACTCATACTTACCATTCATAAGGCCACATACATTTCTCCTCCTCCCCCAACAGCAATAGCCTGTCTCAAATGGATTCTGGTCCCATCTATCTATGTCTATTCAAAAAAGTATTCATATCCCTAGGTAATACCCAGTCCCATATAACCTTCCTTAAATGTTGCCTAACCAATGGAATTTTTCCCAATGGCCTAACTGTAAAAATTCCCCTCTCTGGATATTAAACATCTCTTCACAGTGAACTTCAAATTCTTAGATTTTGCCACTCTCTTAACTTATTACTAGAGAAACAACTCTCTGTGGCACCCATATCCCTGAACCATCTCTGTTTTTTTCTGTTCAGGGTCAACTGCCAGTTCCTGGACCAGTCATCAGTGCTTCTTAGGTCTCACTGCATTTCATCACAGTGATGCTGAATTCCTCAAAAATCTACTTTCCATCTCACAGTCCCTACAACAGTGGAGATATTTCTGTCCACCAGTCCTTCAAACCAAAGCTAACCAAAATCAAACACCAAACATTGCCTCTCTCAGTTCATACCTCTGTCCAACAATGACTCTCCTGCATTCCCAACTTATCATTCCCTTGTACCTTCCACGAATTCCTTATTTCCAACTTCGCTTCAGCCTCTCTTCCTAGGTTTCTTCCCAACAACAAAAATCTTTTGACGGGGGACAAACAGCTATTCATAACCAGAAGATAGAATCTAATTTAATCATCCTCTCCATGGACAAATGCTTCACTACTGTTGTGATGAACTACAGTGATCACCTGACAGAGCATCCACCAACTTTATGACTCTTTCATCGACAAGACCTGCTACAGTGATCCCAATCCAGAAGTCCAGCAAAGCCTCCAATCCCCACTCAAAGCTTTAGGTTCATTCCAGAATCCCCACCCCAAATTCGTCTTACTCCTCACCCCCAACTATCTCCTGCACACCCATTTTTTACATGCTTCCCAAAATCTAGAAGTCTAAACATCCTGGACACCCCATTGTAGCTAGTTCCCTTTGGAAGAATCTCAGCTCTTCTTGACAGACACTTCCAACTCATTGCCCACAGTCTAGTTTGTCATTCCAAAGACACATACCAGTTCCTACACCATCTCTCAACCAAGTCTATATCACTGCCATCTGGATCCCTACTCATCACTGTTAGTGCCATCCCCCTATACACAAACATACCCCATGCTCATAGCCTTGGCTCTATAAAATATTACCAATCCCAGTCTCCAACCAACTCCAAACCCACCACCTCATTCCTTATACACCTGGCAAACTGCACCCTTATGCTTAACTACTTTTCTTTACAGGGGTAATGCATACAAACAAATTCACAGCATGTTCACAGGTTACCATATAATACCCTGATACGCTAACTTGTTTATCAGTCATCTAGAGGAAACCCACCACCACCCCCACCATACTATCCTTCCCCCTCCCTTGCCCCAGCCTCCTCCTTACCCCCACCCAGTCGCCACTCCCATCATGAACTGGTGCTGCTGCTCGCAGTGTGGTTTCAGTTGTTTGAGACAGCAGACATGTGCAAGTTGGTTGGTTGGTTGGTTTGGGGAAGGAGACCAGACAGCGTGGTCATCGGTCTCATCGGATTAGGGAAGGATTGGGAAGGAAGTCAGCCATGCCCTTTCAGAGGAACCATCCCGGCATTTGCCTGGAGTGATTTAGGGAAATCACGGAAAACCTAAATCAGGATGGCCGGACGCGGGATTGAACCGGCGTCCTCCCGAATGCGAGTCCAGTGTCTAACCACTGTGCAAGTTGCATTTGCGTGAGTGTGTGTGTGCGCGAGTGTGTATATATGTGTTGTCTATTGCTGTCACAGGCCTTAATGGCCGAAAGTTATAATTGTGTGAATCTTTTTGTTGAGCCTATCGTGACTCAGCATCTCTGCTATATGGTGAGTTGTAATAGCCTGAGAGGTAACTAGACTCACAAGTCAGGACCTGACACTTCGCAAAGTAGTATGATAGACAGGTTTCTGTTGACTGGAACACCTGCTCAAAACTACTGAACCTGCATTGTGGATCTATTTTTCAGTGCACAAAAAAATTAATGTTAATCAGGGGATACGTCTGCTACATACAGAGTAGTCTGAGAGCTGGTTTTGTGGTCCCCATTACACTACAACCCCATATTCTCAAGTTACAACATCAGGCACATTAGATGATGTCAATGATGAAGGCAGTGGCAAGGTATCACATATATTGGGTGGGCAATGGAACCTACATCAATCATGAGGTCCAGACCTGCCAAATGTGTGTGCAAAACCAGTCAGATCTGGCATCTGGTGCAATATTTTTCACTATGGCTGCTGACACTCAATCAGCCACAGGATCCTGTAAATATCAATTTTGTAGGCCTGTTCAAGTGGGCCATATGGTACTTGTGGTAGACGCTCTCTCTAACTTCCCATGTGTTGCCTAGGTAACAGCAGCAGTTACAATCTGAAAATCCTTTTCAACCTATATCAGACTGGTAGTGGAACAGTTGATCAGAATGTTCAAGGGCCATATGAATGTGGTGATACTATTGGCAACTTCTGAAGAAGCCCTGACATGCTTCCACGCTATACATTGAGCCACACCAGTACACAGATGTAGTCTAGCTGAAATGCTGCTAAAGCACAAGCACTATGTCCTTTTGGATCTCCCACAACCAACCCACCAAGCCCAGTTCTTCCTTCCATTTCTGTACTATTATATGGACCCTTTAGTCTGACTAGCACTTATGGCCATATGCAGGATTCAAATGGCTCTGAGCACTATGCGACTTAACTTCTAAGGTCATTAGTCGCCTAGAACTTAGAACTAATTAAACCTAACTAACCTAAGGACATCACACACATCCATGCCCAAGGCAGGATTCGAACCTGCGACCGTAGCGGTCTCGCGGTTCCAGACTGTAGCGCCTAGAACCGCACGGCCACTCCAGCCGGCCATATGCAAGGATGGACTCAAGGAGTCATTACTGGTCATAGGAGGCATCAATTGTTTGAAGGCATGGCTGGACAAAAGCACTTTGTGTGTCATCATAATCAATTGTGGCTATGGCAACTAAATGAAGTTATGCCCCTAATACAAGCTTGTCTAGTCTCAAATAAGCACCTGTGACTGCCACAATAGAGGCGATGCTTCCCAGTTGGCATAGTTTCAGACCACCACTTCCCAGACTTCCACACACTGATCATAGATGTTGCTTGGCTCCACACCTACCAGGGCATTGATGTTGTGCCCCTCCTGTTGATTTACTATGCCAGGACCACCATAGTAACTGACTATTGGAAGGTTATGGAGGTTGAACTACTGCACTTGGCTCTGAAAGTACAATTGTCACAAGAGAAATAAATCCCCGAGGCCCTGCTCCCAATTTTCACTCTGTCAATGACAGGGATACATATGTCTCCTGGCTACCTACGTTGCTGGTCCCAGTTTCACTGTAGGCACTGCTGCACCTATGGGCTGGTTAAAATGGAGAGGGATCTAATATTCCATCATTCAGAGATATGTAAACCAACTGAGTACAGTGGCAATAGTATCTGTGCACCAGATAGTTCTGCAAGAAGCAGTCATGACTCCAGAAGCAGTGGCAAATGCATTACATGGGGGCAGCTGATGGTGTGCTACAACAAATAAATTCCTACCTCAGTGACTGGATAATCTTAGTGATGAAGTCTTTATACGCCAATCATAAAATAAAACAATTTTACTTCTCTTTCTGGAACTTCACTTTGACTTTGGAACTCTGATTCTGTTGTAATTTATGAATCTTCTGGTTTTGCTCACCGGTACTGATTTAAGCTTATGATACTTGTAGTAATAACATGACTTTTCAGCTAACAACTTAGTACTGATCTCAGTTTCCACATGCTACACTATGTGATCAAACGTTTCTGGCCACCACCAAAAACATACGTTTTTCATATCAGGTGCATTGTGCAGCCACCTACTGCCACATACTCCACATCAGCAACTTCAGCAGTCATTAGACATCATGAGAGAGCAGAATGGGGGGTGCTCTGCGGAAATCACGGACTTTGATTTGGTCAGGTGATTGAGTGTCACTTGTGTCATACGTCTGTACACAAGATTTCCACATTCCTAAACATCCCTGGGTCCACTGTTTCTTATGTGACAGTGAAGTGGAAACATGAAGGGACACATACAGCACAAAAGCGTACAGGCCTACCTTGTGAGTTGACTGACAGAGACCGCTGGCAGCTGAAGAGGGTCATAATGTGTAACAGGCAGACATCTATCCTGGCCATCACACAGGAATTCCATACTGCATGAGGATCCACTGCAAGTACTATGACAGTAAGGTGGGAGGTGAGAAAACTTGGATTTCATGGTTGAGCGGCTGCTCATAAGCCGCACATCACGCCGGTAAATGCCAAACGACACCTCGCTTGGTGTAAGGAGCGTAAACATCGGATGATTGAAAAGTGGAAAAACATTGTGTGGAGTGATGAATCACGGTACACAATGTGGCGATCCAATGGCAGGGTGTGGGTTGGCAAATGCCTGGGGAATATCATCTGCCAGCATGTGTAGTGCCAACAGTAAAATTCAGAGGCAGTGGTGTTATGGTGTGGTCGTGTTTTTCATGGAGGAGGCTTGCACTCCTTGTTGTTTTGAGTGGCACTATCACAGCACAGGCCTATATTGATGTTTTAAGCACCTTCTTGCTTCCCATTGTTGAAGAGCAATTTGGGGATAGTGATAGCATCTTTCAACATGATCGAGCACCTGTTCGTAGTGCATGGCCTGTGGTGGAGTGGTTACCAACAATGACATACCTGTAATGGACTGGCCTGCACAGAGTCCTGACTTGAATCCTATAGAATATCTTTGGGATGTTTTGGAATGCCAACTTCATGCCAGGCCTCACTGAACGACGTTGATACCTCTGTCAGTGCAGCACTAAGTGAAGAATGGGCTGCCATTCCCCAAGAAACCTTCCAGCACCTGACTGAACATATGACTGTAAGAGTGGAAGCAGTCATCAAGGCTAAGGGTGGGCAGACACCATATTGAATTCCAGCATTACTGATGGAGGGTGCCATGAACTTGTACGTCATTTTCAGCCAGGTGTCCAGGCACTTTTAATCACAAAGTGTATATGGTTCGCTTCAGTGACCTGCCTAGCTCGTGTCAGACTATGAAACATAGGTGTTACACCACAAAGTGTAGATGGGAAGTGGAAGTAAGGTTAGGAATATGTAAAATGTCTGGGTAAAGTAGGAAACCTATCTTTTGTATGAGGGAATGAGAAGACCACGACTTGGACATATGAGGTAGGTAATGCAGTACTGAGCACTGACTAATCTGAGTTCATTCATGTCACACGCAGATACCTTCCAAGTTATTAAAAGTAGATGGAGGTATGGGAAACAGAAAACTATCTGACTAATCCCCTTTCCTCTACACACAAAGTAGTAGAAATTTTTAGAGTTTTTATAGCTGCAGAGCACATGAAATCTTATCCTGTTCACTGTGTTACAAGCACTACTGCACTGTGTTACAAGCACTACTGCAGCCTTAATTTCAAAAGGGAGAGGTACCAGTTGTTGTAACAAACAGCAAAAAATAAATTCCACTCTGAACAAGTAAAAACTGAAAACTAGTCAAGTCAGGGAGCAACATTACATTTCGGTAAAAAAATTTGGAATACACAAGAAATTTAATCTCTTTGACAGTATGTCAAGTTTTAAAGTCAGATTGAAGGTAAATGCAATGACCTCTGCTTCTGTAACTTAAACATATTCCTCGGGGAGCAATCCATATTGATATTTAAGGAATTCTTGCCAACTATCCAACATTGCACAGTATTTTTAAGTGTTCATGTGGCAATAATTACATACTGACTATTGTTTATAGAAACATGATATTTAAAACTTAATTTTTTACTGAACTATAAACTACAACTCTATCTGATGTTTGAGTGCATTAAAATATGTGATTATGTGGCATAATATAATTCCAAATAGCTTCAAATTATCTAACAATAAAACATGTACCAATATCACTAAAGTACAATATAAAATACTAAAAATAATCTCTCCCTCAACTGTGTTTATCAGATTCAAGGTCATTCACCATGAGTTATGTACCAGTACCAACATATGTAACTACTGGGCAAAGTTCGCAGATTTAGGCTTTTTGTTTGTGGTGTATCTGTGGAAAACCCATTATATATATTACAGAATGTGTACAGAGAAATGAAATAGAAATTACCTCTTTCACATTCACCATTTTACGAATTTCTTCTCTATAGGTGTCATCAGAAAAGTACTGTGATGCAAGCAAATCCCAGTTGATGGACTCACTCATAACTCCCTAGAAAAATTACATATTAAGACATTTTTGATGGAATATGACTTATAATAACATTTGTTATGGCTGTATATGATGTAATGCACATGTGCATTTAGTAATGTATAAGATATTCACTAAAGCTATCAGCAATAACGGAAAACTATTTGAATTTAATTTCAAAGAAACATATTGACTTTAGAACTAACCACTTGAAAATTGTAAATAAAATTATAAAATGAAACGAGTATGAATTAGCATTTTTTCTGTAGATTATAGACTTTTAGAAAGTTTTTCACTTAGTTTCAATGAAATGAATACTAACAGACCAACAGAAACATTGTGTGCTTTCTTTTTAAATAATTATACAGATGAATATATAAGTTAATGCTACAGGTTTCTTTAGGCTTCATCAGGATAGTAAGAAATTCAAAATTGAAAGAGAAGTCATTAAATGGGGATTCCATCCCATCAAAAACATTCTTGTGATTATTAGAGGAAGTTTTCCAATCATACTAGGACAACAAAGAAGGAATATTTGTTAATGTAACATACAGGGCCCATGTTTCTTTGATGATGACATTGTACTTTTAACTTCTAGTGCAGGTAAACATCAGCAATAAAAATGTGTGTGAAATCTTACGGGACATAACTGCTAAGATCATCAGTCCCTAAGCTTACACACTACTTAACCTAAATTACCCTAAGGACAAACACACACACACACACATGCCCGAGGGAGGACTCGAACCTCCGCTGGGACCAGCCGCACAGTCCATGACTGCAGCGCCTTAGACCGCTCAGCTAATCCTGCGCGGCTCAGCAATAAATTTAAGAACTTTATAGAGCAAGTTTGAAAATAGGCCTGAAAATCAACTGTAATAAGACTTAAATAATGTACAAAAAACACATTCAAAAGAAAACTGTAGATGTTAACAATGAAGTCAGAGAACCAGTTGATGAGTTTTTGTATTTAGTGCAGTTGAAGACAATGAGTGGACAGACAAGAAAGAAGATAAACAGAAGAATATAAAAATTCCTTTGAGTGCTTTTGGTAAATGAAACAGACTTTCACACTTAAGCTTCCAATGTGTCTGAAAAGCAAAACTTACAATCAGTGTTTTATTACCAGTTTTGACTCATGATAGATACACACTTATATGGATTAATACGGTTCTTAAATGGTTCTTTTAACATTAATCTTAAGGTACCTTTAATTTGTTTTATTTGATATATTCTTACATATTGTTATTTACACTCCTTTCTCTCTCACTCCCCCTCCCCCCCCCCCCCCCCTTTCTCTCTATCTATCTATCTATCTCTTTCGTATACACACACACACACACACACACACACACACATACACACACACACACACACACACACAAACTATAGAGTTACGTTTTCTAAAAGCAGACCGAGTTATACAGCAGAAATAATTTCAATATATGTTTGGACACACACACACACACACACACACACAAACTATAGAGTTACGTTTTCTAAAAGCAGATCGAGTTATACAGCAGAAATAATTTCAATATATGTTTGGAGTTTATTTTACTGTCTACAAGATTCTTCACATCACTGGGTAAGTATCCAAAGAATTTTGTAGCTGTATGCTTCACTCCTGTCTGTGCCACACTAAGAATAAGTATTGGACAGTGTGAATCATTTCTCCTTCTAGTACCATGTTCATGAATATTACTAATGTGTTCAAACTGTGATTAATTATTGACAGCAAAATTCCTAAAGGGGTAAATGTAATGTGATGTTATTGTCAGCATGTGCAACTGTTTAAAGAGCTGTCTATAAAAGGGTCTAGAGTGGACACCATATATTAACCCTAATACACACTTTTGTACTTGAAACACTTTCTTCCTCAATGCAGAGTTGTTCCATAATATGATGTTAGAAAACTTCAATGGAAGAAAGTAGGAAAAGCTGGTCAATGTTCTTGACATTTTCATCTCCAGAGTTTGCTATCTTGTGTTATGCAATTGTCACAGAACTTAGTAGTTTAAGAAGATCTATAAAATGTGACTTCCAGAGCAGATTTTTACCTACATAATCATCCATATTGGTAGGGAGGATGCAGCATCTTATCTTGGATTGACAGATGCAGAAGTAACTTCAGGTGTAACCCACTGAAGTGTGTTGGGTTCCTCACTGTTTATGTTATGTATTAATGATCTTGCGGACAATATTAATAGTAACCTCAGACTTTTTGCAGATGATGTAGTTATCTACAGTAAAGTACAGTCTCAATGAAGTTGTACAAATATTCAGTTAGACCTGGATAATATTTCAAAGTGGTGCAATGACTGGCAAATTGCATTAAATGTTCAAAAATGTAAAATTGCGCACTTCACAAAAATAGTATCCTATGAATACAATACAACTGAGTGACAATTGGAATCTGTAAACTCACACAAATACTTGGGTGTAACACTTAATAGGGACACGAAGTGGAACGATCACGTGGGCTCAGTCCTGGGTAAAGTAGGTAGCAGACTTTGGTTTGTTGGTAAAATACTAGACAAGTGCAATCAGTCTTCAAAGGAAATTGCTTACAAATCACATGTGATCTTTCCTAGGATAACGCTCATATGTGTGGGACCCATACCAAACAGGACTGAAGGGGATATTGAAAGTACACAGAGAAGAGCAGCATGAGTGCTCACAAGTTTATTTGACCCAAGGGATACTGTCACTGGCATGTTGAAAGAAAAGAATTCGCAGACTCTTGATGATAGACGGAAACTATCCCAACAAAGTCTACTGACATTGTACCAGGAACTGGCTTTAAATGATGACTAAGGAATATATTACAATCCCCACATATTGGTCCCACTGGGGTCATGAGGGTGAGTTTAGATCAATTACAGCATGCACAGAGGCATTTAAACAATCATTTTTCCCACACTCCATATGAGAATGGAATGGGAAAATCTCTAATAACGGGTACAGTGGCATGTACCTTCTGCCTTACACTCCAAAATGATTCAAACAGTATATATGTAGATGTAGATAGTCTGCAAACCACTGTGAAATGTATGGCAGAGGATATTACCCATTGTACCACACATTACGGCTTCTTCCCACTTGATTTGCAGGTAAAGCACAGGAAGAATTACAGCTTAAATGGCTCTTAGTGGACCATAATTAGCAATTGCGATCCCTACAGGAGTGAATAATTACTCATTCAATAATGTTCTTGAAATTTTGTAAAAGCATTTGTGGGCTCGCTATAAACACTGAAGAATTCAGAATATTCTGTTCCATTTACTGATTTTCCTTCAAGCATAATTTCTAATGGTGAGGACAGGATTTGTGCTGTACAGAATTGCATGTTTTTATCTAGGTGCAGTGACAGTCCACTTACAAAGAGCCAGTTTATAATATTCAAGAAAATGTATTTATATTTTTAAGTTTTGATCATTCTCAACTAGGTCTGATTATAATACCTACACCATCAGCAAAGTGAACTATTACTGTTTCTTTGGATATATGATGGCAGCTCATTTTCATGTAAGAAGAACAAGATTAGACCCAGTATTGAAGCCTTTGGTGCACCTATAATGATTATTATGAAGATGCTGTTTTGTTCTGTGCATGCCTTCTATTTCTAGATGTAACACTCTCAATTATTTCACATCAGCAAAAATAAACAATTTTTGAAAACATAATATAAATGGATACATAAAAAAAACCTACTCACCAAGTGGCAGCAGGGGAAAATGTATATAAGTTAAGGATATTTACAGGCTTTTGGAGCCAGTGGCTTCTCCTCCTGGCAGAAGGATTGAATGGGAAGGTAGAGATATGAAGGAAGAGGACTGGTGAGGTTTAAGAAAAGCGGAGAGTTATGTCAAGGTCCATAGAAAGATAAGGTTGGGCATAAGCATTCTGTGTTGCTGTTGACTGCCTTGTGAACAGTGCTATAACATCGAGGCCGCTCATTTATACAGTGTACTTGTAGCATGTTTTAGTTTCTACTGAAATACTTAATTGTAAGTTGCTATTCTGCTACTACTAGAATGTTACTGCTACATTCTGTAACTTGTCCAGCTTTTCAACATGCACTGCAGATTCTTTTCTTTTCTTTTCTTTCTTTCTTACCTATCGAATTGAAACATGCAAAAAGAAAAAAAATGCAAAGTATAATCTGTTTTTGCAATTTTCTGTCAAAGTAAATGGCCGAAATGAAGAAAAATTTTACCATGTAAAAAAGCTCTGTATAATGCTTATTTTTATTTTGTATGCAACACAAGTTTAAAAGAACTTCAACTAATAAGGGACACAGTCACTTTAATTCAAAAAATTATAGAAATGCCTTCTTTGTAGAAACAATTTTAATTAGCTAATCTATTTACAACATCCCCAAATCCAAAGAATCCTGCTGACAGGTGTGAAAATTACCAAACTATCAGTTTAATGTCAGGGCTACAAAATACTAACAAAAATCCTTCACAGAAGAAAGGAAAAAATGGTAGAAGCCGACTTCGGGGAAGATCAGTTTGGATTTCAGAGAAATGTAGGAACACACGAGGCAATACTTACCCTACGACTTCTCATAGAAGATAGGTTAAGGAAAGAAAAACCTCCATATATAGCATTTGTGGACCTACAGGAAGCTTTTGACAATGTTTACTGGAATACTCTCTTTCAAATCCTGAAGGTGGCAGGGATAAAATACAGGGAGTGAAAGGCTATTTACAATTTGTACAGAAACCATATGGCAGTTATAAGAATTGATGGGGAAGCAGTGGTTGAGAAGGGAGTGAGACAGGATTGTAGCTTATCAATGTCATTCAGTCTGTATAGTGAGCAAGCAGTAAAAGAAACAAAAGAAAAATGTGGAATAGGAATTAAAATCCAGGGAGAAGAAATACAAACTTTGAAGTTTGCCAATGACATTGTAATTCTGTCAGAGGCAGCAAAGGACTTGGAAGAGCAGTTGAACAGAATGGACAGTATCTTGAAAGTAGGAGATAAGATGATCAACAACAGAAGCAAAATGAGGATAATGGAATGTAGTCAAATTAAATCAGGTGACACTGAAGGAATTAGATTAGGAAATGAGACACTTAAAGTTATTTGGGGAGCAAAATAATTGATGTTGGCAAAGTAGGGAGTATATAAAATGTAGACTGACAACAGTAAGAAAAGTATTTCTGATGAATAGGAATTTGTTAAAACTGAGTACAGTTTTAAGTGCGAGGAAGTCCTTTTTGAAAATATTTCTATGGAGTGTAGTCATGCATGGAAGTGAAACATGGACAATAAACAGTTTAGACAAGAAGAGAATACAAGCATTTGAAATGTGCTGTTACAGAAGAATACTGAAGATTAGGTGGGCAGATCATGTAACTACTGAGTAGATACTGAACAGAATTGGGGAGAAGAGAAATTCGTGGTACAACCTGACTAAAAGAAGGGATCAGTTGGTAGGACACATTCTGAGGCATCAAGAGATCACCGATTTAGTACTGGAGGGAAATGTGGGGGGTAAAAATCATAGAAGGAGACCAAGAGATGAAGACAGTAAGCAGATTCAGAGGAATGTAGGTTGCAGTAGATACTCGGAGATAAAGAGCTTGAACAGGATATAGTAATATGGAGAGCTGCATCAAACCAATCTTTGGACTCAAGGTAACAACAACAACAAGAACAACAACAACAGTTAAAACATGATTCAAAATCCCTAACTGGCAACTGAAACTACGATTCATCCAAGAACACAAGACTGACACTGCAGGTACAGGTTATCCAAGTTTTTTCACTGAGAAAATTGTAATTTTTTTGTGCAGTGATGCATTAAGTACTAAACTTGGATATGTACTCTTTGACCCATCAAGCTCATTTTGTCTCTATAACAAATATCCGATTTGACAGAGTGAAAATATTTTGACCAGTATTCAATTAATTTCGTGAGATACAAGTGCATTTTTATTACTTTCTTCATGACGACTGACTACAAAGATCTTTATTACATACTTGCAGTTTCATCCACATTTTTAAGGTGAGCATTTCTTTGGTATAAAGCCACTATGGAATTCTGTAAACTGGCTTTGTCTGAATTATTACAAATAGCTTCTCCTGTACTGTACATTTAGCAGCAGCCTTCTTCTGTGGTGAAAGCTTTCCATACATTTACATCTATGTCTAAATCTATTCTCTGTGAACCACTGAAATGCATGGTTGTGGGCATGTCTCACTGTACCAATTGTTAGGGCTTTTTCCCATTCCATTCACATAATGAATTGTGGGAAGAGTGACTGCTTAAATGCATCTTTGCATACTATAATTAATCCAATCTTGTCTTCATGATCCCCATGGGAAAAATAAATAGGGGCTCATAATATGTTCCTAGATCCGTCATTTCAAGTTGGTTCTAGAAACTTTCTGAGTAGGTTTTCACAGGGTAGTTTGCATCTGTTTTCAAGTGACTGCCGGTTTATTTCTTTCAGCATCTTCATGACACCCTCCCATGCGTTGAACAACCCTGTGACTATTTGTGCTGCCCTTCTTTGCAACCCCTTAGTCCAGTTCGTTATTACGAAATTATATATTGTATAGAGTATCTTCAAACTGAAAATAATTTTGTTGTTATTACAAAATTATTTTCATTGAAGATGCTCTATACACACAGCTAGATGGCTTGGCAATAGAGTCTCCCCTCAGTCCTCTTCTAGCTGAAATTTTTGTGGACCATTTTGAAAAACAGTTCCTAAAATTAAATTCTTAGTGATAATATCAAATATTGGTAGATGAAATCAGTGAAGCTTCGTTTATGTTGTTACGGACATATGTAGCAATTCCATTCATCTCGTGGTAAGTTACACCAAGTGCAGAATATCCAGGAATTCGACCTCGGCTTCGGAATATTTCTTCGCTGGAAACACGAGTTTCTTGAATGGCGACGACATCGATATTGTTGTCCAGCAAAAATTTTGACAGGTAGTCACACTTTGCTCTGCTAATGCTTTCGATATTCAGTTGAAGGAGTCTGATGGATAGTCTGGCTGCCTGTAATCACTGTTGCTCAATTAGCACCACCCAGGAGGCACGTGTAGGGTATTTTAAGGTTAAACCTACGGACGTGAGCAACGTCCTGGATCATACACTATGCTTCAAACAACACCTTCTTAACTTAGCTCAAAAGCTGAGGACTCGAAACAACATCCTCCATAAGCTATGCGGAACTACCTGGGGATCTTCAGCAACCACCCTGCGAACTTCAGCTCTGGGCTTGGTATACTCAAGTGCTGAGTATTGTGCACCTGTTTGGATGAATAGTCATCATACAAGGCTTGTTGATACCCAGCTGAATACAACAATGCACATAATATCTGGCACAATCAGATCTACTCCAGTTTATCGGCTTCCACTGTGAACCGGTATAATGCCTCCTGATCTACGCAGATGTACTGCCCTTATGAGAGAATTCCACAAGATCTCCAGGAATTCTAACCTACCCGTGCATAGTGACCTGCCACTTTTAAATTGCAAGAGACTGAAATCACGTCATCCAACTCTGTGCGGTGCTGCTGACATGGTTGCTAAGAATTTCAAACCTCTTGAAGAATGGAAAGGTTGGTGGGAAGCAGTGACAGATGTGCACCTGCATAACATCTTCTCAGGTGCTAAACTTCCAAGTGGATTTGACTTACCACGCAAGACCTGGTCTACTCTCAACATAATTCGTACCAGCCATGGGCAATGCAGGGATGCTCTCTTTAAGTGGAAGAAGCTTATGACTGCTTGTGACATCTTGTGACTGCGGGGCTCCATACCAGACTGTTCACCACAATGTCAGTGAATGCAGGATTCTAGCCTATCACAGCGCCAAAGAGGACTTCCTGCTAACAACTCCAGATGCAGTGCGCTGGATTGAAGGACTGGATATTCAGTTGTAAAGACAAACTGAAGTTTCTTGTGTGTCAATATGTACATATGTATATGTAATTTCATGATATGTCTGTATTAGCCATACGCTAAATAATAAATAAATAAATTGGTAGATGATGTACACTGTCTGTGGACTGGTACCAAAAGACATCTGAACATATTCCTAGAACACCTAAACTCATGTCTGTGGACTGGTACCAAAAGACATCTGAACACATTCCTAGAACACCTAAACTCACAACACAAAGACATACAGTTCAACATGGAGAGTGGTGAAAAATCCATCAACTTCATAGGCCTCAATGTAAAAATACACACAGTTTCAAAATTTACAAAAAAAACCACAACCACAGACACTGTAATATGCTCTTGTCCACAAAACCTAATAGCACACAAACACACTGCCTTCTATTTCACGATGTCTTACATGCATACCATGGTAAAAACACAATTTAAAAATAGAATAGATACCGTTCAATGTATTGTATCTAACAATGGCTGTAACCCTCAGTTAACTGACAACATGTACATAAGAAACAAAGAAGAAACCTACACAATAAATAAGGCCATAAGGATGGCTGTAGATGTTTCATTTTCTTACAATAGTGAACAGCCGTGGTCCCCAAGACCAGGATGGACATACAAAAAGAAGAAAAATGCTGCCCTATGTGAATGCTGCCTTGCAGTAACAGTCATATTTAAAACCAACTGGTGTACTATCTCATATTTAGGAAAGCTTTCCAACAAATTAACCAAACTCTTAAAACTTGTAAAACTTCATGTTATTCAACAGCAAGGACAGCGCAGATTTATTAAGTAACAGTGGTGTTTATAAAATCACTTGCAATGATTTCGACAAACTGTATATTGGTCAAACAGGCAAGGCTATAGAAACTAGGCTGATCGAACATGAATGCAGCTGAAGATTACATAAGTCAGTCTCTACACTTACCAAACATATACTGAAGGCTGGATACAGATACCAGTCCACACAGAAGTGCTACATATAGCCAAAAAAGGAAGAAATCCAACTCTGTTAGAACCACTTGACATAAACAAACATTTAGTTTAAAATCCCTAGTTGGTTCTAAATGATCAGTTACAGCGGAGAACACCCCCAGTTTCAAGCTTCACGTAATGCACATACTTCTACCCAAAATTAAAACACAATAGAATTCCATATTCCTTACCTTGCTTACCTTACAAACTTTAATATTGAATGAATGAATGAATGAATGAAACGACTGAGTGAAAATGAATGAATGAAAATATCCTATGCTGTCCCATTGAGGGCAAAGGCCTCCAACAAGTAGGGGTGGCTGTTTTTAAAGATTCAACACAGTGGGCTAGTCCGCATAAGATGGTACCACACTTAATACACACTACACATTGAATTACACTTGATCACTTAGTTGTAGTTCTAGATGTTTCCACTCCTTTCTGTTTTCTGGCTACACTGGTCCACTGTCTTCCTGCTTGTTTTCTGAATAAGTCCAACCATTTGCTTCTTGGTCTTCCTAAGAGTCTCTCACCATTGTAGGAGTCCCATGTGGTAGCTCGTGCCATCCATCTGTCATCTTGCAGCCTCACCACATGGCTGCCCCATTTCCATTTGGACTTAGTAGTCTGTTGCGCTATGTCTATTGTTGCTGACATCTTGTGTACTGAGGTGTTCGATATACTGCCTTTCAGAGAAATACATTTTCCTTTGGCACACCTGTAGAGTGTTTCTCTCTTTGGCTTTGAGAGCCCATGTCTGACATCCATATAATAACACTGGAAAAATGCAACTTTCGAGTGCCTCCATTTTGAGCCTACTATTCAGAGTTCTGTCTAGCTTTCCAAGCTAAGGAAACTCTTCGTTTTATTTCTTTTTCCATTTTGTTGTTAAAGGAAATTATTTGGCCTAGGTATGTGTATTGTGATGCATACATTAGTTCTGTTCCTTCAAGGTATATTGGGGTTTCTAATCCATTTGTCATTACTCACATTTTAGATTTGTTCATTATGAGTAATGCCATCTTGCTTTGTGTGTTAAGCTCCTGGAGCATTGATTGCAGTTCCACTGCAGTTTTGGCAAAGAGGACTATGTCGTCAGCAAACCTCAAATTTGTTAGTCTCTTGCTGTTGAGGCATATCCAGTCTTTCTTATTCCATTTTAGTTTCCTGAATATGTCCTCCAGCATGCAGGTAAATAGTTTTGGGAAGATTGGATCCCCTTGTCTAACTCCTCTTTCCACGCGGAAAGGTTCACCTGTCTTATCGGTTTCAGCTCTAGCAAAGCTGTGGTTTTGAATGTTTCTTAGTAATTTGATGTATTTTGCTTCTACTCCTTGGTTTCTTAGTGCTTGAAGTATGTTTGTGTGTTCGAGAGTATCGAATGCTTTGCTGTAATCAACATTACAACAGTATACCTTGTAATAATGTAATATTCTGTATTTCAATCATGTACTGTGTTTAATATTGTCTATTGCATTAACTGTAATTTACAATTTAAAAAATGTTTGTTGCACAACATGAGTGAACAGTGCTCAGTTAGACAGTTGTCAACCAATGTCACAACTCCCATGAGTCCCAAACTATATCATCATAACCATATAACTTGCAATACCGTAATGCTGTGTATTTTAATTATTTATTGTGTTTAATATTGTCCACAGTGTAAAATGTAATTTAAAAAATTAAAAATAAACCAAGAAGTTTGGTGCACAACATTCTGTGAAAGTGGATTGTATCTTTGCCTATAATGTTTGGTTACCTAAGAATTAATGTCCCTTGCAGATGCTATTCTGTTGTTTCCTGAAGATCATTAGAACAAAAACAGTTTACTTGTTATTCAACCTTAAATATGGAACTTTTCTACTAAGAAACGCTGGAAGAATCCATAAATAGGGGTTCTACATATGCCAATGACTCTCCATCCAAGGTAACTTGCTGCTTCCTCCCTATTAAAAAAATATTCAATCCTGTCATGAATTTCACTTGATACACCATACTATCACACTTTTGATAATAAGCATAGGTGAGGTACTGAGTCAAATGCTTTTCTGAAAATGGAAAATACTGCAGCTACCTCATTGCCTTGATATATAACTTTCATCTTCAATATGTCATGTGAGAAAGGAGCAAATTGAGTTTCACATGATCTGTATTTTTGGAATTAATGATGGTTGGCATGGAGGAGGTCATTCTGTTCTCTGTGCTTTTCCAACATATTTCATGTTTGCTGAAACGTTCCTTCTGTTACACTGGTGGTACTACTACAAGAGAAATTAGACAATGGAAATACATTGTTCATATGCACTCATTTCCACTGTAAATTTAGCAGTTTCAAAATAAAGCCTCTAATGTAATCAGTATATTTGAAGTGACGAGAACAAATTCTAGCATTTGCAACATTCTCAGTGTCTTTTCTACAGCATTTCGACAGCCAAATCTCTTGAATACTTGTGTAGTAACACTGTTCACGTTACGTCGCCCTTCACTTAGAGTAGACCGGGACTGTGTCCTAGGCATGCCCGATGTTGACTGACTGCGCACGGCCTGTCCTGCCGGAGTTGTTGTTGTTGTTCTTGTTGTTACGCCAGCAGAGGTCGCGTCCGAATTCTCGCGTGCCTTCTGGTGGACGGGACTCTACTGGCGGCAACTACCGTCTGTGACGCGCCGTGCCAATGTGCGCCTCCCGCGATCTTTCTGGTGGCTACTACACTCCTCCTCCTTCGGGGGGTGAAGCCACTGTGATCCACTGCGTCGGAAGGTGGAGCGTCGGGCAGGAGCGATGACCTCCACATCCATTGGATGGCCGGAGTCGAGGGGATCTGCCAACCCTCGAGCTGGAACCTTCGAATACGGCTGGAAGTGACCCACACGAAGAGGCCCCCGTCGTCCCACAACCGGAGCCCGGGACAGCACGGGCGACAAGCTGTCGAAGTCTGGATCCTGTTCCACCGCAGGAGGGGCAAGACCCAGTGGCGGGGATGAAGGGGAAGGGACGACCACAGGGGAACTAGCCCCCTGCGAAACCGGGCCGGCTAGGGGGGCCGGCTCTCGCTGGTGCATCTCGAATGACGGCGATGCCGGTGCTGGAGCCACTGGAGGCTGCCAAGGCTGAGAACCATCGCAGTGTGGCAGAGGCACAGCGGGGAGAGGAGGTAACGTCCCCTGTGAAACCAATACAGGTGCCGGCAATGGGGAAGCCGGTGTCCGAGAGGTCGGAGGGTGGGTGCCCGAACGTGGACGGAGCTGATTTTGGTGACGGCGTACCACCCGGTCCCCCGCCTGCAAGGTATAGAGCCGGCGGCCATGGCGGTGCAGGACCACCGCCGGTATCCAATGTGGATTGCGACCAAACCCACGGGCCCAGACTGACATACCCAGTGGAAAGCCAGGTACTCCGTTTTGTGAAGACTGGCGAGGACCAGGCTGGAGGAGGTGCAGCAGAGTCCTAGGTTGACACCCATGGAGGAGCTCTGCGGGGCTGCGGTCTCCCATTGGTGTGGTCCGGTATGCCGTCAAGAAAAACGTCAATGCTTCCTCTGCAGGAAATTCGTGCACATACTTTTTCATCTGCGTCTTAAAGGTGCGCACCATGCGCTCAGCTTCCCCATTCGATTGTGGATGGAAGGGGGGAGAGCAAACGTGCCGAATACCGAAGCGCCTACAAAAATCCTGGAAGGTCCGCGAAAGAAACTGCGGTCCATTGTCCGAGACCAGGGTGATTGGCAGACCTTCCACAGAAAAGATTTTTGCTAGTGCCTGGATTGCAACTTCTGAAGTGGTTGAGGTGCAGCGAACCACATATGGGAATCGGGAATAAGCATCAATGACAATGAGCCAAAAGCCATTGAGAAACGGGCCCGCAAAATCTATGTGAACACGTTCCCACGCCTGGGTTGCCGGCGGCCATGAAGAGAACGCTGCCCTGGGAGATGCTTGTTGGCTCGCACACTGGGAACAGGCGGCCACCAAGTGCTCAATTTCTCTGTCAATACCGGGCCAGTACACATGTCTGCGAGCCAAGGTTTTAGTACGGGAAACACCCCAGTGCCCCGCATGTAATAACTTGAGGACCTCCCTTCGTAAACTTGCAGGAACAACCACGCGAGGAGCTGTATCATCGGTAGCCAGAAGGAGAACTCCTTCCAAGACCGAGAGACGGTCTCGTAGAAGAAAATAATTACGAAGAGGGTCCGAGGCCCGGCCCGGAGGGCGGGACGACCACCCCTGCTGAATGAGGCGAACTACGTGCCGGAGAACCGGGTCAGCCGCCGTTTCCCTGGCGACTCGAGAACTAGTGATCGGGAAGCCATCAACCGCTTGGCGGGACGCCACATCCAAATGAAAACACATAATCTCCTCTCGATCAAATGTAGGGTCCGGGCCCACCGGAAGACGGGAAAGAGCGTCGGCGTTGGCATGCTGGCCTGTAGGGCGAAAACGAATGTCATAATGGTACTTAGAGAGGAACAAGGCCCAGCGCTGTAGTCTGTGGGCTGCCCTATCCGGAATCTGAGAGGCGGGGCCAAATAACGATATTAACGGCTTATGATCAGTGATTAACTGAAACTTCGTGCCATACAAGAAAGGGTGAAACTTGGTAACAGCGTAGACAATGGCCAAAGCCTCTTTTTCCACCTGGGAGTAATGGGCCTGCGCGGGACTAAGCGTTTTCGACGCAAACGCCAGTGGTTGCTCGGAACCATCTGCGTTGCGATGGGCCAGGACCGCCCCCACCCCATACTGCGAAGCATCCGTAGCCAGGACCAACGGCTTATGGGGATCAAAAGTAGCCAAACAAGGGGCTGACGTGAGGAGGCCCTTCAACGAGGTGAACGCTCGCTCGCATGCAGGCGACCAATCAAAAGGTACACCCTTGTGCAGAAGGCAGTACAGGGGGTGGGCTATAGTGGAAGCCCTGGGAATGAACCGGTGGTAATAGGCTATCTTGCCTAAAAAAGCTTGTAACTCCTTCAGTGATGTGGGCCGAGGAAGGTTGACGATACCTTGGACCAAACTTCCTAGTGGCTGGATGCCATGCCGAGAGATGGTGTAGCCCACATACTCAATGGACGGTTGGAAGAAGGTTGACTTATGCAGGTTGCAACGCAAGCCCACAGACCTGAATTTGAGAAAGAGGGTGCGAAGGTTGTGCAAGTGGTCCGTCGTGCTGCGGCCCGTGACAATTATGTCATCCAGGTAATTAATACAATGAGGGATTGTCGACGTGACATGCTCAAGATAACGCTGGAATATCGCAGGGGCACTGGATATTCCAAAAGCCAACCGCTGGTATTGGTAAAGGCCAAACGGGGTGTTGACGACTGCCAGCCGTTTGGACTCCTCATCAAGTGGTATCTGATGATAAGCCTCTGACAGATCGATTTTCGAAAAATAGTGGCCTCCCGCCACGGCGGAGAACAATTCATCAGCACGAGGCAAAGGATAGGTGTCCACCACCAATTGGGAATTAATGGTGGCCTTAAAATCGCCACAAAGACATAATTTTCCCGAGGGCTTCTTGACAATAACGAGAGGCGAAGCCCACTCACTGGAAGAAATGGGAAGAACGACCCCTAGGGCTGTCAGCCGGTCTAGCTCTTCCTTTACCTGAGGGCGGAGAGCCAAGGGGATCTGCCTCGCGCGTAGAAAACGCGGGCGAGCCGACGCCTTCAACATTAAGTGAGCTTCAAAATCTGAAACACGCCCCAGGCCCTCCTCAAAAATATCTGGAAAGTCTGAGATCAAAGATTCCAATGAGTGATAGGGAACGTCTTCGGAGACCAACTGTATGGTGTCAGCGATAGAAAAACCGAAAGCTTGAAAGGCATCCAGGCCAAAAAGGTTAGCGGAACTCGCATCACTGACAACAATAAAAGTAATAGGCCGAGTGACTGATTTGTAAGTCACGTCGGTAGTGAATTGACCCAGTAGGGGAATGAACTGTTTACCATAACCGCGTAGACGCCGGTAAACTAGCGCCAACGGGGGCGATCCAAGGTCGGAATACGTTTGTGCATTCAACAACGAAAGTGCCGCGCCCGTATCTACTTGCAGTTGTAACCGGCGCGACCGAACTGACACCTCGATAAAGAGTTTGCGTGTCGATGCGTCGGGAGCCTGGCCCGATGAAACTTCCTGAATGTCAACGTCCACGTCCTCTGTACTTGCTTCCTTCGATTCTTTTGAGGCTGAGCGGCAAACTTTAGCAATGTGACCGTTTTTATTACATTTGCGACAAACGGCCCAACGCTGGGGGCACTTCGACCGATCGTGATGTATATAGCACGACGCACAGGACGGCAACAGGGGCCGGCGGCCGGAATTCTGTTTACGCGCCGCGCGGGAGCGGCCGTAACGGCCAGATTGTACCGCTCGCACGTCGTCCACCCCGGACACAGTGGACGCGGCCGCACCGCCCTGAACCTCCGCGACGTCGCACCACGCCTCCAGCTGTTGACCTGCTGCGTGAGAGACTTCATACGATTGAGCAATGGACAGGACTTCCTCGAGGGAAGGGTCTTCTAACTGCAGGGCCCGTTGCCGGACCTCCCGATCAGGGGCCGAACGAACAATGACGTCGCGAACCATAACATGGGCATACGACTCCCGCGACTGCTCTGTGACAAAATGACACTTGCGACTAAGACCGTGCAGGGTAGCAGCCCACGCCCGGTAAGACTGATGGGGCTGTTTCTTGCATTGATAGAACTCGACCCTAGCCGCCACAACATGCGTGCGGCGGCGATAATATGAAGACAGCAATGAACACAATGCGTCAAACGACAAGGACGAGGGTTCCTGCAATGGCGCTAGCTGCCGCAAAACTTGATACAGCGAGGGAGATATCCAAGACAAGAAGAGAGCACGACATACCTCCGCATCGGCAACATGAAACGCCTGGAAATGCTGCCGAAGGCGATGTTCATATGCGTCCCAGTCCTCCGCCGTCTCGTCATACGGGGGAAAGGGAGGAGGGAACTGCGCCGGAGCAGACGGCGTGGAGAGCAACGCCGGAAGCACTTGTTTCACGGTGGCCATGAGCTCCGTCTGCTGCGCGACCAAAACCCGCACCAAATCCTCCATGCGGCGGAGAAACTGCGAAACCGGAACAACGACGCAACACGCGAAAGAAGATCCCATCCTCGTCGCCAATTGTGTAGTAACACTGTTCACGTTACGTCGACCTTCACTTAGCGTAGACCGGGACTGTGTCCTAGGCATGCCCGATGTTGACTGACTGCGCACGGCCTGTCCTGCCGGAGTTGTTGTTGTTGTTCTTGTTGTTACGCCAGCAGAGGTCGCGTCCGAATTCTCACGTGCCTTCTGGTGGATGGGACTCTACTGGCGGCAACTACCGTCTGTGACGCGCCGTGCCAATGTGCGCCTCCCGCGATCTTTCTGGTGGCTACTACAACTTGGAACATGAAGGAAAGCAAAGAGCACCTACTTCAGTATATTTAGTGTTGCAACTCTGAGGACTACAGCCAACAACAGCATAACCCGGCATTGCCTGCACCACACATACTTTCACTTGCGAATCATTCATTACACAAAAGTAACAAAGCAAAAATGACATCACTCAAGAAATCACACAGACTCCTACATACAAATATGTGTGTGAAGTGCTTCTCTCTTATGTCAAGTGCATAATGGCAGAAACGTGTTTGCTTCTTTGCAGCATTTACTGCATATCCCTGGAATTATGGGAAAGTCACCCACAACCCTTGGTTGGGGAGACTTGCTAGAAGGGATGAGAAAGAAGGACTGACTGTTAGGGACTTCACCTGATGAGATTTGAAAACCTGAGAGCTTAAAGTTGGAATGAAGGGTAGTAAGAAAGACAGAGATTACTGGGAACGAGCATTACATGTCCTTCATTCTCACCATCCATCTGGCCTTAAATTTACATAAATTTCTTCAGTTTCAGCATTTCTTTTCAGTGACACTTCCCTTCTTTGCTCCCTTCTAGTTGTCTACACCTTGTATTTTTGGTTGGTTGGTTTGTGGTATTAAAGGGACCAGACCGCTACAGTCATCAGTCCTTTGTATTTCTTTGTCGCCCCACCTCACATGTCTACCATGTATAATGCACTTAGCTTTCCGTTCTTATTAACTCTTGCATGATATTTTGTCAGTAATATCTGTTCTGCTAATTATCCTATCTTCCAACTTTAAGCTCTCAGATTTTCAATTTACCTCCATGGTAAATTTATTGATCCCTGCATTAAATTTACCATGGAGGTTGAACGTGATGGGATGCTTCCATTTTTGGACACTATGATATACAAAAAAACAGATGGTAATTTGGGACACAGTGTTCACCAAAAGCTGACGTACACAGATCGGTATCTGCATTCTAAGAGTTGTCATCCACGACACCAATGTAGTGGCATCCTTAAGACTTTGGTACTCAGAGCATATGCCATTTCCGATGTGGACAGTTTAACCCAAGAAATGCACATTTTATGGCTGTTTTTAAGGAAAATGGATACTCTGAGAAGCGGATCCATCGGGCTATGGAGTTTGGACCATCACCGGAGGTGCATGAAGAGGAACATAGATCGGTTGCCTTTATTCCTTATGTTGGGGGCATATCATTTAAGACTGAAAGAATTTTAAGGAATTTTAACATTAAGAGTGTATTCCATCGACCTTCCAAGATTAGGACACTGCCTTCATATGTGGCTATAACAGCCTGAAAAATCAACAGTGTCAGAACACTGCTTAAATGAGGGACATGGTATGAAATTTGACAAAACTGTGTTAATTACCAACACTTTCGGTTTTTGGAACAGTGTCTATAAACAGGCAATTGAAATTAGGTTGGCAGATAATTTAATTAATAGAGATAATGGGTTTCCTCACAGTGGGACGTGGAATCCTGTACTATCCCATATCAAAACAGAACATTCTTTGGTGTGGCCAGTCCAAGTGTTCAAAAATGATCCCTGAGTGTGATATATCGTTGCCGCTGGTGTTCTACTAAGGGCAGTGCACCTACCCAGTCTTGGAGGGCAGCAACCATGATAGGAGGTGCATACGTCATGTACGGTATGGTGGCCTCTATAGGACGTCGATTTGCAGCCTGGTGTCAGTTCTCAATGGGACTCATCAGCAGTAGCAGCATTCTCCTGAGCCTGGTGAATAGTTGGATCACCGAAATATTGAATTGGGTTGATTTTAGCATCAGGCAGCAAACCTGAAGCGACTTTCAAAACTAAGGAAAATATTTTGAGAATTAAACAAATAGCTTCTACAGATTTTTTTTAAAATTCATCTTTAGTAGTAGAAAATTTTGAAGTTGCAACTATGAGCTCCATACTGAGATTATCAGTATCCACATAGATTGATTTTATGAGAAATAATGTTTAACAAAAGCCTTTGGCCAAGGTCTAAACTGGCTTGTTGAGGTGTGGTCAAAAAGTAAATGGAATTTTTGTTTTTCTTAAAGAATCTTTATTTATTTGTCAGCATCAACTTTGCCCCGAAAGTAATTCCCCGCAGATATAATACACTTGTGCCCACACTTTTTCCAACCTTGCAAGTATTTCTAGAACTCACTTTATGTTGTGGTGTTCAGCTGCTTCAGTGATTCTGTTTCTATCTTATCAGTGGTGGCAAAACAACATCCTTTCGTGGTTCACTTCAGTCTCAGGAATAGAAAGAAGTGACAGGGGCCATGTCTGGTGAATACAGTGGATGAGGCAACATAACAATTAGTTTTTTGCCAAAAAATCATGAACAAGCTTTGAGGTGTGAGTGGGAGCATTGTCATGATGCAATTTCCATGAGTAGTATTGCCACTATTCTGGTCATTTTCTTCAGATTTCTTCACGCAAATGGCACATAACTTCAAAGTAGTATTCCTTATTGAGCATAAGAGCATAAGGCAGGAACTCATGATGCACTAGTCCATTATAATCGAAGAAAACAGTGAGAAACACCTTACATGTGATCAAACTTGTTGAAATTTTTCTGGGCTTGGCTCTTCAGGCAGTTTCCGTTGGGGCAATGGGGCCTTGGTTTTGATGTCATACCCTTATACCCATGTTTCATCACCTATTATAATCATCTTTAGAAGTTCTGGATCAGTGTCAACCTAATTCAGCAATTCCTGAGTGATGTCATTTTTGGTCAAAATTCAACAAGTTTGGAACAAAGTTTAGCACTACAAATTTCATTACCACGTCATCCAAAAGAATGGTCTGGCATGAGCCAGAGGATATGCTGACATCATCAGCAAGCAACCTCTCTGATGGTGATTCAGTGATTTTCCAGAAAAATTTTCCTTATTTCTTCCTTATCGTCGTCAGTAATTGATGTGTTAGGGCGTAAAGGACAGTCGTTGTCTTCAATGTCTTCTCAGTCCTCTTTGAAATGTTTATTCATTTTGTAAACTCTTGTCTTACTCGTAGTACATTTACCACAAGCTACAGTCAACATATCAAATGCAGTGCTCCACCTTATTCCATTTTTCAAGTAAAATTTAATGCGGATTCTTTGATAAATTTTTTTCAAAATTAAATGTTTGCCATGCACTCAAAAACACAAGTAACCTTTTTGACTGTCAACAATAAACTAAATATTCAAAACAACTGAAAATGCAAATATAGGTCAGAAACATGTGTACCAACAAAATAAAAAATATTTTGATAATTGGATGTATAAAGCTGATGAAATTTAAAAAATTTTGTTACTTTTTGATCACACCGCATACTTGTATGAGGTTATTCAGATACAATATTTTCTTTCTGTGTGCTGAGAGTAATCAAAGTCAAACTTGAGTGCTAAATCTGAACATTAAGCATTAAGATTACTGACATAACCAATGTACAGGGGAGCAGTCAAAGTGATATGAGACAGATGGCAAAAAAGTAAGTAGTTTTTTATTATTTCAAGAGAAATCATCATAACTGGTAATATATTTATCCCACTGAGACAATAGGGTCAAAGCCTTCATAGAAAAATGTTTGTTATTGGCTGTGGAACTTTGATCATACCCACACATTCACTCCTTCGCCCAAAGCACATCAATGGCCACAAATATCTTTCTTCAGAGCTCCAGAAGTATGGAAATAATATGGGGAGAGACTGAGCCTATGCAGATGGTGTGTAAGGGCTTCCCAACAAAACTTCTGCAACATAGTTGAAACAACTTTCACTTGACCCCTGTGGACAACATTTCCTCAAGCCTCTTCAGGAAAATAAAGTAAACATATTTAATAAATACTTCCTGGAAGTAGCTCCGCAGATACGCATAGACAGTTCAAGAGATAAAGTAATAGAACATACATGAAAATAAATACATGCAGCCAAATCCATTCAATCCATTCCCCACCAAAGAAATTAAGAGCATAATTAACTGTTTCAATAGCATAAAATATCAAGCCTTGATAATTTCTCAAGCAAATTACTAAAAATGTGTTCTTTGTAATGCAATAAATTCAGTGACATATACAGTACATCACTGACATGGGATATATGTCTGAACAAGCTGAAATATGCTACTGTCATATTCCTTTACAGGAAAGATAGTAAGACAGACAATAATAATTACCAACCAGTTTCACAGATTACCTGCTTATTAAAGATTATTATGGCAAGAACAGTAACACAACTCTCCCAAAGTGAAATACTTCTTCTCAGTTTGAATTCTAAGTTTTCAACACAAATGCCATTTGTCAATTCATTAATCAGGTTCTACATAATTTAAATGAGAAAGTATTACTATCTGGTATTTTCTGTGACTTGACGAAAAACATTTGATTGTGCAGTTTACAATATTCTCTTTGAGTCTGGGAGTAACAAAGTGTGGTGTCACTGCCAGACACCACACTTGCTAGGTGGTAGCTTTAAATCGGCCGCGGTCCATTAGTACATGTCGGACCCGCGTGTCGCCACAGTCAGTAATTGCAGACCGAGCGCCACCACACGGCAGGTGTAGAGAGACGTACTAGCACTCGTCCCAGTTGTACGACGACTTTGCTAGCGACTACACCGACGAAGCCTTTCTCTCATTTGCCGAGAGATAGTTAGAATAGCCTTCAGCTAAGTCCATGGCTACGACCTAGCAAGGCGCCATTAACCATATCTGAGAGTCTCACTTGTATCATCAAGAATGCTGTATACAAATGATGGATTAAAGTTAAGTATTCCTGGAGCTACGTACTTTTCTTTATAGCATTCATTATGTATCCTGTTCCAGACTTCACGCCAGTCGGCGTGAGTTGACGCGTGCCCTTTCGGTTTCCTCGCCTTGTGTCTAGACTGTCTTGTCTAGACACAACACAAAGCACTGTAACATACCTTTATACTTAAAGAAATTGACAAACTGTCCACCTTCCCTTACTACACTACCACAGATACTTGATTTTACATTTGCTAAACAGAATCTTCCTTCAACATAAAAACCATACTCCCACAGTAACCATTAATTCCATAGCTAAGCCAAACTCAGTTAAAATCATTAATACAGAGGAATTCAGAAATCTGAAGCTGGTCTGGAACACAACCGCATTTATCTATTTCACGGCTATGGCAAAATTACGCAGCATCCTATCTGTAAATGCAACTTCTGCTTCTTTATTTATTTTATCTTCTAATATAATCCTTGAGTAATCTAGTTCTGACATTCAGATTTCCATATGATTCACTTTTTACTTTAAATTTCATAATTTTTCTTCTTTATGTCCTGCAATACTCCTTTCAGCATTTTATCGATTTGATCCATTTTCAATTTGTGAACTCACTTTGTTATTTGCTGTCCTCATTCCTGCTTTCACTATAAAAATGACAGGTCTTCACCAATCATCCTAACATCCCTCAGGTCAATCTCTGACTCTATATGAAGGGCAGTTCACACAAAATCATTTCTCTTTCCTATACAATATTTCAAATAATTTCTTCAGTACTTTCATAGCTTTTAACTAAATGACACAGTAACTCCCCTTCCCATACCTCCTCCCTCCACCCCTTCTCCTCCCTCCACCCCTTCTCCCCCCTCACCCTTCTCCTCTGTTCCCTCTCCTCCATGTATAGTTGCTAGCCCTCACCAAAAGTGTTCCTTGTAAATAATTTTCTATTTCCTTTCCAGAATGATATGAAACTTCCTGGCAGATTAAAACTGTGTGCCCGACCGAGACTCGAACTCAGGACCTTTGCCTTTCGCGGGCAAGTGCTCTACCATCTGAGCTACCGAAGCACGACTCACGCCCAGTACTCACAGCTTTACTTCTGCCAGTATCTCGTCTCCTACCTTCCAAACTTTACAGAAGCTCTCCTGCGAAACTTGCATTCTGGAACCATCCCCCAGGCTGTGGCTAAGCCATGTCTCCGCAATATCCTTTCTTTCAGGAGTGCTAGTGGCTGGCTCTGGGCACTATGGGACTCAACATCTTAGGTCATAAGTCCCCTAGGAGTGCTAGTTCTGCAAGTTTCGCAGGAGAGCTTCTGTAAAGTTTGGAAGGTAGGAGACGAGATACTGGCAGAAGTAAAGCTGTGAGTACCGGGCGTGAGTCGTGCTTCGGTAGCTCAGATGGTAGAGCACTTGCCTGCGAAAGGCGAAGGTCCCGAGTTCGTGTCTCGGTCGGGCACACAGTTTTAATCTTCCAGGAAGTTTTCTATTTCCTTTCTCTCTGTCCGGTCCCTCCATTATCTTGATAATCATTTGAAACATAATTCTTTTTCTCAGCTTATTTCTTTTATTTTATTTGTCAGACTTTTTAATTTTAATGCATTCTGGTGAGAAGTTCTCATGCTTGACTTGTCACATGACTGCAACATGCTCTCTTGCATTACTGAATTTGAATCTGGTCTGTTACAATCTGCTGATGCTAGTGACTTGAACAAAGAAACATCAAGATAAAAAAAAGTTGAAGCTGAATCTGCTTTCCCATTTGTGTGTGTGTGTAACATTTTGCACAATGCAATAACTTGAAAATACTTTTGCTTGCAAAGATCTGAAAGTTAACAAAATGTATTTGATAAAACAACCCTTCCTTTGGTTAATATTTGTCACACAAACATTACATAAATCTGGACTCCTGTTTACCAGTATGTAATAGAGATAACCAAATATAGGGGGATGCTGCCAACACCAGGCTGTTGGTTCAATACAAAGAGACTGGAAAGCAAACGAACTGATAATGATTTCTAGTCTACAGAACAATCAGCAAAAATGATTAGAAATAGAACAAAACTTTTTTGAGATGGAGCAGCATCTGAGATTTCATACAGAATTTAGGTGGAATTGAATTCAATCCCTGTCTGGTCATCCTATTTTAGGCTTTTTATTATTTCTTCTTCTTTGTATTAGGAAACATTCTCTACACATTTTTGCTGCAATATTACGTGGGTGGAATTTCAAATGAAGTTACAAAATCCAGTAAAGACATATTTTCACCATTCACAGACCAAAGCCTATTTCCACATTCACTGATATGACTTTTGCATACTGCTTGTCTGACCAACTCCACACACTGAAATGTCCTTTAGAACCAGAATATTAGGTGACTTTCAGTTGGTAGACATCCCATTCTTGAACTACTGCATCTAAATCAATATCTTATGTCTAACAATGAAAAATAATCCATTTTTGACAATATAATGTAATTGGATGGAAAAAAAAATCTAATCACCACAAAGCAGAAAGAGAACACACATATTAAAAAAAGTTTTACGTATGCAAGATTTTGGGGCCAAGGCCTCCTTATTCTGGCAGAAGAGTTGAAGGGGAAGGAGGAGGGGTGAAGATAAAGGACTGGAGATGTTTAGGAAAACAGGTAGAGTTCGCAAAAGTCACCCAGAATCTTAGATCAAGGGAGACTTACCGGACAGGATGATAAGAAAAAGACTAATTGGTGGTCCTCTTCATACCATCTGATATGTCTCCCCTGACCCGAGGTTGTGGGTGACTTTTCCGAACTCTACCCCTTTTCCTAAGCCTGTCCAGGTCTTTCCCTTCGCCCCTCCTCTTTCCCCTTCGACCCTTCTGACAGAAGAAGAGTCCACTGGCTCTGAAAGCTTGCATATGTAAAACCTTCCTTTATATGTATGTCCTCCTGCCACTGCTTGGTGAGCAGACTTAATATCTTATGTCTGGTATCCTACCACAGCTTACAGGTGAAATAATACCAGAAAGTAGGCTGGATCTGAATAATCTATTTGAAATATGTCTCAACAGTGAATATGCAATGGGCATGGTCACACTGTGCTATGATTACTAAATAACAGTTTTGGAGTGTAGACTGAAATCTATTTTTTGTCTCACTGCCCATTTCTTCATGTTAGGCTACACATTCCAAAATCATGTGACTGCTTATAAAATACACACAAACAACCCCCCCCCCCCCCACACACACACACATATTTTCTAGATAATCATTTTCCATAGCACTAATTCTGTGCTAGCAATAGCAGTTTCTTGCTCACATCTACGTGTAAAGAGCAATATCTTATTTTTTAAAAATATGACAGTTACAAACAAGTTCCCAAAGAAATTATCTGCCGCAACATAATTACTGACACATTAATCAAAATACTGACAAACAATACTATCAATTTAGTACACTCAAACAAGTTACCTTCTTTAAAATATCATGAATTAACACAGTTGATACATACCTCAGTAAAAACAGATGATGCTGTAGACCAAGACAGACAAGGAACTAGTACAATAGGCTTTGGCCAATTTGTAGCTGCCAGTGATGCCATCTGATTTCAATGCAAAAGCATTTTAAATATTTATTGGAATTTGATTAAACAGGTTCAAACATATAAATTTTCTAGCAAGATGACATATGACTACTGGAAGCACTAACAAAAGCTGCTGAAAGGCAGACTCAACTGTATTTTACTTTAGAATACTTTACAAGGTTATGAACTTACCTGCATATAGACCCATGGTAATTATAAATGTAAAAAACTGATATTTCATAGCAAATCAAGCAGGTATAATCACAAACGATGCCCATGGGGTCTCTTGCTTATCAACTGATGGAATAACTATCATATTCAAACAAATCTAATCTGATTTACTCCTAAGAATTGGCTGACTTCAGGGTAAAATATTCCATTCCACACTATGTGTAAGTCATCAGTGGGTACAAGCAAAAAGATAATACAAGAGACAGCACTTGGTCTCAGAGACAAGAGAGCAGCAGATCAATTTACAACACAACAAGGCAGGCAAGGAAGAATGTTATTAATGACTGTATGACCCAGAAAGAGCACAGAAAGAAAACCACAAGAAGGAAACATTCAGGAATATTGTGAATGCTGCATAAGAACACTACTGTTTGAAGTTAATTAAGTTTTTGCAGAAAATTCTCACAAACTAAGGATAAGAAAACAATAGTTTACTGAGTTTGTTATAACACAGTAAAACATTGTTTAAAGAGAGGGTATTCTGTTACAGAAACCACTTCTCTACAGAAAACAAATTATTTTTAGGTACTAATGACAAAAATGGTTTACAAGCATCAGAATCCAATTTTTCAAAAACAACGGGAAACTGCATTATTGCCTGGTTCTATAAAAGGTTTCTGGTATATGCTTAGGAGTGTTTCTAAGTCCATCAATGTATTAAAGAAAACAATGGAAACTCCAGGTAGGGATATTAACAAGGTGGAAAAAGACAGAATGTTATTTAGCGTGAAGAAAAAAGACAGGCACAATTAAAATACACTCACATGAAGCTTTTGGCCACAGTCTTCATCAGTAAAAATGAGACACATACAATTCACACAGACAAGCAAGCACACCGCATCCACACACAACCGTCATCTCCACCATCTCGGGCCGGAATGCAACTATCGCGTGGGATGTAAGCAGCAACCTGAAGGAGGCAGAAAAGGGTAAAGGATAGTTGTGTATGGAGGTGGAGGTGGTGGTGGGGGGAGGGGGGAGAGGGGGAGAGAGAGAGAGAGAGAGAGAGAGAGAGAGAGAGAGAGAGATGAATGCTGTCTGGTGGAGTGTGCAGGGACCAGACTGCCAATAGGTGCATTGTCAGGAGGCTGTGGGGCAGGGAGATGGAGAAAAAAGTGGTGTTCTGTCACCCACCCAATCTCCACAACATTCTATTTCACCCCTATGCCACTCCCAATCCAAACCCCTTACCACGAGGATCATATTCCTGCGGCAGACCCAGGTGCAAATATGCCCAATCCATCCACCCAGCACTTCCTGCTCTTGTTCTGTCACAGGTTTAACCTACCTCATCAGGGGCAGAGTCACCCATGAAAGCAGCCATGTCATTTACCAGCTCTGCTGAAATCATTGCACAGCTTTTTATATTGATATGATTACCAATCAGCTGTACACCAAGGTGAACTCCCGTCGTCAAACTGTGGCCAAGAGCAAAGACCACCCTGTACAACAACATGCAGCTGAATGTAACACACTTGATTTCAATGGCTGCTTCACTACCCCACCAACAGCTTTTCTGAACAGTGCAGATGGGAGTTATCTTTATAATGCATTCTCTTTTCCCGTAATTATCCTAGCCTCAAACTATGGTAACATACTGTCCCTGCACCCTCCACCCAACAGTTTCCACCCCTTCTGTCCTATCATCTCCTCCCTATTCTCACCTCCCACCCCATTTATTTGCAGCCCTTTGCCAACTCATCCACCCTCTTTCCCCACTCTTCTCATTTTTTGTTCCTTTTTATTCCACCTCCCAGCCCAACAACCTCCTGACACTGTGCCTTTTGGAGTCTAGTCCCTGCACATTCCAGCAGACAGCATTCGTCTCTCTCCCCACCCATACACTACTATCCCTTCCCCTACCCTGCCCCCTCCAGATTGCTGCTTGCATCCCACATGATAGTTGCATTCCGACGTGACATGCTGGAGCTAGCGGTCGTGTGTGTGTGAGGTGTGCTTGCTTGTGTGTGAGTGAGTGAGTGGTGTGTGTATCTCTTTTACTGATTCAGACTGTGGCCAAAAGCTTTATGCGAATGTCTTTTAATTGTGCCTGTCTGCAACTTGATGTGTCTTCTTCACGGTAAGTAGCGATCTGTCTTTTCCTACATCGTTAATGTATTAGAGCAGTATTTTCTTATTGAATTACAAGAATTATTAACGGAGAAGTATAAAAATAGAAGCATCAAAGGTATTAGTATTGTGCTAAAAAGTGTCAATATTATAAGCAAACTGTTACAAAAGATAGTGGGCACACAGCAAATAATGACTAAGCAAGGTGTTCAGAAGTTATACATTTTTTTTTTATTAAGTACACAATCAATGCTGGTTAACTGGAAGCATGTAAAAGTCAATAAGGAGTAAATCTCTATGGTTTTAAATATGCAATGATACCTCAGAAATCCTCTCAGCACAGTAAATTATGGTCAGCAGTTAAAGTGTTGTACCTGTGTCAGAAAAGAATTATTACTGCAGTTACATTGGTGTTGCTTTCAAATTTAAGGCAATGAAGTGCATGGCCAGAAGCCAAAGGTAACATTTTAATTAAAGAAGGACAAGCACAGTTTCTTCTCTTTGCAGAAGGGTCCTTGACACAGTAACTTTTCTCAACTTTTGGAATAAACTTTTCTCAGTAGTGTATCAACCCAGCAGGCTCTCTTCCTTTCAGTTCTTCTTGCTCTCTGATTCAGCAGGAGCTCCATGTGTAACATCTAAACACAGATGCTAATAACTATGCACATACATGAAACACCTAATTCCACTGTATAAGTTTGACGCTTGAGAAAAGCTGGAATTGAACATAAAAGAAAAAGGAAGTTCAGAGATACTCTTGTTCACCAACAATAAATATTACCTCCATGTGTTTAAAAATTAAAAACAGATATGCAGATGAAACAGCACAAATTAGAGGAAATGTACTTATTGTGTCACATACATAGGCATGATTATAACTGAAAGACTCAGCAGAAATATACAGTTTACAAGTTTAATCTTAGATGTTAAAAGTTTTGGACATTGAGCTCTACAAGCCACTAAAGAATATTGTAAAAAAATATGTGAAAATTTGATGAGTTGAGGGATCTGGTGCTAAATAAAACAAACAGTGTAAGCTCTTCCCCACTACAAGCTCCACAGCATGTACCTGCAGGGCTCCATGATATTAGGCAGTGGTCTGTTAATGTCATGAGTCAATCGTTGGGTAGATACATATAAACAGTTCAGCTTGCTTGAGTCTGAAACAGCTTTCTGAGACATTAAAGCCTCTGATGAAGTCTCCAGCAGGGGAAGATGAAATTTCAGGCAGAGAATTATGCCTAGGGCCACAGCTTTATGTCCATACACCAAATATCAGAAATATACACACTCTCTATTGGCTGAAATTAGTATCGGTGATCCACAGAGTTCTATTCTTGAGCTGTTGTTTTTCAATATGTTTATAAATAACCATGGATCTTGTCATTGGTGGGGAGGCTTGCATGCCTCAGCAATACTGAAAGCTGTAACATAGGTGCAACCACAATGGAGGGGTATCTGTTGAGAGACCAGACAAAGGTCTACTTCATGAAGAGGGGCAGCAGCCTTTTCAGTAGGTGCAGGAACAACAGTCTGGATGATTGACTGATCTGGCCTTGTAAAATAAACCAAAACAGCCATGTTTTGCTGGTACTGCAAACAGCTGAAAGCAAGAGCAAACTACAGCTGTAATTTTTCTAAAGGGCATGCAGCTCTACTGTATGGTTAAATGATGATGGCATCCTCTTGGGTAAAATATTCTGGAGGTAAAACAGTCCCCATTTGGATCTCCAGGCAGGAACTACTTAGGAGTATGTCATCCCCAGGAGACAAAACTGGCATTTTACAGGTTGGATTGTGGAGTGTTAGATTCCATAATTGGGCAGGTAGGTTAGAAAATTTTAAAAGGGAAATAGGTAGGTTGAAGTTAGATATAGTGGGACTTAGTGAAGTTCGGTGGCAGAAGGAAGAGGGCTTTTGGTCAGCTGTATACAGGGTTCTAAATACAAAATGAAACAGCTCTACTGCAGGATCAGGTTTAATAACAAATATGAAAAGAGGCATGTTGGCAAGCTACTATCAACAGTATAGAGAATGCATTATAGTAGCCAAAGTCCACACATAGCACAGTAGTTATGTTATGTTATGTGGTTTATTCATCTCATTACATACAATTTTCAAATCATTTGATTTGATGTACAGGAGACATGTCAAGGTTTACAAAAGAAACTTTTTTCACTTTTTAAAGAGAAATACAAAAGTTTACATTATATTTTACATTTCTAAGTTTCAGCTACACATGTACATAAAATAATAAATGTATTACAATCCCTGTGTTCAGATTGTGAAGCTGTCCTCAATGAATTCATCGACAGAATAATAACACTTTTCCACCAGTAAAGAGCAATCTTTTCAGTGAACCAATCTCCATTTTAAATATATTACTGCCTTTTATTTTATTGAAAATTTTTAACCCCATATACTCTGGCGTTTGGGCATAAAGTTTTAAACGATGTGTTGGAAGTTTGAAGTTATCTCAGTGGCGAGTGCTGTAGTTGTCGTCAAAACGGAAATTGTCTAGTGTATGTTGATTTCTATATAGGAACACCACCATCTCATATATGTAAAGTGAGGGGATAGATAGTACTTTTAAATTTTTTAACAGTGGTCGACAGGATTCCCGTTTTTTTGCAACACACATGTTTCTAATTACTTTCTTTTGTAATACTAGGAGCCTAGTGACATTTGCTGAATTTCCCCAGAAGATTATGCCATAACGAATAACTGACTCAAAGTAGCAGTGATAAACTATCTTTCTGGTATCCATGTTTGTGGCACCTGACAAAATACACATTGCAAATGCTAAGTTGTTCAGTTTATTTGCTAAGTAATCTATGTGTGTAGTACACGTTTATATGTCAACAAGCTCTGCTGATGATGAAGAGATTGAAGAAATGATGAAGAGATAAAAGACACTATTCAGATGGTTAACAGTGATGAAAATTTAATAGTGATGGGAAGCTGGAAATCAATAGAAGGAAAGGGAACAGAAGTGAAAAGTAGCAGGTGAAGATGGACTGGGGGAAAGGAATGGAAGAGGAAGCAGCCTGGTAGAATTTTGCACAGAGCATAATTTAATCATCACTAACAATTGGTTTAAGAACCAGGAAAGTAGGTTGTACAACTGGAAAAGACCTGGAGACAACGGGATGTTTCAGTCTAATTATATAATGGTAAGACAGAGATTATGGAATAAGATTTTAAATTGTAAGACATTTCCAGGGGCTGTTGTGAACTATGGTCACAGTTTATTAAACTTAAGAAACTGCAAATAATAATAATAATAATAATAATAATAATAATAATAATAACAACAATAATATTTGGAAATTAAGGAGATAGCAGCTGGATGAGATGAAAGAAAAAGAGGTTGTTGAGAGTTTCAGAGGGAGCATTAGGCAAAGATTGACAAGAACCGGGGAAAGGAATACAGCAGAATACAGTTGGGTAGCTTTGAGGGATGATAAACGAAGGCAGCAGAAGGTCAAATACGTAAAAAGACAAGGCCTAGTAGAAAACCTTGGATAACACAGGAGATATTGAATTTAACTGATGAAACAGGCAAAAGAGAATACAAACATCTAAAAAACTAGATTGACAGGAAGCACAAAACGACTAAGCAGTAACGGCTAGAGGATAAGTGTAAGGGTTTAGAAGTGTATATCACTGCTAATAGAAATCCTTGGGTAACAGAAGAGATATTGAATTTAATTGATGAAAGGAGAAAATATAAAAATGCAGTAAATGAAGCAGGCAAAAAGGAATACAAATGTCTCAAAAATGAGATCAACAGGAAGTGCAAAATGGCTAAGCAGGGATGGCTAGAGGACAAATGTAAGAATGTAGAGGCGAATATCACTAGCGGTAAAATAGATACTGCCTACAGGAAAATTAAAGAGACCTTTGGAGAAAAGAGAACCACTTGCAAGAATATCAAGAGCTCAGATAGAAACCCAGTTCTAAGCAAAGACAGGAAAGCAGAAAGGTGGAAGGAGTATATAGAGGGTCTATACAAGTGTGATGTTCATGAGAATAATATTGCAGAAATGGAAGAGACTGTAGATGAAGACGAAATATGAGATATGATACTGCGTGAAGAGTTTGACAGAGCACTGAAAGACCTAAGTCGAAACAAGGCCCCGGGAGTAGACAACATTCCATTAGAACTACTGACAGACTTGGGAGAGCCAGGCCTAACAAAACTCTACCACCTAGTCAGCAAGATGTATGAAACAGGCAAAATACCCTCAGACTTCTAGAAGAATATAATAATTCCAATTCCAAAGAAAGCAGGTGTTGACAGATGTGAAAATTACCGAACTATCAGTTTAATAAGCCACAGCTGCTAAATACTAACACGGATTCTTTACAGACGAATGGAAAAACTGGTAGAGTTCGACCTCAGGAAAGATCAGTTCGGATTTCGCAGAAATGTTGGAACACATGAGGCAATACTGAGAAAGGAGGATATAAGATGAACATCAACAAAAGCAAAACGAGGATAATGGAATGTAGTCAAATTAAATCGGGTGATGTTGCAGGAATTAGATTAGCAAATGAGACGCTTAAAGTAGTAAATGAGTTTTGCTATTTGGGGAGCAAAATATCTGATGATGGTTGAAGTAGAGACGATATAAAATGTAGACTGGCAATGGCAAGGAAAGCATTTCTGAAGAAGAGAAATTTGTTAACATCGAGTATAGATTTAAGTGCCAGGAAGTCGTTTCTGAAAGTATTTGTATGGAGTGTAGCCATGTATGGAAGTGAAACGTGGATGATAAATACTGTAGACAAGAAGAGAATAGAAGCTTTTGAAATGTGGTGCTACAGAAGAATGCTGAAGATTTGATGGGTAGATCACATAACTAATGAGGAGGTATTGAATAGAATTGGAGAGAAGAGAAATTTGTGGCACAACCTGACTAGAATAAGGGATCAGTTGGTAGGGCATTTCTGAGGCATCAAGGGATCACCACTTTAGTATTGGAGGGCAGCGTGGAGGGTAAAAATCATAGAGGGAGACCAAGAGATGAATACACTAAACAGATTCAGAAGGATGTAGGTTGCATTAGGTACTGGGAGATGAAGAAGCTTGCACAGGATAGAGTAGAATGGAGAGCTGCATCAAACAAGTCTCTGGACTGAAGATCACACATCCACACACACATTGCTAGGGAAAAGATATATACCACCTACAAGAAAATTAAAAATGGCTTTGGAGAAAAGAGAAGCAGCTGTATGAATATCAAGAGCTCAGATGGAAAACCTGCCTAAACAAAGAACGGATAGCTGAAAGGTAGAAGGGGTACACAGGGGGTCTTCATACAAGGAAATGTACTTCAGCACAATGTTATAGAAAAAGGAGAGGATGTAGATGAAGAGGAGGTGGGAGATATGACACTGCATGAAGAATTTGACAGCGTACTGAAAGACCTATGTCGAAATAAGGCTCTGGGAGTAGATAACATTCTATCAGAACTACTGACAGTCTGTCAGAACTACTGATAGTCAGAGCTCTTCCACCTGGCTTGACTTTGAGAAGAATATAATAAGTCCAATCCCAAGGAAAGCAAGCACTGACAGTATTACCAAACTATCAATTTAATATGTCATGGTTGCAAAATACTAACATTAATTCTTTATAGGGGAACTGAAAAACTGGTAGAAGCCAACCTCGGGGAAGATCAGTTTGGATTCCAGAGAAATGAAGGAATACATGAGGCAATATTGACTCTACAAGTTATCTCAGAAGAAAGGCTAAGGAAAGACAAATCTATGTTTACAGCATTTGTAGACTTAGATAAAGTTTTTGACAAAGTTCACTGGAATGCTCTCTCTGAAATTCAGAAGGTAGCAGGGGTAAAATACAGGGAGTTCTTACTGAACCACTCTTGTGTGTTGAAGTAGTTATTTGGTGATGAAGAGGCTTGCACACAATATAGTAACATGGAGAGTTGCATGAAACCAGAGTTTGTATTGAAGATGACAACAACAACAACAACATAAATGAGTTATTCCATGAAATGCAGTGCTTGACCAAGAAAATGAAGCACCTAAAAGACTTGGACAGATGTCAATATAACATCATGCATGTAGGTACCATTGGTGAGTATGTAGTTGATTCAAGTTGCAACTCTGTCAAGTAGAATAGCCACCGGAGTGCATTAGTGCTGTTTGTGTTTAGTGTTGTTACCAGACCTGGTAGGGTGTACGAAAAGTTTGAACAGCAACAAATGTTAAGTAACCACTGTGAAGGACACAGAGATGCCACAAACTAGTGTGAGACATCGCTATTAGCATCTGAAAAGAGTTTGAAAGTGTCATCACTTGGCCAGCTGGTTGAATTGTGTGATATCAAGATTAGGGTGTAACGGTGGCTCAATATTGGACTGAATGGGAATGTGACGGGAAGCATTTTCGTCATCAAGCTTCCAGTTCAGCATGTCTGACCATCACAAGAGAAGATTTCCCTTACTGTGCACCAGCCCTGTTGTACGCCAAGTATAACTTAACTGCTTTGCATCTGTGCCTGTAATATCAGAACAAGTAATGGACTCCTTGCAACATCCCGTATTATCCTGAACCATTGGTCAGAGACTAGAAGCAGAGAATTACTGTCCTCTGCGTAGGGTGCCATTAACACCACAATACAAAAAGCTGCATTTGGAATGGTACTGTGATCAGGAAGGATGGACCACTGATGAATACCATCACACTGTGTTCAGCTATGAATTGTAGTTTTTAACTATACTAGATAATAATCATTTGCAAGTATGGTGGTAACCTCTTCTTTCACTGATAGGGAGAGACACAGCAGTGTTACACTTGGCATCATGGTATGGGGAGGTATGAGGTGTAACTTTAAGGTCACACACTGGTAGTGTCTGAGGACACTGATGCTACAATACGACTTCTTGCTCCCTCATGAGTAACCCATCATTTGACAGTATCTTGGTGACATTTTTCAACAGGAAAATGCTTGTACATACATGGCACTTGTCTCTATGAAACATCTGCATGATGTTGAGGTATTGCAATTGCCAGAAAGATCCACAGATCTATCCCTGATAGAACTTGTCTCGAACCAACTCAGAGTCAACTTCGTCCCCGTGCCAGTATGGGGGACACATCGAGGACCAATTGCAACAGCTGTGGGCCAATTTGCTTCAGGAGAGGATACAACAGGTTTATGATATCATTCCCAATGAAATCAGTTCATGCATCCAGGCCAAAGGGTTCCAACTTCATACTGATAAGATCGTTTTTTGTAATTTTACTCAATTCGATAATCCACCTGTGAAGATTCATTTCATTTCCTTCTTCCCTTCTAGATGCTTCATTTTTTTTTTGTGTCTGGAGTGTATTAGTCTGTCATCAGCCGTACAGATGATACAACTTTATTTACATTGTGTGATAAAATTTCAGTTCCTGATAATGTGATGCACAAACCACTGGGCTCAGTTATAAACCCCTTTGTAAACCAAACAAAATTCCAACACCTTCTGTTAGGTTAGTTTAAGAACAGATGAAATTGATGGAAATGGAACATGTGTGCTTGCATTACTATGAAACTATTTTTTTATGATGTATTACACTGCTAAGTTATCTAGCACTGCTACTGTGTGAAATTTGTCATAGCTTAAGGATACAGTTCAAGGTTGAAAAATCAGTCACACATTGATCTGTCACAATAAATAGTACCTTGATAATGCAAACCATTTACTTCCTTTTTACCAGAACTTGTAGAAAAGTAAAGTAATAAAGTTTTAGGAATTCATACTGAGCCTTAACATAACTGGGAGAACACGTAATGTGTAAATCATTTGCTGTTCTATAGCATGTTTCTTTTTGTTGAATCATGGATTTGGTGGAGGTCATGAAATGTTCAAGCATTGATCAGCAGAATGACATCATAGATGGAGAAGCGGTTGTCAGACAGAAGACCAGGCATCATTCAGCAAGAGAGAAAGAACACTCATTCAGTAAGCCAATGCCATGAAAGATGGTAGCCAACATCCTCCAAAGCCAAACTTGCAATTTCTTACAGCTCACGCATGGCTTCTGGAGGTGCTGACTAAACAAGCAAACCAGGGCAAATGAGTCATTACAAGCGGCCGGCTCACTTATATCTCCCCCAAATCAGACCCTTATTCTTAGATATTTGTTGTATCCAGCAACATACAAGGACATACAGTATGGCATGCAGCACATTCTATGCCAGCTGATGATAACAACTTGCAGCACAAATGACACAACCATCCACCATAAATGGACTTTGCCACTGTGGTTGCAGGGTCTCACCTGAGCTGAAATATGCAGGCAGTCAACTTGTAGCTTCCACTCTGTTCGGGGGAAGACATCACTTCTGTCCTGTTAGGTGAATACCTACTGTTGTCGTCGAACTTCCTGATGGGCTGTGAGTTTGAACCTGAGCCAGCTTGCTGCCCAGCTACAGTGTCACTGTCATCCAGCTTGTGCAGGCCTACAACATTACTGGCCATTGCCAGGAGTGGGCACATACCATTTTCAGTTGGCATGCTGATGCTCATGGTTGTATCTTGCTATACCAAGCAGCACGGCTCATTGTTGTGAAACATGTAAAGTAGCAGGCATGGTCAGCCATTCAGAAAAACTGTTATGTTAGAAATATACTTAATGGTTCTTCGCGTCATTGCATTTCGTTCTCTCTCTCTCTCTCTCTCTCTCTCTCTCTCTCTCTCTCTCTCCCTTTTTTTTTTTTTTTTTTTTTTTTGGGGGGGGGGGGGGGGGAGTGACTGATGGAGGATTAAACATGTCATTATTGGCACCACAGAGGGGAGGGGGAGAAACATTGTGAATTTTAGCAGCTCAGATAGCTTGTGTGAGAGCAGAGCTGGCAGATATAGCAGAGAAAATAAAGGTTGAGAAGGAAAAAAACATTGCTTTGGGAGCAGGAAACGCAAATGGTCAAGAAGGGAAAGAAGTGGGCTTTGCATGGCGAGTTACTCCAATGTATGTAGAGAAGAGGCAGCAACAATGGGATGATAAGTGGATTAAAAACAGGGACCGGCATGGTTGTCTGACAATAAATTTGTGCAAAATCTTAATACGTTAAATGTGCGGATGTAGGTAGTAATGAGAAAGAAGTTAATGGTGTACTTCAATAGTGAGTAATATCAAATTACTAACTGCAATACCTTGTGATAATGCAGAATATGAATTATCTATAGGGCCAGACACAGAGAATGTGAGCTGTACTGAAACAAATGAGTGTTTGAATAGCAACATGGATGGTAATAGTTTAGGCGTGGTAGTATCTACCCTGTTGGGTAATAATAGGTGTTGTGGAGAGGCTGTGGAGTTGGGCCATATCTACAAGGAATTGCATGTTCCAATTATTTCTGTGCCATGCAGATTGGAACTACAGATGGTAATTTTGTTTTAGATACTGCAAGGATACACAGAAAGCTATTGATAATGTTAATTGTGTTGTAAAAGTCGTAGATAATGACACAACAGGGATACATTTATTTCTTAAGGACACAGATTTGTTGCCACCTGTGATTGCACTACCTCCTCAGAAGGGGGAGGGAGAAAGAGAAGAAAGGGGAAACACGCTTGTAAGGCTAACAGTTGGGCCAACAAGTAAGAATGCTACTGGGAATGTGTGCCTGAGGATTAGGAGGTTTTTAAATTTGATTATACTGGCAATGTTAAAGGCACTGAAGGAAAGAGGAAATGTCATGTAATTGTTCTTTGGCAGCACATCCTTGAAATTAGGGAGACTGTTTCAGCTGAGAGTGACTGCTAAAACCAGCCAAACTGTGTAAGAAATCATAAAGATTAAATTCACATTATAAAGTGCCACAAGGCAAGGGAAGCTGTTTTGGTTGAGAAGAGGTACAAGGAAGCATAGCATTGCAAGAAGTCTATCTTTAATCAGCTTTGAAGTAAAGGGAATAAGTGAAACCATTAACAAATATCTTGTGTCTGGTAGTGCCATATGTGGTTTTTGTATAAGCATAGTTTTAACAATGTGTTCCTGAGAAGCTGTAGGGGAAACTTTTGTTGCAAAGACAAATTTCCAAATGATGTACCAAAGCAGTGCTTTAAAACCATCTGATAAATAAGAGGAATGCTGAGCATGAGAAATTAAGTGGAACCATTTGCTGTTGTAGTATTAAGGAACATGTTGAGAAGAGAGAGTTTCAAAATTTTATTTTACTAGTTTGTTGTGTAAGTAATGTTCTATAGAGCAACGCTGTCCCCTGCTGTCCCCTTTTAATAAAGCTTAGTGTAACAACAGTTTTAAACATCTACATTCATGTATTCATGTCTCTATACTCTTATGTTAGGAACAACAATACAGAATGAGTTTCAGGGAAAGAAATCCTTCACTATGACACCATAACTAAAGCTTGTTTTGACATTCCAAGGCACAGGTTAGCAGAAACTGGAACATACAGGAAGTGAATGTTCTTAGAATCTTTCAGAATCAACCTTTTTTTTTATCAACTATGCCACTTGTAAATTATCTCACTTTGATCAACGAAGCCACGTATAATTTTTGGAACAAAATTGCATAATTAGCTGTCAGATAACCTATTTTATAAATGAACAGAAAATAGTTATATGACATGCATATCACTAACATATGATGGGATCTATACCCTTTGACTTACCCACACTATTACCAAGTATCTGTGATTAAGTCTGTCTCACTGGAAGTCATCGATGTCAAATAAGGATTGCTCATTTATAAAAATTAAGAGTAACAACATTTGAGTCATTAAACCTCTCAGTTACTTGGAAATAAGCAAAAGCACAATGCAAATTCAAAGTTTAGCTCCATGGAGCCTATTCCTACACAAGTTTATTGTTATGTGGAATGGGTCTGGGAATGCCTCACAATATTCTTAAGGTCATCTATTTGGCTCATTACTTGGAAAATACTGATGATGGTGATGGTCAATAGGTTTTGGAAGGAGGGAAGGAGTAATGAGCAGACTAAAGCACAATTTAAACACAGCCTCCCTTATTAAGACTATTCAGCATGGTGGTACATCATAAAACAATCACTCGTGAAAAAAATTTATTTTGATTAAAGATAAAAAAGTCACTACTGAATGGAGCAATACATAAAATAAAGTCAAGTAAAGGCAATCAGTCACTTATAGCAGACCGATGTGGTGAGCACAAAGACATATAACAGGAAACAGCATTCAGCATTGAGCTCTTGCCCTTTTTTTTAGCAAAAATACACACGTTCCCATATACAACTACAGAGATAGACGCACCATAATGTACATGCCCACAGTAGCAGCAAGACTCTTGCTACTGCCAGCACGTACATGTGTGTGTGTGCATGGTTGTGTATGTAAATATGTGTACTCTCACTAGAAAAAGAGCAAGAGCTTGAGCGCTAGAGTTAACTATTTTGTGTTACGCATTTCTGTGCACCACGCGCCAGTTCTCTATAGGTAGGTGGTTGCCTTTCCCTCATTTTACATATTTTGGCAACAATAAAGTATATTTAACAATCAACTATTGGAGTGGAATTAAGCTTTAAATACATTCAGAAAATAAATATCTTCTGTTAAATTCATGAAAAAGATCTGAAGCAGCTTGTTTTATCCATGTTATACACACAAAATGAAGGGGGAAGTACAAGTTAAAAAAACAATTTATAAAAAGTACAGATCCCATACGCATATGTAGACATGTTCTGGATATGTTCTAGATATAGATACAGATGTAGATAAGATCTACTTATGTTCTGTATACTTCATGAAGAAACAGATCCTATTATTCACCAACTGCCATCACACTATGAGTAAAACAATCTCATTAAGGCAAAGACAGTGAATTATGTTACTCTGGATGCTACACCAGGATAGCTGAGGCCCTTGAAACTGGCTCTAGGGTTTGCCATTAGATGGCATTATGTAGATTCTGCAATGTTTCCTAAAAAGCAATTGCTCAGCTACTTCAATGAAGATGTCATGCAACTGTGCCGAGGAAATGTTGTGGAGTTGATTTTACACAGCCAGCCATGACTTCATTTCCTGTGCCAATCTCTGCACCTCAGAGTACCACAAATACCCAATATCCTCAATTATTTGTTGTATATATTCAAATACATATGGTCTCGAATAGTTTTTGCCCTCCAGAGCTCATGTTAATACCATGGAAGTTATTCCTTGACATCATAATACATGTCCTATATTCAAATACATATTGTCTTGAACAGTTTTTGCCCTCCAGAGCTCATGCTAATACCATGGAAGTTATTCCTTGAGATCAAAATACATGACCTATCATCCTGTCCCTTCTTACAGACTTTTTTTTCCATATATTCCTTTCATTGCTGATTCTGCGGAGTTTACAAAAACATAATATGGGGGAAGACTGATAATAGTATATTCTACAAATCTTTTTAGAAACTGTGTAGTGTCACACCTTTAAAACCATCTGTTAACCTCATGAGAATGATTAATGCCAAACAACAGGCGTTCAAGGGAGGTGTAGAGTATCATGAGCTATTTGTTCTGTTTTGCACTCCATAGTGGTACTGTCTTGTAAACTAACGTGATAAAAGGAAGCACTAATACTGGAAAGATTATTAGTTTTTAAATGCTTTCTAAGGTAACTATATTAATTATAACTATATTAATTACTTAGAAGCTGAATTGTTAATATCACTATTTACAAAAAAGATAGTTATTTAATTCTGATAAATATCACAAGTTAGTGAAGTTCGGTGGCAGAAGGAACAGGTCTTCTGGTCAGGTGAATACAGGGTTACAAACACAAAATCTAAAAGGGGTAATACAGGAGTAGGTTTAATAATGAATAAGAAAATCAGAACGCAGATAAGCTACTACAAATAGCATAGTGAATGCATTACTGTAACCAAGACAGACACAAAGCCAATAAACACCCAGTACAACATCACAAGTTTATATGTCAACTAGCTCTGCAGATGATGAAGAGATTGAAGAAATGCATGATCAGATAAAAGAAATTATTCAGATAGTTATGGGAGACAAAAATTTAATAGTCATGGGGAACTGTAATTAGATAGTAGGAAAAGGAAGAGAAGGAAAAATAGTAGGTGAATATGCACTGTTGGGAAGGAATGAAAAAGGAAAATGCCTAGTAGAATTTTGCACAGAGCCTAATCATCACTAACACTTGGTTTAATAATCATGAAAGAAGGCTGTATATGTGGAAGAGACCTGGAGAAACCGGCACGTTTCAGATTGATTATATAGTGGTAAGACAGAGATTTCCGAACCATATTTTAAACTGTAAGACATTTCTAGGGGCAGATGTGGACTCTGACCACAATTTATTGGTTATGAACTGTAGATTGAAACTGAAGAGATTTGCAAAAAGGTCACAGATTAAGGAGATGGTACCTAGATAAACTGAAAGAACCAGGTAGCTGAGAGTTTCAGGAGGAGCATTAGGGAACGATTGACAAGAACAGGGGGAAGGAATACAGTAGAAAAAGAATGGGTAGCTTTGAGAGAAGAAATAATGAAGGCACCAAAGGATCAAGTAGGTAACAAGATAAGGGCTACTAGAAGTACTTGGGTAACACAAGAGTTATTGAATTTAATTGATGAATGGAGAAAATACAAAAATGTGGTAAATGAAACAGGCAAAAGGGAAAACAAACAAGTAAAAAATGAGACTGACAGAAAGTGCAAAACGACTAAGCAGGGGTGGCTAGAGGACAAATGTAAGGACTTAAAAGTGTATATCGCTAGGGGAAAGATAGGTATCACATAAAGTAAAATTAAAAAGAGATCTCTGAAGAAAAGAGAACTGCCTCTATCAATATCAAGAGCTCAGATGGAGATACAGTCCTAAGGGAAGAAGGGAGAGTTGAAAGGTGGAAGGAGTATATAGAGGATCTATACAAAGGAGATGTACTTGAGGGCAATATTATAAAAGGGAAGAGAATGTAGATGATGATGATGAGATGAGAGATATGATACTGTGTGAAGAATTTGACAGAGCACTGAAAGTCCTAAGTTGAAACAAGGCCTAAGGAGTAGACGGCATTCCGTTAGAAACGTAGAGTGTATAATAATTGTTTATAATAATTACATGTTATTTATGGTTGTTCAAAGCAGGAAGACTTATTAGAGGTTAAGTGAAAATTTTAGAGACTTTGACACACTAAGCCACAACATTCGGAAGTGGCTGCAGTCAAACAAAGAAGGTCGACACATGTGTGACACTGGTCATGTTTCTGACCAACTTGAGAAGGCCAATGATCAGCAGAGTTTGTGCAGCAGCAGTCAGTAATTCGACAGATCAATGACTGAGCAGATGGGCAATGCTTCCAAGTAGAACAACGGCCAGCACTCTTTGCACATCAGTGGTCAATGCTCCTGGAACTGTCAATTTACTGAACTCAGGTGTGTGACACATATGGCGATGCAGGGGAGACGACCACACCAGAATGGAGGTAAAACACTGGAAAGCTGGCAAGTGTGTCAACATTGGTCACGTTTCTGCCCAATGTGAGCAGCATAGATCAACAACTGCAGAGTCAGTCGCCACCCAAGAAACTTAGCGATGTTGTAAAAAACAATGAATAAATACCTCCGACAAATGGGTGTGAGGTGGTTCTTTGGAAGGTCCTTTGAGGGGAGAGAGAAGATATGATGAAATGTCGGCTGGATGGATGGCCCGATGGTTAGTCAGTGGACGACATAATCCGCTACGACGATTTAGCTGCTATGCTGCTCAACAGAAGATGTCAGTACCGGGCCACTAGGCCAACGCAGAGGATGCCATCCCAGATGTCACCAGAAAGAAGTTCGTGTGGTACTTACCAAGGTGACTGGCGAGGATGAAAGGACTGTGGCGTCACCAAATAGGCCACCTGTCAACTTAGAGGTTGATGAACTCCACCAGAAGACATCACACCTGAGGGTCACTAGTTCGATTTCAGAATGGAGCACTCCACATCGTGCCGTAGCTGCTTGTTAATACGCAACAAGCGAATTCACAAGAAGGAGGATGCACAACCACTGCAGAGAGTTACGGGCGTGGTGCTGAGGGAAGAATATGCTGTTGGCGTGCCGCTGCAATACGAACTTTTGCCATATCAGCTCTTACTGGAATGTACACACTGTGACTCTGCCATTCTGCAGCCACAAGGAGCTGAGCGAGTCAAAAGATAATGTATTAGTCTGTTTGTTTTAAGAGTCTTATGTCTCAATAAATGACTGTTAGTGGAACCACCAATGTTTCACTCACACCTCACCCACTGAGCTGAGGAAAGAGGCCACTCCACCGTCCTCAAAGTGTCACTTTCTTCCCACCATCACTGACAAAATAATGACCTTTGCTACCCTCTGGCACTGATGCTCAATATCTAGTCACTAAACCCTGATCTGCTACTTTTGGTGTCAGATAACCTTGGCTCTATTTTGAGGGGTAAGTGATAGGGAATTTGTGGTACAAGAAATTCATAATGCCATCATCAGTGACAGCCCGTGAACAGCAGACAGTATTTCAGTACACTTGTGAGTGCAAATTGGTTCCAGACTTTTTCCTTTGCAAGTAATGCTTTTGCGGTGTAAAAAACAAATGATGTAAAGCTCTCATTTTTTCAAACAAATTTGACACTAGCGAATTTCTTTTCAGGGGGTGTTAGATGTTTCTTTTGATCAAAATTGTAATTAAATTTCTAATGTTACTTGTTATATAGCTGTTTCTATGTTCTTGTTGCCATAGGAAGTATATTTGTGGGAATAACCATTTGTTAAACACGAAAGGATTACAATGACAGTAAGACACAAGGAGTTCCCACCCACGACATTATTCAGAGTCTACTTAATCAAGTAGCCCAACTGCGGTCTGAAAATAATGAATTGTTGAGTCAATAGTTCGACATCTAGTGCAACCTCTCCCATACTAGATTTATCAGCAGCCACCCTCGTGACTCCCTTTTCTGGCAAGCCAAGCGAGGATACAGAAGCATTTTTTGCTTATTTGTTAAAAGCCGCTAAACTTGGTTCTTGGTCAGATGAACAGATGTTGCAAATGTCAAAGTTAGGGTTAATAGGGGAAGCTAAGGTGGATGTACTATATCATGAGGAGTTACAAAATGCATTAACTTTTGAACAATTGAAACAAGGTTTGCTCAAAGGGTTTAAAAAGCAGAACAGTTGCTGTTTTTATACGGTGCAGTTGAACACAAAGTCCCGAAGGCACAAAAAAACAATAGAAAGCTTTGTGGATAGAATACGAAAGGTTAATAGTAACACTTGCCAATTCTCAGGCAGTGATGAAGCCAATATGTATACTCTACAACAAGCAGAGAATAGAGCCTTAGATACTTTTTTGAGAGGATTGCCACCCGAAACATTGTGCCATGTTAGCGCAGAATTTCCGAAGAATTTAACTGATGCAGTGAATTTGCTACAGCTTTAGAGGAAACGGAAGCCGCGATGAGGTGCAAAGAAAGAAAAAATGTATTTTCCCCGGGGTCTATTGCTTCAGATGTGATCGGCAGGGACACATAGCAAAAAGCTGTCACCAACCACAGTGTACAAATTGTCTAAGGATGGGCCATACATATCTTGAGTGTAGCAGTACTGGGAAAATTGCAAACAGGGGTCCGTTAAACAGGAATGGGAACCCCGGAACTACCACCAGGCGTTCTCTTTAAAATTCCACACTGTTAGAATGCATGCGAAGGTGGAGTGCTGGTTTCCAGGCACTATTAATGGTAAAACACATAGACTATTAGTCGAAACTGGGGCTCACATGTCAGTCATAAGTAAACAGTGCACTGAGGTGAGGAGATATGACCCTCCAAGATATAAGTTAAGTGGTGTAGGTGGAGGTGATATACATTCAGTAGGCTGTATGTCACTGACATTTCACATTGAGGGTGTTTAAAATTGCAGGAGTTTTGGAAGTTGCATCAAAGGCAGTGACAAATATGATGCTATTCTTGGGTTAGATTTCCTAAATAAACATCATGTCATAATCAACTTTGGGCAGCAAACAGTGGAGCTTAGCGGAACATTGTTTCGATTGGGTGACACAGGTGCCAAGGACGCTCAGCCATAAGATCCCTCTCCCCGGAAAGAGGAATCAACTTAACTGCGAGCAATGTTCTTGAAGATAGATTCATGGGATAAAATACCATTTGGTACAGGAAAGCTACTTTGGATGGACATTAATGCTGCTTTACCTGCAAAAAAACTATGCCTAGTGGAACTATTAGAGGAAAATGATGAATTAGATACAGCACATTGTTTTGTGTGCAGGAGTATAGATCGTGCTGCAACAATTGATGGAATACAGAAAATACCAGTGCATATACAGGGTGTTACAAAAAGGTACAGCCAAACTTTCAGGAAACATTCCTCACACACAAAGAAAGAAAATATGTTATGTGGACATGTGTCCAGAAATGCTTACTTTCCATGTTAGAGCTCATTTTATTACTTCTCTTCAAATCACATTAATCATGGAATGGAAACACACAGCAACAGAATGTACCAGCGTGACTTCAAACACTTTGTTACAGGAAATGTTCAAAATGTCCTCCGTTAGCGAGGATACATGCATCCTCCGTCGCATGGAATCCCTGATGCACTGATGCAGCCCTGGAGAATGGAGTATTGTATCACAGCCGTCCACAATACGAGCACGAAGAGTCTCTACATTTGATACCGGGGTTGCATAGACAAGAGCTTTCAAATGCCCCCATAAATGAAAGTCAAGAGAGTTGAGGTCAGGAGAGCGTGGAGGCCATGGAATTGCTCTGCCTCTACCAATCCATCGGTCACCGAATCTGTTGTTGAGAAGCTTACGAACACTTCAACTGAAATGTGCAGGAGCTCCATCGTGCATGAACCACATGTTGTGTTGTACTTGTAAAGGCACATGTTCTAGCAGCACAGGTAGAGTATCCCGTATGAAATCATGGCGATGAATCGAGGAATTACAGTACATACTGACGAAACTAAAATGAGCTCTAACATGGAAATTAAGCGTTTCCGGACACATGTCCACATAACATCTTTTCTTTATTTGTGTGTGAGGAATGTTTCCTGAAAGTGTGGCCGTATCTTTTTGTAACACCCTGTAGATAGTTTTGGGGCAGAAGACAAGGAGTTATGAAAGGGAATGTTATTAGCTAACATAAGTGCCTTAGAGGAGGGAGATTCTGATCGGTCAGATGTAGACAATAGTGACAAATCAGCTGCCTACAAAACTGCATTGTGCCAGAAGATATCACACTTAAAAGGAAATGAACAGGATATGATAGAAGCAGTGTTGGGCGAGTTTCACGACCTGTTTAGTTCAGAGGGACAACTACCAGCAACAAACGTCCCACAACACAGGATTCCAACAAGAGATAACGCCCCAGTTTATAGGAGACCATACAGAGTTCCTCACCAGTTACAACCAATACTTGATGAATTCACAGATCAGCAGTTAAAGGATGGTATAATAGAGCCTTCAGATTCGTCATACAGTGCAAACATAATTGTGCTAAAAAAAACTGCTGACAGTGCAAAACATTATAGATTCTGCCATGATTACAGGCATTTAAATAGCAAAACAATTTCAGACATGTATCCAGTACCGAATATCACAGATACCACTGCCATCTCAGCAACAGTAAATATTTCTCTACAGCCAACTTGAGGAGCACGTACCATCAAATAGAAGTTGCACTAGAGGACAGACATAAAACTGCTTTCTCCACACCTTCAGGTTGTTGGCAATTCTTAAGAATACCTTTCACAATAAAGACTGCCCCTGCAACATTCCAAAGATTGCTAGACGGTGTGTTACATGGATTAAAAACTGACAATGTATGATACACCTCGATGACATATTCGTATTTTTAAAAGACATCAAAGAGCATGCGATTTGCTTACAAGAAGTTTTCCAACATCTCAGAGATGCTAAATTAACATTAAATTTGGAAAAGTGTCAGTTCACATTAAAGAAAGTAACATATTTAGGCCATCTTATCAGTGAACACGGTATCCAAACTGATCCATGGCTAATAGCTGCAGTTAAAGATTTTCGAACACCACAGTCTACCAAAGAAGTACAGCAGTTTCTAGGTCTCTCAAATTATTATCGAAAGTTTGTAAAAGACTATGCAGAAATAGCATGACCTCTCATGCAGTTATTGAAAAAAGGTACTAAATTTCACTGGACAACAGAATGTGACACAGCACTGGAAACACAGAAATACAAATTAACACACAGTCCTGTATTAATCTACACAGATTTCAGCAAAGAATTCATCCTGTCATGCGATGCATCTGGACATGCTATCAGTGCAGTTTTTGGTCAAAACATTAACAGTGCAGAACATCCAGTAGCCTACACATCCAGACCAGAATTCAGATAATTAAATATGGCAGAAAAGAATTACTCAACAACAGAAAAGGAGTTATTGAGTATCATCTATGGTTTAAAATATTTCAGGTGCTATCTGTATGGGAATAAATTCCAGATAACCACGGACCATGCTGCTCTCAAATGGTTATTTGGGATAAAAGACACACATCAAGTCATTTGTCGCATTGATCCCTATGTCTCTCTGAAATGGACTTTGAAGTCATTCATAAACTGGGGAAGAAACACCCCAATGCAGATTGTCTTAGCAGAAAGGTAGCGGTATTAGAAGCAGTAGGTTGCAATGCAGCAGAATGGTGAAAAGCACAGGCTTCAGATGCAGATTACAAGAGGTATGTGACACAGTGGCAGTTTTGTTTAGAGGATGGGGTCCTGTGTTCAACAACTAGTCTCGGGCCAAGAATCATGGTTCCCAAATGCCTCCAACTGGAAGTCATGTAAGAGGCCCATGAATACATTAAGCAGATTCAGAAAGATGTGGGTTTCAGTAGTTATTGGGAGATGAAGAGGCTCACACAGGATAGAGTCAGATGGAGAGCTGCGTCAAACCAGTCTTTGGACTGAAGACCACAACAACAACAACAACAACATCACAACAATACTTGGCACCAACAAATATTCAGTAGATGCAATACAAATATAATTTATGTTAAGTTTTTACTAATTTTATATTATCTGTCTGATGCAACAGTATTAATAAGACACAGGATATCCACAGAGGAATGGTCAAAACTCAGAGATATGACAGAAATGATCATCGGAAGTAAAGAAGCCTTGTAAACATGGGATATAAAATGTATACCACAAGAGATATGGGCACTTGTTCAGTAGAAGAGAAAAACTGTGTGCCCGACCGAGACTTGAACTCGGGACCTTTGCCTTTCGCGGGCAAGTGCTCTACCATCTGAGCTACCAAAGCACGACTCACGCCCGGTCCTCACAGCTTTACTTCTGCCAGTATCTAGTCTCCTACCTTCCAAACTTTACAGAAGCTCTCCTCTTACACTTTTAATAGGTTGGTACATAAGTTTGTAGCATTTTTGTTTTGCATGTTAGTATTATGGTTGCTATGGGTTTATTTATTGATTATAATTTTATATTTGTAGTTCACTTTTTTTATTTGAGTTTATACATTCTCATTTGGATATAGTGAGTGGAACTGTAGGTGCTAGAAAATGGAGCGCCAAGTGGAGAAAACAGAAACATTTCCTACATGTTATTCTGTCTGCATTCTATAAAGGGGTGACAGCAGCATAGGCATCCAGAGACATTTGTGCCATGTATGGGGATAATGCCACTGGACAGAGCACGACAAGAAAATGGTTCTCTTTTTTTAAGGAGGATCATTTTGACATTAGTGACTGTCCACATTCAGGAAGAACTTTGGGGTTTTATGAAGATTGTTTAAATGCATTAATCCAGAATGATTCATGTCAATGTACTTGACAACTGGCAAATGTGATGAACTGTGATCATTACATCATGTGCGACATTTGCATGTAACCACCAACATGAGACATTTGGATGCAATGGGAAAGCTTCAAAAATCGGGGTGGGGATTAACAACTTCACTGGATGGTGCAGGGGCTAACGCATCTGCCTAGTAAGCCGAAGATCCCGGGTTCAAATACTAGCCTGGCACACATTTTCACTCATCACCACTGATTCCATTTAATTGTTCTGATGCAACTGACATCAGTAATCCCTTCCCTTTCCTTTCCTTTCCTTTCCTTTTTCTCTCCTCCACTTTCGGTTTACATATAAGATTATGACAGTATGACTTGATGCCACAGAATGGTTTATTCATCAATTAATGTGCAAGCAATATATTTAATGCATGGACGTTGATTTGCACTGTCTTTCACGCATGTAAGTAATTTTTCTGTATTTTCATTTATCATTGAAGTTTCATTTTTTATTGTTTCTTTTTCATTACACATTTATTAAGCTTCAGAATACATGATGTAGCCAGTATACTTACATGTCCTCCCATTGATATTCCAGTTAAACCAAGGGGTCCAAACCCAGACTTCTCACACCAGTGAAGAATTGCCAGAGATTCTAGTATCAGGCAACCACCCATAACAAATATGTCAGAAACATTATGGAGACTGGAACGACTGAAACAGGAAATATGAACATTTAGGTCATGGTGATGAAATAATTTCTAATGTGGGCTAAAATACTAGATAACTTACACTTGATCCTTAGGCTTTCGCTGGCCATAAAATGGATTCTCCAGCAATACAGCACCAATACCAGATTCCTTTATAAGTGGTTTAGCCATTATTTGTCTTCTCCTCCAGTATCCCTGAGGAATAGTCATTTTAATTTATAATTACCAGTATTCATTATATTGTTTAAAATGACATCTGTTCTGCAACTTACATGGTCACCTGTACCAGCCAAATGTATGCATACTGGTCTGTATTGCTTTGATTGCCATTCAGCTGGGAGAACAGCCTGAAAATAGGCAGTTTCTGCTTCTTTAGGCAAAATGTTGGGCAGGTGCTTCACAAATGGTGACAAAAATTTTCCTTCAAGGATCCTATAGTCTCCCACAGTTTCATCCTGAAATAATTATTAGGAAACAATTGCATCAGAATTGTGTTTTACCAATACTAAAATCAGTATTTTATTTGATTATCAAGAATTGTCGGTTGTGTTGTGTGTTATAAGGAGACATCATACCAACAGCTTATACTCCTTCTTTTAATATACTACTGAATTGCCAGAAACTTGCATTACAGTCACGAACAGCTTGCGATGTATATGTATGGATCAGATCCAAGTACATATTTGCATTGTCAGTTTAACACAATAATTATCACATACACTATGTAATTACCAGTGTATATAATTTTTAAATACAACAGTATCACACAAAATTCACATCTACTGTACAGTCAACCTATACGATTTTATTTCTATTCTACCACACATAAGAACATATCTTGAGTTTGCTATCCATCCATGCACATTTTAATTCTGTTAAGTTGTATGTCTATTTCCAATTCTTTGAACTTAGTATCTCTTCACTGTCTGAATAGAAATGATTTTCCATAAGCAATAGTTTTATTGTTAGCCTAAATTTCTCTTTCAAGTTAAAATTTGAAATTTGAAATGGTAAACAGTTATACAGTTTTTATTGCCATATAAGCAGCACTTCTTTCAAGTTATGCTGTGTTGTGTTGTGGAACTATTAACTGGCAGCATGGATATGTATAGCTTCATTTTTACTGAATTTGTTTTCATGTGCCCATGTGAACAATAGTATTTTATACATGTACAAACAGTAGAAAGTTAAAATTTTAGGTTTTTTGAATAGTGGCCTGCAGCTATCTGGTCTTCTTAGATTAGCCATTATTTTGACGGTAACTTTCTGCAGATTGAAACATCTTTTTTGTATTGACTCAGCTGACACATATTTCCATTCCATAGCTCATAATAGCATTAGAATATGATAAATACACCATTTCCATAAGATCATCTGTTACCAGAGGTTTAATGTTTTAGAGATCAAATATAGCTGAACTTAGTTTGCTTGTTAACATACCAATGTAGTCTTTCTACAGTAAACAAAATGGAAGCTATTAGCTAAATACTGCAACTATAAGATCTGCCATGAATCAAAGTTTAGTGTAAGAAAAGTTTATTCTTACAGCCTCAGTTTCAAGACATAAATGACTGACAACTAGTTTCAGTCATATATAATGGCCATCTTCAAATCTGAGTGTTCGCTACTAGTCATCAACCAAAATAATTTAGGCAAAAGTTTTCAGCCTGAAGTTAATGTACAATAAAGGATTGCTGAATATGTTACATAGCAATATAAACATTTATCAAGTGTCTGATGCTGGTATGTTAGAATTTCTTTACTCTGTAATTCCTTGCTGATAACTTTCACCCTGAAGATATTGACCAATCGCAAACTCTGAATACTCAGATCTGAAGATGATCGATCATTAACTACAATCAAAGCTAGTCATCAGAATTTGTGTCATGGAACTGAGCCTATAAAAACAAACTTTTCTTAAAATATGTACAGTTGAAATACTTCTCACAATGAAATGTCATGCATTATAACAGTTTATTTGTGACAGAATGTTTGTGTCACCAAAAAGCTGTGCAAGTTGCAGAAAAAAAGGGTGAGGTGGAGGCAAGAAGTCAGAATCAGTTGCTAACTCAAGAACATCTGTGTGCCAAGTGTAATTTTTGTACTCAGTTACCACTACAAACTCACATTGAGATGTGGTCAGTTTTCAGACAGGTTAAAACAGTCATTAGCAATATTATCTTCATGAAAAGGGAGTGAGAGATAAACAGTCCATTATAGACTGACCTTTTGTTATTAGTGCTTCCTGAGATTTTTGAGACCATCAGCGCAAATTATTTTCATTCAAACTCACAGTTTGGTTTCAGGAAAGTATTCAACAAAAATATCATTCACTCATTTTGTGTGACGTAACTGCAGCACCAAATGAAATGCTGACAACAGTAAGTATCTAATTTAGTTTTATCAAACAATGGAAACTCCAGGTAGGAATATCAACAATGTGGAAAAGATAGATTGATACTTACTATACAGAAGACACGTCAAGCTGTAGACAGGCACGATTAAAAGACACTCACATGTACCTTTCAGCCACAGCCTTCACCAGTAAAGACATTCACGTACACGCAAAAGCAAGCACACCTCATTCACACACGAGTGCCAACTTCAGCATCTCAGGCCAGAATGCAACACCACATAGAATGTAAGCAGTGATCTGGATGGGTTGGGGAAGGGGGAGGGGAAATGGGATGGGAAGGGGAGGGTAGGGTAGGGTAAGGGGAAATGGGATGGGAAGGGGAAGGGGAGGCATAGGAGGGGTGTACAGGTGGGAAGAGAGACGAGTGCTGTCTGGTGGAGCATGCAGATACTAGACTCCAACAGGTGCAGCGTCAAGAGGTTGTGGGGCAGGGAGTTGAGGAAAAAAGGAACAGAAAATGAGAGGAGTGGAGAAAGATGGGCAGATGAGTTGGCAGACGGCTGCAAATAAACAGGGTGGGAGACGAGAATGGGAGGAGATGATAGGACATAGGGGATGGAAACTGTTGGGTGGAGGGTATGGAGAAAGTATGTTACTGTAGGTTGAGGCCAGGGTAATTAAGGGAGCAAAGAAAGTGTTGTAAGGATAACTCCCATCTGTGCAGTTCAGAAAAGCGGAGAGTGGAGAGAAGGATCCAGATGACCCGGGTTGTGAAGCAGCCATTGAAATCAAGTGTGTTTTGTTCAGCTGCATGTTGTGCCACAGGGTGGTCAGTTTGCTCGAGGCCACAGTTTGGCAGTGGCCAATGAACCTGGTGGACAACTGGTTGGTAGTCATACCAATATAAAAAGCCGTGCAATGGCTGCAGCAGAGCTGGAAAATGGTTGGTTGGTTTGTGGGGGTTAAAGGGACCAGACTGCGACGGTCATCGGTCCCTTTTTCCAAAAAACGAAAATCACCCACAGAGAATAAAAAACGAACAACAGAAAAGACGGCAGACGACACAGGACAAGAGAGACTCAGACAGAGATCAGACAAAACAAATTAAAATCACACAGTGTGTGACAGTGGTTGGCCGACCATAGAGAAAACAAAAGGAAAAGCCAACCACTGAGAAACATATTAAAAACTCAGTCTAAAACCATAGGCCATGACATGGCTGCTTTCACAGGTGGCTCAGCCCCTTATGGGGTAGGATGAACCTGTGACACGACTGGAAAAGGAGTGCTGGGTGGGTCGATTGGGCAGGTTTTGCACAAGTCTACCACAGGGATATGATCCTTTGTGGCAGGGAGTTGGGAATTATCCTTACAATGCATTCTCCATTCCCATACTTATCCTGGCCTCAACCTATGGTAACATACTGTCCCCACACCCTCCACCCAATAGTTTCCACCCTCTATGTCCTATCATTTCCTCCCCATTATTGTCTCACACTCTGTTTATTTGCAGCCCTCTGCCAATGCATCCAGCCATCTTTCCCTGCTCTTATAACTTCTCACTCCTTTTTACCCCACCTCCCTGCCCCAAAATCTCCTGGCATTGCAGCTGTTGTAGTCCAGTCCCTGCACACTCCACCAGACAGCATTCATCTCTCTCCCCAGCAATACACTACTATCCTTTGCTCTTCCCCTTCTCCTACCCCTTCCCCACCACGTGATGTTGCATTCAGGCCTGAGATGCTGGAGTTGGCAGTCACGTGTGCATGAGGTATGCTTGCTTGGGTGTGTATGTGAATGTTGTATGGGTGTCTCTCCTTACTGACAAAGGCTGTAGCCAAAAGCTACATGTGAGTGTCTTTTAATCGTGCCTATCTGCAACATGACGTGTCTTCGTTATGGTAAGTAGCAATCTATCTTTTCCACGTTGTTAGTTTCATTTTATGAAATAATTTGATTGTTTAAGTTTGTGGAAGTATGCCCTACCAGGTGACAGGGAATGTCCCAGAAACAGAGTTAAAGTGGTTAACTGCACACATATTTTATTCATGAAACTTGACACAGTAGCTAATCCACTAGATATCATTGCTCAGAATGTGAACAAGTCAAAGACACCAAAGTATAGATGTTCCTCTCCTTGCTCGCCAGTTATGCATGTCCTAATCGATATTAGTCGATTGACAGTTTCTGTGAAGTTTGGAAGGTAAGTGACTAGGTACTGGTGGAAGTAAAGCTGTGACAGGTCATGAGTTGTGCTTGGGTAGGTCAGTCTATAGAGCACTTGTCTGCGAAAGGCAAAGGTCCAAAGTTTGAATCTCAGCCTAGCACACAGTTTTAATCTTCCATAAAGTTTCATGTAAGTGCATACTCTAATGCAGAGTGAAAATTTCATTCAGGACATTTAATGTGTTGAACTAGTGTTGGAAGGTCCATATGCTCAGGGTATAACAAAACTGCCAGAATGCACCAGTGATTTCCCATACTGCATTCCGGCCTGAGACATTTGTAGGCCCTCTTTGAAGACAGTTCAGACATCAAGTAGTAACTTAATTAAAGCTTTGGTCCACAATCTGCCATGTCACATAAGGATGGCTTTGAGAGACCTGTGCCATATCATCTTTCAACTAACCCATTACTCTTTGACTGATAGGCTGTAGTGCAGTTGCATTTCATTCCACAGAGGTTACACAGCGTGCTGAACAGTGTTGACTTGAACTGGTGCCCTTGGTTTGTAGTTATCGTGTTTGGTGTGCTGAAATGTGCTGCCGATGTTTCTATAAAGGAGTAGCTGGTAGACTCTGCCATGATGTCTTTAAGGGGGACCATTTCCACCCACCGGGACTCTCTGTCTACCACTGATGGTAGATACTTGAATCCCTCTGAGTTCAAGAGAGGGCCAACAAAAATCAATGTATACATGGCAATTGAAATTTCAAAATGACCAACTGTGGTTGAGCATGTCTTCCAACTTTATTGTATTGGCACAGTACACATTCCTGTGTCCAGGTGTGGCAGTCTTACTTGATGTTGGGCCACACGAAGCATTCTGTAATGGGCCAGACTGCGCATTTGACACCCGGGTGAGGCTTCCTGTGGAGATGGTTTAAAATTGCATGACACATGGTTTGTGGCATCAACAGACAGATCCTATTAAGAGAGGTTTAGTGTTTGTCCCCGGAACAGTGCGCTGTGCAATTTGTAAGCCAGTAGCATCATTGCACATCAATTCTGCGATGCTCTCATCATTACACTGGTTGGTGGCTAGTTCCTCATAATCTCAAGTTGGAGGGAAATGATATTGATTCGTGATACGTAGTTGGCAATGACACTGTCGGCCCCATGTAGCTGGTAGATATCCACAATGTACTGTGGGATAAGGTCCATTTGTCAGTACCGTGGAGGGATGACATCCTTCAACGGATGCTGTGAAGCATCAACAAGTGGTTCATGGTCTGTAAAAATCATAACATGTTGCCCTCGACATCTTAACGAAATTATCTCAATACCTCAAAAATAGTGAGAATTTCTCAGTCAAAGGCTGACCATTTGGACAGATGGGATGCAAGTTTCCGTGAGAAGAAATGAAGGGAGTGTACCCCTCTGGCAATTAGCTGTTGCAGTGCAGCACCAATCGTGGTGTCACTTGCATCAGTGGTGAGTGAGAGTTGTGCATCTGGAATGAGGTGGGCCAATGAGATTGTGTGTGCAAAGAAATCCTTAGCAAGTTCGAATGTGTCTTCCTTCTCCCTTCATTGTTAGGTCCCACCAGCACGTCGGTGAGGGGTGCTTGTAAGTCTACTGCTTGTGGCAGATGATGCCAGTTAAAGTTCCAAATTCCTAAGAATAAATGGAGCTCATAATAATTCTGGGGGAGGGGAAGCTGAGTGTCGGCTTGGTCCATGGTTGGCCCGATCCATGTGGCGCTATGTGCCTGAAAAAGATAACTTCTGTCTTCTGTAACATCCTAATATTAAAAAATTACTACATAAGGCCAATTTTAATGTCTAGATGGATTCATATCTCAATGGAATGATTTCTTGGAAGTTTTACATTCAGGATCTTATGAAGAAACTGCGTGCTACTGGCTTCACCATTAGAATACTCTGCGTTGTTCTCTACAATGAAACACAGAAGCTCGGTACTTTGCCTGTTGCACAAATTTACGTCTAAAATTTATGTTGTAGCTATGCGATAACCACATGAGTTCACATGCTTCCAACTACTGAGACCCATTAACAGAACAAAGATGTTAGTGTTATGTACACCAGAAAGATGAGTTTAAATATTACTTGAGAAATACGATGCTCACTCCATTAAAAGAGTGTTTTGTTGTAGGATTCTGAAATTTACCACTAAGTGGGTAGACAATGGAATCATATTTGAGAGGATGTCATTCCAGTCCACATCTGGTCATCCTAATGCAGTTTTTGTAAATCACTTAAGATGAATACTGGGATGGTTTCTTTGAAAGTGCACAGTTCATTTATTTCTCAGCCTTCCACAATTTGAACTTGTACTCTGCCTCTAATCAATTCATTGTCAGCAGGATGTCAACCTCTAAACTTCCATCCTTCTACAAACACACAATTTGTAAGTCAAACCTATAAAGTGAATGATGAACACAATGTGAAAGTGTCAACAGTATGAAGTTGTCTTCTCTCGTCGGCCCAGCAATTCTCACCATGTAATCCCCATGAGCAAACTGATATAGTTCTTTTTTCTAAACTGAGTACCATTTATTAATACCAATTTACAATTATGACTACACCCCTCGTGGTGTGTAGAAAATTACCAATGAAGACTTTTGTTCCTTTAGATGTGTTCCGTTTAAAGGGGTGCCTACAAGCTGCAAGGAATGCTCGGGCAAATCCTGGTAGAGACTGAAGATCTGCAATGCCTTAATAAGGCATTACTGAATGTGATGCCGCAAAGCAGGACTTGCCTGTAGTTAGCTTCACTTCCCCATTTCCAGGGTTCCCACAGGCAGTTTGTCCAGGCTTGTAATTTATGATGTAATTGTTTTGGTGGTTTCCCCTTCTTGTGTACACCAGGCAAAAATGTCCAAACTTTCATTTAAAATTTAACAAATGTAGGGAAACTGTCCGCACGGAGTGAAAAGTGTTAGTAGGAGATGCTAATTCTATTTTCGACAAAGGCCTTACTGGCCGAAAGCTTTATTTGTGACAGTCTATTTGTTGTGCCTATATGTGACTCGCATCTTCACTATATGGTGAGTAGCAACTTTCCTTTTCATAATATTGTTACATTTCATCATGAATTTTCCATTGTTTGATTTACACCATACATATATGTAATAAAAGTTCATTGTTATCTGAAAAGAGTGGCAGTTAATCAAATCAAATAACAGAAGAGTAATAAATCAACAAATCAAGACTAATTTGAAGCTGGCTATTACAAATGTTTAAAAGTGAAGATGCAGAAACAGGAGAAACTAGAAGATGTATTACGCAGAGGTAGGGGGGTGGGGTGGGGTGGAGATACACTTATTGAAAAGCAGATGTTCATTACTTTCATTTTGATTCCTCCAACCCTGCTCAGATTTGGGCTACTTTCATTTTATGTTACCCCACTTCCATTTAGATGTGTGTTTCTAGATGCCAATGCAGCATAATTACTGGAAATTTCCTTTCTCTATTTTGTCTGTTTCTGTATTTGGATAAGTTTATGAATTATTACATGCTTCTTAAACTGTTTTATGCACACTATGAAACTGGCTTACCACGCAGAATAGTACATTTGCTATCCTTTAGCCCATTACTGTACTGATAAGATCTTATGTTCACTTTCACGTTATAAAATACTGGTTAAGCACACAGTATACACAAGAAGCTGCTATCCAGGCAATAGGAGTATGTGTGACGTTCACACGTGGAGGGCTTTATATAAGATAAACCTCGTGTAACAAAGTCATTCATTACAGCGGGAAATTTATGTCTTTGCAGATGAGAAAAAGAAAATGTAAACCTGATTTTAGTTGACTGGAGGAAAATTCTGAGTGAAAATCTGCAATTACACTCATTTGTTAACATTAGGAATGGCCTCATAGTTCTTGGAATGGATATTTGATCAAAGAAAGAAATAAGAAATAGCAAAATCTTTAATTCTTAATGGAATAAACACTGGAAAAATAACGGAATGGCAATAGTGCTGGTGTATTTATTGCTGAAAAAAAGGAAAAAAAAAAGTATTGAGCAGTGAAATAAATACCAGTTCAGAATGAAAGATAATTTGGTGAAGACAGGCATAAAAGGTAACCATCTTCAGAGAATACCAAAGTGGCTGAACACTTCCAAGAGTCTGCAAAATTCAAATTTCTCAACTACACTGCAGTAACAGGAATCAGCTTCAATGTACCACCAAGATACGTGTGGGATATTGTATAAAACATGATCCTCACGTATCACCTTGAGTGGTATGTTGAGAAAAAAAACTTGCAATGATGACATCCTACATCTCCTCATAACAAACATGTTCGAAGTTTTGAGTTAAGTGAACAAATGGAAATAAGTCGTGACCAGAAGGCTGCTAAACCATCAACAATTACTGATTTTGGAAGAATTGTTAAGGAAGGAGGAAAATAAGTTGTAAAGTAGCTGATTATCAAGAAACTGGTGGTAAACACTGAAAGCAAAATCTGGAGGGTGTGGAAACTACATACAATGTTCTAAAGTACATACTAGATTAGTTTCTGCTGTGTGTGGTACTGTGGCACAATGATTCAATGATAATGTTAGGATGGTGCCAGAAATGTAAAGTGAGCTTCACATTCAAACAAAGCTAAAGTTTTATTGAACCCAAAAAAAAAAAAAAAAAAAAAATGAATAAAGTAAAAACCAATGTAAGGACAACTAGGTAAGAATCATTCAAAGAATATAAATGCACAATCAAGAAAGATAGCTGGACTATGATACTCTCTTTAAAAATATAGAGTATGGAACATGTGCCTACAGTTGATGTTTTTTTCTCTACTTCTGAAAAGCCTTTAATACAGTTTTGGAGTGTTACCCTGTAAACAAAATATGGGCTTACAGAAGAAGAGCCCACATATGTCTTGTTTCTCTGCCTGCCACGGAAGTGTAATCAGCAACTATGTCAGGTGGTGTTAAATATGAGATTGTGTCACAAGAAACATCCTGCGGCAGCTACGCAAGTTGTTTGAACTCTTTACGACTAATTACTGTGGAAATTTTCAGGCAGTTCTGATGGAGGAGTCCTATGACACATCCGAAGCCTATCAGAAGTAAACAAAAATAGAAGCCGAGGTTTCCAGATGGAACTCTGTCTCTTCTCACTGCCAGCAACTCACCTTTTGTAACTTCACAGGACTTTAAACTTTGACAGCCAAGTTAACTCATAGCGATTGAGGAACACTACGTAGATTGTAATTGTTCCAACCAAGAGCATCAGTGTTTGTGTCCTTTAAAACTAACAATTATCAGCAAATGCAGTAGTTTTTGTTGTAGGACAAGTTTTGTGTCCAATGTAGGTAAGTGGGGGACAGACAAAATTGGGTATGAGAATTGTCAAACATAGCATAGATTAGCCTGTTAGTTCCTACAGTCGACGGACAGTGAGATGCTTGGTGACCTAGTGGAACTGTTCACACTGCAAATTTTAGAGACACTGCAGTAGCAATGCCAGTTTAAAAAACAAACAGTGCTGCTCAAAAAGTAGCATGAGCAAAAGATGTTGCCATCACAGAACACTGAAATATCAGAAGTGCAAGGCTCATGTTAAAACACAGAAACAGAGAACGACAGCGGTGTTCCAACTGGCCTGGCAGTGAACTCTGAATATGAGAAAATATGGAACGAAAATCTGTACTTTTAATTCGAAATACACAATTTAGATAACAATCTTTTTCATTTGCTTCTAGACTATGAGGCTCAGACATTAAGTATAAGGTGCACACCTTAAAAATGAAGTGTTTTAGGTGACCATGCAAAGTAATATTTTTGAGAAATCTCACTTGATAATTAAGAGTAAATACTCGTAGCTGGGTAAGTCGTGTAAAATTTTGTAAATGGTGTTGTGATTGCTTTTTAAATGTATAATTATTTACTTATAAAACAAAATATTGCAATTTTGACCATATAGCCACAATCAAGTGTAAAATAACTGTGCCTCAGCACATGTCAAAACCTAAACATCATATGGACACGACATGACACAGAAGCTGCTTCCATCACATTGTGTTCCTCACTACAACTTCTTGTTTGGAATGCACACTTTGAATTGCATTATGAATATGTTGCTTGTATTCTACTTTATTTTTGTATGCATACATAATACTGGGTGGAGTAAATGATTTCATATTTGTTTTTGCTTCACATAAAACAGAAGTCACATAGTGTTCTGTGGACATTTGCACCCTTTCTTGAAGCTACTCCCATTTACTGAAGAACTCCATGTTAGCAGCTTTTGACACAACTGGTATTCATCTTTATGACATCTTGTCACAAAATGAATTTGTATTTCTGCTCTGAATGGTGTTGCTTCTTGCAGCTGAGTATGCTTTGTAGTCTTAGTGACTAAGGCATTCTTCTTTGCAAGTGCTAAAGACGCAACAGTAGCCACGCAAATGTGTTCACACATTGTTAACAGGTACTACATTTTAGCAGAAAGCAATGTACAACAATCATCCTCCCCCTCCAATGAAAATTTAAAAGCATGTAGTATACACACTCACATTTTCATCACTGGATCTACTAAAGCTTACTAAATGTCGTATCATTCAGTATGGTAGAAGCATGTTCACACTATATCACATACAAATATGCACTTTGATGTAGAATATTTTTGCTTCATTATAGTACTTGGCACAATAGCAACATACTAAGACTAAAATGCATACAAGGAGCAACACCTTTCAAAGCATAAGTACATACTCAATCTGTGGCAAGATTTCAAAAGTTGAATACCAATTCTGTCAAAAGCTGTTAACAAAGAGTTCTCCATTAAATGTGAGAAAGTATGAAAAACGGATGAAATATGCTTACAACAGATTTAAATAGAGCAGTTCACATGGATTCATAGGCAGGAACAAATATTCCCAGAACACTATGTGATGAAACCATCTTCTGTCTCAAAACCAAATTTGGAATCATTTACTCCACCCAATATTACCAATGCGAGCAAAAATCAAGCACAATATGAGCAATTTATCGCGCAATTCATAAGAGTGCAATACACATACAAAGGTTTTAATAAGGAACACAATGTTGTGAAAACATCATCTGTTTCAAATTAAATCAAAACAAATATTAAAGACTAAAATCACCCAATAAGAAATCGAGATGATAGATTTGGTAAGCCCGCAACACTCCAAGTGGCCTGGCAGCAAACCAAGATCATGTTACTGGCAGTCTCTATATGAGTTTCACCCTTGTGGTTTCCATTCTAGAAACAGTAGTAGCAAGAGCTGCTATTGCATCAAAATATTAAAGCATGGAAAAATCTGCTGCAATGTACGATCTCAGACTTCATCACCAGCTTAACCAGCACTTATCCGTTTTTCAATATTTGACAGCAGTAAAGTAGTATGCCTCACACCTTCATAACTCACAGCAGGTCATGCCTGCTATTTAAAAGGATGGGCGTTCAGTCTTTATCAGGTACTGCCTGCAAGCATGAGCCCTCAATTTTCACTCTTGAGGAACCCATCAACATGCTTTCCCCTACAATGACTGGCATGTACATATTGTGTCCAAGCAATTGTGTATTTTTCTTTTTCTTTCCCAGTTCACCAATCACCTGGACACCCAGCACATTATAAAGCCTAAGTCAATACTGATGGCATGTCTACATTAGCTTTGGGTGAGCTAAATGATACACTATCATCATCATACAGGCTAACCTGGTACAAAATGCCTTTGTGTTAGATGGCTGTGCCTATCACTCTCAGTTTACATGACGCTACTCTTGACAGTGTGTTGAATACTGCATAATCCTTGGAGTTAGTGTAAAGAGCTGAAGTGCCGACAATGCCAGAAATACCACCTACCAAACATCACCACCTCACTGCCCCTGGAGCTACGCCAGAGCACAGTCCATCCTGACAGAATCATCGAGCACTGCCATCACAACTGAGTGACTTGTCCAATCACCAAACTGTCTGTGGTAGCTGGGATCATCTCGCAGCTGCCTTTCATGGTGCCAGCAGTCAAGACACTCAGATCCCATCACTGATGTAATTCAAAGCCATGCACATTGTGCCTTCTCTCACCAAATGCTATTTCCGAAATGAATAAATGTATGAATTGAATCCTTGGAAGTTGGACCACCTTCGCTTCCAGTACACTACCATTTTTTTAAGCTGGATGGAGCTGATTGCCGTAGATTTGATGCTCCCACTTATCTCAAATAGTAAAAATGTTACCGATTCTGTTAGAAGTGATAACTTGAAGTTTAACATGTCTGTCGACATAAAAGTTTTCTGGGTGTGGTACCACGTCATAATGTATAAAACTACTGCTGGAGAGTTTTATACATTATGACGCGTTACCACACCCAGAAAACTTTTATGTCAACTGACTCTGGCTGTGGAAGTCTACGCAATTATATTTAACATGTCTTTTCCACTGAATAACAGTTGGAGGGCATTATTTCTGACAATCATTAACAATACCATTCCCGTGCTTTCACTGGCTTAGCTACAGTATTCTTATTGGCATCTGCTGTCTTCCATGTAAGGTATGACAGTTATTATTTACTGCAATAATAACAGAATTGAAAGGTAACAATGATACCTAAATATGACTGTTATTGGGTGACAATCCTGCACAGAAGGTGGTTTCATCAGGAAACAGCTGTGAAAAGTAGAAAGATGTACAGATGGTTAACCACTGGAGTCAAGACTGGCTGCTGATCTCCAACACGTTAAATGATAATCAGTTTTATCCAAAAAGGCCCAAATATGATTAAGTACACCATCACTTAATGATCCTTGGAATCAATCACACAATATAATACTGAGAAACATGAGGCTGCTGAGCACATAAGTTAAATTGTGGCAAATGCCAGAGATGTGTATTTTTTTCCCCATTGGTGGTGATCAGGGGATTTTAGCCAGTCTTCTGGCTGGCTTGATGTGGCTGATCATTACTTTCTCTTCTGTGCCAATACCTTCACCTCACAGTAGCACTTACACCCTATATTTCCAATTATTTGTTGTATATATTCTAATCTCTGTATTCCATTACAATGTTTGTCCTCTATGTCTTCCATCAGTACCATGAAAGTTATTCCTTGTTATCTTAACACATATCCTATCATCTGACCCTTCTGCAAGTCAATGTTTCCCAAATATTCCTTTCATCATCAATTTTGTATTAAAAAAACTCTTGATTTCTTATCTTATTCATCCACTCAGTTTTCAACATTCTGCAACAGCACATCTCCAATACTTTGATTCTCTTCGTTTTGGTTCACCTGCAGTCCGTGATTCACTTCTACAAGATGTTTTGTTCAAAATGTACGTTCTCAGATTTTTGTCTCGCAGATAATGTCGTATTTTTTCATCTGTGCTAATTCATGTGTTGTGGCCTCCTCACTTCATACATCTTGTGTTATTTTCTTTACAAGGAAGCAGAATTCCTTCACTTCATGCACTCTATGGTCTTCAGTTTTGATGCTAAGTTTGTCACTAACCTCATAACTGATATTTCCCATTACTTCTGTCCATTTCTGTGTTCAGTAACCTGTTCAGTCCATTCAATGGATCCTGTAACACTTTCTCATTTTCAGAGAGGATATTAATGTCATCATAAAATCTTTCGTTACCATCCTTTCACGCTGAATTTTAATCCAACTTTTTGTTATTTCCTTCATACAGTTTGGGCAGCAGAAAAGAAAAAGTGCATCCCTTCATTATGTCCATTTTAATCTGAGCACCTCTCTCTTGGTCTGCCATCCTTCTTTTTCCCCTCTTTGTTCTTGCGCATCTTGTATATTACCTGTCCTTCCCTATAGCATACATCTAGTTTTATGAGGATTTCAAACATATTGCACCTCCTTGTGTGTGGAATGCTTTATCTAGGTTGACAAATTCTTGTGTTTTGATTTTTCTTGCATCCATTATCAAGTAAAACATCATTATCTTTCCTAAAGCCAAACTGATTCACTTAACAGATCCACAATTTTCTTTTCCATTCTTCTGCCTATTATGGTCAGCAACTCATATGCATGAGCTGTAAAGCTTATTGTGCAGCAATTATTGCATTTATCTACTCCTCATTATCTTCAAGATTGTATAAATGATATTCTTTCTAAGTCCAATAGTACAACTCAATTCTTGTAGATTCTTAATACTAATTTGAGCAATCATTTGGCTGTCACTGCTGTCAATCATTTCAGAAACTCCAAAGGAACATTGTTTATCCATCTGCCTTGTTTCACTGCAAGTCTTCCAAAATTCTACTGAACTGACTAATACTGGATCCAAACTGAAACCAATTTCTTCTCCTACCATGTTCATGAACAATTCCTTCCCCTTCTAGAGACCTTCAGTGTCCTATCTCCATATACCTATCTCTCCTTTGCATAAGACATTAGCATATTTTTAGCACTCTTAACATAGACAACTTCGGTTTTAAATTTTCTGATTGTTATTTTAATTTTCCTATATACTGAATCAATCCTTTTGACAATAATGCCCTTTTTGAATTCTTCACATTTTTTCTGTAACCATTTCACTTTTGCTTCCTTGTTCTGTGTAATGATTTTCTAAGTCTAGTACGCATGGGTTTTAAACAGCATACCTTAGGAGCTATGAGCACTACTTCACCTTCAGTACTTTGAAACAACCTTTGCAACCTCTTTCCTTTCCACATTTTGAGAGATGGTAATATCGACTAAAACAAGGAAAAATGCCCAGTAAACATGGGCTCTACAGTGCATACCTTAAGAGCTATGAGCATTTGTTCACCTTCACTATTGCGAAACTTATCTCTTTTACTGACCAAGCAGCTCTTAAGGTGCGCATTTTAGAGCACATGTTTACTGGACAACTTTTCTCTCCTCTGAAAATATGGAAAGCAAAGAGATTGCAGTAGTGGTGATTTGTTTCACAGTATCAAAGATTGAGAAGTGCTCATAGTTCTTAAGGTATGCATTTCAGAGCCCATTTTTACAGGACTTCTGTGTTTGTCACTGAATACTGACAAATCCTCTAGGGATACACGAGGTGTTTTCAAAAAGTAGGGTGGCTTCATATTTTTATGAAAAAATATTTATTTATTCATCAATATTCACGTTGTCCCCTTCAGATAAAATACACTCATGCCAACACTTCCTCCAATCCTCAAAGCACTTGTCACAAGCACTTTTTGGTACAGCTTTGAGTACTTCCAGCGATGCAGTTTTCATTTCCTAAATGATTGAAAATCTTTATCCTTTCATAGGTCTCTTCAGTTTTGGGAACACGAAAAAGTCGCAGGGGGCCCGATCCGGTGAATATGGTGGCTGAGGCACGATTGTTGTGTTGTTTTTGGCCAAAAAAATGTCTCCCACGCAACAACGAATGAGCAGGTGCACTGTCGTGATGCAAAAGCCATGAATTGTATTTCCGTAATACCGGACATTTTTTGCGTATTGCTTCTTGCAAACGGCACATAACATCAAGGTAATACTCGTTATTGATCGTACAACCTTGAGACAAAAATTCATGATGCACCAGGTCACAGTAATTAAAAAAAAAAAGTAAGCAAAATTTTGACATTTGATTGAACTAGGCATGCTTTTTTGGTCTTGGCTCTTGGGGATGCTTCCATTGGGACGATTGGGTTTTGGTTTCGACGTCATAACCATAATCCCATGTTTCGTCACCAGTTATGACCCTTTTGAGCAAATCTGGATCATCATTGACGTCGTTCAAGAGTTCCTGAGTGATGCTCATGTGATGGTGCTTCTGATCAAGACAGAAGTTTTGGAACAGACTTCGCTGACACACATCTAATACCCAAAACATCTGAAAAATTGTATGACATGAGCTGACCAATATGCCAACATTCTCAGCAACTTCTCTTACAGCAATTTGATGATTTTCCAAACCAATTTTCTTCACAGCTTCCACGTTATCACCTGTGGTTGTTGTGCTGTAGCATCCAGAGCGAAGTTCATCATTGGCATCTTCTCGGCCATCTTGGAAGAGCTTGTACCACTTTTAAACTTTTTTTTTTTACTTTGAGCAGACTCACTGTATGCCATTGTCAACATTTCAAGTGTTTTAGAGCACTTGATTCCATTTTTCACACAAAATTTGATGCAAATTCCTTATGCCATTTTTTATAATTAAAAAAAAAAAAAAATCGACGAGCACACTAAAACACGTGTATCCTTTCTACCTGTCGTAAACAAATGACATATGCTGTACACTTGAAACTGTGAAGATATGTTTGGGACAAGTGTACCAACATAAGGAAAAAAAAAAGTTCGATAATCAAATGTACATTACCCCCGCAATTTGAAAAGTCACCTTACTTTTTGAACAGCCCTTGTTACTACAATGGCAGTCAATTTTACAGTAACAGTTTTAAAGTACAGCTTTTTCCTTTATATTCCACAATTCCTTATAAATAACTCCAAACGATAACTAGCTGAATCATATTCCAAGACAACATGTTCTACAGTTGCACCCAAACATCTACATCTACATCTACATTTATACTCCGCAAGCCACCCAACGGTGTGTGGCGGAGGGCACTTTACGTGCCACTGTCATTACCTCCCTTTCCTGTTCCAGTCGCATATGGTTCGCGGGAAGAACGACTGTCTGAAAGCCTCCGTGTGCGCTCTAATCTCTCTAATTTTACATTCGTGATCTCCTCGGGAGGTATAAGTAGGGGGAAGCAATATATTCGATACCTCATCCAGAAACGCACCCTCCGAAACCTGGCGACCAAGCTACACCGCGATGCAGAGCGCCTCTCTTGCAGAGTCTGCCACTTTGAGTTTGTTAAACATCTCCGTAACGCTATCACGGTTACCAAATAACCCTGTGGCGAAACGCGCCGCTCTTCTTTGGATCTTCTCTATCTCCTCCGTCAACCCGATCTGGTACGGATCCCACACTGATGCGCAATACTCAAGTATAGGTCGAACGAGTGTTTTGTAAGCCACCTCCTTTGTTGATGGACTACATTTTCTAAGGACTCTCCCAATGAATCTCAACCTGGTACCCGCCTTACCAACAATTAATTTTATATGATCATTCCACTTCAAATCGTTCCGCACGCATACTCCCAGATATTTTACAGAAGTAATTGCTACCAGTGTTTGTTCTGCTATCATATAATCATACAATAATGGACCCTTCTTTCTATGTATTAGCAATACATTACATTTGTCTATGTTAAGGGTCAGTTGCCACTCTCTGCACCAAGTGACTATCCGCTGCAGAGCTTCCTGCATTTCGCTACAATTCTCTGTATATTACAGCATCATCCGCGAAAAGTCGCATGGAATTTCCGAGACTATCTACTAGGTCATTTATATATATTGTGGAAAGCAATGGTCCCATAACACTCCCCTGTGGCACGCCAGAGGTTACTTTAACGTCTGTAGACGTCTCTCCATTGATAACAACATGCTGTGTTCTGTTTGCTAAAAACTCTTTAATCCAGCCACACAGCTGGTCTGATATTCCATAGGCTCTTACTGTGTTTATCAGGCGACAGTGCGGAACTGTATCGAACGCCTTCCGGAAGTCAAGGAAAATAGCATCTACCTGGGAGCCTGTATCTAATATTTTCTGGGTCTCATGAACAAACAAAGCGAGTTGGGTCTCACACGATTGCTGTTTCCGGAATCCATGTTGATTCCTACATAGTAGATTCTGGGTTTCCAAAAACGACATGATACTTGAGCAAAAAACATGTTCTAAAATTCTACAACAGATCGACATCAGAGATATAGGTCTATAGTTTTGTGCATCTGCTCGACGACCCTTCTTGAAGACTGGGACTACCTGTGCTCTTTTCCAATCATTTGGAACCTTCCGTTCCTCTAGAGACTTGCGGTACACGGCTGTTAGAAGGGGGGCAAGTTCTTTCGCGTACTCTGTGTAGAATCGAATTGGTATCCCGTCAGGTCCAGTGGACTTTCCTCTGTTGAGTGATTCCAGTTGCTTTTCTATTCCTTGGACACTTATTTTGATGTTAGCCATTTTTTCGTTTGTGCGAGGATTTAGAGAAGGAACTGCAGTGCGGTCTTCCTCTGTGAAACAGCTTTGGAAAAAGGTGTTTAGTATTTCAGCTTTACGCGTGTCATCCTCTGTTTCAATGCCTTCATCATCCCGAAGTGTCTGGATATGCTGTTTCGATCCACTTACTGATTTAACGTAAGACCAGAACTTCCTAGGATTTCCTGTCAAGTCGGTACATAGAATTTTACTTTCGAATTCACTGAACGCTTCACGCATAGCCCTCCTTTTGCTAACTTTGACATCGTTTAGCTTCTGTTTGTCTGAGAGGTTTTGGCTGCGTTTAAAGTTGCAGTGAAGCTCTCTTTGCTTTCGTAGTAGTTTCCTAACTTTGTTGTTGTACCACGTGGGTTTTTCCCGTCCCTCACAGTTTTACTCGGCACGTACCTGTCTAAAACGCATTTTACGATTGCCTTGAACTTTTTGCATAAACACTCAACATTGTCAGTGTCAGAACAGAAATTTTCGTTTTGATCTGTTAGGTAGTCTGAAATCTGCCTTCTATTACTCCTGCTAAACGGATAAAGCTTCCTCCCTTTTTTTATATTCCTATTTACTTCCATATTCAGGGATGCTGCAATGGCCTTATGATCACTGATTCCCTGTTCTACACGTACAGAGTCGAAAAGTTCGGGTCTGTTTGTTATCAGTAGGTCCAAGATGTTATCTCCACGAGTCGGTTCTCTGTTTAATTGTTCGAGGTAATTTTCGGATAGTGCACTCAGTATAATGTCACTCGATGCTCTGTCCCTACCACCCGTCCTAAACATCTGAGTGTCCCAGTCTATATCTGGTAAATTGAAATCTCCACCTAAGACTATAACATGCTGAGAAAATTTATGTGAAATGTATTCCAAATTTTCTCTCAGTTGTTCTGCCACTAATGCTGCTGAGACGGGAGGTCGGTAAAAGGAGCCAATTATTAACCTAGCTCGGCTGTTGAGTGTAACCTCCACCCATAATAATTCACAGGAACTATCCACTTCTACTTCACTACAGGATAAACTACTACTAACAGCGACGAATACTCCACCACGGGTTGCATGCAATCTATCCTTGCTAAACACCGTCTGTACCTTTGTAAAAATTTTGGCAGAATTTATCTCTGGCTTCAACCAGCTTTCTGTACCTATAACGATTTCAGCTTCGGTGCTTTCTATCAGCGCTTGAAGTTCCAGTACTTTACCAATGCAGCTTCGACAGTTTACAATTACAATACCGATTGCTGCTTGGTCCCCGCATGTCCTGACTTTGCCCCGCACCCGTTGAGGCTGTTGCCCTTTCTGTACTTGCCCAAGGCCATCTAACCTAAAAAACCGCCCAGCCCACGCCACACAACCCTTGCTACCCGTGTAGCTGCTTGTTGCGTGTAGTGGACTCCTGACCTATCCAGCGGAACCCGAAACCCCACCACCCTATGGCGCAAGTCAAGGAATCTGCAGCCCACACGGTCGCAGAACCGTCTCAGCCTCTGATTCAGAACCTCCACTCGGCTCTGTACCAAAGGTCCGCAGTCAGTCCTGTCGACGATGCTGCAGATGGTGAGCTCTGCTTTCATCCCGCTAGCGAGACTGGCAGTCTTCACCAAATCAGATAGCTGCCGGAAGCCAGAGAGGATTTCCTCCGATCCATAGCGACACACATCATTGGTGCCGACATGAGCGACCACCTGCAGATGGGTGCACCCTGTACCCTTCATGGCACCCGGAAGGACCCTTTCCACATCTGGAATGACTCCCCCCGGTATGCACATGGAGTGCACATTGGATTTCTTTCCCTCTCTTGCTGCCATATCCCTAAGGGGCCCCATTACGCGCCTGACGTTGGAGCTCCCAACTACCAGTAAGCCCACCCTCTGCGACCGCCCGGATCTTGCAGACTGAGGGGCAACCTCTGGAACAGGACAAGCAGCCATGTCAGGCCGAAGATCAGTATCAGCCTGAGACAGAGCCTGAAACTGGTCGTCAGACAAACTGGAGAGGCCTTCCGTTCAGCCCTCCGGAATGTCTTTCGCCCCCTGCCACACCTTGAGACGACCTCTCACTCTACCACAGGTGAGGGATCAGCCTCAATGCGGGCAGTATCCCGAGCAACCACAGTCGTAGTCCGATCGGGGGATGCGTGGGACGAGCTGGCCGTCTCCGACAAACCCCATCCGGACCCCCACAGTGATGCCCATTGGCAACAGCCTCAAGCTGTGTGACCGAAGCCAACACTGCCTGAAGGTGGGAGCGAAGGGATGCCAACTCAGCCTGCATCCGAACACACCAGTTGCAGTCCCTATATATGCTAAAAACTGTTGTGCAAGGAACATCTGAACTAATCTACAGAGAGCGCAAACAAATCGACACAAAATTTAAATGGTTATTAAAATACAAGATTGCCTAGTAAATGCAGTAATGCTGCTACTTGCGCATTGCTGACACACTGCTCAGCGGCGGAAGGAGACTACGCGATTTTACACTATTTGGGTACTAAAACGCGATGCTACAACTGTCACATACTATAATACGCCAGAAATTTATGAATTAAACAATGCAAGTACCAAAAACACGCAAAGAAATTAAGAATTAAACTATGTAACAAATGAGTGAGCTAGGAGTATACGAGTTGCTGCTGCAGCTGCTTATCCAACGGCGGCAGGGAGCACACTCCCTGAGTTTTAAGAGTGAAGCTTCAACAACATTAGGTTAAATGTACTTTTCATACCATAGATCCATAGTGAGGAGGTTCTCAAGAATGTAGGACATGAAAGAAAGCAAGAAAACAATACATATTTACACAGATAAAGAAAATATACTGATGTATCTTCCACAGATCCCAAGTGAAATGGTTCTCATGGATGTGGAATAAGTAAAAGAAAAAACTTGAATATCTCATCATTTATTAGGTAAGAACAAAACACATAAATGTGTAATACACTGAAATCCATATAATAATTCTCAGGATATTGTAGCCATCAACATCAAAGAGCAAAATATGTTACAGCATTTATTTAATCTTTGTGAGGAAGAAGTGAAAAACAGCCAAATCAGTTGCAATAGTAAAAAGATTTATTTAAACCCTTTAACCTAGGTTCTGAGGTATTTGAAAACGTCTTCTTCAGACGAATCAATGACTGATAGCTGTTTGGGAATTTTAAAAGAAATTTCCATTTTTTTGGCGACATCCTGTGAACTTTGGACAGGCATAAACTTTAAAATCTTTAACACGGTTGGAACTACTGTAGAATGCAGTCTTCTTAAGGAAGAAGTGAACAACAGCAAATCAGTTGTAAGAGTAAAATGGTTTGTTAAAACCTCTTGACATAGGTTTTGCTATCTTTAAAAAAAGTGTGACTTTTTACAGGTATCAAAACCTACGTCAACATGTTTTAATAAATCTTTTTACTATTGCAACTGATTTAGCTGTTTTTCAGCTCTTCCTCACATAGACTGCATTCTACTATTGCTGCCTTCAGCCATGTTAAAGATTTTAAAACATTTATTTACTTTGATCACATTATTGCACTGAAGATGTACAAGTCAGATTTTTAAGTAAACTCATTATTTGATATTATTTTAGTATATACACATCAGTCGGTTCTACTAACAAATTCATAAGTAGACTAGGAGTCTGCCGCCAATAAATCCTTTAGGCTCATCATAAATGAACTTTAGTAGCTGTTAAATTTTTTACAGCTGCTGACAAATCACTAAAAATGTGTATTCCTGACTAATGGACGCCTTTCTGGACCAAAGTGACCTTTATAATCTTTCTGAAGATTATTCTTATTTCTAGTACTGATTCCATGAAGTAAGCTGTTACTTTAGAAAAGAGAGATATTATTTATGATCAAATTTCCGAATTTTATACAACATTACTTAAAAACTGTCTTGACTGCAGCCAATGTTAACTTCTGACTGGTTTTGGCCTTTTAACTATGATCCATCATCAGGGTTTGCACCATCTGGATGACGGCGATGGCGCCTGACCCGCTGTGGTGACTACCGTTACAGGGACTGAAGGCCTCCGCAGCACATCAGGTGCCATCGTCGTCATCCAGAGGGTGCAGACTCTGATGATGGCCCGTAATTAAGAGGCCAAAACCGGTTAGAAGTTAACATCGGCTGCAATCCAAACTGTTTTTCAATAATTTTATGATCAATTTCATTAAGGACTAAATCTGTTGGGAAGCAGTAGTTAGTAACCCCAGCTCCATGAACAGGCTTGTGCAGGATGTTCTTGCATTAACACCACAAATAGTTTGAATTACACTTTTTTTGGACTTGCAAACTCTAGCTTGGCTTGATGAGCTACCCCAAAAAGGTCCCATATGACACTATGGATTAAAAGTACGTAAAGTGTGATAACTTTTATTTTTATGTCACCAAAACCACCACGCTGTAAATGAAAATGTTTTTAGGAGCTTCAGAAATTCTGTAGTATGCTCCTCCTAATTGAATTAATTACCAAGCTGTAATCCGAAGAATTTAACATTGTGAGCCTCTTCTATCTGCTTCTCCTCATATTTCAGGCATATAAAGCGAAAGGCAACTTCTTAGAAGTTTCGAACAGCATATGCTGTGCTGTTTCAAAGTTTAATGACAAAGAATTGGATAGAAGCCATTTATTAGTGTCCTTGAAAATTTCATTAGCCGATTTTTCTAAAACTATATTTGTTTTGGTATTTCTTGCAATGTTTGTATCATCTGCAAACGAAACCAATTTGGCTTCTGGTAACATTCCTGGTGAAATGTCACTGGTATATACAAGAAAAAGCAAGGGCCCTAAGATGGAGCCTCCTGGGGCACACATGTAATTAGTTTCCAGTTGGATGATATCTGATAGATTAATACAGGACTCTTCCCTAGTGACACCCTTCACCTCCTGCCAGTGAGATACAATTTGAACCAGTTTTCTGACCGAGCGAGGTGGCGCAGTAGTTAGCACACTGGACTCGCATTTGGGAGGGCGACGGTTCAATCCCGCGTCCGGCCATCCTAATTTAGGTTTTCTGTGATTTCCCTAAATCGCTTTAGGCAAATGCCGGGATGGTTCTTTTCACAGGGCACGGCCGACTTCCTTCCCTAATCCGACGAGACCGATGACTTCGCTGTTCGGTCTCTTCCCCCAAATCAATCCAATCCAATCCAGTTTTCCGCACTTCCTGTTAAACTGTAATATTCCAATTTACTTAAAAGATATTGGGATTTACACAGTAAATTGCCTTTGAGAGATTACGAAATATAATAGTAGGTTGTAATTTATCGTCTTAAGAGTTAACTACATTTTCAAGGTAAGAGTAAACAGCCTTTTCAACATCGGTTCCCTTTACAAATCTGAAACGTGACTTTGACGTTATATTATTTGCAGTCAGATTGTTAAGAAGCCGATTTTGTATTACCTTTAGCAAAATTTCTGAGAATGCTGGCAAAATTGAAATTTGACAGTATAACTGTATCTTCTGTCTCAGACAAAGGCTTAACTTCTGCATATTTCAACCATTTGGGAAATGTTCCACTGGTAAATAACTGGTTATACATATAACTTAATATGTTACCAAACTCACAAGCACACTCTTCAATCAGCTTTGTTCATATTTTGTTTAGATTTTAAAAATTTTATAGTGTACATTACTTTTACTGGTGCACTGAGGGTCATATTCATATTACTGATTTATTTGTTAATTGCTAGTCTGATACATTCCATGGCAGCATCTACTGAACCTGACAATCCCATCTATTCAGTAACATTTATGAAATGCTTATTAAAAAGTTTTGCAACCCTGCACACATACTTCACCGTGTATCATTTATTCTTAATGCTGTGTACCACTCTTCACACGTGGTTCTACCAGTCTCCTCTTTCACCACACCCCACATTGTCTTTATTTTGTTATCTGATGTGATAATCTTTTCCTCATAATGCATTTGCCTTACTGTCCTCATTACTGTCTTTAACACTTTGCATTATGTCTTGTAATGAGAGACAGAATCAGCATCAGAGCTGCTTCTGACAGACAGATACAGTTTCCTTTTTGTTTTACAAGATACCTTTGCTCCTTGCACAATCTTTGTACATTTGGGTTACTTTTTGGGAGGAAAAAGCTTTCAAATGTGATAACAACTTAGAATCATATTTTTCATTCATACCATGAAGACTGTATACATCACTCCAGTCCACCATCTCATCTCATCTCATGTGTTTCAGAAGTTTCCTAAAATAATCATTTTTGGCTTATTGATTATCCTCATGTACTCAGGTTTAGTAACTTTTATATCCTGATTGGTATTAACATTTAACGAAAGGAACTGCATGTCACAATCATAGAAGACATTGACTAGAGGTTTTGTAATGTAACACTATGAATGACTTTGAGACATTAGCTATCTTGGCTGGGAACCTTAAAGTAGGAAATAGTTGAATGATAATGTTATTAAATATAATAAATTCTTACTGGAAGATTTTTTTTAAGAAAATCTACATTAAGATCTCCAGCAACCACTATTTTCTGTAGTTTTTTAATTTTTTTACTGTTAAACAGGCCAACAAAGTACGGAGGCCATTTTTCAGCAGACTAAAATTACCTGCAGATGCACAGCATACACTGAGTACTATAAAGAATTTATTATGAAATTCTACTTCTGTAACACATGCTTCCATATGCTGTTCTAAACAAAATTTACGAATGACTGTTCTTAAATTTATGACAATTCCTGATGAATATGGCAACTGATCCAGTCTTCATTTCTGTTCTACAGAAGTTAGATGCCAACTTAAATCATGTTACACTTAATACCCCTGCACCAGTGATCACGAAGTTCAGATACTCGGAGAAGTAGATTATATCAACTAATGACTAATTCATTGATGAAGAAAAGTATGACAGTTCATTAATTTTACTTCTCACCCCTTGAATACTGTGATGCGATAAAGATAGCTGCTATATCACAATGACAGATATAATTGGGTAGAAACGACATTTTTGATGATTGTTGAAAATTTTTCAATCAATAGCTGTTTGTACTGATGCAGTGTGCCAGAATTGATTCTCTCTTTCCTCAAACTGAAGGTTTATTTTAATCTTCACTTCTCTTTAAACTTTAACATTAAGGAAAGGATAGACTGCTAGAGTAGGTGTTATGTCACAGACAGACATAATGAAAAAGAATGCTAGAAATGTTCAGAGGTGTTATGAAGCAGACACGCACAATGAAAAAAAGCACTAGAAATATTCAGCTTTTCGACTAAATCCTTCATCAGAAGCACAAAAAACACACACACACACACACACACACACACTCTGCCACAGTCTTCTCTGGGCCCTAAGGCCAATTTAGTTGAGCCTTAGCACCTGCAGATGACAGTGGTGATATCTGTGCAAGTCATGCCTGTGTGTTTGTTTTCTACTTCTGATAAAGGACATAGTCTGCAAGCGGAACAGCATTCTTTTCATTGCGACTATGTGACTCACTGTCCCCTGTATATGACGAGAAGCAACCTATACTTTCTATATTGTTTTTATTCCCTCTTGGACATTCTATCGTTTGACTTTGCTTGAAACTTTGTTTCTTTCTGTCTGCGGGAGGGGGGGGGGGGGGAAGAGGAAAGGGGTAGGGGGGAAGGAGGAGTGACAGCAAGAAAAAGTGTTGTAGAAGTTTAAAACTAGGTGTAAAGTTAGTTGCAACTAACTAAATGCTGTCTGCTGTCATTTTCAAATACTGGATGAAAATAGTCTCCTTTTTAACCTTCACCCCTCTATGAGGTAGTGGATCTTGCTCCCACAGTGCTTCTTTCCAGAGAGCAAATGATATGTTTACAAAGGTTGGTTGAACTTAATCCAGTGGTTTAGGAGATGTGGAACATACATCCACTTTTGTAATACAGATGGACATGTCGTCAGCTGGCACTAGGAGTTCTTGTATTGGCAATCAGTAAGGCAACACCAGTCTTAAATAATGTTACTTACAATATTTTTAATTTGCAAGTATGCATTTAATTATCTGTCATACTAAAATTAAAATAACTTTTCTAAATACAGATACAGCTACACAAACATTCAGTATCGCTGTATCAATAAAGTAGATTACAACCTAGAAGGTGGAGGAGTAGAACACAGGTGAGAGGAAATGGGCTCAAAAAGTAAGTTACACTTGATTATTCCAACGCAAAAATTTTATTGATTACAGCAGTACAACAAAATATATTGTCACTAAAACATTGTTTTTTGCAATAAATTTACTCCTCATATATTGCAGTCTTTTAAGTGCTTGACAACATGAATCCACTCCAAATGCAAGGCCACTGGAGGAGCATCATTTGCATCTGAAGGTAAATTATCAACCTCAGGAACATTACTGCACTGACAGGTGCATACTTGCACTGTTAAAGTGCCACATGCTGCTGCATATATCAGTGAGAGCTCTGTGGAAAAACGTTATGTTGCACCTATAATGCATTTTGCCTGTCAAAAGACGTTTCGCAATATCGAAGTTGAACAATGAATCTTCTCAACTTATAACCAACACCTGGTTTTCAAAGCTCTGCCCAAAAACAACATCAACATCTACACACTGTAACCCACAGTGAAGTGCTTAGCACAGGGTACATCCCATTTTATCAAGTATTATGTTTTTTTTCCATCCCGTTCACGTATCATCAGAAGGAAGAATAATTGTGTACATATCTCCTTGTGTGCTGTAATTAATTGAATCTTGTCCTCACAATCGCTATGAAACTGTGTAAGGGTTCTTGGAATAGTTTATGTCAATTAAGTTTCTTCAGCATCTCTGTGGCACTCTCCCATGGGTCAAAAAAATCTGTGACCATTCGTGCTGCACTTCTCTGTACACACTCAATATCCTGTAAGTCCTAAATGATATGGATCCCACACTCTTGAGCAATATTCTAGGATGGGTTGCAAGAGTTATTTGTAAACAATCTACTTTGTACACTGATTACATTTCTCCACTATTCTACCAATAAACTGAAGTCTGCCCACAACTGAGCCTACAAGATCATTCCATTTCATATCACTACAAAGTTTTACACCCAGGTAGTTGTATGAGTTAAATGATTCCAACTGGGACTCACTAATATTATAGTCCTAGGGAACTACATCATCTTGTTTAGTAAAGTGCACAATTTTACATTTCTGAAAATTGAAAGCAAGTTGCCAATTTTGCACAACTTTGAAATTTTATGAAGATCTGATTGAATATTTATGCAGCTTCTTTCAGACAATACTTCATTATAGATAACTGCATACAATCTATTGTTGCTATTAACATTGACTGCAAGGTCATTAATATACAAAATGAACAGCAGGGGACTCAACACTTCCCTCCTGGGGCACACCAAGTTGCTTCTAAATCTGCCAATAACTTGCCATTCAAGACAACTTGTCTAGCAATAAGAATCTGCACATTAATTGTATCTCTTGTCATAACTCTCAAATAGAAATACAATAATAAAGTTCTCTATGTATTGTGCAAATCTGTCAATTTCTAACACAAGCTCAGGGTGTATCCCCCTTATTTCATCTAAAGGTGCATTTACAACCAATGCTTCGTTATTCATCTGAATGTGAAAGGGATTTTGGCCACATGCATCATACAGTGTCTCATACTTCAGTTACGTGGGATGTTTCCAACTGATGCTCAGCTCTTGTCTCCATTCTGTAATAGAATCCTTATTCTGAGAACACTGGTTTCCCTCTTGAAGGTCAGGATATTAAATGTGTTCTGCGCATGAACCACTGTTGCTCCACAGTTGTCATATATTTTGGGCGACAAGTGTAACTTACTTTTTGAATTCTCCTTGCAACTGAAACAGAAATGTTACCCATTTCATAAATGTGAATTGAAGGGTAATCAATACATTATTACTAAGTAAATGATATTTCTTATTATGAGGGGCATTCGGAAATGATTTACAACAGCAGCTTTTTGTACCTTATTTATTAATGAGCAAGTGTCAATGTACATGGGATCTCTCAATACACTCCCAATGACGACATACTGCTGCCACCTTTCTTGCAACTTCATTATTGCATCACAGAACCACTGTTTTGGGGTATTATGCACCCACTGGTGGACAGCTGCCTGCAATTCTTTGTTGCTGCTGATACCCTTACCTGATAGCACATCCTTCACATGTTTCTGTTGGAGTGACACTCAGTGAATATGGTAGGTGTAGCACAGCAATGAATCCCAGCGATGTTGACTTTGTAGTTGTGGAATTGCTGGTATTGGGCCATGCCCTATCGTGCTAAAGGGCGTTCCTTTCACAAATGTCTCTGTTGCCTTTGCTGAATCCTACATCTAAATCACGTAAGGGTGTCACGGTATAACCTGCTGTTGACATAACCGCAATGTTCCTGCAGACTGCGGTTTTTTGAAGACAATTTACACTCTTACTTGCAGTTTCCCTTCTACTAGCAAACTCAGCAATCCAGTTGTAAACCGTCTCTTAGCAGGTACTTCTTGACCACATGCCACCATTAAATATTTACAAATATTTGTTGTTTTTCACTACTTCCTTCCACAAAAACCATATGGTTCATCTTTGTCCATGATAGTCAACTTCCATCTTGTTCATAGCTTTTTCTATTTAACAACAAACAAGTGCCGTCCTTTCACTATACACAGTGTTCACAACTGTCATCTAGTGTCTGCGTGGTGTACCTACTAGAATTAGTTCATTGTCTTACAAGAGGATGTATCTACAGTTTCAGTGTAATTTGTAAAAGACAAATGTAAATCATTTCCAAACGCCTTTGGTGACAAGTGTGGCTACAATCGTCTTTGTTGGGCAAGAAGACCATTTTTTTCCATGTTTAATGTTAACAGTTGGGATCACCTGCACGAATATAACTTAATGCATCTACTCTCAAACAAAGTGATTATATGTATCACATAAAACACAACTATTTTTCCCAACTATATTTAGAATTGGGAAAAAGCAATATCATAAGCTCATATATCATATATGAACTGTAATTCATTACATTTCCAAGATTCTGCTGGGCAAAAATCTTGTGTTTTTAGTTATTCTAAAAACTGATTTACAATTTTTTCAGTCATTATCACTTTATGTTCTGCAATTTCTTCTCCACAACTGAACCAAATTACAGACATTCATGATGACACCCACTGCACATATTTCTTATTCTAAAATATCTAATCCGAAAATCGATAACCATATTCTTTTCTGTGAATCAATGCCCATCAAAGTTCATTCAATTTTTTTATATTTTTATTCTGTATATGAGATTTAATATAATCACATTTAGTGTAGGATAATAAGTTACATAACTCCAACTTCAACTAAGGAGAAAAAATAATATTCGCACGATTATTTTTTCCAACATGTTCACAATCAATATGTATCAAACCCTCAGCATAGAGGCTACAAAACGAATAATGTATCCACTCTTAGAAATTAGCCAACAGTCAATAACATTTTACAACAACTTCTTATATTTTAAAAGAACTATTATCATAGCTAAGAATGAATCAAATTTTACAGCAATAACTTTTTTTTACATTTTAAGAGAATCATTGTTATATCCCTTTTTTAATGTCAAGAAACACTCTGTCACTATTTAAATACAGTTGCAGCTCAGGCCTGTAAATCAAAGCAGGCATACACTGATGAGCCAAAAAATTATAACCACTGCCCTCTACGAGATTGAATGCGGCTTGGTGGCTTTATGTGCACGCGATGTGGTAAGGAATGTAGTTAACAGAAGCAACAGTGGAAACATTCTAATGATGATACAGCACTTAAATGGGGAAATCCAATTACATAAGTGACTTTGACAAAGGCTAGATCACTATGGCCCAGCACCTGGGAATGAGTTGTCTTTGGAACAACAAAGCTGGTCGGTTACTGCTGTAAGCATCTGTGGAAAGTGACTGAAGGATGGTGAAACCATGAGCAGTTGGCAAGATATTTGATGTCCACATCTCACTACATTACGTAGAGGCTGGAGGATTGCTGCATTGTCAAGCAGGATTGGTGGCGGTTTGTGGCAGATCTAATGACAGAGAAGAATGCTGGTGCAGCCACAAGTGTTTTGGAGCACACTGTCCAGGACACAGTGTTGAACATGGGGCTCCACAGCAGGCAACCCACACGGGTTCCTATGTTAACCCAATATTGACAGGACCATTGAGACTGGACTGAGGATCAATGCAAATGTGTCATCTGATCAGATGAATCACACCTCATGTTACACCAGCTTTACAGTTGTGTCTGGATAGCCCATCATTTTGGTCAGTTTGTTTAATTGACTGATGTTTCTTTAGGGTGCAAGACAGCTGAGGTCATAAGTGCCCATGTCATAGCTTAAAATGGTCAATTACTGAATCAATTTGAAGTTGATAATATAATCAGCATAATCGACTGGAGCAGAGGAATTGCAATGATCACGTCCCCTCTGAGGAGGTTGCTCAAATGGTTGACAAATATCCTATTGCATATTACTACGATGAATAAAAAGTAAAATAAGATCTACAGTTTGTGCTGTATCTGCTAAAATATCTGATACTTCAAATGGCAAACGTACATTAATATAAACAGTTCTAAAAATGGGACTGGATCAGAAAATGGCATACTGTCAATGGTTGGTTGCAGTAAGTACAGAATGCTACGGGTTCACCACTTAACAAATGACTGTGAATGAAATGACAGTACCCAATACACAGCCCAGCTGAAAGTATCTCCTCACGATGAGAGGGGCAAGAGGAAGTTGTCCAAGCTGTTGGGAAGTGTTTAATTTCCTCAAGTTTGTTCCCATATATTTATGCTGGAGTGACAATTTTACTAGGTGCAGCAACACAGAGATCATCTGAAGCGACAGAACAGCTCAAAGTCCTAGGTAATTGAACTGCAGCCTTGGCAGCTTCATTTCCTGATGCTCTGATGTGACCAGGGACCAACATGGACATCACAGTGGCTACATCAGAGAGCAAGTGGAGGCATACTTAGATTTTTTTGTACTAAGGGGTGGTATGTGCATGGCACACAGAGGCTCTGAAGGGCACTAAGTGAATCTGAACATAATACACAATCAAGAAGTGTGTTATCGGATGTACTGGGTGGCTTGATGGAGGGCAAAAAGCTCTGCATTAAAAAAAAAAAAAAAAAAAAAAAAAAAAAAAAAAAAAAAAAAAAAAAAACCACGAGCTCTGGTCCAGAAGATGGTATCTAAAATGTTTGTTGCCAATGACAAGGGCGCAACTGACACCACAGTTGGTCTTGCAGCCATTACCGTAGATGAAGGTGCTGTCTCGAAGTTGAATGCAAAGTTTGAGAAACTTACAGCGGTAGGTCAAATCTAGAGTAATGTCCTTGGGAAGCGAACTAAGGCCAACATGAATGGAGTTTTCTGCGCAAAGCCAAGGTGGTGAAAGTCTCTCACCCATCGGGAACACGGCAAGTAATGTAAGGTTGAGACTCCAAAGCAGTATACAAAAGCAAACTCTGGGAGGCAACAAAGAAGTTGCACTAATCCCATATTGGTGTTCACAAGAGTCATAAAAAAAGGATGCATGGGATGGATGGTTGGACATGGAGGACATGGAGGAGACAGCATGCATATCTGCTGATGAGAACATCACATCATTATGAAAGATGTAATTTGGCAGCATCTACATAGAGATTCATAACTGGGCTACTGTAGAAAGCTCCAGAGGCCAAACGTATACCTCAATGGGGGATTGTATAGATGCAGATGAGTAAACGAGACGCCTATAGACCATTTTTGATTGGACACGGGAGTTCATTCTGGTGAATGCTCTAAATATGCACCACGCATTGGATGGCACAAGTTGGTGGTGGCAGTAGCATGGTATCGGGGACATTCACCTGGGTTTCCATTATATTTGTGATAGTAATTGAAGGCACCATGACAGCTATGAACTACATGAAAATTATTGTACAACACCTGGATTGCTTTGTGCTTGACAACTTCCCCAGCAGCAGTGGCATCTTCCAGCAAGATAACTGTCCATGTCAAGGCCAGAATGATAGTACAGTCATTTTTTCTATTTTCCACCGTTCCTTAGTTGGTTCAAAATTCGTGGAGGTATTTTCCGTCCAAGCAAATGATTTAAGACAGTTTGTTTATTGCCATACACATTTTGTTTCTTTTATTTGTGAAGCATCTTCAGTGGCCAGTAATACATGCTTCTTTTTATACATATAATAAACTTATTATGCGGTGGTTGCAATATGTTGCTATGTTACATTCTTACATGTTTTTCCTGTTTTTTAGGCTGGAATCTACTTTTGTAGCATAAATTTTGTGATACAACAATGTCTTTCAGTATTACTTATGATTTCCAGCACTGTTAGCCCATGTGCATGGTCCTGGAGATATGTTCATGAGTCTCCATGCTCCAGTTGGCCAATTTCCGACATTCTTCCACCCACATTTGATTCAACACATTGCATACATCACCTGCAAGTTGTATTGTCAACTGTCGCTGAGCGTTCATAATTCATCCTTAGTTTGTTTTGTGTGTGTGGTTTGACATTTTCGTTTATCGTGTGCGTGCATGTTTTTTTTTTTTTTGTGGTTTTTAGGGCGCACAACTTCAATGGTCATTAGCGCCCTGACTACTCTAAGAATGCACCGCGAGGCACAAGTTTAAAACAACAACTAAAAGGGAAAACACGATAAAAGACAGACTGACAGGCATAGGATTAAAAAACAGCATCATCAAATGTCCTTAGAGAGGTTTGTCAAATTGATAAAACGAAGAACACGAGCAGCTGCTCGTGGGTCATCCGCTAAAATGGCATCGAAAGTACTTGGCAGGTTAAGATCTAGACGCAGTGTGTTAAAATCTTGACAGGACATTAAAATGTGTCGAACCGTCAGCAAGTGCCCACATGGGCAGAACGGCGCCGGCGCAGCCGTCAGCAGATGGCGATGGCTGAACCGGCAGTGTCCAATTCTTAACCGGGCCAAAACTACCTCCTCCCGCCGAGAAGGGCGTGAGGAGGACGTCCAAGCCACGGGAAGAGGTTTTAAAGCCCGAAGCTTGTTGTCTGTAAGTGCAGCCCAATCGGCATGCCACAGCGATAAAATGCGCCGACAAATGACCCTGCTAAAATCGGACGAAGGGACACAACAAGAAGCTGTCCGAGGCTGGAGGACCGCAGCCTTGGCCGCGGCATCTGCAGCTTCGTTCCCAGGGATACCGACATGGCCAGGAACCCACATAAAGCTAACCGGAGAACCGACGTCCACCAGCTGCTGAAGAGAGCATTGGATACGGTGTACGAAAGGGTGAACCGGGTACGGATCACTGAGGCTCTGGATGGCGCTCAGGGAGTCGGAGCAGATGACATAAGCAGAATGTCGGTGGCGGCAGATGTAAAGAACAGCCTGGTAGAGGGCAAAGAGCTCAGCTGTGAAGACCGAACAATGGCCATGGAGCCGGTATTTGAAACTTTGTGCCCCGACAATAAAGGAACACCCGACCCCGTCATTGGTCTTAGAGCCATCTGTATAAATGAAAGTCATGTTGATGAACTTCGAACGAAGTTCCAAAAAACGGGAGTGGTAGACCGAACCGGGGGTAACCTCTTTTGGGAGCGAGCTGAGGTCAAGGTGAACGCGGACCTGAGCCTGGAGCCAAGGTGGCGTGTGGCTCTCGCCCACTCAAAAGGTTGCAGGGAGTGAAAAATTAAGGTGTTGAAGGAGGCGACGAAAGCGAACTCCAGGGGGTAGCAGGGCAGAGACATACAACCCGTATTGACGGTCGAGAGAGTCGTCAAAAAAGGAACGATAAGACGAATGGTCGGGCATTGACAGTAGCCCACAGGCATACCGACAAAGCAGTATATCGCGCCGGTAGGTGAGTGGCAATTCGCCAGCGTCAGCATGAAGACTCTCTACGGGACTAGTATAAAATGCTCCGATCGCAAGTCGTAAACCCCGATGTTGTATGGAGTTGAGGCGGCGTAAGATGGATGGCCGTGCAGAGGAGTATACGAAGCTCCCATAATCCAGCTTGGAGCGGACGATCGACCGATATAGACGAAGTAGGACGGTTCGATCCGCTCCCCATGACATACCACTGAGAACACGGAGGACATTTAAAGAACGGGTACAACGGGCGGCCAAATATGACACATGTGGAGACCAGCTAAGTTTCCTGTCAAATGTAAGGCCTAAAAATTTGGTTGTCTCCACGATTGGGAGAGCAACGGGACCGAGTCGTAAGGACGGTGGGAGAAACTCTTTGCAGCGCCAGAAGTTAATACAGACCGTCTTCTCGGCAGAAAAACGGAAGCCATTGGCAACACTCCAGGAGTAAAGACGGTCAAGAGAACGCTGAAGACAGCGCTCCAGGACACGTGTACACTGCGCGCTGCAATAGATGATAAAATCGTCCACGAAAAGGGAGCCTGATACATCAGCTGGGAGGCAATCCATTATTGGATTGATCGCGATGGCGAAGAGAGCGACGCTCAAAACTGAGCCCTGTGGCACCCCATTCTCCTGGCGAAAGGTGTCGGACAGGACAGAACCCACACGTACCCTGAACTGTCGATCCATTAAAAAGGAACGAATAAAAAGAGGGAGGCGACCACGAAGGCCCCATGTATGCATGGTGCGGAGAATGCCCGCCCTCCAACAGGTGTCGTAAGCCTTCTCCAAATCAAAGAACACAGCCGCGGTCGGGCGCTTCCGCAAGAAGTTATTCATAATGAAAGTCGACAAGGTAACCAGATGGTCAACAGAAGAGCGGCGCCTACGAAATCCACATTGTACATTGGTAAGTAGGCGTCGAGACTCGAGCAGCCAAACCAATCGAGAGTTAACCATTCGCTCCATCACTTTACAGACACAGCTGGTAAGCGAGATAGGTCGATAACTGGAAGGCAAGTGCTTGTCCTTCCCCGGCTTAGGAATCAGGACAACAATAGACTCGCGCCAGCATGCGGGAACATGTCCCTCAATCCAGATGCAATTGTATGTACAAAGAAGAAAACCTTTACCCGCAGGAGAAAGGTTCTTCAGCATCTGAATATGAATAGAATCAGGCCCTGGAGCAGAGGACCATGATCGGCCAAGTGCGTTTTCGAGTTCCCGCATGGTGAATGGGGCATTATAACTTTCACAATTCGAGGAGCGGAAGTTAGGTGGCCTAGCCTCCTCTGCCTGTTTGCGGGGGAGGAAGGCAGGGTGGTAATGAGCGGAGCTCGAAACCTCTGCGAAAAAGCGGCCAAAGGCATTGGAGACAGCCTCAGGGGCCACAAGGACGTCATTCGCGACCTTCAAGCCAGAAACTGGTGAGTGGACCTTAGTGCCAGATAGCCGGCGCAGGCTACCCCAAACAACAGAAGGAGTAAAACTGTTGAAGGTGCTTGTGAAAGCAGCCCAGCTGGCTTTCTTGCTTTCTTTGATAATACGACGACACTGAGCACGTAATCGTTTATAATTTATACAATTCGCCACTGTAGGGTGGCGTTTAAATGTGCGTAAAGCACGTCGACGAGCACGTAGAGCGTCTCTACATGCTGCGGTCCACCAGGGAACCGGTACGCGACGTGGAGAAGAAGTAGGGTGAGGGATGGAATATTCAGCAGCAGCGAGAATGACTTCCATGAGGTGTGCGACCTGACGATCGCAGCTTGTGAAGGTTTGATCCTGAAAGGTTGCCCTTGAAGAGAAGAGCCCCCAGTCTGCCATGGAGATGGTCCAACTAGAGGAGCACGGAGAGGGGGTATGCTGCAGGAGATGGATAACACACGGGAAGTGGTCGCTCGAATATGTATCAGAAAGTGCATACCACTCAAACCGGCGTGCAAGTTGGGGAGTACATATAGAGAGGTCTAAATGGGAATAGGTGTGAGATGTGTCCGAAAGAAAAGTAGGGGCGCCAGTGTTGAGGCAGACAAGATTGAGCTGGTTGAAAAGGTCTGCTAACAAGGAGCCCCTCGGGCAGGATGCTGGAGAGCCCCAAAGGGGATGGTGGGCATTGAAGTCTCCAGTTAACAAAAATGGTGCAGGTAGCTGAGCAACAAGTTGCATCATGTCTGCCCTGGTAACGGCAGATGATGATGGAGCGTAAACGGTACAAAAGGAAAACGTAAAAGTGGGGAGAGCACTGCGGATGGCAACTGCCTGCAGGCCGGTGTGCAACGTGATGGGATCGTAGTAAATATCATCCCGGACCAGCAACATAACCCCTCCATGAGCTGGGATACCTACCACAGGGGGTAGGTCAAAACGCACAGAGGTGTAGTGTGCCAAGGCAATTTGATCGCATGGGCGTAGCTTCGTTTCTTGGAGGGCTACGACGAGCGGACGATGCAAGCGGAGCAGCAACTTCAAGTCCTCTCGGTTGGAGCGAATGCTGCGAATATTCCAGTGAATAAGTGCCATCGTAAGAAAAGGAAGATGAGAGAAGGGGTCACCTCGAAGGCCGCTGAGGGCCTGGCTTCGAGCGAGCACTGCCGCCGCTATCAGTAGGCGGACAGTCATCGTCCATTGGGTCTATAGGTTCATCGGCCATCTCGGGAGGATGGCCGGGAGGGGGAGCTTCCTCCGCCGGTGAACGGCCAGATGTACGGCTACCAGCGGTGCGGCCAGGCGAAACGGATGACGGCCTGGGGCGGCAACCGCTGGGTGGCGCAGGAGAAGAAATGCGCCGTGGCGGAGAAGGAGAACTGTGCTTCCTATGAGCCTTCTTGGAAGGACGTTTGGTGGAAGTACCGGTCGAAGGCTGGGAGGTCGAGGTACGTAGGAAGTCTGCACGGGATGGTTCCTTCTTGAAGGCCCGTGCATCTGACTTCGGGGTCTTCGTCTTAGCAGAAGCTGATGAAGGGGCTGGTGTCTGTGGGGTGATGGGAGGAAGAGGAGACGTCGACCGCGCGATCTTAGCACTGGCCGAACGGACGACCATGGTGCTGAAGGTCAGATCGCATGTCTGGGTTGCTACCTCCCTGGTAGTCCGAGGAGAGGCGAGGACAGTACTGTATTTCCCCGCTGGGAGCAGCGTGGGCTTCCTACTAGCCAATAGCTTGCGAGCAGCCGAGGTGGACACTTTTTCTTTGACCCGAATTTCTTGGATACAGCGTTCTTCCTTATAGACAGGACAGTCGCGGGAGGATGCGGCATGGTCACCCTGACAGTTCACACAACGAGGAGACGGAGGTGGACAGTCACCCTCATGGGCATCCCTGCCACAAGTGACACATTTAGCCGCATTGGAACAAGACTGTCGAGTGTGATTGAAACGCTGACACTGGTAGCAGTGCGTAGGTGTCGGGACATAGGGGCGAACAGAAATAACCTCGTAGCCCGCCTTGATGCGCGATGGCAGCTTAACACTATCAAAGGTCAAGAAAAGTGTCCGGGTCGGTACAAGGTCATTGTTGACCTTTTTCATGACCCTATGGACAGCCGTCACGCCCTGCTCAGCGAGGAAAGATTGAATCTCCTCGTCAGTCAATCCGTCTAGGGAGCTAGTATAGACTACACACGAGACGAATTCAAAGTTCGGTGGGCCTCCACCCGGACAGGGAACGTGTACAGGAGTGTGGCCCGAAGCAGTTTTTGTGCCTGAAAGGCGCTCTCAGTTTCTAGTAATAAGGTACCGTTACGCAACCTGGTACAAGACTTGACAGATCCGGCTATGGCATCTACGCCCTTCTGGATAACGAAAGGGTTGACAGAGGAAAAATTCTTTCCGTCCTCAGATCGAGAAACGACGAGGAACTGTGGGGCAGGCGGCAGTACTTTTGTCACTGGTGGCTGGTCACGTTTCCGTTTTTGGGCAGAAGTCGAGAGAGATGGAGTGAAATCCATTGCGGAGGAATCCCCCATGATTGCCAGCGTCTCCGATGGCGTGCTCCTTCCTTGTGGGGACCCTCTCAGAGGGCACTCCCGCCTTAGGTGAATGTTTACACCTCAGGTCACACCTCCCGAGAAACAGACGGAGGGACCAATCGGCATGGTCAGAAGGTATCAGCTCAGGCAATCACCCCTCCCCGGGCCTGGCCTTTACCAGGGGGTATGCGCGTGCCTTACATGTCTACCCAGGGCGGGGACTTACGCGTTACCCCGTCACCGGCTACGCGTGCGAACGCGTGGGTCGGCCTTCAGGCATGCACAGGGAGGAAGGAAGAAGAGGAAAAAGAAGAGAGAGAGGGAGAAAGAGGACAGACTGTCTCAAACGCCGAGGCGGAGACCAGAGAAGGCAAGGAGAAGAAGGCAATGAGAAGGCAATGAGAAGGCAAGGAGGAGAAGGCAAGGAGAAGAAGGCAAGGAGGAGAAGGCAAGGAGGAGAAGGCAAGGAGGAGAAGGCAAGGAGAAGAAGGCAAGGAGAAGGCGGCAATGAGAAGGCAAGGAGAAGGCAAGGAGAAGTCAAGGGAAAGAGTAAGGAAGACAGTGAGGTGGAGAAGAGCAAAGAAAGGAACCAACAAAAGGAAGGAAGAAACGAGAAGTGAAAAACCAAAAAGACCACAATTATAGGTCGTGGAACCGTCCGTCTCCGGACGCAGGCGCTAACTACCCCCGTGAGGGGGATGGATTCCTTTTAGTCGCCTCTTACGACAGGCAGGAATACCTCGGGCCTAGTCTAATCCCCGGACCCGCAGGGGTGTGTGTGTGTGTGTGTGTGTGTGTGTGTGTGTGTGTGTGTGTGTGTGTGTGTGTGTTTAATGGATATTTGTTTGTGTTATCTATATATATACACACACACATACAAAGATGATGTCACTTACCAAACAAAAGCGTTGGTACATTGACAGAGACAATAACAAACACAAACACACACACAAAATTCAAGCTTTCACAACCTATGGTTGCTTCATGAGGAAAGAGGGAAGGAGAGGGAAAGGTGAAAGGATGTGGGTTTTAAGGGAGAGGGCAAGGAGTCATTCCAATCCCGGGAGCGAAAAGACTTACCTTAGGGGAAAAGGGACAGATATACACTCGCGCATGCGCGCCCCCGCCCCCCCCCCCCCCCCATATAATAGAAGGAAACATTCCACGTAGGAAAAATATACCTAAAAACAAAGATGATGTGACTTACCAAATGAAAGTGCTGGCAGGTCGACAGACACACAAACGAACACAAACATACACACAAAATTCAAGCTTTCGCAACAAACTGTTGCCTCATCAGGAAAGAGGGAAGGAGAGGGAAAGATGAAAGGATGTGGGTTTTAAGGGAGAGGGTAAGGGGTCATTCCAGTCCCGGGAGCGGAAAGACTTACCTTAGGGGGAAAAAGGGATGGGTATACACTCGCGCGCGCGCGCGCACACACACACACACACACACACACACACACACACACACACACACACACACACACACACATCCATCCACACATATACAGACACAAGCAGACATATTTAAAGACAAAGAGTTTGGACAGAGATGTCAGTCGAGGCAGAAGTGCAGAGGCATTCAACAACATCTTTGCCTCTGCACTTCTGCCTCGACTGACATCTCTGCCCAAACTCTTTGTCTTTAAATATGTCTGCTTGTGTCTGTATATGTGTGGATGGACGTGTGTGTGTGCGCGAGTGTATACCCGTCCCTTTTTCCCCCTAAGGTAAGTCTTTCCGCTCCCGGGACTGGAATGACCCCTTACCCTCTCCCTTAAAACCCACATCCTTTCGTCTTTCCCTCTCCTTCCCTCTTTCCTGATGAGGCAATAGTTTGTTGCGAAAGCTTGAATTTTGTGTGTATGTTTGTGTGTCTGTCGACCTGCCAGCACTTTCATTTGGTAAGTCACATCATCTTTGTTTTATATATATATATATATATATATATATATATATATATATATATATATATATATATATATATATATATATATATATATATATTTAAAAAGAAAGATGATGAGACTTACCAAACAAAAGCGCTGGCAGGTCGATAGACACACAAACAAACACAAACATACACACAAAATCTAGCTTTCGCAACCAACGGTTGCCTCGTCAGGAAGCTTTTGTCTTTCCTTCTCCTTCCCTCTTTCCTGACGAGGCAACCGTTGGTTGCGAAAGCTAGATTTTGTGTGTATGTTTGTGTTTGTTTGTGTGTCTATCGACCTGCCAGCGCTTTTGTTTGGTAAGTCTCATCATCTTTCTTTTTAAATATATTTTTCCCACGTGGAATGTTTCCCTCTATTTTATATATATATATATATATATATATGGTTATAATAGAAGGAAACATTCCACGAAGGAAAAATATATCTAAAAACAAAGATGATGTGACTTACCAAATGAAAGTGCTGGCAGGTCGACAGACACACAAACGAACACAAACATACACACAAAATTCAAGCTTTCGCAACAAACTGTTGCCTCATCAGGAAAGAGGGAAGGAGAGGGAAAGACGAAAGGATGTGGGTTTTAAGGGAGAGGGTAAGGAGTCATTCCAGTCCCGGGAGCGGAAAGACTTACCTTAGGGGGAAAAAAGGACTGGTATACACTCGCACACACACACATATCCATCCACACATATACAGACACAAGCAGACATATTTAAAGATGTCTGCTTGTGTCTGTATATGTGTGGATGGATATGTGTGTGTGTGCGAGTGTATACCAGTCCTTTTTTCCCCCTAAGGTAAGTCTTTCCGCTCCCGGGACTGGAATGACTCCTTACCCTCTCCCTTAAAACCCACATCCTTTCGTCTTTCCCTCTCCTTCCCTCTTTCCTGATGAGGCAACAGTTTGTTGCGAAAGCTTGAATTTTGTGTGTATGTTTGTGTTCGTTTGTGTGTCTGTCGACCTGCCAGCACTTTCATTTGGTAAGTCACATCATCTTTGTTTTTAGATATATATATATATATATATATATATATATATATATATATATATATAATAGAGGGAAACATTCCACGTGGGAAAAATATATCTAAAAAGAAAGATGATGAGACTTACCAAACAAAAGCACTGGCAGGTCGATAGACACACAAACGAACACAAACATACACACAAAATTCAAGCTATCGCAACAAACGGTTGCTTCGTCAAGAAAGAGGGAAGGAAAGGGAAAGACGAAAGGGTGTGGGTTTTAAGGGAGAGGGTAGGGAGTCATTCCAATCCTGGGAGCGGAAAGACTTACCTTAGGGGGAAAAAAGGACAGGTATTGTTTGTAATTCTTTCTCATAGTTTTCTTTGGTGATTGGAGTTGGATGAAGTGTATATAATTGTGTTTGTGGGTGTTGACTTTCTGAAGATGTCAAATGTGTATTTATTGTTGTTTCTCTTTATTGTCATATCCGAGAAATGTATTTCCTTTCGCATTTCTTTTTCCATGGTGAACTGAATGTTTTTGTGTGTATTGTTTACCTCTGTACGAAGTTTATCACAATTTTCTCCATTGGTTCATCTACCATATAGATTATGTCATCCACATACCCGTACCAGTAAACAATGCCTTCCTTTATGATAACTGTATCGATGTGTTTTTTTGTGGTTGATGAATATGTTTGTCAATGTTCCTGATATTGGTGATCCCACTGGAAGACCACCTGCTTGTAAGTAAAATTCCTTTTCAAACTGGAAGTAATTTTGGGCTGTGATTGCTTAGACGGTTTTAGTTATTTCATTAATATTGTCTTCAGGTAGTTTGTTGTATGTCAGTAAGTTTTCTTCAATTTGTTTTAATTGTGTTTGCAGTGAGTGCTGAGGTGTACATGTTCTCTCTGTCAAAGGAGACGAGTGATCCTGTTTGTGGGTTGTGTAAGTCTTTTACTTGTGTTTTTCACTGTTCTGCTCATCTTCATTTCACAATGTGGCATTATGATTTTGTCTATTTGTTTCCATGTGGTACGATGGTTTGTTCATGAAATTAACAGTTCTCAACAGAATAGGGGGTTTGTGGACCTTGGGTTGGCTTTTGACTGTTGGTGCTTTTGGGTTCTTCTGTGTGATATTTTTGTTAAGCTGTGAGTATGTGTTTGATCCAGAATATAACCATAATAAATAATTAATGAATCTTCTTCCCCCCCCCCCCCCCTGCTCTCACACACACGTGTTAAACACGACAGTTGGCAACACTACACATCAAAAACACACGTGATGTATGCAATGTGTTGAATCAAATGTGGGTGAAAGAACATCAGAAATTGGCCAACTGGAGCATGGAGACTCATGACCACATCTCCAGTACGACACACATGGGCTAAAACACAACAAAATGAAACATAGTAACATACTGTAACTACCACATAATAGATTTATTATATGTATAAAAAGAAACATGTATTACTGGCCACTGAAAATGCTTCACAAATAAAAGCAGCAAAATGCATATGGCAATAAACAGACTGCCTTCAATTATTTACACAGTTGGAAAATAGCTCCATGGATATTACAGTGGTTTGAGGAGCATTATAGTAAACTCACATGGATTCCCTTACACTAAAGCAGATTGATCAACTGGAACTAGACAACATTATAAAGTGCTCAGTGAACACGTAATTTATGTGAACTGCGTGACTTCTGTGTTGTCATCTGGTCCATATACCTCTGAAAATGTACCAATTGCTTGTGAAATCAATGGAACATGGAATTGCTGCTGTACTGTGTTCCAAAGCATTTCTGAGAAAATTTGGAGAATGTTGCAGATAAATTCCCTGACCGTGCTATTGTAATAAGTAGTGGCTTTAATTTGGCACCCTTAGAATGAGAGTCGTCTGGTTAAAACTGATGCCAGATATAGGGATTCATGCAATATCATTCCGAAGATTTTTATGGAAAAATACTTCATCCAGTTACAGAACCAACTCATGTCCTTGACCTCCTAGTAACTAACAGACTCAAAACTTTCAAACCACTTAATGAGCTGAGAGTCCATGACCACAGACCAGCTATAGCATTAATGACTACAGAGGCAACAAGGAATGTTAAGGAAGGTAGAAATGGTTTCGTTTAGCAAGTACAACAGCAAACAATCTGCAGAGTATCTGGGCAGTCAACCTCAAACAATCACCTCTGAGGACAAAAATGTTGCACATAAATGGATAGAATTTGAAAGCATAGTACATTACATTTTAAAAATGTAAGTGCCGAGCACGGTTCTGAGGGACAGGCAGACCCACCATAGTTCAATGGCCACTTCAGAAAGCTGACACAGAATTTCAGCAACTGTTTGCATCCTGTTTACTGAAAGGTGTGATCATGTCCATCACTCAAAGAACCATTTAAATGTAGCCCCCTGAAAATGCATGTGTCCTGCACCCTATACGTTAGCCTCCTGCTCTCATCAGGAGCGCAGTCAGAGTGAAATGGCGGCACATTACCAGTACCACTGGTCACTGCACGCACTCGCAGCTGGGCCAACTCCATAAGTCAGCTGTGCTCCTGGCAGCAGCAGTAGGCTGCTGGTAGCAGTACCACGTACAGGTTTCTGGAAGGGGTGGATACATGAATGAAATCACTCAAGCTCAGAGGCTGAGTGAAAACATTCATAATAGACATAACAATCAGTCGGCTGTCTCTCATTAAGTGATACATCTCGAACCTAGACAGTGAGTGAGACACAGATGTATAGCTGATGTGGCCATAAATAATAGTTTCATTCTACTGAAAAAACTGATGGAACGAAACCAGACGGTTGTCCCATCACTCCTCACAATGAAGCGGATGGCGACCGAGACAACTGCTGTACTGAATTCGGTCTTCCAAAACTGTTTCACTGCATGTGATGATAATAAAGTTCAGTCATACAGAAAAGCTGAAATGGCATACACTGAGGTAAGTCACTATAGGATAGAAAATCAACTAAAATTGCTCTGCTGCGACCGGATCCAGTGAGATAATAGGATTACTGAAAATATCAATTCTACCACCTCCAAAAACAGTGTGTACTACACAGGAAAAAACCAATGCCACACTAAAATCATTCACAAATGAATTAGAAAAAGAAACATCAACCACTAGATTGCACTGCCATATCCTCTAACATGCCCTTTGCAAACGCAATCCATTTCACAAACAACATGCCTCTATGATGTCACACGACACAACATAGTTACATCACATGTCACAGCGGATGGGTGACCCCCTGTAAGATTCTAAATGGATTATGTTAAATAATTTGCTGCTCTATTAGCAGCAATATTTTGGATGTCATTAGAACAACGAAGAATATCGAGCAGCTAAGGCAATCCTATTTTCAAAAACAGGTTGTCAGATGTACATAATTAGGAGTATACATTGCTGGCATGAATCTGTTGCAGAATTAATGAAAACATTTTGTACTAGTATATTGTGACTTTATTGGTGAACAAAAGGCTACTCTACAGAAATCAACATGCATTCAACAAACAGAGATATTGTGAACTTCGACTCAAATTGCTTGTTCACAAGATCTAAAGGGGTCAGATGTGTTCCTTGACTTTCATAAGGTACCTGAACTTTTCTGCAGTACCTGCTTCCAACTACTGTATGACATTTGGGATGATTCAGGACTTTTTAGTAGATAGAACTCAACATGTTGTTAATGTGATGAAATTAATGGATGTAAAAGTATTAGTGATTATCAATGAATTTAACAATAACTGTAAATTAAGTATGTGTAATGGTCCACAGAACCTGAAATGCAATATTCACATAAAATTAGCTGTAGGAAAAGCACATATTACACAGTCATAAAACTTAATTCATCCATGGAAGATGTGGCAAACAAAACATCTGTTTGACAGATTCTGGAGTACCGCTCATCAGCCTGGAATGCTTGCTAGGCTGGATTAATACACGAAATAGGTAAGATCAAACACAGAATAGTGCATTCAGTCACAGGTTCCTTTAGTCAGTTACACACATGCTCAAAAAAAAATTACTGTGATAGATATTACAGGAGAGAATCATGAAATATAGGCCATTACTCCTTCCTCTCACTTATGTCTTGTGAAATGACAACAACGAAAATGTAAGAGAAACTGGAGCTCATATGGAGGCTCATTAACCTTGTGTCTTTTCACACATTTTTTGCTAATGGAAAGGTAAAGGGAGGGAATGATAAGAAGCACTCTGTCCCACAGATTGTAAAATGGTTTGCAAAGTATGTACATAAACACATGCTAAGTTTAAGGACAGCAAGTATAGGTCTACATGCCTTCTTCAATTGCCAACTAACGTCAGAATGCTTCTAAGCTGTAATTTCATGGTCTAAAATTTTTTTCAGGAAAAGGGTATCTGGAACAGTTCTCGAATTTTAAATTAAAGTCATGAAGACAGTTTTTCAAAGAACTTAATATTATGACTGCTCAGTACTCCATTTGTGATGGTACGCGACATGATGCTGTACCAGTACCTCTTATGGAAAAAAAGTGTTAAAATAGTACTTTAAGATATCTAAATGTCAGAAAAGCACCCTGTTGCCCCAACCCCCAGAAAGTCACAGTACCAGGGCCTCTCTTTTTACAAATCAAGCTCTGTGACTGTCCCTAGCCAATGTGTATATAGTAGTCTAGTTCATGTAATAGTAAACCCCATTAAGTGTTAATTACGGCTGTCCACATACATCACCACAACATGTAGCAGACGATGGGCCATATACTAATCTGCCTAAAGTTCAGAATAGTTACAAATATATTAACCACACTTCCTCTAATAAAATCTCCCAAAGTGCCTAGTCAGTGTCCAAAAAGGAAGTTCAGAAGACAGTGGGTACATGGATTCAAGTAAAGCTCAAGAATTCCAGGAGTGTTTAATAGGTGCCCTGATATGAATTATTGTCAGTAACATAATGGAATACAGTAAAATTTAATGTGATATTTCCATCCATAGGTAAATGTAACAATGGGATATAACATGCTGAAATATAGTTAATAATAAATAGATATCTTACAGAAAATCATTTAATGTAAAAATGTAAAGCTTATGGATTCATGTTTTTTAAGCTTTACTTGGGTAAGATGCTATTAAAGCACACTTTATTAATATACTTTCTAGAGGTCTATAAAGGCTCCATTTTGTAATGAAAATATAATTGCGCATAAATACGTTCAAAGATCAGTCTTTGTCAGCTACCCAAGTGCAGTGCTGGAGAAAAATCAGCATAGTAGAGAAATTTACCAGTTGGCCTATTTTCATTGTTTTCTCCTACTTACTGAATATACATTTTAACTTCTGAATTACAAGCATGCATTTGTGGCACTGAACAAATATGTAAATTAAATGCTGAAAGGCCTCATTTTATTCATTCAGTCAACTGTGTGTGTGTGTGTGTGTGTGTGTGTGTGTGTGTGTGTGTGTGTGTGTGTGTGTGTGTGTGTGTGTGTGCTGGATCACTAATTATATATACGTAATTGTGACTGAACTACTGTATTCAAAGATTTCAATAGGTCTGTTCTATAAAATAACATTAAACATCCACAAGTTTCTCTTTACTGTCTGCGTTATGTAGTGAACAGTTTCTTCTGATGGAAACTGGAGACTTCCACACGAGTGCTTCATAAGGTGAAGCATTTACGTGGTTTTTGCTACTTGGTGACCGAAGGCTATTTCTACCTAATTGTACTATGGTATAGGCCTAGGGATATTCAAGATGGTCATGGTGGGGATTTGACAGTGACTTTGAAACTTCACACACTATTTTTCTCATAACATAATGTGTTGCAGAATTTGACTACTGGTAGTTGGTGCAAAATGAAACATGCATGAAGCAACTGTATATAACACTCTTATTATGGCATTTTTTGGCGCACATAAGAATACAATATGAGCCAGGAAATATTTACATTAACATACATGTTATGTTAAAGTCCACATACAGTAGTTTGCAGCAGAAGTGTTTACATCTTTTGTATACCAATATTTTCGACTTAGAAAGACAATGCAACCACTTAGGAGGTGCACAAGACAATTTTATGCCAGCCTAAGGAAGTAATGACTAATTCGTGGCCTTTGTAATTTTGTAGATGCATTTCGCAAAAAAATGTGCAGTGCTAGTACAAAATAACAAAGGCTACAAATTCGTCATTACTTCCTTAGGCCGCCACAAAATTACCTGTTACACAACCTAAGTTTCATATTAACCGCAAGTCCCTCTGCCGTTCTGCAGAGAATTTTTTTTCCCCCTTTTGCTTCAGTATACATTACAGTCTCAATCATTAGCAAACAACAATGCACATTAAAAAAAAAATCCCTATTGCAAGTCAGAGAACTGCATGCCTACTTTAAGGCACATGTTTTGCAAGTGTAACTGTAATTCACGAACCACTGAGGAACGTCGTTACTTACTTTGAACACAGATACGGGATAATCCGAGGGTACCAAGTTAAAACAAGATTCTCGCCTTGAAACCACTTTTCTAAATTCAAACAACCTGGAACGAAACAAAAGTTTTGATATCTGTCAGGCGCAACAAAATCTAAGGGTAACAACATACTTTCCTTGTTTTTACCTTTTCAGATTTTCTGTATTCCCCCAACCTTTCGTAAAAAATTTTGTCTGTAAAATATTTCGGTAAACACGATCCAAACGACTGCTAGCAGACATATTTACAACACGTAGTTACCTGCACCGATCGCAGCAATATGTCATGTTACAATCGCATTTAACTTTATGATAACAGAACAGATGCTACTGCACTGAACTACAAACATGCAATTCGAGCAGACGCTAAGCCTGTTGTTCACACCCGAGGCACATCCGGCTCTAACACTTTCTCGTCAACACGAAGAGGTTTTACTTTTTTGTCAATTCTACTTTCCAGCAATATAAGAAAGTACCTTCACGCGACATATCAGTCGTCTATTTTAATGCAGCCAAGTATTTTCCTGTGTATCAGCCACACATCTTTCAGTGAATCTCCCATTTATGCTTCAGTAACTTGTCGCAAATCGAACATCTTTCTCCACTCACTGTCAACGAATGTCCATTCATTCTACTTAAAGCTCTTTTTCTTTCCCAAGAAGAGCGCTGGCGGGTACTATCGTTAATCAATCATTTTGGAACACTGACTTCCTGGATCTTTCCGCTAATTTAATTACAGCTATATTATCATTCTTTACGTGGCAAATGAGTAGAACTCCACACAGTTCTGAGCAGCTGTAATTTTTCAAAGAACTCCCTACTTTGGAATGAAACTGAAGACGTCTTCAGATTATGAGCAATCACGTTTGGCGTCTACCTTACACATTCCTTTTAATGAATATCTTTATAAGTAAAGTGATATATATGTTTTTACAAAAAGGAAATGTAGCATCTCACTCTACATGAACTGAATTTTCCTTTCTTAGCCATGAAATTCTTCCGTTATGGAAACACCAATAAACTACGGTAGGAGATTCGTTTAAACTTCGCTATTACTCATTCTACTAGTAGTGCGATATATAAGGTTCCCTTTCATATTTATATGTACATGCGTTAAAAGACAATGTGATTTCAGGCTTCGGAGATTCGCCAACGTAGATATAAGATGTGATTTCCTTTTAAAAAAAGAGGTGTATTCCAAAAATTAGACTCGATTTTGATTAGCTTGCCTTCACGAATTCGGATTAACTACTCATGGTTGCCCCATGAATAATCCGACTAGTCATTCTGTTAGGGTGAGTTTCTTTTTTTTTTTTCTTTTGCTGGAATAAATTTTTTCAATTTGTTGACATTTGTAATATTGTACTTTTTCAGCACATAAATCATTTGATGAACGGCAGGTACGTTATGATGGGCAATAAGTTGACATAGCGCTACTATGGATTATGTCACACGATGTTATTGCAAATACGGATGTGGTTATGAAGACAGGTATAGTCAGGCAGAGCCATAATTAGAGATGATTAATAATGTACTACATTTAGTAATAACAAGAAATAAAATATTCCAACGTTCGACAATACGAATTATACATGAGATGAAGAAGGGACTGAAAAAACGTATAATGATACAAAAATATATTATTCAGATAGTTAAGGGAGACCAACATTTAATTGTGATGAGAAGCTGGAATTCGATAGCAGGCAAAGGAAGAGAAGGAAAAATAGTAGGTGAATGTTGATTGGGGAAAGAAATGAAAGAGGAAGGCGTCTGGTAGAACTTTGCACAGAGCGTAACTTAAGGACAATTCAGCTGGCCATCATATCACGTCACGTAACATCAAAACATTCTGCGATGCATTTCAAATGGCGGTATCCACACCGGCTGTCTCGTCATGTCACATCACAGCACGCCACTGTCAAGGTTTATCGGGAAGAAAATTTTGAAGGCTGACCTCACCGACATACATGTATATTTGTGACTGACCTAATCTTCCCATTGTTGATCACGTGACCCTGAAGCTCATTTCCTCCCGATGCACCGCCATGCACACATCTGCATATTTCGTTTCGTAGTGGTTTGCGTGGTTGATATCAGTTGTTATTCGTTACTTTTAGTCACTTGTTATACACTGTTTCGTTTCATTATTTGTAATTTTATAGGAATTGATGAAAGATTAATTGATGCAGTGAGACAGCAGTCTAAATTTCATAATAAGGGCTTGCTAAATTTCTTGCCATGTACTACACTTACGAGCAGAGTGAGGTGGAGCAGTAGCTAGCACACTGAACTAATATTTGGGAGGATGAAGGTTCAAACCTCCGGCCAGCTATCCTGATTTCCCTAAATCGCTTTGTGGCAAATGCTGGGATGGTTCCTTTGAAAAGGCTTGGCTGACTTCCTTCCCCATTCTTCCCTAATCTGATGGGACCGATGACCTCGCTGTTTGGGTCCCTCCTCCAAATCAATCAACCAACCAACCACATTTATAAAGTGGATTTTTATACATGTCGACACGGTATTTAATATGTTACAATGAAATGGACTGCAATATCGTTACAACTTGAAGAGAAAAAAGCACTGTGGGTAGATTCAGATTGAGCAGTAAATGGAATGTGTACACTGTTAGGTATGTAGTGTTTCGTAAAGAAATGGACTGAAACATGCAGACCCTGCAACAGCGGCAGAATGCTGTTTTGTGAAGTATACAGCAAGTAATGTATTATACTTGTATGTTTAAATACGTGATACGTGCTTGTTGCAGGGTTATATAGTGGTGAGCAGCTCTCTGCATCATGTGTGAAACATTTTGCGTCAGTGGCCAATATTTATGTGGTTTCACTAGCAAACCTCACTACAAATAAGGCACTTAAACTATTAAAAGCCAAATGCACGATGTGAAAGAAAACCGGTAAATCTTAAAAGGAAAGTTATTGAGAGAGATATGACTACTGGAGAAAAAGTTGCACAGGACTGCCGACTAAACATTAAACAGACCAGTTTTCCATGACACCATGTTTCTTTTATTAACTCTGGGTGCAATTTGACGTCATAAATTTTAAAAAATCGGAGCTTAGACTTTCTAAAATAGGTATAAAATGCAGATTCCTCTTCCTCAAGCTCTTTGTATAATGTGTGCCATTCCTCTCCTGTACCACATATTTTGAAGCACACTTTTCTGTGTTGTTTTGCTTTTGTCTTACTTCTTCAAAGCTGTCTCTACAAGTTGCAAACTATTTGAGTGTAATAAATGTCATTGTCTTACAAATGTGGACTCCAGCATCCAAGTCTATAACTACTGCATTGTGTGTAGGCACTTAATGTTTAAAAACACATGAAAATCACCTGGCGAAGATCGCAGTTATCATGAAAAGAAAAAGAAAAAAAAAAGGCAGCTGAGGAAAGCCATGCAAATTGAGATCACGTGACTTGAATTGACTTGACATTCTGCATCATGACAGACAGTGTGAATACACCTTCATGTGGCAGTGCCATGACAGATGATGTGAACTGACCTTAACATTGATTTTAAGAATCATGAAAGCAGGTTGTGTATGTGGAATAAACCTGGAGACGCTGAAAGGTTTTAGACTGATTATATAATGCTCAGACAGAGATTTTTGCAAGATTTTAAACTGTAAAAGATTTTCAGGGACAGATGTGGACTCTGTCTATAATTTATTCGTTATTAACTATAGATTAAAACTGAAAAACGTAGAAATTAAGGAGATGGGATATGGGTAAGATGAAAGATCCAGATGCTGTTGTGAGTTTCAAAGGGGACATTAGGCAACGATTGACTACAGCAAGGGAAAGGAATACTGTAGGAAACGAATAGGTAGCTTTGAGAGATAAAATAGTGAAGGCAGCAGAGAATCAAATAGGTAAAAACACAATGCCTTGTGGAACTCCTTGGATATCACAGGAGGTTTTGAATTTAGCTAACGAAAGGAGAAAACTGAAAAATGCACCAAATGAAGCAGGTGAAGGGGAATGCACAATGTCAGTCATCTGTTACACAATGTCAGCTTACAAATGTATTTAAATATACAGTAAGTACACAAAAAAGATTAACTCATGAAAGCTAAAACGGCAATAAATTTGCACTAAAGTAAAATATTCAGCTAAAACAATTTGAACAAGGATTCTCACATTAACAGTGTTAAAGAAATTAAGGTACACTCTCCACACAATTACCACTATGCTGTCACATTTACACATTCATAGAACTCTTTAACTGCGTAAAAAGAATTAATGGATGACCAACTGTACATCTGTGCTTAAATAAGTCGAATGGAGCTTCCACTTATTCTAGAGGCACTTTGTTGAACATTTTCATTGATTTTGATAGTCTACAGTGTGCGTGTCAATATACCTATTATTTCTAGTACCACAGGGGTGTAAAGCCTGTCTAAACTGATATTCTTATGAGTTATTCTCTGTATATAAGAAAACACTGTAAATGTACTAGTTTATTGCTGGTAGTTAACCTTTTTAGTACAGTAATCAAAGATCTTCAGTGGGAAGTTTTTCAGAGTTTCTAACAGTCCAATAACTGTGTATCGAGGTATCAAAATGTCCTGGACTTGTGTACTATTGCCCCAAAATAAAAGCCCATAGAATATAGTACTATGAAAAAAAAGCAAAATTGGCTGACCTTACATAAGACAAAGATACGTGATTTATTAAATTTCTTACCAAGTATACCACTCTAGACAATGTTGCACTATCATATTTACTGTGTGAATCCTAAGATAGTTACTACCAGTGACAATATCTAAAAACTTAACACTACCTAAACAGTCTTCTGCTGACAAATCTCTTAAACTAAATACTGTTTGTTGAGTTTCACTGTCATTGAGCAAAAATTCATTTACTCAAAACGGGAGTGAAGCTTGCAATAAGGTATCTTTAGTCATAGTTTGAAGACTATCAAATTTGAACAGTCATTGAAAAGAAATGGTCTCACCAGTACAGAGAATGGAATGAGTATTTATATAAAATAGCAAATCATTTACCATCATCATAAACAACAAGTTCCCAAAATTGAAATTTGTGGCACACCACGCTTAATTCAGCTATCTGCAGTCTCTTCTTTTAATACACACAATTTGTTTACCTTGATTAAGAAGTTATTCAAAAATGTTACCAAGTCTGCTGTTAATGATTCCATAATGTTGAGAGGAAAATCATGCTCTACACAATTGAAGGGCAAAAAGCAATCTCAGCAAAATTTTTCTCCTCATAAGCAATAAACACCTTTTTAATCACAGAGTCAGTAGGATGAACGATAGGTTTGACCTTTCGAAACACAAACTGTGCAGCAGGAAGAATGTAATTAAATTACAAATAATCACTGACTTGTAATAGATGACAGAGACTAAAACTTTAGAGAAAACTTTTGTCAGGGATACTTGTCAACTAGAGGGACAGTTTTACTCTCCCTTCTTATAAATGATCACAACTCTAATTTTAACACCTCTGGAAATACCCCTTCACTTAAAAATTTATTTATACCTACATTAAGCAGGAGGAAACACTATACAACATTTATCTTTTTTAAAACATTACTAGAAAGATCGTATATATCTACATCATTGGGAGACCAAAAATTATTTACAATACATCTGGTGTTACCTCTGAGAAAAAATTTATCTTTCTCTACATAGTTTACATTATGATATTTTATGAGGTCAGGTATAGTTTCATGAAGCCTAACAACATTTTCACAAATTTCATTAACAGACCATACACAAAAGTTATTAAATTTAAATGCTGGTACTACTAGAGCCTCTTTTTATTTGTTTTTGTCCACTGTGTTTATTACACACCACGATCTCCTGTATTTATTTTTGGATGATGCTATACTAAACAAGCTATTTTGTTTCTTAGCCTTATTGCTGCACGTTTATAATCCTTTCCGGCTCTTAAGTGTCTTAACTTAGTCACATGCTAAGTCATATCTGTTTTGCGTAATGTAAAAAATCCATGTACTTTAACAATCTGTTTTTTATATTGGCTTTGCATTCTTATTCCGATGATTATTTATGTTACATGTGTTGAGATTGACTTTACATTTGTACTTTGGAAAGTTGATGCCAAAAAATTCTTAGGAAGGCACAAACATCTACCAAAGACTACATTAGCAGAACAATAATTATTATTGTTAAACAAATCTTTTCAATCATAAGTTAAGACTGAAACCATAAAATGAGAAATTTTTTCTTGTGTTATTGTAATTGTGATAGCCACTTTAGATTCTTTGAGCTCTTTGGATTTCATATTAAGGCTGCTTACTTCTACACAAACTGAATCATTATCTGAGAAACAAAAAACAGCTACATCTGAATACATTAAATCTCTACTAACATTTGTAAGTATATTGTCAGCACAAGAAGTCTCTCTTCTAGGTTTACATTTGCATAACTAAAATTAAATTGTCTTAACAGATTTTTAAATTCATTTACATTGTGCATATTTTTGTTACATGATGATCAGCATTTATATCACCGTCAATTACCAATCTCCACTGAGAACTTTGAGAATAAATTCATAAATCCTCAACTTTTTCTAAAAGGATTAGTAAATCACCACTGGATGACACAAACGTGTTGTAGACCTCAGGAGAGTATACTGGAGCCATGTTGTTCTTAAAATACAGACTGATAAAAAAAAGGATTCCATATTTTAAAACAAGGTATTACAGATTACAGGCCAAAGCAAGAAAAATACGCCCAGAGCTTTAAAATCTATACCTTAAAACCAGATTCACACATGCATTAAAGTGATGCCACAGGTTGTGGCATTCTGTAGCGTCACTGTGAGCTATAGCTCACAAAGTATGAAACAAATTCTATGTAGTTGCACAGTTTTCAGAATTACAACAACCGAAATCCTATGGGCATATATTAATGTTATAAATCAAGTTATAGCATTATAACTGCGACAGGAGTTAAATATTGTTGTTGTTGTTGTGGTCTTCAGTCCTGAGACTGGTTTGATGCAGCTCTCCATGCTACTCTATACTGTGCAAGCTTCTTCCATCTCCCAGTACTCACTGTAAGCTACATCTTTCTGAATCTGCTTAGTGTATTCATCTCTTGGTCTCCATCTACGATTTTTACCCTCCACACTGCCCTCCAATGCTAAATTTGTGATCCCCTGATGCCTCAGAACATGTCCTACCAACTGGTCCCTTCTTCTTGTCAAGTTGTGGCACAAACCTCTCTTCTCCCCAATTCTAATCGATACCATCTACCCATCTAATCTTCAGCATTCTTCTGTAGCACCACATTTCGGAAGCTTCTATTCTCTCCTTGTCCGAACTATTTATCGTCCATGTTTCACTTCCATACATGGCTAAACTACATACAAATACTTTCAGCAACGACTTCCTGACACTTAAATCTATACTCGATGTTAACAAATTTCTCTTCTTCAGAAACGCTTTCCTTGCCATTGCCAGTCTACATTTTATATCCTCTCTACTTCGACCATCAACAGTTATTTTGCTCCCAAAATAGCAAAACTCCTTTACTACTCTAAGTGTCTCATTTTCTAATCTAATTCCCTCAGCATCAAACGACTTAATTCGACTACATTCCATTATCCCCTTTTTGCTTTTGTCGATGTTCATCTTATATCCTCCTTTCAAGACACTGTCCATTCCGTTCAACTGCTCTTTCAGGTCCTTTGCTGTCTCTGACAGAATTACAATGTCATCGGCGAACCTCAAAGTTTTTATTTCTTCTACATGGCTTTTAACACTTACTCCGAATTTTTCTTTTGTTTACTTTACTGCTTGCTCAATATACAGATTGAATAACATCAGGGAGAAGCTACAGCCCTGTCTCACTCCCTTCCCAACCACTACTTCTCTTTCATGCCCCTCTTATAACTGCTATTTGGTTTCTGTACAAGTTGTAAATAGCCTTTCGCTCACCGTATTTTACCCCTGCCACCTTTAGAATTTGAAAGAGAGTATTCCAGTCAATATTATCAAATGCTTTCTCCAAGTCTACAAATGCAAGAAACGTAGGTTTGCCTTTCCTAAATCTTTCGTAGGGTCAGTATTGCCTCAAATGTTCCAACATTTCTACGGAATCCAAACTAAATCTTCGCCGAGATCGGCTTCTACCAGTTTTTCCATTCATCTGTAAGAATTCTCATTAGTATTTTGCAGCTGTGACTTAATAACTTGATAGTTCGGCATTTTTTTACATCTGTCAACACCTGCTTTCTTTGGGATTGGAATTATTATATTCTTCTTGAAGTCTGAGGGTATTTCGCCTGTCTCATACATTTTGCTCACTAGATGGTAGAGTTTTATTAGGACTGGCTCTCCCAAGGCCGTCAGTAGTTTTGATGGAATGTTGTCTACTCCCGGGGCCTTGTTTCGACTCAGGTCTTTCAGTGCTCTGTGAAACTCTTCACGCAGTATTGTATCTCCCATTTCATATTCATCTACATACTCTTCCATTTCCATAATATTGTCCTCAAGTACATCGCCCCTGTATAGACCCTCTATATACTCCTTCCATCTTTCTGCTTTCCCTTTTCTCCAAAGGTCTCTTTAATTTTCCTGTAGGCAGTATCAATCTTACCCCAAGTGAGATAAGCCTCTACATTCTTAAACTTGTCCTCTAGCCATACCTGCTTAGCCATTTTGCACTTCCTGTCGGTCTCATTTTTGAGTTGTTTGTATTCCCTTTTGCCTGCTTCATTTACTGCATTTTTATATTTTCTCCTTTCATCAATTAAATTTCTTCTGTTACCCAAGGATATCTACTAGCCCTTGTCTTTTTACCTACTTGATCCTCTGCTGCTTTCACTGCTTCATCCGTCAGAGCTACCCATTCTTCTTCTACTGTATTTCTTTCCCCCATTCCTGTCAATTGTTCCCTTATAATCTCCCTGAAACTCTGTACAACTTCTGGTTCTGTCAGTTTATGCAGGTCCCATCTCCTTAAATTCCCACCTTTTTGCAGTTTCTTCAGTTTTAATATACAACTCATAACCAATAGATTGTGGTCAGAGTCCACATCTGCCCCTGGAAATGTCTTACAATTTAAAACATGGTTCCTAAATCTCTGTCTTACCATTATATAATCTATCTGATACCTTCTAGTATCTCCAGGATTCTTCTATGTATACAACCTTCTTTTATGATTCTTGAACCAAGTGTTAGCTATGATTAATTTATGCTCTGTGCAAAATTCTACCAGACAGCTTCCTCTTTCATTTCTTAGCCCCAATCCATATTCACATATTATGTTTCCTTCTCTCCCTTTTCCTATTCTCGAATTCCAGTCACCCATGACTATTAAATTTTCGTCTCCCTTCACTACCTGAATAATTTCTTTTATCTCATCAAACATTTCATCAATTTTTCACCATATGCAAAGCTAGTTGGCATATAAACTTGTACTACTGCAGTAGGCGTGGGCTTCGTGTCTATCTTGGCCACAAATCTCATAAAAAGATATCTTTCTGTTTCAAGTGATTCTCACTTGAGTTCACAAAGCAACTCTTTAACACTGATGTAACAAATCTAGTGGTTCGCCTATGAATTGTTTTGATGTCTTCCTTTAATCTGATCTTGCGGGGACCACAAACACCTGTGCAGTATTTTAGAATGATGCACACTAGTGTTCTGTACATGGTCTGCTTTATAAATTAACTACACTTTCCTAAATTCTCCCAGTAAACCTATGTCAAACATTTATCTTCCCTATTACCATTTCATTAATTTGTTTTGCTAAATTATGCCTAGATATTTAACCAATGTGATCATGCTAAGAAGGATAATGCTAATGCGGTATTCAAATACTGTGGGACTGTGTTTCCTAATCATCTTCATTAACTGAAATACTTCTTAGTTACATCAAGCTGACATTCGACACACCAATTAGAAATTTTGTCTAAGTCATATTGTATCTTCTTATGGTCGCTCAATAACGACATTTTCCTGTACACTACTTCATCTTCACCAAGCAGTCACAGATTGTTGCTGATCCTGCCTGTCAGATCATTCAGGTGTATAGAGAATAAGAGAGGTCCTATCACACTGACCTGGAACACTGCTGATGATAACCTTATATCTGATGAACACTTGCTGTTGAGGGTTACAGACTGGGATTTATTACTAAGAAGTCTTTGAGCAACTCGCACATCTGGGACGCTAATCCATATGCATGCCCTTCACTAAGTCTTGAGCAGGTTCGCTGATTTTCATAACTTTCTACACATGTAAAGAATAGCTGTCTTTACGTTACCAAGGTAAACATGTATGAGCAAAATCAGTTTAATCTTAGTTCAAATAAACAACGGTGAAATAAACTTATGCCAAATGAGTTACAGCACTGTTTAATTAAAAAATAAACATTCATTGTATAACTGTTGCCATGTTCAAGTGTTACCATACAGTAATGATCCCACTCGGAGAATTAAACAGCACAGTTGCATTAGATCCCTGCCAAGTACTTATTCGATTACTAATTATCTCGCAGGTAACTGCCCAATTGGAGGGTTGTGATGCTACATCTACATATGCCTCTACACTTATACTCTGCAAACCACTGTGAAGTTCATGTCAGAGGGTACATCCCATTTTATCAGTTATTAGGGGTTCCCTCGCTTTCCATTCATATATGAAGCATGGAAAGAATGATTGTCTGAATGCCTCTGTCCTTGCAGTAATTATTCTAATCCTATATTCACGATCCCTATGTGAATAAAACATAGGGGGCTATAGTATGTTCCTAGAGTCATCTTTTAATGCCGGTTCTTGAAGACTTGTTAACAAACTTTGTCTGGGTAATTTACGTCTGTCTTCCAGAGTCTGTTAGCTCACTGGCTTCAGTATACCTGTGACACTCTCACATTGGTTAAACAAATCTGTAACTATTTGTGCTGCCCTTCTCTGTATGTGTTCAATATTCCCTGTTAGTCCTATTTGATACCTGGCCACACATTTCAGCAGTAGTCTAGAAATGTCACATGAGTGATTTGTGAGCCACCTGCTTTCTACAGTGATTGCATTTCCTCAGTATTCTACCAGTATAGCAAAGTCTACCATCTGCTTTATCCATAACTGAGCCGATGTGATTAATCCATTTCATATCCCTAAAAAGTGTTACATCAACATATTTGTATGAGTTGGCCGATTCCAACAGTGACTCATTAATGTAATAGTCATAGATAGTTTGGAATCTGGGATATTTTCTTGCATGGATCGTAAATTTTTTCTTACTTTTCTGACTGTTTATAATTTTATATAGCTGCTGTTCACTTGGATGTACAACGGCACAGCTAATCACCATGCAAGCTGAAGCAATAATGAAGGAATAGAAGTGGACTTGTAATTGTAAATTGACAATGAAACGTTACAAAACAATGTTATTTGTGGTTGGCACATTTGTAAACCGGTGCACCCACTCAAGTGTTAACTGTCTGCAGTAGGGCTGTATCAAAGACTTTCTAGAAAACTAGGAATATCGATAGGCCTTGTGCTTTTCTATCTGAAGGAAATTTGTTACATTGAAACTTAGAATATATTTAAGTACTGTTTAGCAGGTTGATGGTAAGCATACTGGTCTTCAAGAGTGGGGGTTCATTCTTTTACGCTTTTTACACACAGGAGTCACCATCAGTTTATTACGGCTATCACCTTTGTTTCTATGAATATATCTTTACAACAGAGAAGAACCTTGTAATATACAATAACCAAAATGTAGAACATACAATGCACAACAAAGTGTAATATAACAAACTGCAGACATTTGCTGTCACTGCAGGAGCAGCTACGTGTAGTATCATTCTGCTGTTGAACAACAGCATTCAGTGAACCCATATATGAGTTGCATATCAGCCATTTCTACGCCAGTAATCCTATACATAAACCTGTGTATTACTGTTAATGTAAAACTGCCAGAACAACATACCTATTAGAGGTCAGAGTTGCACTAAATGGAAGCTAACAGATGTAGTTTTTTATGTCCTGGCTCACTTTTCACAGAATTAAATATAATCATCATATTTCAGCTGCAAATAACGGAAGATAATCAAAATTATGATGAAAAACACGTTTTTCCCAGTATATCAAAATATCACAACAAAAAATGGTCAGCTTAGGTTTTCAAAATATTACGCGTTTTTCATTTGTTTTAATCACATTTCCATCACGATATTCACTATAGTTACCTTGTTGTTTTTGTCCTTTGTAACTCATCTTCACAAAACTGAAAATTCTATCCACTTATTAGATTCAAATTTTTGTTTGGCAAGGTAATTTTTAATTAAGTCCACAGATCCATACAATTATTTCTCCATACTACATAATTTGTGGATTTTGTAATTAGGTATGCACATCCCATAATGATGAGTAGAACATATAGATCTAGCTCTTTTAATTTTCTTTGAGAATTATTTATTATTTAGATTGTTGAGTTTCTTTAACTAGAGACTTCATTTATATAGAAAACTCATTAATTAGAAAGATTTAAATTTATTCATTATCGAAATACAGAAAAAGTATTTAATATAAAAATGTAAATTCATTCATTATGAAAATTAAAGAAATCCTGATTGAAAATTTTTGTTATAAAGGGATTCAAAAGTAACAATGAAAAGTCTAAACATAATTGTACAGTATGGTGATGCCAAACATGGCTTGTAATAGTCTTCAGTTTTCTTCAGTTAAAGATAAAAGGATAAAAATTCATTCTTTGATGATAAAGTTAAAGAATATAATAAAAATTTTAAAAAGATGTTAATTTTAATGTAAGAAATTAAGAAAAATGTAAAAGTTTTCAGCTAATATTCTATGTTGTGCGTCATGTGATAAATTCTTTTTTTCCTTATATAATTATGTGCTTGGGTGAATTAGGGATACTTTAACATTAAAAGTAGCACATACGTTCAGTGTCGTTTTTGGTGTCACCACAATATTTTTCCTACATGTCATGTTTATGTTATATTTAGGATAATTTATTATGAAATTATATAGATTTATTTCAACATCTCTTTTTAACTGTGTAACTCGTTTAATATCATGAAATGAATCATAAGCTATCAAGTAATACCTGATGGCTCTGCATGCCACACATCTTGTTGAAACACTTCATTTCTTCCATTTTTCAAATGTAATATATGTAGTTTTCATGGTCATTTAATGATGGATCAATAGTTTGAAAAACAACAAAAATAAAATAAGGCAGATCAAACTCTACTGAGTTAAAAGAACTTGTGAGGTATATCACAAAATTTTTCTAACCACTTAATCCTGCTACCTTAGTAGTCTGTAATTCATAAAAAGAAATCAGTATTTTAAGATATACACATAATTTTTCGTTGTTCAAACTCATAATTAGGTTCATATTTAACAACTGTCTCTCAATTTCAATATTTATGACTACAATTTTAACTTATTTTGATGATGTATTTTTTATTTAGACAACAGTAGCCTTATAATCAGTGGAGGAAGATGGCGGACAATGCAGTGCAATGTATTGAGAACACTCTTATTACGATTGGAAAAGTGGCAGAAGAAGGAGGATATATGAAGCAGGAAATGAAGAATAAATTACTAGAGTCGGTGAGTGAAATAAGAAAATGCTTAGAATCTTTGAAAAACGAAACAAAAGCAAAGAAGGAGGATGATAGGAATCCTACGAGAGAGGTTAGGAATATCCAACAAGAAGAGATGAGCCAGAAAGAAGACAGTTCCACTGCCGGACAAATAGCGACATCTATTGGAGAAACGCAGGAAACAGCACTTAGCCGGCAGTGGACTGCTGGACACCTAGCGACATCTACAATATCTGAGAAGAACTTCAACGGACACATCTTCGGAGTCTGTAGCTCTCTGGAAAAAGCAAAAAAAGACGAAAGTAACACACAGATGGGAGTTGTTGTGGTGGTCTTCAGTTGAGAGACTGGTTTAATGCAGCTGTCCATGTTTCTCTATCCTGTGCAAGCTTCTTCATCTACCAGTATCTACTGCAACCTACATCCTTCTGAATCTGTTTAGTGTATTCAGCTCTTGGTCTCCCTCTTCGATCTTTACCCTCCACGCTGCCATCCAATACTAAATTGGCGATCCCTTGATGCCTCAGAATATGTCCTACCAACCGGTCCCTTCTTCTAGTCAAGTTGTGCCACAAATTTCTCCTCTACCCAATTATATTCAATACCTCCTCATTAGTTATATGGTCTACCCATCTAATCTTCAGCATTCTTCTGTAGCTCCGCATTTCGAAAGCTTCTATTCTCTTTTTGTCTAAACTATTTATCGTCCACATTTCACTTCCATACATGGCTACACTCCACACAAATACTTTCAGAAACGATCCTGATTCTTAAATCTATACTCGATGTTAACAAATTTCTCTTCTTCAGAAACACTTTCCTTGCCATTGCCAGTCTACATTTTATATCCTCTCTACTTCGACCATCATTAGTTATTTTGCTCCCCAAATAGCAAAACTCATTTACTACTTTAAGTGTCTCATTACCTAATCTAATTCCCCCAGCATCACCCAGTTAAATTCGACTACATTCCATTATCCTCATTTCGCTGTTGTTGATGTTCATCTTATATCCTCCTTTCAATACACTTTCCATTCGGGTCAGCTCTCTTCTGGGTCCTTAGCTGTCTCTGACCGAATTACAATGTCATCGGCGAACTTCGAAGTTTTTATTTCTTCTCCATGGATTTTAATTCATACTCCGAATTTTTCTTTTGTTTCCCTTACTACTTGCTCAATATACAGATTGAATAACATCAGGGATAGGCTACAACCCTGTCTCACTCCCTTCCCAACCACTGCACCCTTTCATGCCCTTTGACTCTTATAACTGCCACCTGGTTTCTGTACAAATTGTAAATAGTCTTTTGCTCGCTGCCACCTTCATAATTTGAAAGAGAGTATTCCAATGAACATTGTCAAAAGCTTTCTCTAAGTCTACAAATGCTAGAAACGTAGGTTTGCCTTTCCTTAATCTATTTTCTAAGATAAGTCATAGGGTCAGTATTGGCTCATGTGTTCCAACATTTCTACAGAATCAAAACTAATCTTCCCTGAGGTCAGCTTCTACCAGATTTTCCATTCGTCTGTAAAGAATTCGTGTTAGTATTTTGCATCCATGGCTTATTAAACTGATAGTTAGGTAATTTTCACATCTGTCAACGCCTGCTTTCTTTGAGACTGAAATTATTATACTCTTCTTGAAGTCTAAGGGTATTTCGCCTGCCTCATACACCTTTAGCACCAGATGGTAGAATTTTGTCAGGTATGGCTCTCCCAAGGCTATCAGTAGTTATAACGGAATGTTGCCTACTCCTGGGCCTTGTTTTGGCTTAGGTGTTTCAGTGCTCTGTCAGACTCTTCACGTAGTGTCATATCTCCCATTTCATCTTCATCAACATCGTCTTCAGTTTCCATAATAATGTCCTGAAGTACATCACCCTTGTATAGACCCTCTATATACTCCTTCCACCTTTCTGCTTTCCCTTCTTTGCTTAAAGATAAAAGAAATTATTCAGATAGTGAAGGGAGACGAAAATTTAATAGTCATGGGTGACTGGAATTTGATAGTAGGAAAAGGGGAGAAGGAAACGCAGTAAATTAATATGGAATGGAGGTAAAGAATGAAAGAGGACGCCACCTGGTAGAATTTTTCACAGAGCATAACTTAATCATAGCTAACACTTGGTTCAAGTATCATGAAAGAATGTTGTATACATGGAAGAAGCCTGGTTGTACTGGAAGGTTTCAGATAGATTATATAATGATAAGGAAGAGATTTAGGTACCAGGTTTTAAATTGTAAGACATTTCCAGGGGCAGATGCGGACTCTGACCACAACCAATTGGTTATGAACTGTAGATTAAAACTGAAGAAACTGCAAAAAGGTGGGAATTTAAGGAGATTGGACCTGGATAAACTGACAGAACCAGTGCTTGTAGAGAGTTTCAGGGAGAGCATAAAGGATAGATTGACAAGAATGGGGGAAAGAAATACAGTAGAAGAAGAACGGGTACCTTTGAGAAATGAAATAGTGAAGACAGCAGAGGATCAAGTAGGTAAAAAGACGTGGGCTAATAGACATCCTTGGGTAACAGAAGAGATATTGAATTTAATTGATGAAAGCAGAAAATACAAAAAATGCAGTAAATGAAATAGGCAAAAAGGAATACAAACGTCTGAAAAATGAGATCAACAGGAAGTGCAATGTGGCTGAGCGGGGATGACTAGAGGACAAATGTAAGGATGTAGAGACATATATCACTAGGGGTAAGATAGATACTGCCTACAGGAAAATTAAAGAGACCTTTGGAGAAAAGAGAATTACTTGCATGAATATCAAGAGCTTAGATGGAGATGGGAGAACTGAGGCATCAAATGGAGGAGATAACCGATTTCCTAAAAAACTAACCAGGGATATTAATACAGGAGCAAATAAAGAAAACTCTGGAAAAGGAAAGTCACTTTGAACCAGAGAAAACAAAAACTGATGGAAACAACATACAAACTAAGTATAACAACATAGTTGAACCCCGGGGGAACGACAATATACTGAAATTCGCTGTTCCAAAAACAAAATCAGCCACAAGTCCAAATCAGTGCAAATGAGCAACATAATAAAACCTGAAATCAGGTGAATGAATAGAGGAACCATCTTGGTGTGCTTTGGTAGGGAGGAGCTGGTACAGGAGATGACACCGTAAAAAAGATGAGGAAATGCAAGCAGCAGAAACAACAGCATGGCTATATATTGTTAACTTAAAGAGAACCACGACAACTGATACAGTATTGAAACACCTCAACAAGAACGGAATACTGGGACAACTAGAATGTAAAGAATTGCTCACACTAGGCAACAAAAAAGCTTTCAAAGTAGGCATTCAATTTGAAGAGCTACAAATCACGTAAGAACCAGAATTCTTTCCTGAAAACATAAAAGTATGTCAATTTCGTTTCCCAAGAAGATCAATGGAAGAGGGAGCAGAGCTCAACTAAACTAAGAGAAAGCCAGAAGAACAAAAAACAAAACAGACTTTTGGAATACAGAGGGAATAAAAAATGCTCTTAATCTAATACCAACAGACATTCTGCAAAACTCGGATCTAACAGAAACCTTTGTGATAGACAACTGGCAACATAAAGATTTATACAGTTTTCACCTAATGGCAAAGAAGGGAGAAAGAGGACGATTCATGGGAGGAATATCTATCCTACTGAAACCCAGGATGACCCCCACCAAAAAAATCATAAAACAACAAAATAGTATGCTAGTAGAAGCATCAAACATAAATATAATTGTAGCCTATTTCCAACCGCACACAAATGCGGTAGAAATAATTGACAAAATAGTCACTCTCAGCAAACAATGCAACAGCAAACCAATCATTATTGAAACCGATCTCAACTGCAGAATAGACACAGAGAACTATAAAACAAGTCTAGTCATTGTAACCATAGAAGAAGATGGTTTCACCTTACTGGACAATATACAAATACCTCCATATATAAGCCACAATGGGAAAAGCACAATTGATATCACATTTACAAGAGTAGAAGTAAAAGGAAACATTTAACCAGTATGGTATGGCTCCATCACTCCTACATGAAAGTACATTCCTATGAAGATAAAAATGGATAACGTCACCTCTCCACCAGCAAGAAAGACCCACCTAATTACACAAAGAAAAATAGATAAAGAAAAAAATAACAAACCAACAAGAACATATAACACAAATAGAAAGTTTAAGAGAGGAATGAGACCTTGAAACAGCAGCAGACAATATAGAAGACATCCTACAAAATTCAGTGATACAAACAAACCCAAAAACAAGGACAGCAAAAAGGTGGTTCGGTGCTGAATACTATACCAAAAGGAACACTGTTCTAAGAACACTCCACAGGTTAAGAAACCAGCATGACGAAGACACATGTGAACTATATGCAGAAGAGAGGAAAATCTACAAAAAACTACTAGAAGAGAAGAAAAAAGAATACACAGAAAGAGAGGCAAAAAGAGAAGTGGATGAAGCAGCGAAAGACTCATACATAGCAGCATGACCCAGAAGACTGGCTCATACACCAAATATAGACATGAAGGAGTGGGAAGACCACTTCACTATGATACTGAGCAAACGAGGAATCCAAATACTCCCAAGGAAAGAGAATCAATATCAAACGTATGGGAATCTCTAAATGAATAAGATGCAAAAGAAATAATAAAAACACTGAAGAACAAGAAAGCAGCAGGAACCGATAATATATATATAATGAACATATACAAGATGTGAAAGACAGTCTCCAAGACATTTGGATCAAACTATTCAACAAATGCCTGGAACTTGGAAGAATTCCAGCCCAATGGACACACTCGATAATAAAAGTTCTCTACAAATGTAGAGGAGACCTAATAGACACAAACAAGTACACAGGCATAGCCCTAGAAAATAAAAAGAGTTTTCAAAGAAAATTACACAAGAAATCAAAGCCTGTGTGGAAATTCACCTACCAGAACCACAAATGGGCTTCAAATCTGGAAGATCAACACTTAGGGCAGTCAGACTTTTTGTAAATAACATTGACAAAGCGATACAAAAGAGACAAATGTTCTTCACAGTGTTCATAGACTTTACCAAAGCCTTTGACCTACTGGAAAGAGATCTCATGGTCCGAAAACTGGAAAACACAATGGAAGAAGATAGTTGATGGGCATGAATAATCAAGTCACTCCTCCATTACAACTTAATCATAATATCAGAGAACCTCTCTTTTTTGAACCTCATTTTGCAATCGAACAGAGACTTACAGGGTGATCCAATGAGCCCTTTGTTGTACGTTCTTGCCGCTGACGAAGTACTGCGAATTGGAGAAAATAAAGTTGTACAGATATATGCATATGACGACGACATAGCCATAGGATCAACAGATATACAAAAGCTGCAGGAAATCATTGAGAAAATAGATATATGGTACAGTGAACACAAAGTACACATAAACGTAACAAACACCGGAATGGTGATTTTCAGAAAAGGAGGCAAATCACCCAAGAAAGCGGAAATCAACATCAGAGGAAAAAAATAAAAATCTCATCACACTTTAAATACCTAGGGGTGACATTGCAACTGAGAGCCAACTGCTTCACAAAACATACAACAGAACGTGCAGCACAAGCAATAATACCAATACAAGACATCAAAAACATCCACCTACTTAGTCTAGAAATGGCCATGAAATTATTCAATGCAAAAATCTTGCCAATCCTGGCCTATGGGATAGAGGTCGTATGGGACCACTTGACAGAAAAAAACTAGAAATACTAGAAAAGGTAAAATTGACTTATCTAAAAAGAGTTCTAGGTCTCTTGAAGACAACAAGATCTAGAATAGTGTACCTGCTAGCGAGAGAGACATTCCTAATTGAAGACATCAAACTTCGGTATATGATGCCACATGCCAAGGCTTCCAGAAATCAACTGGAGATCATGGCAGATAAACGAGAAAAAATATGACCAGATTTCTATGGCAACGAAGCAATGATGAACTGCTCATGAACAGTACCAAACTTCGAACTGCAACATGTCATAACTAGATTAGCTACTAGCGGCTTTCATCATCTAATTTGCAAAATCAAAAATTATCATGACCCAACCACTACATGTGTGCATGAACTGGGTAACGAAGCATGTGAACGATATCACATAGAACTGTGTAGTAAAAGAGTGAAATCTATAAATGAATATCCAAAAATGTAAAATATAAATGTAAAATGTCAAGCAAAGTAACTGTATATAGCTATTTTGCTGCAATTTTATTGACTAATTATAATCAGGCCATCGAAAAATAACATCATTTGAACTGAAGCTCCAAGTAAAAATTACAGTAAGATCTCCTTCCCACATTACTTCTTTAAAAATAATCAAATACCTCCTGTGGATATATACTTCACTTTTTGCTTCTTATTTTACCATTATTAAGTATATGTCCTACCATACACATTTTAGCAGCAAGAGATGAAGTTAAACGTGTTAAAACAGATGCAGAGAAAAATTTATGTGCGATTCTAGACGAAATATTATATCAATTCTGGATGGTGAGAGAATAAGATAACTTAACATATAGTTATCTATTAATTTTTATTAGGTTTTCCATCATATGTTGGATAATCTGTTCCACTAGCTGTAGCAGTTTTAAAATTCTTATAATGATTTGGTTGTAGCCAACTATCAGCAATACGAATGTTAATTTCTACATATTTATGAGTATATTTAAAAAAATTTACTTTTCTCATTCACAGGTAAAGAATAATACTGATAGCTTTCTGTTGTTCATTTAATAAAAATTTAGTAACTAATTTCTAAGGTATCTGTTACAATTGGACCATTGATATCAATGAAATTATAATTTTTATCAGGAATATTTATTTCTAAATTCTGAATTATGTCATGAACTGGAATAGATAAGGTTAATGTAGTTCAAAAATTGTCTGTGCACCAAATTTAACATTATTCTTAAATGAAGAACTAATATTAGTTTCACAATGGAAACAGTAATTATCTTTTACAGGCTTTCCACCAGCTAAGTTAAAACTAATATAAATTAATTCGAATGGTATAATTTTTGGAATATTATTAGCAATAATTTTTTCATTAACAAAAGTAATATGATTTTTAAGTCGTAACACATTTCTGATACTATCTTTTATTTCCATACACAATTTAAAATCACTATAAATAATAACTCTATTTAAAATTTGATCTGCTATAATGTATTTACTAGGTTTAGTTGTATGAATAAATTTTTCTTGCCTTTTTAAACTATAATGAAAATGGAAATTTCATTTGTTTCTCTATCTCAATACAGTTTTTTATTATTTGATGTGGCATTAGGAGTTCAAAATGTACCATAAAAACCAACTAGTGTAGCGTTTTTACAACTATTTGTTACAGGTACATTTTATCTGTTCTTCAGAACTGATTTGAAATAACAGACTCAATTATTAATAGTAAATTATCACTAATGTGGGCCAGGAGGCGCGATGGTGCAGAGCTCTAGGGGTCTTCGATGTCCATGATGTCTGGCGCAGATTCAAATTCCATAGTGCGCGGTACCAGACAATCGTTAACCGTTAACCTGTCGGTCATCAGAGGACTTTCATCTCATATGTGATGAAACTTGACACATTCCTCTAAACGAACTTTGATTTATGCAATGTACTCCACCCCCCAGCCCCCTCCCCATTCCGCCTCGCACTTCAGCGTCATAACTAAGTTAGTGATAGGTGCTTGTGAGGCGCTGCAATCCCCACGTAGACATTTGCCCAACAGATGTGCTGTTTACAGGTTTAGTGATGGAATGGTTCAAATGGCTCTGAGCACTATGGGACTCAACTTCTGAGGTCATTAGTCCCCTAGAACTTAGAACTAGTTAAACCTAACTAACCTAAGGACATCACACACATCCATGCCCGAGGCAGGATTCGAACCTGCGACTGTAGCGGTCTCGCGGTTCCAGACTGCAGAGCCTAGAACTGCACGGCGTGATGGAATGACTTGTAATTTTTTCATGTCAGACGCTGCTGCTATGCTTTTATCTGTTTCCTTGTAGGAGGTATCCCTTGCTAATAACGATCATTTTATATAGGCCTGATGCAGGCATCATATGATTTCTGAACCATGATCGGATGTGAACAGTGGATACGTTTCCAGAAAGCTATATTTTGCTCGTATCACGCACAGTAAGTCTTTTAGCAAAGTAGTTTTTTCGTTTTACGGTTCGATAACATAGTTTATCGCAGAGAAACCAGGAAGAAGGATGTATGTCCGGAGCTTGATATATATTTCTTACATTGGAGTATTAGCAGCGCTACATTCCATACGACTGATAGGTCGGAAATGCAAGCGATCTAACATTATAGTCCTTTTTAAGTACAAAACGTTGTAGCCTTAGGAGTGAGTGTGTTTATGTTCTCTCTTACCAATACCTTCCAGGTACCGATCCTAGACTCTAGAACAATACTTTAGAGTTGATAGCTTGGTTGATTTACGTAAAAATGCGTCGAACTCCATCTGTCTGGAGCTCTATTGCGCATAAAAATCATTTGTTACTTGTTCTTCTTAACTGTCTGCTATTACATCACAGCACTTTGAAATCTGTTACTATACATTGATAAAGAGTGCTAAGCTCCTAGACATGGACACATCTCGAGATGGATGAGGACTCGGAAAGCTCCATTCATTCACGAGACGTGGAGTGTAGCGGTCTTCTTCCGGTCGGTTGCAGCATGGCGGGTTGGTCAATGACATTGTGAGGAGGGTCTTTACTCTCTAATTTTACCCTAAGACAGCGAGAATTTTCTGTGACTCCCATATGCAGAGAGATAGATCGTAAATTAAGCACTATGCTCGAGGTGTTAGAAATATGTGGAGCACTGTCTGGTATACTTTGATGATTTATATGTTCGAGAATTAACACTGATTGGACGAACTGCACAGCCATCTATCCACGTTCGCAATTATACTCGCAAAGTGGAGAAGAGATAGTTTAGCTATGATACTGAAATTGAGGGAACCTTGGTGTCACATCATTGGCCAGTATTGAAGTTACTGTAAAATTGCTAAAAGTGTTCACGCTATCAGCTGTGATGCTTATTATTAGAGTACATCGATGGTGTCTTTTCCATCCTATCTGTGCAATGGCACGCTGTTGGTTACAACATAATGATTGACTGATATCGGTTCTTTTAGTTGGGAAAAGAGTTTTGCTGGATGGTGATGGACAGCACCTTCTGGGGTGTATAGCACCGAAACACTGATTGCCTACATGAGTGCAATATGAGGAATCAGTCGAAAGGGAAATAGAGCCATCAGCTATTCTGTCAGTGTGAGAGAAGAGTCTAAATGTAGAGCTCGTGAATCACCTTTGAACTGTAGTTTGGAAACCTATGCCAACGCCATAAAACTCTTCCAGTTTGCTTATGTTGTAACTGTCTTTTATTTAAAATCAGCCGATGTGTGGCGTGTTATGCTATTCGCTGTAAGAACAAGATTTACACCATGCAACGTCTAGTTTCCTGTGAAAGGCCGTGGATCAGAACTTCTTAATGTCAGTTTAGAAACTGGAACAGGCCTTGAAGTCGTGGCAGAAAAAACGAAATGTTTGGCAATGTACATAAACGTGTAAGAAAACAGTGTTTCAAACAACTAAACAGGACCAGAGGGAGCGTCTCATGTGATTTAGTATAATCTGTGGGATATGATCATTCGTCTAAAGTATTGGTGATCAAACTTTAAAGTGGCCTCTGCAGTGTCTGTATATTTAATAGGATTGTGCCACACAGGAGGCAGTAGCAGCAGCAATTTGAGGTGTAAATTCGGTGAGGGACACGGTATACTGTTAGGATTGCTTGGATGGCTGCACACTGTGCTATTCTGGGGAGCATTGCAAAATCTTTTGTGTCATTGCTCCAGCATCGGTGACTAGGTGACTGTTATATCGGATAAAGATAGTAGAGCTTATATAGTTTGTAATTTTTCTCTGTTGGGGGGGGGGGGGGGGGTAGAGAATAACGATGATAGCATGTTGGGCTGATTGAGTTGAATGGACACGGATCTGTAGTACTTGTGTGTACAGTAGTCTGGGGATGCACCACATCATGCTCATTTCCGCCGAATGGTCAAAATATGCTACTGTCGCACTAACTCAGATCACTCTGTTTCTACACGGGCTGCAGGAGGTGGTGGATATGATTTTCTCTGACTGTAGCATACAATGTATTCAAACATTATGAATCACCTCGAAGGGAACGATCTATTGATATGTAATGAGCATGGTTTCAGAAAACATCGTTCTTGTGCAAAGCAGCTATCTCTTTATTCACACGAAGTAATGGCCGCTATCGACAGGGGATCTCAAGTTGATTCCGTATTTCTAGATTTCTGGAAAGCTTTTGACACCATTCCTCACAAGCGACTTCTAATCAAGCTGTGGGCCTACGGGGTATCGTCTCAATTGTGCGACTGGATTCGTGATTTCCTGTCAGGAAGGTCGCAGTTCGTAGTAATAGACGGCAAATCATCGAGAAAAACTGAAGTGATATCAGTTGTTCCCCAGGGAAGCGTCCTGGGACCTCTGCTGTTCCTGATCTATATAAATGACCTGGGTGACAATCTGAGCAGTTCTCTTAGGTTGTTCGCAGATGATGCTGTAATTTACCGTCTAGTAAGGTCATCCGAAGACCAATATCAGTTGCAAAGCGATTTAGAAAAGATTGCTGTATGGTGTGGCAGGTGGCGGTTGACGCTAAATAACGAAAAGTGTGAGGTGATCCACATGAGTTCCAAAAGAAATCCGTTGGAATTCGATTACTCGATAAATAGTACAATTCTCAAGGCTGTCAATTCAACTAAGTACCTGGGTGTTAAAATTACGAACAACTTCGGTTGGAAAGACCACATAGAAAATATTGTGGGGAAGGCGAGCCAAAGGTTGCGTTTCATTGGCAGGACACTTAGAAGATGCAACAAGTCCACTAAAGAGACAGCTTACACTACACACGTTCGGCCTCTGTTAGGATATTGCTGCGTGGTTTGGGATCCTTACCAGGTGGGATTGACAGAGGACATCGAAAGGGTGCAAAAAAGGGCAGTTCGTTTTGTATTATCACGTAATAGGGGAGAGAGTGTGGCAGATATGATACGCGAGTTGGGATGGAAGTCATTATAGCAAAGACGTTTTTCGTCGCGGCGAGATCTATTTACGAAATTTGAGTCACCAACTTTCTCTTCCGAATGCGAAAATATTTTGTTGAGCCCAACCTACATAGGTAGGAATGATCATCAAAATAAAACAAGAGAAATCAGAGCTCGAACAGAAAGATTTAGGTGTTCGTTTTTCCCGCGCACTGTTCGGGAGTGGAATGGTAGGGAGATAGTATGATTGTGGTTCGATGAACCCTCTGCCAAGCACTTAAATGTGAATTGCAGAGTAATCATGTAGATGTAGATGTAGATGTAGACTTCTGCTCAGTTCCGACTTAAAATGGAATGATCACATGTGTAAAGCTGTAGAAATGGGATCAGTTGCAAGATGTGTAGGGACTGACAAAACCTAGGTTGTAATTTTACTGTAGCAGTCTGGTTCGAGAAAGGTGACTCATTGCGAGATATGAGAGTGCCAAAAATATGACTGAGTAGTGGTTGTAATCATTAAAGGAATTGTCAATAGGATCCAACACATGTATGTGCTTGAATGGAAAGACCTGATTCCAAATCATGGACATCATTTCTAGTGGATAGTGTAACACTAGAGATCTGATAAGCTAGTGTACATTTTCTCATGACCTCAATCAGCACATCATCTACTACTACTGTTTGTGTTCCTTCTCAATCAGTCATTCCCTCGAACTCAGTGGATATATTGCGGAACCTCTGATATGGCATCGAGACAGAATGCACTACAAATACTATAGAATTATCTAGCTGGGGTGATGTTAGGGAGTCGCAAATACCGCTTACATACCACATTCTTTAGCCGAATTTTATCACGAGGTTGCATCATGGGCTGTGTGTTGGTCTGATAATACACATTCCTATGATCACCGTCACGGTATTTGCCTGGAAAAAAGCTACCTCATTCAGAGGTAATGTCGTACCTCAATCTGTAAAGCAGGTATAGCTTTTAACATGGATACTTGTGTGCAGCTGTAGAACCAAGACCATTTGTGATGGTAACATACAGTAGTTCTTGCGATCGAGTTTTATTAACATCTGGCCGATTACGTCTCTCTTTCTAACACACAGTGGTAGCACTCACAAGAAAAACCCAAGAGAAATGCCCACCTATCTTTGATTTTCAGTCAGTATTATTTTGCATCGTGTGGAATCATTTATTGGTCAAGTATTATACTTAGTAGTAGTGGGGGTGCGTGATATGTTCGCATTTGAGCATCAGGCTTATAATGTATGTGTTTGTGTTCTGACATGTGTAAAGGAGACGACTATGTCTAGTCATAAGGAAGGTACAGATATTTCCATTTGCAGAGCCACAGCCTTCAGCCTTCAGCCTTCGCTCATTGTCGAATTCTGTTCAATTGAGAGTGCAAGCGTAACATTTAGTTGTAAGTACAGGGATAAAACGTATATGGGACCGGTTTTCTAGAATGATTACGTATATACATGGCCTGTGGTGGGAATGATTCATGTTTCCCATTAATGGCATCAGCCGTCCGAATGCTGAGACCTTTTGGAGTGTAGGAATGTGTCTGAGTTAACTTTGCCGTCCTCTAGACGACCGAATAGTGAACTAATACCTAGTATGTGTTGGGCACCTTCTGTGATCAAGCGGAAATTTGAGAAGATTGTGTATGGAGATGCGTTTGCACTGGACCGTTATTCCCTCCCATGTGAATTTTTTGGTTGACTGCTTTTTCACATTTTGAGCCTTTATTTACTTGAGAGAAGGTCGATTGTGGTGTGTGAATCTAGCATGTGGAAGACATGCTTGCCTGTTCTCTAGAAATGGGAAAGACCTTAGTTGGCTTGTAAATTATAGGCGTGATTTGGAATCTGTTACATCACCGAGATCGGTATTCGAGAGTGGAAATATGAGTTTCCTCTATTTGCTTCTAGTTACTCAGTGCTTTACAGCACTCTGCACCTCGCTAAAGTTTGGGGTTTGTAGAGAAATACTTTCCAGTGTACATCTTCGGAATTATGTTGCGCTATCGATCGACAGGATGCTGCATGGTGCTTGATATCGAGAAGTACCGCCAAAATGATATAATATTATGGCGCACCATGCGAAAATTTGTGTGTCCTTGTAATCCCCGAGTCTGGAGATGTGCTTAGAAAAAGCACAAGCATGAAGCAGGTTCAGAGCAGAAACAGTAACGCGTTTGTGCTGAGGGGAAACGATCCCGAATTTGTAGAACAGTTCTGAGAGCGACTTTGGTCCGCTGAGGGTGCTCTGATGTAAAAGGGATGATTTTGTATGGCGAAGGATATGAATTGTATGTTTACTGCTTGGACACAGTATGCGGTGATATATTGCTGGGTTTGAGATCAGTTTCACGCTCTAATATTCAATCCCCTGTCCTCAGTGGGAGAGCAGTGCAACTAAGAGTCTTTCCGTATTTGACGATATGTATGGCACTTTACGAGGTTTAGTTGTTGGTGCAATATGGTGATCAGTGTAAAATAGTTTATTGCCGCTAAATGTCACGTCTGCAGAAAGAAAGAAGAGGCTGACGGTGATTCCCTAGGACTGAGGAGCATCGTGACATATAGCCAGTGTGAGTATAGGCAATCATAATTTTTTTGCTTGCTGTATAGATATAAAAGATGACTGCACTGTTTGTGTAAAATGTGTATATGTTGTATTGTAAAGTTACTGTGCCTTACATTGTGTAAATGTGTATATATTGCACTGATAAGTTACTATGGGTTATGTTGTGGCATGACTAGAAACGATGAGTGTGTGTTCTATCATGAGGGACGTATAATTCAGCACATCATAACCGCGAGGGTATGAGATAGATTTTTTACGTGTAAAATTATGTGTGCTGTAGATACTGAGATTCATTCCAGAAGTCTTCAAGAGGAGACATTACCTGTACATCAATCAGTGTCAGACTAGTTTTATTATATTTTTTTATTATATTTAATTTTTTAAATTTTTTAATTATATATATATATATATATAATATTATATTTAATTGTAGTTACACTGGTAAATATCTTCCTGGCTTGCAATATTCTTGTGAGTCTCGTATGTACACTCCTGGAAATTGAAATAAGAACACCGTGAATTCATTGTCCCGGGAAGGGGAAACTTTATTGACACATTCCTGGGGTCAGATACATCACATGATCACACTGACAGAACCACAGGCACATAGACACAGGAAACAGAGCATGAACAATGTCGGCACTAGTACAGTGTATATCCACCTTTCGCAGCAATGCAGGCTGCCATTCTCCCATGGAGACGATCGTAGAGATGCTGGATGTAGTCCTGTGGAACGGCTTGCCATGCCATTTCCACCTGGCGCCTCAGTTGGACCAGCGTTCGTGCTGGACGTGCAGACAGCGTGAGACGACGCTTCATCCAGTCCCAAACATGCTCAATGGGGGACAGATCCGGAGATCTTGCTGGCCAGGGTAGTTGACTTACACCTTCTAGAGCACGTTAGGTGGCACGGGATACATGCGGACGTGCATTGTCCTGTTGGAACAGCAAGTTCCCTTGCCGGTCTAGGAATGGTAGAACGATGGGTTCGATGACGGTTTGGATGTACCGTGCACTATTCAGTGTCCCCTCGACGATCACCAGTGGTGTACGGCCAGTGTAGGAGATCGCTCCCCACACCATGATGCCGGGTGTTGGCCCTGTGTGCCTCGGTCGTATGCAGTCCTGATTGTGGCGCTCACCTGCACGGCGCCAAACACGCATACGACCATCATTGGCACCAAGGCAGAAGCGACTCTCATCGCTGAAGACGACACGTCTCCATTCGTCCCTCCATTCACGCCTGTCGCGACACCACTGGAGGCGGGCTGCACGATGTTGGGGCGTGAGCGGAAGACGGCCTAACGGTGAGCGGGACCGTAGCCCAGCTTCATGGAGACGGTTGCGAATGGTCCTCGCCGATACCCTAGGAGCAACAGTGTCCCTAATTTGCTGGGAAGTGGCGGTGCGGTCCCCTACGGCACTGCGTAGGATCCTTCGGTCTTGGGGTGCATCCGTGCGTCGCTGCGGTCCGGTCCCAGGTCGACGGGCACGTGCACCTTCCGCCGACCACTGGCGACAACATCGATGTACTGTGGAGACCTCACGCCCCACGTGTTGAGCAATTCGGCGGTACGTCCACCCGGCCTCCCGCATGCCCACATTACGCCCTCGCTCAAAGTCCGTCAACTGCACATACGGTTCACGTCCACGCTGTCGCGGCATGCTACCAGTGTTAAAGACTGCGATGGAGCTCCGTATGCCACGCCAAACTGGCTGACACTGACGGCGGCGGTGCACAAATGCTGCGCAGCTAGCGCCATTCGACGGCCAACACCGCGGTTCCTGGTGTGTCCGCTGTGCCGTGCGCGTGATCATTGCTTGTACAGCCCTCTCGCAGTGTCCGGAGCAAGTATGGTGGGTCTGACACACCGGTGTCAATGTGTTCTTTTTTCCATTTCCAGGAGTGTATTTGATGATCTGTAAATGACTTCGCAGGTTTAACTGTCAATGCAGTTTAGTGACCTGTGTAAAATAACCGCTGAAAGTCTCGTCTGCCAAAGGATAAAAGGCGGATGGTGCTTTGGTACTGGCGACAACAGTAATTCGGCGGATAAATTCGGCAAGAGCCAATCATAATGATCGATTCATTCACATGCTTTGTGCTGGGGTATAGGAGCCTCTACATAGCAGAGGGAACGTTTGTGTGTGTTGAAAGTAGGAAGGGTAACACGTGGACTGGGTACGACATTAAGTCTGCGAGGAAGACTGCATTCAGCGTTACTCCACGCTGTTTTCATAAACAGGTTCTGTTAGGGCAAGAATTTCCGTGCATCCAAGCTGAGACATCAAGAAAGCGAGCGTTAACTATTTCTAGTACACTATACAATTTCAGCGAGGTCGACTTGGCTCTTATTTTTTACATAGTCATGTGACATCAGTATGAGATTGAGAATGTTGTTAGATGCACTTGCAAGGGTTTGTAGCTATGTGTGCCCACTTCGGGGCGTTGTATCAGTCACGCTGGTCGGTTAAGCACTGGTAGAAGCATCTTTCATGTTGTGCGAGGAACAATGCACCCTGTGCTATTCTGAGAAGCATTGGAACATCTCTCTTGGTGCTGGACCGTATCACAGCTATGCGTCATTACATATGGTTATCTTCTAAACAGTGTTCCATTGCTTTTCTGCTAAATTTTTTCCAAGATGCCATTTGCTGGTGCAGTATGGTCTATGATCTACATGTAGCAGTTTCATCTGTAGAATGTTCCGTCTTCCCATTATTAAAGTACTCATATTTGGCGTCACCGCTCAAATATATGTTGTGGTTACACTGAAGTCCTACAGATGCTCCCACAAACTGCGATTACCTTCTCTGTATAACGCTTTTTTTCTAAGCGTATGTGTGGTGTCATCCCTCTCTTATATATCTAGCACTTATGCCGCAAATTGCGATTATTCCCTATGTATAAGTACAGCTATCCTGTATTCCGATTTTCGTATCCGGATTTTTCCATATTTTTCCATATGTTGCATGTTTTTCCATACTTCCTCCACATTTTCCATTTTTAATTTGTGCCCTTATTGCTTGCAGTATTAGGTTTCCTAGCATCCATCGGTGATTCACATTCTCCAATTTAGCGAGAGAGAATCTACAAAGTGTCTGCAGCATCACTTGTTACTCTGTCTTCAGATGTTAACCCAGGAAAGAAATTCCGTCAACACATAATGCTAACTATCAAAGCCAGTCCTTATATACGCTAAAACATACATAAATTGCTGGCTTTAGGTATCTTAAATACAGCTGTACGTCTACTAATACTCTCAAAATATCGCACCATGACCATCTAATAAGTCGGCTGTTTCTGACATGATTGTGAAGCAGACATGTGAACAACCACAGCTAAATCAAGATCAGGCAATCCTCATGAACTGACAGACAGGGACCGTAAAGCATTGTGGAGGGTCGATGTACAAAATCACATGAAATCAAAAGAAGGAACCACTCGTGAGTTCTAAAGTGCTAGCAACAGTCCAGCTGGCAATGATTGTCCACAGGGAGTTAAAAAGATGGGATAAATGGTCCAGCAGTCCCTCACAAGCTACACATTTCTGCAGTCAGTGCTAAGAGACACGAGTTGGTGTAAAGATTGGAAACGAGTGATAAAGAGTAGTGAGTCATGCTATACCCCCTGGCAATCCAATGGAAGGATCTGCGTTTGGCGAATGATGGAAAACATTACTTGCCATTATATGTAGGGCCACTAATAAAGTTTGGAGGAGGTGGTTTTATGGTATGGGTGTGTTTTTTGTGGGTAGGGTGTTTTCCTCTTATTGCCCTTAAGATAACGCTAAGTGGTGAAGGAAGCATTATGTACTGCTTGTGAAAGCATGAAAAAGCACTGTGTCATAAAGTGGCATGTTTTAGGCAATGGTTTGTGGACAATAACGTTCCTGAAATGAAATGGGCTGCCGAGAGACCCTACCTGAACTCTATGAAACACCTTTGGAATGACTTAGAAGTCGACTTGACTCCAGAACCCAGAGTACAACTTCAATAGCTTCCCTGATTTCGGCTCTTGAGGAAGAATGGACAGTCATTCCTCCACAGACATCTGGACATCTCATTTAATGTATCTGCTACAGAGTTCAAGCCATCTTGAAGGCGTAGGGTGGACAAACCCCATATTAGTGTCCACCAATGTCATTTGTTAGCTTCAAAGGTATTGTTGTACATGACACACAAAAGCTGCACATGTACTCTTATGGGCTACTAGTAGGACACTCATTCCTCTCAAAATGGACACATAGTTCATATTTCTGTAGCTTGGTTCTAAAAGAACCACTGTCAAGAATCTTAGTTTTAAGTTATAAGCTTCTGAATATTGTCAGTCATTTTCTGACAACTATTAACAGTATATTTTGAGCTATTTGTTACTATCATTATAGTAAATCATCTTAACTAAAGCTTATTTTTAAATAAGAAAATTCTAGAATTTTCAACTTCAAAATTAAAAGATTTAAGAGGACATTGGCCCTTTTTAAAATCATGAACTCTCTTAAATTATTTGACATTGGCCCGTTGGACATAAGGGTCAGGTACACTGAATAACCAGGAACAGGTAATTTTAAGATAAATATGTCCTTGTACTCATTAATTAAATCACTTTATTCATTCCTCTAGAATTTAATAACTGATAGCAACTGTTACATGTTCCAAAAATCACATTTTATCACTGTAAATCATGGAAACACTGTTTGGTCTCATAATCATAAGGGGAAACTTTATTCACAATTCTTAATATCATACAAATAATTTGCATACACTGTGGTTGATACCGTAAAAGGGGAGAGAAAAATATATCACTCGTTTTCATCCTCCCCTTCGTAAGATATCTGTTTATCTCTTTCATCTGATTGTGTATTGGCTCTCAGGTGATTGATGAACTGCTTGTAGAATGGATGACTGCTTACATTGATGTACAGAAGGAGATCCCTTAAGTCCTTTAATTTCTTTTCTGAAATGGGTATGGTGGCATCAGAAATAGGTGCAAGTTTTGGCATAGACAAGCATCGAGTTTTATTTCTGTTCACATCTATCATCTTGAATGGTTCTTCTGAGGAGTAACTGTGTTTGTAGGGGACAATTCCTGGTATACCTGAGTGATACTTCATCCATTTTATCTTGTTCCAAACAATAGGATTCCCTTCTGTGTTAATTTCTTGTGCAGATAATGACTTCTCATCAGGTCATTAAAGTTGTAGAAGTTCTTTTGTTCCAGCTCTATTGCAGTTATGGATGGCTTTTGGGGAACCATGCGTATTGGCAGTTGCACTTCAGTAATTGTTGTTTTCTTTGTCTTCTCAATGGCTGCTTGAACTGAGTCAGCTTCGAAGTGAGTATGTCCAACTTCAAGAAACTTGGGGTTGATTTCCAAACGTATTCCCTGAATCATGAATTCTTCCACTACTCTCAGAAACACGATGACAATAAAAATATTTCTGTTTTGTCCGGTACACGAATCACTGTGTACCTCAACAATTCCGTCGGCCAGTTTCATCAAATAATCACATAGGCAAGAAGCTAATTCCTGGCCACCTCTTCCTGCCACTGTTTCATTCCAAATGTAACATACTGCAGAACATTCTTTATGTCTCTTTACATAGATGTTCAAGTCGAAGGTCCAAAGTTGTCTTTCGTAAAATGCCACACCACAGCGTAGAAAAGGAGTGGGAAGACATTTTTGCAAATCAGAGGCCAGAGTTACTACACTGTAATTCTGCTCAGCTTTCTTTTTATCACTATCTTTCTGGCCGTAAACAGTCTGGGCTAAATCCAAGGGTTGCTGTCGTTCCACTTCAACCTTACAACGTTCAGCATCATCAGTACAATTCTTGAGCAGCATGACGTATTTGTCACATTTTGTGCAAGTGTCAGTCCTCGTTTTGTGGAAGCTAAGATTGAAACAGCTCACAAAAACTCTTCAGTAACACGCTTCACTTCTCGACTTTATACCTTTGGTTTGGCAAAATTCTTGATAGAGGGCGTACATTGCTGAAATACTCAAGTCTGGAGATAAATATTTTTTAGAAGAATGAGATCAAGAATAGTGGCTTTCGTTGGAAGGAAACATGTTAATGTGTTCCTATATTAAATCAATGTCGTCAGATAGAACTTTCGGATGATCAGAATGTTTACCACGTCCATCTTCAGAACACACCTCTCCTTCATAGCCCCGTCTTTTCTCCATAATTATTCTTACCTTCTTTTGTGTTAAAGAAAATGTACTAAGGAACATATCCTGACATACTTCTATCTTAGTCTTTAAAGAAGGACTATAAAGAAAGTACTTCCCGGAATATTTTCGCCTGGTTGCAGTTCCTTCAGGTTTGTTCCTTAAATGCTCCACATGTTTCTTTTCCTCAGACACATGATTAGCTATGAACTGATTTTGAGCTTCTGGGGACAATTTGTACTATTCTACAAGCATTTTTTCTCTCTCATCGTCATTTACTTTTCCTCCGCAATTTTTACTGCACTTGCACGATGATTTCATAACTTTAGCAGGTATAACTTTTTTTTCGACATTACATATTCCTTTCCAGCAGTTTTAAATTCTTTCCTCCAAGTTTTCTTCCATAATTTTTCGTTTCGCTTTCTTTTGCTGGATGAACCCTGTGGACCACATTTCTTCCTACCCTTTCCACTGAACTTTATTATTTCATTGCCAGGGTGCTGTTGAATTAGATCAATTCCTTCAATCCTTGAAGATTTCTTAACTGTCTTTCGTACAGCTATATTCTCTCTATCATTGCTTTCATCACTACTTTCGCCACCACTTGGAATATATTCATCAGAATCTTCAAATACAGCTTCACCAGAACTTGAAATCACGACTGCCAATAATGACGAACATGCATTTCCTTCTGTACAGGCACTGGGATGACCTTAAAGAAAAGAAAAATTAAATAAATTTAAAAAGCAGTTGATAATATATTAGATTGGCACTAAATAGAGATACCAGTCAATTTATGGTCTTGTGTTGGACAAATTAGGGATAAATGCTCCTGATACCAGTTTATTTTAGTAAACTTATCTTCAAGGCAAAGTGATGACTTAAGCAGTGATATTTTAGATGCATTTTGTTCCTCAAGCTCTTCCTTATCGCCTCTGTGAAACATGTTTGTGTCCACCAAAACTGTCTAGACTCCTCTCTAACAATGTGCTGAATGGTAAGGGGAATTGTTAAACGAACAACTCTTATTATTGTGTTTTCCCGCCAGATTTAAGTCCAATGTCACAGCACTGTTTCAATGTTGAAACCATCTGTCATCAAAAAAGGCCAATGTCAAGATTGGCCCTTTTATGCCGATTGTAACTTGATAAAACACTTTGGGGCTTACAACTTAAAACCCCAGTATCTCTCATCCTATGTGGCCTAGACATTGGCCGTTTTAACATTATGCAGAGCATGTGAAACTATATGGCGTACACCAATAAAACCAGTTTTGACAGATATTGACATTGACTCTTTTAGAACCAAGCCACAGATTTACTTTTTCTTAAACAGCGTACAATGATTAAATAACAGTGGGGGAGCACCCAAGTGCAGCGGAATCTGCTATTACAGGCTGGCCGTCGGCTCACAGGTCTTAAGCGACCGGCACGCATCAGACCCGTCACAAAGAAAGCGCGCGATGCTCGTCTCTGCTCATGCTAACATTCCACGGCTCTCCAGAAACGTAGTGCGCCGAAACGCTTGGCTCACTACGTTCTGCATTGCTGCTACAACGTCCTAAAAGTCACTGGTGCCAGCGGAAATCCTATTGTCCAGGTCTAATTGCTAGTCATTAGCAGTAGCAATCTATCCGCTTCACAGCATAGTTATCCCCTCACTTCAACAGGAACAATAATGTACATAGTTACCGTACCAGAAGTAAAAAGAAATATATTCATTACGCCATATTATAAAGTTGTCTGTAGCACTAACATGGGTTCAGCATGTTGCAACCAAAATATTTGAATCACTTATCCATTGATATAAAATGTCTGACAGACAGCAAAGTAAAATTTGAAACTATACTGAAAAGTTTCTCTTTGAGGACTTCCCGCATTCCACAGAAGACTATCTATTATTGTAATGTGTAAATGGTGATGGGCAGGAACTGCAGACTATCATCTGTATGCTTTCGATTTTAAAAGAAAAAGAAATGTAATAATTATCAGCATTGAGGCATATTTCAAAGAAAATATTATGTTAATAAAAAATAACTCGCTCCGTGACATTACGATTTATCGTGCAAATGATACATGGAACCTGGATTAACTAACTGTTGGCTTATCAGAAGGGCTGCTACAGATTATATACTTCTAAAATCTCAAAATGAAATGTAAATGTAAAATGAAGCAGATGATCAAAGTAGACACACAATCCAGTTGTGGTATGTTTGGTTATTCCTTAAAAACTGACAGAGCTGCTGGCGAAAAATATTCCGTGAAAAGAAGCAAATAGGCTACTGTTGAAAGGATAGCCCTATATGTTACACAGATTAGGCTACCATTACTAAAAAAATGAGTTTCATACATGTTGAAGTAAAATATCCACTTTACAGGGCCTAAGCGTTTGAGATCACTCCCTTAATCACATTTGTAGTACTGCACAAAACTGGAACGTGTTTAAAAAATGTTATCCTTTTTTACCCTGTAAATTGCTATTATTGGTCACACTCATCATAGGTAAGATTTCAAAGTCAGAACATATGTGAACTGCAGTGGAACTAATCTAATAAAACAAGAACTCTATTCTGCATGGAGGTATATCAATAGACAATTCTGTTTCTTTGACATTTCAATAATATTTCGCTTTGTGACATGGACAAGATACGGTAGCACCCCTTGCTCCTTACCATAATGCACACATTTATGGGCTAACAAAGAACACGTAGTTAAGATTTTTGCCAATGTGAACATTAAAAATGTTGTCCATACGATCTGAAACTGATAATATGACGAAGAAGAAGCAGTACCTGTAAGCAAAGAGGCATTGATTTTGGAGTTCCAGCGTCATTTGTTATCGATACAAATACAGTAAAAGTGAATTGAATGGACTACGAAAACATCCTTTTCACATCACGTCCTCCTCTTCCTGGTTTTGCAAAATGCATTCACAAGAAGACGAGTTACATTAACGAGACCAAATAATAGTACTAGCTTTATTCATTCGCAGATCTCTTTTTACAATGATATAGGACATGTCAAAGTAATTACAAGTTTAGACCAATTTAAAATAAGCTAATTCGTATACACATGTATTTACAGACTTCTAGTTAGACATAATCATTAGATTTACTCCTGGTACGGGTCATATTACTAGAGTAAATACGCATAAGAACAGCAAAACGTTCGAAGTTGCCTTCAGTGGACTATGTTACTTTAGTACGTTGCGAGTATACAGCTCTTCCGTGCACAAGACAGAAATAATGAACGAGAAACCATCGTAAACAGTAGTACGCTAACGTTTCGGGCTATTTCAGATGGCGGCAGCCCCGCCGAATCTGGCTTCAAAATAACGTACACCGTAAGTCTATAGCGCCATTTACTTTCTTTTTTTACCTTCATAAAGGGCTCCGTACAAAGTCGTGTGAATCCATGATGTGGTGAAATCATACGCCACAACGGCGACTTGTATGTCCCTAATCTACGCGAATTACCCATACGGGGAAAGGGGACCTACATTTTAACATAGTGGGAACCATGTGCTAACGGCCTTAACGAAGTGGTAACACCGGTTCCCGTCAGATCATCGAAGTTAAGCGCTGTCGCGCTGGGCTAGCCCTTGGATGGGTGACCATCTGGTCTAATGAGCGCTGCTGGCAAGCGGGGTGCACTCAGCCCTTGTGAGACAAACTGGCATACGGCAGGGAGAGCAGTGTGCCCCTCCATATCCGCATCCAGTGATGATGCCTATGAAGTGAGGATGACACGGCGGCCAGTCAGTGCCGCGGGAATGGCGGAAGAGTGTTGGCGGCCAGACGGTTAAGCCGTCAGGCAGCAGTCGTTGGTTTATAGTCCAGCTGCGACGAAGGTAACTGTAGGACGTCGTCATCCCCGCTTCGGAGACTGACTCACGATTTCCGTTGATATACAGCCCTGCCATGGCGATGACCTGGTCGGCTGGCTCGGAGGATTATATGGAATTAGAGTGAGCGTGTAGTGCGGAATACGTGGCCTGTAGTCGATCTCTCTTAATAATGCGCTACACGAGTACTGCCGTTGACACTCCCTGAAGGCTGGTCACCGTCCGGAGACTGAACTATCCAAGCATGACTCACAATCCACCCTCACAGTTCCACTTCAGTTTGGAAGGTAGGAGATGAGGTGCTTGTGAAAGTGAAGCTGTGCGTCTGGGCCGTCAGTCGCGCTTGGATCCCTGAGGCGGTAGAACACCTGACGCGATAGGGGAAGGTCTCAATTTCGAGTACTGGTCTAGCACCCATTTTTAATCTCTCATGAAGTTTCAGGTCAATAATGGGATATGATCTCTGTTATGCTAATATAGATGGAAACATCTGGGCTTCTGCTTGAACTACTTTAGGGAAACTATGGACTAAAAAGATTTACGATGGAGATTAAGACTTTATCTTACCAATTACAAAACAATTCCGCTTAACATACCGCAACATCATTCGGTTTGTCCCAAACTTACCATACTTATGGCCGCGCGGGGTAGCCGCGCGGTCTTGGGCGTCTTGTCGCGGTCCACGCGGCTTCCCCCGTCGGAGGTTCGGATCCTCCCTCGGACATGGGTGTGTGTGTGTGTGTGTGTGTGTGTGTATATATTGTCCATAGTTTAAGTTACATTAAGTAGTGTGTAAGCTTTGGGACCGATGACCTAAGCAGTCTGGTCCCATAAGACCTTACCACAAATTTACAATTTTTTACAATACTTATACTACCAAAGAAGTCTATATCTACATCTACATTTATACTCCGCAAGCCACCCAACGGTGTGTGGCGGAGGGCACTTTACGTGCCACTGTCATTACCTCCCTTTCCTGTTCCAGTCGCGTATGGTTCGCGGGAAGAACGACTGTCTGAAAGCCTCCGTGCGCGCTGTAATCTCTCTAATTTTACATTCGTGATCTCCTCGGGAGGTATAAGTAGGGGGAAGCAATATATTCGATACCTCATCCAGAAACGCACCCTCTCGAAACCTGGCGACCAAGCTACACCGCGATGCAGAGCGCCTCTCTTGCAGAGTCTGCCACTTGAGTTTGTTAAACATCTCCGTAACGCTATCACGGTTACCAAATAACCCTGTGACGAAACGCGCCGCTCTTCTTTGGATCTTCTCTATCTCCTCCGTCAACCCGATCTGGTACGGATCCCACACTGATGCGCAATACTCAAGTATAGGTCGAACGAGTGTTTTGTAAGCCACCTCCTCTGTTGATGGACTACATTTTCTAAGGACTCTCCCAATGAATCTCAACCTGGTACCCGCCTTACCAACAATTAATTTTATATGATCGCTCCACTTCAAATCATTCCGCATGCATACTCCCAGATATTTTACAGAAGTAACTGCTATCAGTGTTTGTTCCGCTATCATATAATCATACAATAATGGATCCTTCTTTCTATGTATTCGCAATACATTACATTTGTCTATGTTAAGGGTCAGTTGCCACTCCCTGCACCAAGTGCCTATCTGCTGCAGATCTTCCTGCATTTCGCTACAATTTTCTAATGCTGCAACTTCTCTGTATACTACAGCATCATCATCCGCGAAAAGCCGCATGGAACTTCTGACACTATCTACTAGGTCATTTATATATACTGTGAAAAGCAATGGTCCCATAACACTCCCCTGTGGCACGCCAGAAGTTACTTTAACGTCTGTAGACGTCTCTCCATTGATAACAACATGCTGTGTTCTGTCTGCTAAAAACTCTTCAATCCAGCCACACAGCTGGTCTGTATTCCGTAGGCTCTTACTTTGTTTATCAGGCGACAGTGCGGAACTGTATCGAACGCCTTCCGGAAGTCAAGGAAAATAGCATCTACCTGGGAGCCTGTATCTAATATTTTCTGGGTCTCATGAACAAATAAAGCGAGTTGGGTCTCACACGATCGCTGTTTCCGTTATCCATGTTGATTCCTACATAGTAGATTCTGGGTTTCCAAAAACGACATGATACTTGAGCAAAAAACATGTTCTAAAATTCTACAACTGATCGACGTCAGAGATATAGGTCTATAGTTTTGCGCATTTGCTCGACGACCCTTCTTGAAGACTGGGACTACCTGTGCTCTTTTCCAGTCATTTGGAACCTTCCGTTCCTCTAGAGACTTGCGGTACACGGCTGTTAGAAGGGGGGCAAGTTCTTTCGCGTACTCTGTGTAGAATCGAATTGGTATCCCGTCAGGTCCAGTGGACTTTCCTCTGTTGAGTGATTCCAGTTGCTTTTCTATTCCTTGGACACTTATTTCGATGTTAGCCATTTTTTCGTTTGTGCGAGGATTTAGAGAAGGAACTGCAGTGCGGTCTTCCTCTGTGAAACAGCTTTGTAAAAAGGTGTTTAGTATTTCAGCTTTACGCGTGTCATCCTCTGTTTCAATGCCATCATCATCCCGGAGTGTCTGGATATGCTGTTTCGAGCCACTTACTGATTTAACGTAAGACCAGAACTTCCTAGGATTTTCTGTCAAGTCGGTACATAGAATTTTACTTTCGAATTCACCGAACGCTTCACGCATAGCCCTCCTTACGCTAACTTTGACATCGTTTAGCTTCTGTTTGTCTGAGAGGTTTTGGCTGCGTTTACACTTGGAGTGAAGCTCTCTTTGCTTTCGCAGTAGTTTCCTAACTTTGTTGTTGTACCACGGTGGGTTTTTCCCGTCCCTCACAGTTTTACTCGGCACGTACCTGTCTAAAACGCATTTTACGATTAAGAGTGTTGCTGCTACTGCTCTTGTCGATGGACCTTGTGTTTTCTGTGGTTGCAGACTTAATTTTAGTATTGACATTAATGATACATTTTCACATGGTAATGGTTGGCTCACTGTAGCCATTGTACGTGGAGGTACAGGAGTACCTACTGTTCCAGGACTTGAAAGTTTTGTTGATAGAGACATTATTGACTATCGTACCTACCATATGGCAGAACTTGCAAATAAAGACTTTGGCAAATAGCTTATATGTCTACCTCAGCATTGTCTTTGTATACTCGTAGTAAGAGAAAAATATCTGTTAATGAGTCTGTATTCATTTGGGTTAAAGGTAAAGGTGTATGTGAATATGTAAAGTTTGTTGGAGATTGTTTGTGTAAAAGATATTGTTTGTGTAAAAGATATTGTTACAATGTTGACTCATCTCTCATCACCGAATAGTGTTTCATGTTCCGACGACGACAAGGTTATTAGATACGAATGAGTTCGGCTGATTAAGGACAGGGAAAAAATGGGCCGTGTGTATTCCGATGTACCACACTGGTAGTTACGTACTGTTGCTTAGAAAAATCTGCGGAAACCACAGTCACGATACCTTTCTTTACTGACTGAAACGCCAATGTGGTGAGGTAATATTTTGCTCCCGCGGAGGCCGGTGGCAGCCAAGGAAATCCAGTGCGTTCGTGCCTTCGGCCGCTGCGTTCACTCCCATGTTTAATGGGGTAGTCTCTCAGAGTGTCAGCCCACTGGGCGCCGCTTGCTGGCGTTCAACAAGGTGAGAACCTGTATCAGTCTTCACAATTGAAGTTTGCAGCCTGCTTTAAATTTAATCCCTTATTGTATCCCCTCTTAAAAGCAAGTGTCTATCCGGGCGTCTTGAAACGATTGTCATCTATTGGAGACGTCACGGTTAAATCGAGAGATTATAAAGTACACTGCTAGTCATTAAAAGCATGACACGAGGAAGTTTAGCAAATATCGAAATTTTGCTTGTTGTCTGAGTCCAGTGTAGCAGGAGGACTGATGCGATAGTGTACAATCAGATGGCTGGGGTGGACTTTAGTTTTTAGTTTAGTATGCGAACCGTGTGTTGTTTCTGGAGATTCCTCACATCACTGACACGTGAAAGCTAGGTTGAAACGAAGACAGAAATACACTTGGACCAACTGAGATTCTATCCAGGGGCCGGCCGCGGTGGCCGTGCGGTTCTAGGCACTGCAGTCCGGAACCGCGGGACTGCTACAGTCGCAGGTTCGAATCCTGCCTCGGGCATGGATGTGTGTGATGTCCTTAGGTTAGTTGGTTTTAAGTAGTTCTAAGTTCTAGGGGACTGATGACCTAAGATGTTAAGTCCCATAGTACTCAGAGCTATTTGAACCATTTTTTTTCTATCCAGGGACCTCTCGGTTTCCAGGCACAAGTTTTACCTCTAGGCCACCAGGCCCGACATGTATGTAGATAGCTCATCTATAGGTTTTGAGGAGTGAATTTGCGAGTATCAAAAATGTGACATATGAGGTTGTATCTTTTTGTTACGTTGAGTTGAAGCTTAAATTTTTACGAGTATCGAAATATGTGACATGAATGAATCTTTTGACTGCATTGACTTAGAAACTTACATCTTTCACACTGCCAAGGGATCTTTGACCTTAGTATATGACGTGGATTTCAAGTTGATACGAGGGCTGTCTGAGAAGTTCTCGGCCTCGTCCAGAGATTGCAGCACTAAAGTCTATTCACCGAGAGCTGGGACGAAACATAAACAATGTCACGTGGGCGACTACGCTCGTTTCCAGAGAAAGCATTCGGTGTTCACGTGATACGTAGGGGTGTGGAAAATCCTTGGCGCACGTTTTGCAGCTGGCGGCGTTCGGCTGGCTGCCGAGCTGTCACAGCGGACCGTGAGAAACCTGGGCAACAATGTACGAAATAAATTTAACAATAATGTTAAAATAATGTTAAACTGAGTTCATTCTGTCGAAGCAGATTTCTTTCATTCAGGTTGCTAACAAAACGCTCCATTCAAACATCATGAATTGTTAATTTTAACAATAATACCAGTAATAATAATAATGATAAAGGACGAAACAAGGTTCATACTGTCGAACCTGAACTGTTTTCATTGAGGTTTATAACAAACCGCTCCTTTCTCTCCTCTATAATGCAGTCTAATTTCCACATTTGAGTTTCCACTTTTTCTACGACGTGGAGGATGCACTTGTTCCAATCCTCTGCAGTCACTGTTCTTACTGCTTCTTCTAGCAGTACTTCCGGCATTTTGTATGTTTTGTTTTTCGCTGCAACGTAGCCTTTGATTCTGACCCACACTAACTCGATGGCGTTTAATTTACAGTGGTACGGAGGAATTCTGAGAACAGTTTTCCCTGCATTCTTCGCCATTACATCTATTGCGTATTCGTTGTGCGCTGTTCTGTGATTTTTAACTATATCTTAAAGTTCTTTCTTCGACATACCGTCATCGAAATCAACGTTTTTAAATTTTAGCCACTCTGATATTTCGTGCTTATTGGAATTCGCATTGGGAACTTTTTCTTTTCTCTGAGAATGGTACGGCGCGTTATCAAGAACAATAACTGCATTTTCATGAAGCCGAGGAAGAACATCTTGAAACCACTTCTCGAAGGTTTCGGCGCACATCTCCTCATGATAATCTCCACTTTTCTTGGATTCGAAAGTCCACAAACATCCTTCAACGAACCCTGCTTTGCTGCCAATGTGTGCGATAATCAGACGTTTCCCTTTACCTGATGGGCCCTTGCTTCCGGTGGATAACCCGGACAGAAACGTTCGTTTTGAGGAATTTATAGTGTCATCTACCCAGACGTAACTTCGGGTATGTCCTGCGTTCACCGACGTCTCGTCCAAATAGTAAATGGGTCTGCCTTCATCTCTCAACCGTTTAATGGTTCGAAGATAACGCCGCCTCCATAAAAAGATGTCATCCCTGTCTATTAGCATGCTATCGCGCGCACGCCGGACATATATGAAATTCATTTCTCTCAATAACTTATAAAATGTAGTTCTCCGAAAATTGGCCAGATCTGCATCTTCGTTCACGACTGTAAGCACTTTGTCAATTGTTGGCAATTCGTTACGAAAAAAAATTCCTGTACTTTCCTTCGTATCGCATTTCTAAGTCATCAACACTTTCAGAAAGTTTCTGTCGTAATAATCCTTTCTTGGGAGACTAAAGTGTGTGGCCTTGTACTCACTTATCACACGATACACTGAACAACGTCCAACACCTGTAGCTGCAGCTGTTTTCGAAAGAATGTCACTCATCGACTGCTCTGGATGTAACAGTTCCGTTTTATACACATTAAGCACCATGTGCTTCTCAGAAGAACTTAGTGATTTCTTCTGTGCTCGCTTCTATGGTGGACTCAGAACTGACACGTCGACCTCGCTCGCTGAATCTGTGGCTGACATAATGAGGACAGCCGTATGTGATGCTAATGAAATAAGTGAATATATAAAATAAGAAACCATGCGATGCTATTGGATGCGCACATAAACAGTGAATGCTCAGCGTAACTACGAACACATATACTTACTCTAATAATCAACAAATAGTCTTTCAAGCGTCTTTACAGATTAACTTAAGATATCATGAAATCTCCGTTGTACAACACCCGCTAACGAGCTCACACCTGCAACTGAGACAGCCACACTGACTGAGCGCCGCGCCTGCGAACCGCACAATGCATCCCTCATAAAGGACAAACGGTTGCACTCATCGCATTCGAACAAACTACAAAATTAAATTCAAACCTTTCTGAAACTTTTCTCGTGTACACCCCCACAAAAAAATTTAAAGGGGAAAAGTTGGTCGCTTACTTTATTTCGGATGATGATTTGGTAAAAGTTCTGCATCAGACGTGAGATTTTGATTTATTACTTCACTATTACTGACTCTATTGGGTAGAAAATTTGCAGACGTCATCAACATATAGTACTGAAGGCAATTATAAAATCATTTTGCTGTGCGACACACAGTTTAGGAGTTACGGCGTGATAAATATAGCGTAACGCGAAAAACAACTTTTCCTGAAAGCTTAAATATTTCTCTTTTTAAGTGACAATAAATTTTAATGTAATGAAAAAAAGGTGTCAGGAGGTAGTTCTTGGATCACTTTATCACGTTCAGGTGCCAAATTATCAAAAACCGGACTTTCATTTTTTCATTTGTGACGCCCCTGCCTTGTACACCCCTTGACGGCAGCGCTGTGGTCACGCGCCTTGCCGTGTTTACAGTACGTCTCTTGTTTCGGTGAATGGAGTATAGTCAAATGATTTTTCCCCCTTCCCTTTGGTAGAGGTGTTAGTACATGCCACGTAAAATTACATCATTCTAGACTGTAGGCAGTCTTTCGAAGAAGTAGTGCTGAAAAGGGAAAAAATCGAATACCTTAAAGTGATTAAATTCTTCACAAAAGAATGTTTAACACCGGCTGAAGTTCATTTGCGGCTTGTAACTGTGTATAACAGCTCTTCACATTCAATTTCCACTGTTAAGAAATGGGCGGCCGAGTTTATATATGGCCATGAAAGCGTCAAAGAATCCAAAGAGTGCAAGCACACCGGGAAATCATGGACAAAGTGCATGATATGATTTTGGAAGATCGGCGTATAAAGGCGCGTGAAATTGCTAATGCTCTAGCGGTATCGAAGGAACGCGTTGGTCGCATCTTGAATCAGGAATTTGACATGAGGAAGTTTTGCGCAACATGGGTGCCGCATATTCTCACTGCTGATGGAAAGCGCATTTGCACAATACTTTCCGGAAAATGGTTGGTGCGTGTTAAGAAAAACGGAAGTGAATTTTTCCTTCGATACGTGACAGTGGATGAACATGAATTCACCTCTACAAAGCCGAATCCGAACTGCAGTCTTCGCAGTGGACAGAAGCCTGTTATTCACTTCCAAAGAAGGCAAAGATGGTGCCATCGGCGGGAAAGGTTACTGCCTCAGTGTTTGGGATACGAAAAGAATTTTATTGGTCTACTATCCTGAAAAAGGTAAAACCATAAATGGAAAACACACTAACAACTTCTAACGAAACTGGAAGTAACCGTCCGTGAAAACAGACTCGGAGTATAGAAGAAAAAAAAACCATCTTCCACAAAAGAGCTTTGGTGATGGGAAATTGAGGAATTTGCACTATGAGGTGCTGGAACATTCACACTATTCCGTGGATTTGTCTCCCTCGGACTTCCATCTGTTCTCGAAATGGAAGAATTTCCTCGCTGACCAGTGTTTTTCGTCCAGTCAAGAAGCCATTACAGCTGTAAATGGGTACTTTGCAGCAGTTTCGGAGGAACACTACTGAGAGGGGATAATGACATCCGAAAGCTGCTGGATGAAATTTGTTGATAATGGAGGTGATTATGTTGAAAAATAAAACTTATTTGAAAGGGTAAATTGACGTTTTCATTTTAAGGCCTAGAACTTTTCAGACTGCCCTTCTGCTTCTATCCGTCCCTTAGAAAAAGGTATTAACAGTCGGATAGACCAACAGATGAGTATTGGGACAGGGCCGGCACCATTCCAAAATACCGAAAATATACGGCACGTGTTGCCTCTCTAGTCGTTATTACCGTAGCGGGTTGTGACATAGAGAGAGTCTATTCCAAAGCATCGTTAGTAGACAACAACAAGGTCGCACGCAGTGTATCCGGCAAGTGTTGACTCTCTAGTCGTTATTACCGGCGCGGGGTTGTGACATAGAGAGAGAAACCCTTTCTGGAACTCGAACCCTGCTCCTCCTGGGTGGAAAGGCCAAGTGCTCCCACCTAACACAATTAAACCACCAGACACACATGGAATTGATGGGAAATTAAAAATGCCGGAGCCCTTTCTGGGACTCGAACCCTGGTGCTCCTGGATGGAATGCTCAAGTGCACCCCCAACACATGAAACCTGTCTAGATGCGGGAGAGGAAGGTTAGGTTAGTGTACTTTATTTATTTTGGTCGATAAACTGACGCAAAGATCGATCCTAATTGCATAATTAATCACAAAGATAGGTCCTAATTACACAACTATATGCAAAGCACTACAGAAGGACGGCATAAAATCGCAATACGCCACGAAAACTGACGATACCATCCAACTGGTGTTATCCTGCCAAGAAAAAAATTCGCAGAACCACTCGAAACCAGCGACAGAAACATCGAAACTCTACCCTACACCTACAAGCTGCCAGAGTCGATATTAGCTAACTTTGAGACGGGTGTATTTCCTGCTTTTCATGTATGCGTGTTTCTACTGCATTACAGAGAAGTTTATTATCAGAGTTTTTTTTTCTTTGTATACGTCTACGGCATTGCATGTTTCGAATTCTTTAAGTTCAATGGGCTCCATGTATAATTAATCTTAAATAGAGTGATGGTAGAACTTCTGTCTGGACGCTTCCATATGAGGTCTACTTTTTTCGTATTTGGTCTTCGTGGTACTTATGCGCAATTAATGTTAGCTGCAGTAGAGTCGTTTGGTAGTTACCTTGAAATGAGGGTCTCTAAATTTTGTGTTTACAGTTCCTAGGAAAGAACACCGTCCTCCAAGGACTTCTGTTTGAGTTCTGAAAGCAGCTCCATGGCACTTACAGGTAACAAATCTAGAAGCCATTCGCCGAAATTCTTCAACATGACCTGGAACGGATCAATCCCACCAGTGAAGTAAGCAGGACGATAGTAATACTTCACCTGAAAGTTACTGGTTTATTATTCCTACTCATCAGCATTAACTTGCATTTTCCCGCATTTAAGGCTAGCGACCATTCATCACACCAAATGGAAATTTTGTCTAAATCGTCTTGTGTCCTCCTACAGTCACTCAGCTTTGATGACTTATTGTAGACCGCTGCATCGTCGGCAGACTACTGACCCGCCAAATCATTTAAGTATAAAGAGAACAGCAGCTATCCACTTGCACTGGGCTGCATATTGGATATAGCCACTCTCGTATCTCTGAGCCTGTTACATATGCTCGTGCCTTCGTTAACGGGCTGCGATGGGAGATCGTGTCATATACCTTCCTGAAATCTAGAATATGTAATCCACCTGTTACCTTCCTTTATAGTTCTAGATATATCATGTGAAATAAAGGCATGCCGAGTTTTGAACGAATGATGCTTTCTAAAATCAGGCTGATTCATCAACATAAACAGCTTAGCCTCAAGAATGTTTATTATATTCGAACTGAGAATACGTACAATGATTCGGGAGCAGTCCGAAGTTAGGGATATTGGTCTGTAATTTTGCGGTCTGTTCCTTCATCTTTCTTGTATACTGGAGTGACCCGCGCTTTCTTTCTTTCCTTTATACCATTCGTTTCGATCTTCGTGTTGGACGAGAAAGAAAGAGAGAGAGAGAGAGAGAGAGAGAGAGAGAGAGAGAAAGAGAGAGAGAGGCGGGGTGATGGACCAATTCCCTGGAGTACTCCTTCTAAAATCTAACAGGAATGCCATCCGGACCAGATGATTTGTCTGTTTTTCAAATATTGACGGTGCTTCCTTATGTCAGTTACACATCTTCCATACGGGGGTCCGTCCGAAGGTCAAGAGACTGCATGTTTGTACGGTTTTCATGCTTGAACGATGTCTTAAACGTGAAATTTTAAACTTAGGTTTGGCTTTTGCTATCTTCAAATGCCGCACCAGACTGGTCAACAAGGAACTGACTGAAATCCTTAGACTCGCTTACCGATTTTACACACGGCCTGAAAGTTCTCGGCTCCCTGCCAAATCTTTTGCTAAGTTGTGACGGTGGCAGTTACGTGCTTCACGCATTAATATTTCGGCAGCCGGCTAATGGCTTACGAGGCCTCGATTCAATCTATTAAACGTGCTTGATTCGATTATTCTATTCCCTACAGCTTACAGCCATGAAATATCGGTCAAATTATACATCATCTTCGTTTTCCATTAATGTCGATGGTACTTCATTCCTAAATATACGGCTTACAAGTAGTATTGTTTAGTGCTCGTCGCAGTTATGAGTACCGGTAACTACAAGCGAGGTTCATTACAAAAGCGATTCATTACAAAAGCTATACTGTCTGACTCGAAATAGCCAGGTACCTATGACAGGGTATGCTAATACACAGAAAATTCGGTGCATAACTGATTCTTTGTCTATGTGATGCACAAAACTAATTTCATTTTGTTTTGATGTTATTTATTTATTTATTGATTTTAGTTTCAGAAGCTATCCCCGATAGCCCCGCATCGCCGTCACCACTACCATCACTGCCAAGATGGTACTTACTTCCGGAGGAGGGGTATGGAAAAGATGATAATGATGACGATGATGATGATGTAATATTTCTCTGTGAAATAATAAATATCGAGTAAAAGCACTACATATTTTGGAACACAACCTACGAGCAGCTTAGAGACAGGAGTGATGACACTTTCTGCGGGACCTGACCATCATTTTGCAGAACAATGCTCAAGCACGTAGAGTGCAAACTGTTACTGATTTGTTTGACTGATGGGACTGCTGAGTGCTGTACCACCTACTGCGGTCCCCTGACGTAAGTCCTCGTGAGTTCAACTCGATTTCCGACTGAAGGAAACACTTCACGGCATTTGCTTGACGACTGCTGCAACTCATCGATTAACAGACCGCGCCACTCGAACTGTCGACACATGTGACACTGCTAAGAGCATCACTGGCAAGGGTTATACACTATGCTGGAGACTACTTTGAAGGTCAATAAAACTTTGAAAGACATATTTATTTTGTACGAGCTGTGAATAAATAGTTTCCACTGTTAAATTTACAATCCTCGTATATAAACTCTCTCCTAGTATCCACCATCTTCTACAAGACGAGTCCCTTACAACAGAGTATACCACAGAGGTGCATGTGTGTTTGATGCTTTAGAAATACGCAGTGTGTTGCCTCTACAGTTGCTAAATTCATCGTAGCATCCACAGTGAGTAAATGATACACTGTCACTGTTGCGGCCAAAGATGCCAATACAGAGATAGAATGTATTGTACTTAAACTGCCAACAGCCTCGATTTTTACATCAGTCTATCGCACACCCTTGTTCAGTCTATTTCAGTAATGTCCAGCCTCGTACCTATCCATATATCCTCAATTTACACTATAACTTTGATGCCACTGGCTGATCTCCATGACAGCAGCAATATCTCCCTCCCTGTAATACTATTACTTGGAGTGCAATAAGACTCTCTTCACCAACTGTTCGGTGTTGTAATCAAGGAAGAAATTAACCGCATATTTACCTTCTCAGAGGAACCGAAAGTATAGGGCCACTCGGATTACGTTTCGCAGACTCATCCATCATTCAATTTGATTTCGTTTGGCTCCCATACAGCTCAGCTGATGACGCCATTCTTACGTGCTCTCCGTCCCACTCAGCAACTTGTGTGATGAAGACGCTCGATCTGCTCACCACACAACGAATTCAACCACTGATGGTGTTAAAGATTAATATGTTTTAGAACAGTTAGTCTAATTCTGAAGACGACGCTAGTTTGACTGATTATGGCATTGGTCTTCCGCTCCTAGTCTGCTTCTGTCTGTAACGGCAGGCTCAATTCAACGTCATGCTTATCTGTTGAACAAAACAAGAGTTAGTTTTACACGTTACAACAAGTAAAAATCAGTGATAGTGGTCAAGGTTCATGGCTGGACTTGAGAGCATCTATCTTTTGTGGTGGCCTTCATTATCATCCTTTAAACTGACTGGCGTGTTGTTTTAGCGTCTCTGCTTATCTCAAATAGTTAAGCCCAGACTCGGCTAGCGTCGCTAATACGTCTCTACAACACTCCTACGGCCCAAATCATCAATAAGCTCTGTCGATCACGCTATTGCGTGCGACCAGCCACCTGATTTACGTCTTTCTATGACGGCTCAAAACTCGTCTTTTCACACAACATCCTCATCGCACCGATTACGAATTATCCATGTTTGATGCGTCCCTATCGCCTAATTTCGATTGACTGGCCACCGGATAGTCGTTTTGATCACCGTACCCACACTATCAACACAATTGAGATAACAGGTGCGTCTCGAACACTACTGCGTCGGACAGACCACCTCATAATTATCACCCGAAACACCCACAATCGCCATACGCCGATAACGCAACGGGTGGGTCCTGAACACTACCGCATCGGACGTCATACCCTGCACTCGTCTCAAGAAACGCAACACATTCGGTGGGACGCAATATCCACCTACCACATCACAACACGCTCAACACACCCCAAATCCATCCACCACAGAGCCAGATTTTATCCTGAAAGCTCTCCTGTCCAATAGCCTTGCCATAAAATTTTGTATAGGAAGTTATCTACATAAGATAACCCCTTCTATAATTAATCTAATACTTCTAAATATTGTTTGTGTCACAGCTGAAGCAAATTTTCTATACTAAGCGACCCAGTGGTCCCCATACAACAAAATTTAACATCAAACATATAATATACACACAATCCATACCAAAATAAGACAATCACATGAAAATAGGAAAATAAATATACACAACATAAAACAAATAATCACAAAACACAAATAAAACACTGCCTATACTAATACAAATAAACATCGCCAACAAATCACAAAAATCTAATCTAATTATACACTACTTTGTTCCCGGCCGCGTTCTTCCGCTGCCGAGTGTGCCGCCCTAGTCATTCTTGTCTGTTTTGCGCAATTTGCGTACGGCCAGGGTTCGCCGGACGTATTTTGATTATTTGTGTAGGTTCTGGATTGCGGTCTTCACTCGCTCTCCAGTTCTGCACTGGTTGATCCCTTCCATTTTTATTGGTTGGTTTCCAGTTATTATTACCCTGATTCCACCTACGTTCCTGTGGCGGATAATGTTTGTCCTCTATTATCGCGTCACTGTGGATTGTTTCTTCAAGTTGCATGCTTTGTGGGCTGCACCGCGGAACTTACCCGTAAGATGACAATGGTCTCTACGAGGAGTCTCAGCTTTTCTATCTAAGGCCAGCCCGCAAATATGACAATTAACAGCCTTTTCATACAAGTAATCATTTTCCTTTGATTTGGTCATGGGAATATTGATGCTGTAGAGCTTGTGAACTTGCCATGAAAGTTTTCCAAGCTCAGTGAGAAGCCAAACCGCCGGATCGCCCCCTACATAAGACTGATAGCTATTAAGTTTACAATCATATGCGCATACAACTTGGAACGCAGCCGCATAAGGTACGTGTTTTTGTGTGAAGGTTGTGTGTGAGGCTAAGGGGTTCCCTTCACAACGAGTAATAGGAGCCAGCAAGCATCAAAATCGGCGTACACAACAAAAGGACAACGCTGCTGGTGGTGAGTATTTTTAAATTTAATGAAGTTATTTTCCTCAGTGGGCATAACAACACGTACCGGGTCCTTGCATGCACAATCTAATAGATGTGTCGCTAATAACTCTTGAGATGAAAAATAATTCCAACACCTTATACAAATATGTTGTTTATGTTCATTTTTACTTAACTGGGAGGAAATGAGTCGGGACATGTCTTTGATCCAGACGTAGTGATAATTATCACGTTCGGAGAAGAGCAGCATGTTGACATGCAACCCTCGCTCACATGCAAATTTTGAGAAATGGAGGGGGCCTACTACTGTATGCTTGTTCTGCTCATCTGACTTGCTTTTCTTCTCCAGGCCACAAACGTGGACCGATATTGCGGTATTCTGAGCTTAAAACTTAGGTATGTCCTGGATTCTTAAAGGGAACTCTATTCCATCAAAGTTGTACTGTCTCTTAATATCTTTGACTTTGTAACTGCTGGGACGCTCGGGATGATGTTTGTAATTGTAATTTCTCTCGCAAGCCAGGACTGACCATGCAAAACACGCATTATCATAGTTATTTTGAACATTAATGCACGCCTGCTTTTTCTCAATATCTATAGGGAGTTTAATATAACTGGACCCTCCATTCATTGGATCATAGACATGTATATGGATGTCGAGTTGTGGTATACTGCTGAGCGCTTTAGCGGATCCACGTACTTCCATCTCGGAAAATCGGGCCATAATAGCGCTCAAGGTGGATTCTCGGTACAACTCAGCAATCGATGTGCTCCGAGAAATAACACCATTTTCACCCCATATACACTCCTGGAAATGGAAAAAAGAACACATTGACACCGGTGTGTCAGACCCACCATACTTGCTCCGGACACTGCGAGAGGGCTGTACAAGCAATGATCACACGCACGGCACAGCGGACACACCAGGAACCGCGGTGTTGGCCGTCGAATGGCGCTAGCTGCGCAGCATTTGTGCACCGCCGCCGTCAGTGTCAGCCAGTTTGCCGTGGCATACGGAGCTCCATCGCAGTCTTTAACACTGGTAGCATGCCGCGACAGCGTGGACGTGAACCGTATGGGCAGTTGACGGACTTTGAGCGAGGGCGTATAGTGGGCATGCGGGAGGCCGGGTGGACGTACCGCCGAATTGCTCAACACGTGGGGCGTGAGGTCTCCACAGTACATCGATGTTGTCGCCAGTGGCCGGCGGAAGGTGCACGTGCCCGTCGACCTGGGACCGGACCGCAGCGACACACGGATGCACGCCAAGACCGTAGGATCCTACGCAGTGCCGTAGGGGACCGCACCGCCACTTCCCAGCAAATTAGGGACACTGTTGCTCCTGGGGTATCGGCGAGGACCATTCGCAACCGTCTCCATGAAGCTGGGCTACGGTCCCGCACACCGTTAGGCCGTCTTCCGCTCACGCCCCAACATCGTGCAGCCCGCATCCAGTGGTGTCGCGACAGGCGTGAATGGAGGGACGAATGGAGACGTGTCGTCTTCAGCGATGAGAGTCGCTTCTGCCTTGGTGCCAATGATGGTCGTATGCGTGTTTGGCGCCGTGCAGGTGAGCGCCACAATCAGGACTGCATACGACCGAGGCACACAGGGCCAACACCCGGCATCATGGTGTGGGGAGCGATATCCTACACTGGCCGTACACCACTGGTGATCGTCGAGGGGACACTGAATAGTGCACGGTACATCCAAACCGTCATCGAAACCCATCGTTCTACCATTCCTAGACCGGCAAGGGAACTTGCTGTTCCAACAGGACAATGCACGTCCGCATGTATCCCGTGCCACCCAACGTGCTCTAGAAGGTGTAAGTCAACTACCCTGGCCAGCAAGATCTCCGGATCTGTCCCCCATTGAGCATGTTTGGGACTGGATGAAGCGTCGTCTCACGCGGTCTGCACGTCCAGCACGAACGCTGGTCCAACTGAGGCGCCAGGTGGAAATGGCATGGCAAGCCATTCCACAGGACTACATCCAGCATCTCTACGATCGTCTCCATGGGAGAATAGCAGCCTGCATTGCTGCGAAAGGTGGATATACACTGTACTAGTGCCGACATTGTGCATGCTCTGTTGCCTGTGTCTATGTGCCTGTGGTTCTGTCAGTGTGATCATGTGATGTATCTGACCCCAGGAATGTGTCAATAAAGTTTCCCCTTCCTGGGACAATGAATTCACGGTGTTCTTATTTCAATTTCCAGGAGTGTATAATGCAGAGTAGCCGTCTCCGCGTCACCTTGATGTTTAGGGGGATGACTCAGTTCACTGCATAATACCGCACTGCATTTAATGGCGTTAAATTCCGAATCTTCTAAGAGTTTGAGGAGCTCGGTCTCCAAGACGGGGAGGCACGCCTCCAAAAACCTTACAGGATCGCGATACCTCCCGCATGGATTCTCAATTCTGGTGAAAGAGATTCGCCCCTCAAACGCTCTAGCAACTGCTGAGTATTCTAAGGGAGTCATTACGCCGTTATTCTGATCGAATTCGTTATCGCAAAATATGTAGTGTTTTTACTCGATATTTATTATTTCACAGAGAAATATTACATCATCATCATCGTCATCATTATCATCTTTTCCATACCCCTCCTCCGGAAGTAAGTACCATCTTGGCAGTGATGGTAGTGGTGACGGCGATGCGGGGCTATCGGGGATAGCTTCTGAAACTAAAATCAATAAATAAATAAATAACATCAAAACAAAATGAAATTAGTTTTGTGCATCACATAGACAAAGAATCAGTTATGCACCGAATTTTCTGTGTATTAGCATACCCTGTCATAGGTACCTGGCTATTTCGAGTCAGACAGTATCGCTTTTGTAATGAATCGCTTTTGTAATGAACCTCGCTTGTAGTTACCGGTACTCATAACTGCGACGAGCACTAAACAATACTACTTGTAAGCCGTATATTTAGGAATGAAGTACCATCGACATTAATGGAAAACGAAGATGATGTATAATTTGACCGATATTTCATGGCTGTAAGCTGTAGGGAATAGAATAATCGAATCAAGCACGTTTAATAGATTGAATCGAGGCCTCGTAAGCCATTAGCCGGCTGCCGAAATATTAATGCGTGAAGCACGTAACTGCCACCGTCACAACTTAGCAAAAGATTTGGCAGGGAGCCGAGAACTTTCAGGCCGTGTGTAAAATCGGTAAGCGAGTCTAAGGATTTCAGTCAGTTCCTTGTTGACCAGTCTGGTGCGGCATTTGAAGATAGCAAAAGCCAAACCTAAGTTTAAAATTTCACGTTTAAGACATCGTTCAAGCATGAAAACCGTACAAGCATGCAGTCTATTGACCTTCGGACGGACCCCCGTATGGAAGATGTGTAACTGACATAAGGAAGCACCGTCAATATTTGAAAAACAGACAAATCATCTGGTCCGGATGGCATTCCTGTTAGATTTTAGAAGGAGTACTCCAGGGAATTGGTCCATCACCCCGCCTCTCTCTCTCTTTCTCTCTCTCTCTCTCTCTCTCTCTCTCTCTCTCTCTCTCTTTCTTTCTCGTCCAACACGAAGATCGAAACGAATGGTATAAAGGAAAGAAAGAAAGCGCGGGTCACTCCAGTATACAAGAAAGATGAAGGAACAGACCGCAAAATTACAGACCAATATCCCTAACTTCGGACTGCTCCCGAATCATTGTACGTATTCTCAGTTCGAATATAATAAACATTCTTGAGGCTAAGCTGTTTATGTTGATGAATCAGCCTGATTTTAGAAAGCATCATTCGTTCAAAACTCGGCATGCCTTTATTTCACATGATATATCTAGAACTATAAAGGAAGGTAACAGGTGGATTACATATTCTAGATTTCAGGAAGGTATATGACACGATCTCCCATCGCAGCCCGTTAACGAAGGCACGAGCATATGTAACAGGCTCAGAGATACGAGAGTGGCTATATCCAATATGCAGCCCAGTGCAAGTGGATAGCTGCTGTTCTCTTTATACTTAAATGATTTGGCGGGTCAGTAGTCTGCCGACGATGCAGCGGTCTACAATAAGTCATCAAAGCTGAGTGACTGTAGGAGGACACAAGACGATTTAGACAAAATTTCCATTTGGTGTGATGAATGGTCGCTAGCCTTAAATGCGGGAAAATGCAAGTTAATGCTGATGAGTAGGAATAATAAACCAGTAACTTTCAGGTGAAGTATTACTATCGTCCTGCTTACTTCACTGGTGGGATTGATCCGTTCCAGGTCATGTTGAAGAATTTCGGCGAATGGCTTCTAGATTTGTTACCTGTAAGTGCCATGGAGCTGCTTTCAGAACTCAAACAGAAGTCCTTGGAGGACGGTGTTCTTTCCTAGGAACTGTAAACACAAAATTTAGAGACCCTCATTTCAAGGTAACTACCAAACGACTCTACTGCAGCTAACATTAACTGCGCATAAGTACCACGAAGACCAAATACGAAAAAAGTAGACCTCATATGGAAGCGTCCAGACAGCAGTTCTACCATCACTCTATTTAAGATTAATTGTACATGGAGCCCATTGAACTTAAAGAATTCGAAACATGCAATGCCGTAGACGTATACAAAGAAAAAAAAACTCTGATAATAACTTCTCTGTAATGCAGTAGAAACACGCATACATGAAAAGCAGGAAATACACCCGTCTCAAAGTTAGCTAATATCGACTCTGGCAGCTTGTAGGTGTAGGGTAGAGTTTCGATGTTTCTGTCGCTGGTTTCGAGTGGTTCTGCGAATTTTTTTCTTGGCAGGATAACACCAGTTGGATGGTATCGTCAGTTTTCGTGGCGTATTGCGATTTTATGCCGTCCTTCTGTAGTGCTTTGCATATAGTTGTGTAATTAGGACCTATCTTTGTGATTAATTATGCAATTAGGATCGATCTTTGCGTCAGTTTATCGACCAAAATAAATAAAGTACACTAACCTAACCTTCCTCTCCCGCATCTAGACAGGTTTCATGTGTTGGGGGTGCACTTGAGCATTCCGTCCAGGAGCACCAGGGTTCGAGTCCCAGAAAGGGCTCCGGCATTTTTAATTTCCCATCAATTCCATGTGTGTCTGGTGGTTTAATTGTGTTAGGTGGGAGCACTTGGCCTTTCCACCCAGGAGGAGCAGGGTTCGAGTTCCAGAAAGGGTTTCTCTCTCTATGTCACAACCCCGCGCCGGTAATAACGACTAGAGAGTCAACACTTGCCGGATACACTGCGTGCGACCTTGTTGTTGTCTACTAACGATGCTTTGGAATAGACTCTCTCTATGTCACAACCCGCTACAGTAATAACGACTAGAGAGGCAACACGTGCCGGATACATTCGGTATTTTGGAATGGTGCCGGCCCTGTCCCAATACTCAGATGGACTTCAAAGTGGTCCTATAGGGGTTACCATTTACCGACTGGGGCACAGAAGCCTAAAAAGCTGAACAAATATTAGTTATATCTAAATAATATTTCATAGTTGTGCAAAGATTGGCAACTTGCGTTTTAAATATTCAGAATTTTAAAATTGGGCGCCTCACGAAATGCAGAGAAGTGATATTCTATGACAACGATGTGAATGAGCTGCATGCGGAGTCAGTCAGTTCATGCAGGAACCTGGGTGTTGCAGCTTATGGGGATATTAAACTAAAGCACCATATAGGCTTAGTCGTAGGTAATACATAAGGCAGATTAAACGTATATGCATTCAAGTTTGTTTGACTCACGGGTGGGCTTGGCAGAAATGAAAAACGTGTAGTGTCTGCCACTCGAAGACAGCCGCCAGCCATCCCACGAAGGGCACTTACTAAGTTTCATGAACCAGCAAGATTCTAGGAGTATACTACAGCCCTTTACGTATAGTTCCCGTAGGAATCGCAAAGACAAGAGTAGCCTAACTGTAGCACGCAAATAGACATTTGAGCAGTCTTTTTTCCCATACTCCACGCGCGAAAGGAATAGGAGGAAACAAATGATGTGTGGTATGGTGCGTTCAAATCACCCTCTGTCATGTTCTTCACAGTGTTTTGTAGAGTACAAAGGTAGAAGTATATCTGTTACACAACGTAGTCAAAACATATATCTTCAAAGCAGGCGCCAACAACCTCGTTACCAGGGAAAAGTAAGGTATTAAAAGCTTTATACTTTAGATCTGAATATGAATATGTCCTGGAGATATTGCTTTCCATAGTTTTACCAAATGTGTGAGTACAGGACGAATGAGACTGGCGATAGGCAGCAACCTTCTCTAGCACACTGAGTGGTTATTATCGGGCTTTGCTACTCATCATCGCAAGTGTGCGCTGTTTTCCAAAGCAAAATTTGAATTGAGAAATGAGTTACACAGAAAGAGGACGAACACCAAATATTCCATGGTCAGCATTTTCAAGAGGGTACATCAAAATAGCAAACCCGCTACGCCTCTAGCAGCAGAATGCAACAGGAAACACGCGATCCTTTCATGCTATAAAAATGTATGTATGTGTGTACGTGTGGGTATTATATGTTCCACATCTCGTCCTACACCATTGGATCGATTTCAACTAAACTTGGTACACATGTATCTCTTACTGTCAGACACCAATCGCTGTGGGGGTAAGAACCATCCACCTATCATAATTCAGGGGTATGACGTCATAAACAATGAGATGCATGAAAAGCTGCAGCACTGTGCATAACGGTTAAATTTGTTGCTTCTTTGCTACTCACTCTATTCTCAACACATTATGGAGGCAGTATCTACATATGCTGCTGAATGTACCTACAAAATCGTATCATTACCTGAAACTTAGAACAGGAGATATGATGTAATAAACAGATACGTGAAAAACTGCCGCAGCATGCTTGACGTATGTTTATTACTTCTTTGCTACTAACTCTATTCGCCACATATTTCGCTGATAGTATCCACTTATGCTGCTCAGTGTACCTACACAGTATATCATTGTACGACATATAGTTCATGAGATATGGGGGTCTAGTGCAGCAGGGGATACAACCCGTCGGCTTTGAACAATGACGTCACAAGTCGCCAGAGACCATGTATTAGAAAGATGAAAGAGCTGAGGAGAATGTTGAGAGAGATAAACATTGATCTTGTCAAAAGCCGAGAAGCGATTCTTCTTAGTGTTGTAGCTCACTTCAGTAGCTAGTAAGTGTTTTTTGGCTTTTTTTTTTAAAAATCTCACGAGATAGAATAAACTGATCTACTTTATTAAGCAATAGTTTTTTTTGGCTTTAAAAAAATCTCACGAGATAGAATAAACTGATCCTACTTTATTAAGCAATATCTTGTCAAAAGCCGAGAAGCGATCCTTCTTAGTGTTGTAGATCCCTTCAGTAGCTGATAAGTGTTTTTTGGCTTTTTTAAAAAAAAAATCTCACGAGATAGAATAAAGTGATCCTACTTTATTAAGCAATCAGTAAAAAAACCAAACTGAAACATAACAGCAAAAGCTGTTATGTTTTAGTTTTGTTTTTTTATTGATTGCTTAATAAAGTAGGATCACTTTATTCTATCTCGTGAGATTTTTTTTAAAAAGCCAAAAAACACTTATCAGCTACTGAAGCATCTGTATCTTAGGATCAGTTTATTCTATCTCGTGAGATTTTTTTTTTTAAAGCCAAAAAACATTTATCAGCTACTGAAGCATCTGTATCTAATATCAAGCTATCGCTTTTAGATTCACATTCAATTATTTTAATGATAGCGCTTATTAGAACACAGAACTGCTTTATTATCTATGCCTCGAAGTGAAGACATTACTATCTATGACTAAGGAATGACGTCATTGTTCAAAGCCGACGGGTTGTATCCCCTGCTGCACTAGACCCAGATATGGCGTCATATACACCGACATACGTGAAAAATTGTCGAATCATGCATAAAGTTTTAATAAATTTAACCTTCACTATCAAGAAGCTCTTACAACCGAGTCAACTAAATCAAATCCCTGACATATGGCAACGCTTTTGATAACTTTCTACCGCGAAGCGCGAACGGCGGGTCCAGTGAAGCAGGGGATACAATCCGTCGGCTTTGACCAATGAAGTCAGAATTGGCCAGAGAGTTGTAGGCGACTTGCCTACAACAAATAATTGCATAGGCGTTCGGTATAATGTGTTAACGAAAAAATATTTATTCGCAAAAACTCACAATGAGAAGAAACTAAAAAAACAACAGAGAAGTAACAAAAACTAGGAGACTCTATAGTCTTACGGCAAAGATAAAAAACAACACATGACCAGAAAAAAAAACTCTCGCGCACTTTTGATATCACTTTGCACCAGACATGAAAAATATCACTGCCACACAACCCTCCCTCCCTCCCCCCCACCCCTCCCATAAAGTGCGGAGCCCCAGGGATGTCTTGATACTTGAATTTTATTCGACGTCCAGCTCTGGTGGGCGTCGGGTGTCTCGGGGGCGGTGACGTTGTTGTTTGTGGTGGTGATTCACCTGTCTCAGACGATGTACTGAGTGGTGTTTCGGTATGCTCTGCGTCCATCATGTGTTGATGCACAGGCGTGGTGTCAGAGGTCGGAGAGGGTAAAATCCATGCTGGCTTGACACGTTCAATCAATACCTTTGTCGGAACACCATTGTACATTATGTCCACGGTATGCTTATTTCTACTCAGCACCTGAAATGGGCCCGTATATGGTGGCTGTAAAGGCGATTTGACTGAGTCTGTTCGCAACATTACGTGAGAGCAATCGTATAAGTCTCTGTGTACAAACACCTTACGGTTTCCATGGCGAAAAGGTGGCGGGCAACGTATATTTGTGCAGTGACGTTTTAGCTGCTGCACCCAGTTTGTGAGGCCCTCTGATCCAAGTAGTGAGGTTGGTACTAAATAATCTGCAGGAATCCGTAGCGGCTCGCTGTAAACCATCTCGGCAACTGATGCACCAATATCGGGTTTGTGAGTTGTCCGCAGGCCTAACAACACTAATGGTAATGCTTCCGTCCATCTCTCTTGATGACACATCAATGCTGCTTTGAGTGTTCTGTGCCATCGTTCGACCATACCATTACTGGCAGGGTGATAGGTAGTCGTATGGTGGCGTTGGAAACCGCACATTTTGGATAGCTCGAGGAACAACGTAGATTCGAACCGACGTCCTTGGTCAGTTGTGACATGAAGGGGGCATCCAAAACGGGCAACCCACGTACACAGAAACGTCTTCGCAGTAGTTTCGGCTGAAATATCGACTATTGGAGTTGCTTCTGCCCATCTTGTGCACCTATCTATGGCCGTAAACAAATAGCTGTAACCCTCTGACTGTGGGAGAGGTCCAACCAGGTCCACGTGAACGTGTGCGAATCTGGCAGAGGTACCTTGAAAATCTCCAATATCAGCACGCACATGTCGTCCTACTTTACTTTGTTGACAAGGAATGCAGGAACGTACCCAAAGGCGCGCGTCTCTTTTCATAGAAGGCCACACATAGCGGTCTGTCAGCAGCTTGATTGTAGCATTGGCTCCTGGGTGCGATAGTGTGTGGACACTGTCGAATGCCGTCTTGCGCAATATTTCTTAAATGAATGGTCTTGGTCTGCCTTGAGAAAAGTCGCACCACATCTTCAGCTTGGATTTACTCGAACTTCAGACCTGTAGACGGGTCGTTTAACAGCTGTCGTAGCTCTGCATCCTTGGTCTGTTCCACTGCAAGTTTATCATAGTCTACAATTTCTGAAATCCCGCAAATACGTGAAAAATAGTCAGCCACTAAATTTTCTGCGCCTCTTAAATGGCGTATATCTGCCGTGAACTGACTTATGAACTCAATATAACGGAACTGTCTTGGTGAGCACTTATCACTGGTGTTTTTAAAAGCCGATGTTATGGGTTTGTGGTCTGTAAACACAGTCACTGGTCTAGCCTCTATTTGTTGGCGGAAGTATCGAATTGCTTCGTAGATCGCGAACAATTCTCTGTCATACGCGCTCCACTTCTGTTGTGCAGCCTGTAACTTTTTAGAGAAAAACCGTAGTGGTTGCCATTGCCCTTCTACACGCTGGTGCAGCGCCGCCCCTATTGCTGACTGGCTCGCGTCTACAACAATAGCTAGCTATGCGTAGTGAACTGGGTGAGCGAGCAACACTGCTTTGCTGAGGCTTGCTTGAAGATCATTAAATGCTTTGTCCATTTCTTGTGTCCACTTAATTATTCGACCTTTGGCGTCGCGTCCCTTGAGTGCATCATTGAGTGGTGCTTGCACCGTAGCCGTTGCTGGCAGATGACGTCTATAAAAATTTATTACTCCCATGTATCGTCATGGACCTTGCCGTGGGGAGGCTTGCGTGCCTCAACGATACAGATAGCCGTACCGTAGGTGCAACCACAACGGGGGGGGGGGGGGGGGGGTATCTGTTGAGAGGCCAGACAAACGTGTAGTTCCTGAAGAGGGGCAGCAGCCTTTCCAGTAGTTGCAGGGGCAACAGTCTGGATGATTGACTGATCTGGCCTTGCAACACTAGCCAAAATGGCCTTGCTGTTCTGGTACTGCGAACGGCTGAAAGCAAGGGGAAACTACAGCCGTAATTTTTCCCGAGGGCATGCAGCTTTACTGTATGATTAAATGATGATGGCTTCCTCTTGGGTAAAATTCCGGAGGTAAAATAGTCCCCCATTCGGATCTCCGGGCGGAGACTACTCAAGAGGACGTTGTTATCAGGTGAAAGAAAACTGGCGATCTACGGATCGGAGCGTGGAATGTCAGATCCCTTAATCGGGCAGCTAGGTTAGAAAATTTAAAAAGGGAAATGGATAGGTTAAAGTTAGATATAGTGGGAATTACTGAAGTTCGGTGGCAGGAGGAACAAGACTTCTGGTCAGGTGAATACAGGGTTATAAATACAAAATCAAATAGGGGTGTGCAGGAGTAGGTTTAATAATGAATAAAAAAATAGGTGTACGGGTAAGCTACTACAAACAGCATAGTGAACGCATTATTGTGGCCAAGATAGACACGAAGCCCACGCCTACTACAGTAGTACAAGTTTATATGCCAACTAGCTCTGCAGATGACGAAGAAATCGATGAAATGTATGATGAGATAAAATAAATTATTCAGGTAGTGGTGGGAGACGAAAATTTAATTGTCATGGGTGATTGGAATTCGACAGTGGGAAAAGGGAGAGAAGGAAACATAGTAGGTGAATATGGATTGGGGCTAAGAAATGAAAGAGGAAGCCGCCTGGTAGAATTTTGCACAGAGCATAACTTAATCATAGCTAATACTTGGTTTAAGAATCATGAAAGAAGGTTGTATACATGGAAGAACCCTGGAGATACTAAAAGGTATCAGATAGATTTTATAATGGTAAGACAGAGATTTAGGATCCAGGTTTTAAATTGTAAGACATTTCCAGGGGCAGATGTGGACTCTGACCACAATCTATGGGTTATGAAATGTAGATTAAAACTGAAGAAACTGCAAAAAGGTGGGAATTTAAGGAGATGGGACCTGGATAAACTGAAAGAACCAGAGATTGTACAGAGTTTCAGGGAGAGCATAAGGGAACAATTGACAGGAATGGGGGAAAGAAATACAGTAGAAGAAGAATGGGTAGCTTTGAGGGATGAAATAGTGAAGGCAGCAGAGGATCAAGTAGGTAAAAAGACGAGGGCTAGTAGAAACCCTTGGGTAACAGAAGAAATATTGAATTTAATTGATGAAAGGAGAAAGTATAAAAATGCAGTAAATGAAGCAGGCAAAAAGGAATACAAACGTCTCAAAAATGATATCGACAGGAAGTGCAAAATGGCTAAGCAGGGATGGCTAGAGGACAAATGTAAGGATGTAGAGGCTTACGCCACTAGGGGTAAGATAGATACTGCCTACAGGAAAATTAAAGAGACCTTTGGAGATAAGAGAACCACTTGCATGAATATCAAGGGCTCAGATGGAAACCCAGTTCTAAGCAAAGAAGGGAAAGCAGAAAGGTGGAAGGAGTATATAGAGGGTCTATACAAGGGCGATGTACTTGAGGACAATATTATGGAAATGGAAGAAGATGTAGATAAAGATGAAATGGGAGATACAATACTGCGTGAAGAGTTTGACAGAGCACTGCAAGACCTGAGTCGAAACAAGGCCCCGGGAATAGACAACATTCCATTAGAACTACTGACGGCCTTGGGAGAGCCAGTCCTGACAAAACTCTACCATCTGGTGAGCAAGATGTGTGAAACAGCCGAAATACCCTCAGACTTCAAAAAGAATATAATAATCCCAATCCCAAAGAAAGCAGGTGTTGACAGATGTGAAAATTACCGAACTATCAGTTTAATAAGTCACAGCTGCAAAATACTAACGCGAATTCTTTACAGACGAATGGAAAAACTGATAGAAGCCGACCTCGGGGAAGATCAGTTTGGATTCCGTAGATATGTTGGAACACGTGAGGCAATACTGACCCTACGACTTATCTTAGAAGATAGATTAAGGAAAGGCAAACCTACGTTTCTAGCATTTGTAGACTTAGAGAAAGCTTTTGACAATGTTGATTGGAATACTCTCTTTCAAATTCTAAAGGTGGCAAGGGTAAAATACAGAGAGCGAAAGGCTATTTACAATTTGTACAGAAACCAGATGGCAGTTATAAGAGTTGAGGGGCATGAAAGGGAAGCAGTGGTTGGGAAGGGTGTGAGACAGGGTTGTAGCCTATCCCCGATGTTATTCAATCTGTATATTGAGCAAGCAGTAAAGGAAACAAAAGAAAAATTCGGAGTTGGAATTAAAATCCATGGAGAAGAAATAAAAACTTTGAGGTTTGCCGATGACATTGTAATTCTGTCAGAGACAGCTAAGGACTTGGAAGAGCAATTGAGCGGAATGGACAGTGTCTTGAAAGGAGGGTATAAGATGAACATCAACAAAAGCAAAAAGAGGATAATGGAATGTAGTCGAATTAAATCGGGTGATGCTGTGGGAATTAGATTAGGAAATGAGACACTTAAAGTAGTAAAGGAGTTTTGCTATTTGGGGAGCAAAATAACTGATGATGGTCGAAGTAGAGAGGATATACAATGTAGACTGGCAATGGCAAGGAAAGCGTTTCTGAAGAAGAAAAATTTGTTAACATCGAGTATAGATTTAAATGTCAGGAAGTCATTTCTGAAAGTATTTGTATGGAGTGTAGCAATGTATGGAAGTGAAACGTGGACGATAAATAGCTTAGACAAGAAGAGAATAGAAGCTTTCGAAATGTGGTGCTACAGAAGAATGCTGAAGATTAGATGGGTAGATCACATAACTAATGAGGAGGTATTGAATAGAATTGGGGAGAAGAGGAGCTTGTGGCGCAACTTGACTAGAAGAAGGGATCGGTTGGTAGGACATGTTCTGAGACATCGAGGGATCACCAATTTAGTATTGGATGGCAGCGTGGAGGGTAAAAATCATAGAGGGAGACCAAGAGATGAATACACTAAGCAGATTCAAAAAGATGTAGGTCGCAGTAGGTACTGGGAGATGAAGAAGCTTCCACAGGATAGAGTAGCATGGAGAGCTGCATCAAACCAGTCTCAGGACTGAAGACCACAACAACAATAACAACATGTATCGTCGTAGCTCTTGGTAGTTTGTCGGTTTCGGAAGGGCCTGTATCGCCGCGATCTTCTCTGGCAGAGGCAATATACCTTCTGATGACACAGTATGGCCGAGGAAAGTGTCTTGGTTCTTGTGCATCACGCATTTATTTTCGTTTGAAACGACTCCGTAGTCAGATAGACGCTTGCGAAGTTGACACAGATGCTGTTCATGTGTTTGACTATCCGGAGAGAAAACCAAGACGTCATCAAGATAAGCAAAGCAAAAGGTTAATCCCTTTATTACTTCGTCGATAAAACGCTGCCATGTCTGTGCTGCGTTCTTAAGGCCAAAAGTCATAAATAAAAACTCGAATAATCCAAATGGTGTCATCACTGCTGTCTTTTGAACATCTCTTGGAGCCACCGGTATCTGGTTGTATGCTTTATTGCAATCGAGGACGCTAAAAATTTTCGCGCCGGCCAAAGCACATGTGAAGTCCTGTATATTAGGTACTGGGTATCTATCTGGAATGGTTCTTGAGTTTAATGCTCGTTAATCCCCACACGGTCTCCATGATCCATCTTTCTTAGGTACTAAGTGTAGGGGTGAAGACCACGGACTGTCTGACCGGCGAATTATTCCCGACTGTAACATTTCCTCGAATATCGCCTTTGTTTCTGTCAATCTCTCTGGTGCGATTCTACGTGCTCGTCATGAAACTGGTTGTCCTGGCGTGATTCTACGTGCTCGTCATGAAACTGGTTGTCCTGGCGTGGTACGAATATAGTGAACCGTACTATGTTTAACTTCTTTTGTCTGTCTGTCGGAACATCTCCGATTCTTCTCTTCGTCATGTAGCTCTTCGGCTACAGAGTTGCCAATCGCCTGTAGCTTCTTACAAGTTGTATGCCCTTTAGTGCTTGATATTGCACTGTTGTCTGTCACATTTAACAAACGTTATCCTTGTAAGTCGACCACCAACTCGAAATGTGCCAGAAAATCAGCGCCCAAAATAGGTTCTGATACACCAGCTACCACAAAGGACCAGGTAAACTGTTTGGAAAAACCCACATCAATCTTGCACACTTTACATCCGGACATGTTACTCACCGAGTTATTCACTGCCTTCAGACGTGGCTGTATGTCTTATTCGTTGTGTAGCGCGTGGCTGACAGGAAGCGAACTAATGTCTGACCCGGTAACCACCAAAAACCTTGTACGCGTAAGTACGTCTGATACATACAATCTTTTCGAAGCAGGAGGCATATGTATTGACGATTGCTGTCGCTGACATGAAAACACTGCACTGTTTCTGTACATACCTTGGTTGTCTGGGTAGGCGCACGGTGATGTACATCTTGTAGCATCTCTCCCAAAACGTTTATTGTACCAACACACCTTACGCTCGTCCTCTTGTTGACTTCGTGTTTCACGCCCAGCCCGGTCTCCCTTGCGCTTAAAGCTAACTTGTGGTCGCTGTAGCGTGCGTAGCTGCGTTCGCAAATCCTCTATTGCAGTTTTTAAATCTCTAATTTCGTTTGAACTTTTTGTTGTTTGTCGCCTTGCGGCCGCGGCACAGTTTACTGTTATATAGTCAGTTTGGTCTTGCTGGTAATGGTAGTTATCGTACGTGGTATCTGTCGATCATGCTGGTAATGGTAGTTATCGTACGTGGTATCTATCGATCTTGCTGGTAATGGTAGTTATCGTACGTGGTATCTGTCGACGTCATTGCGACTGATGCAGTAGGCTCGTGCGTCTCGCAGATTCTGTCTGCAGCGAGCAGCAGTTTGTCAACTGATCTTTCGTCGTATATAGCTAGTGTAGATCTTACTTGCGTTGGTAGTTGTTGTTGCCATACGTGGAGTAACAGTCTATCAGAAACTGTCGAACTAGGCTGCGTAAATGACGCCAGTTTTCTGATTGGGTCCTATCTCCCCGTTTCTCTTGGTACAGTACTTGTTTGACTCTGATGTCGACTGACTTCACACACCGCGAAATTAATTCTTCTTTCAGTCTACAGTATGCTCCTTTTGTAGGCGGGTTCACTATAATGTCAGATATCAAAGCCGAGGTCTGATGGTCCAAATTACTTATCACCAAGGTGAACTTCTCGTGATCACTGAATATTCTTTGTTGTAGAAATATATTTTCCATCACCGCGAACCATGTGTGTGGCTAAGAAGGCATGAATGGGGGCGCTCGTAATTACAACCGTTGAGTTGGTGAAGCGTTGAAACCAGCGGGTAGTTCCATTGCTGTTACTTGCTGTGGTTGTGCTGCAGTAGTCACAGTTTCCGATGATGTTGCCTTGATGGTGTGTGCCATGGTTGTTGAACCAATGTCATTTCTTTGGTCCGGTATATCCTTGAAGTTCATATCTTTCGAAATATGCAACTGTAAAGTTTCTATCTCATTCTGAAGCCATGAATTTCTTCCGTTATCGAACCGTATCGTTTGCCGTCGTCTTTCAATGCTTTTGCAGTTAATGTTCGACGTAGCTAACGAAAGATTTAAAGTTCCTTAATCGGAGGTCACCAATTATGTAGGCGACTTGCCTACAACAAATAATTGCATAGCCGTCCGGTATAATGAGTTAACGAAGTAATATTTATTCGTGAAAAACTCACAATGAGAAGAAACTATAAACAACAGAGAAGTAACAAAAACTAGGAGACTCTATAGTATTACGGAAAAGGTAAAAAAAAAACACATGACCAGAAAAAAACTCTCGCGCACTTTTGATATCACTTTGCACCAGACATGAAAAATATCACTGCCACAGAGTATTTATTACACAGATGAAGGAGCTGACACGACTGTTCAGAAACAAAGGAATGCGAGAGACGAAAAATATAGTTGACATAGTATATCAAGGCAAGTAGTATTTTCACTTTAAGGATATCGCGTGTTTGTATCGTATTATTTCTGTGGAAAATGAAGGGGAAAAGTGGATGGAAATATTGGTAGCATAGAATACTTTACGTCACATATATATGGGTTTATCTCGAACCTCATTCGAACTGTATTGGTTAACTGCAGTACGGGATACAAGTTTAGCGTAAGCCGATTTCTCCGTTTTCGTTAGCATTAATACCCTGTTGTTCATTTGAACTATATAGGTTAGCAGAAGCACAGGATACTGACTTTACATGTGTTGTTCGTTTCGCCTCCGCTACCACTAATAGTATATTCTTACGTAATAGTAGTAATACCGATGGCAGAAGGAGCTACGTACATAATATTTGTATCCCATACTTCCGTTGACCTATATATATACTGAGCTCTTGATATTCCTACAAGTGGTTCTCTTTTCTCCAAAGGTCTCTTTAATTTTCCTGTTTGCAGTATCTATCTTACCCCTAGTGAGATAAGCCTCTACATCCTTACATTTGTCCTCTAGCCATCCCTGCTTAGCCATTTTGCACTTCCTGTCGATCTCGTTTCTGAGACGTTTGTATTCCTTTTTGCCTGCTTCATTTACTGCATTTTTATATTTTCTCCTTTCATCAATTAAATTCAATATTTCTTTTGTTACCCAAGGATTTCTACTAGCCCTCGTCTTTTTACCTACTTGATCCTCTGCTGCCTTCACTACTTCATCTCTCAGACCCAGAGATGAAGAAGCTTGCACAGGATAGAGTAGCATGGAGAGCTGCATCAAACTAGTCTCAGGACTGAAGACCACAACAACAACAACAACATATATATACTGCTAACGAAATGGACGTACGTTACATTTGCAACCTGTACCTCAGTTGAACTTTGTGAAGAGGCAATAAGACGACACGTATACAATTTGTATCCCGTACTTCACTATGGGGTACAGTTTTTTCTTCGCCTTCGATGCTACTAGTATCGACTGAAAGTTATAGTTTTGATTACAGCAGTGACAATAATATCCCATTTTTTAGTTGAGCTGTATAGTTATACACAACATTTGTATCCTGCTCTCCAGTTCACATATACAGGTGAATCTCATCAATGTTACATATGTCGTTCTTTTCGAATAGGTACTGTCAGTGTGAAGGTCAAATGAAGGACGGGATACAAATTTTAGTTGTGTCGGGTGTTTCGCCTTTAATATTGCTAGTACAGATTCGAAAAAATCGTATTGATAGTAGTGCTGGGAAACGAAAGAAGAACGACAGCTGTGAAATTTCTATTACATACTGGAGTACACGAAAACATACATAATGAACATTTAAACGAGCTATGTGTTTGGGGAACACTACGCATCCATGAATATTCGTCTAAGTGACTTTGAAGTGTGGAAATCCAGCATTTCCCCTTCCCTACAAGAGATTTCACACCTGACCAATAACCCTCTATGCTATTTGCGCAAGCCCCTGTGGATAATGATCTGAACTCAGTATTGTGACTAACTACGAGATGCTGATAACCCCTTTCCCCTAAATCTTTGTATGAAGAAAAACCATCTGAAATTACAATGGAACCCTCTGCAACGTGATCTTAAATTAAGCTGACCAAAACTTCCTCCCTTCCTTCGATTGGGTACTACTTTAAACATTACATAGTCACACTCTTGTCCTGAAACTACAGCCCCCTAAACCCATAATTCCACCGGAGGTTCCCCCCTGTTGTACTTCCTTTTGCCAAAATGCGACTCTTCAATTTCGACCATAACACCCGCCCTCCCCCCCCCCCCCTGCCCCCAACGGCCCCCTATATTTCATGTATTCCCCACAAACTTCCCTACAAAAAGGGTACCAATCCACAACTGTACGCTTACTCACACAATATTCAAGGACGCACAGGATATCTCAAACACCAACAGTAAATGATTTTCATAATGTCTCTCAAGACGAGTTTTGATTTTTCAAACCACGTCCCTCGTCTAATGGACCGCCACAACCGATCTTTGCTGCAGCGCCCTACGAGTAGGTCGTGAGTACGGCGACGAGATACACTTGTGAGGCGCATATGTTCGCCGTACTCACGACGTCGAACATACTCGGCAATGAGGCCACACATTTGTAAAAAACAAATCGTGGGCAACATGTCTATGCTCATTGCCTCTCTCAAATCATCTAGGTTAATTGGAACAGATAAATCCATACCTACAAACGAAAATGATATAGGTACTAAAAATTGTCCTAAAATAATAAACTAATAGTCCAAATTACCTCAATATCACTAAGAATGAAATTGCAAACAACCAATTATTTAAATAAATATACACGAAGAATATTTTGAGCAGTATGTAGCGATCTCTCTTAAAATCAGACTCAATTATTTTAATGTACAATGATAGCGCTTATCCGGAACATAAAAGTGTTTTATTATCTATGGCTGAAAGTGAAGATATTATTACCTATGAGTAATGTATGACGTCATTGGTCAAAGCCGACGGGTTCTATCCCCTGCTTCACTAGACCCCGAACGGTTGTAGGGGAAAAGCATAGCTGTCTATAGAGCTATGAAGAGCCGTTGCCACAGAGACGTTTACAAAATCGCATTGTAGACCCGTGAAGCAACTGGTCCAGCGCACAGAAACTGCCCGGGATCACATTTCTCAATCTGAATACTGTACTTGTACATTTGTGGATTATGCATATTTCTTTGTACGACTGTTCCATAATTTCAAAGGTGTTTTCACGAATACATGGAATTGAAATTTTCTCGATACTTCACTAAAAACACTGTTTAATTTTTTGTTTTCGTTTATAGTAGGAAACTGGGAGGATGAATACCCCGGCAATGCCGCGTTTGTCAGTTACTACAGGAATAAACAAAAACTTTTGAAAGAGAACGGTGTGTGCCTTAGCGTAACACTTCACTTTCTTTCCATTCAGAGTGTTCAGTGGGTGCGTTGGCTAAGTTCGAACTGGCCTCAGAAGCCGCCAAGTTTATTTTGACGAGCGTGCTGCTTGCAGAGCATACCACCTGCCATGTTGTGTGTGGCGGAGTGCAGAGCTTGTTTACCGCCAGAAATAACGCGCCTCTCTCGTCACAGCGTTAGAAATATATCGCTACTCGCTTCGCTGCGATCCGCACGTATGCCTTCCCACAAGGTCACCCCTTCCGTACGTTTTCTCAATGATAACGACCTTCACGTACACAGTATTATTGTTTCCATAAATGGAAAGAAAATCGTAAAAGGAGCAACGACCCTAAAAGTCAGAATGAAGTGCTTTACTTTTTGCAAAGAGTAATGGACTCTGACAACAACATGGGGTGTTTCACAATTCTTATTACAGGCTTCTAGAGGTTGTAGAGAGGACTTACGAGGAGAACACGGCACAGATCGATTTCCCAGAAACTTCGCTCAGTGAAAGAGGAGGCAAAATAAGCGAACACGTATCTCTGCTTCTCCGCAGATACTCGACCGTTTGTGAGAAAACGACGCTCAAAGTTCTCGACATGCTTTAAATGCCATTCAGCAGACGTTGATCTCGGTCGAAATGATGGCACAGTGGCTGGCGGTGCAGCCTCTCACTTTTGCGCTCCGGGTTCGAAACCCGACTCTGTTTTTATTTATTTTATTATTTTCATTTATCTACCCCTGTCCGTAGATGGTTAGTATACGAATATTTCTAAACAAATGAGGGGATACAAGGGCGTTACATTAACTGAAAAATTAGAAATGGGTTTCACAATAAGTGCTTTCCATTTATTATATGATATACGTATGTATGGTATGTTCAAATGTTCAACTGTGTGTGAATTCCTAAGGAACCAAACTGCTGACGTCATCGGTCTCTAGACTTACACACTACTTAAACTAACTTACGCTAAGAACAGCACACACACCCACGCTCGAGGGAGTACTCGAACCTCCGGCGGGAGGGGCCGCGCAATCCGTGACATGGCGCCTTAAACCGTGCGGCCTGTCCGCGCGGTATGTATGGTATTTTAAGGGGTTACAATCTTTTTAAGTTCACATATTATTTCATTTCATTCTTAAATAAATTATTATATTAATTCTTTTATTATTGCTATTAACTTTTTAATTGTTGTATTCTTACGTTTATTCTTAAGGGAGTTTTTGTGCATCCTCTTGTATGATACGGATCGTAGAAACATTCGAAACTTAGGAATTCCGAATTCAACGATCAATGCACGAGGGCAGATTCGCCACAGTGACATTTCTTCGTATGAATGTCAAATGGTTCAAATGGCTCTGAGCACTATGGGACTTAACTTCTGAGGTCATCAGTCCCCTATAACTTAGAACTACTTAAACCTAACTAACCTGAGGACATCACACACATCCATGCCCGAGGTAGGATTCGAACCTGCGACCGTAGCGGTCGCGCGGCTCCAGACTGTAGCGCTTAGAACTGCTCGGCCACTCTGGTCGGCTATGAATGTCACTCGGGAAAGAAATGGCGTTAACATTGAAGAAGATCTCACGCACTGATAACAATTTCGCGGCAAACAACGCGTAACGGATCACTTTCCCGAATACTGGCGCTTGTAACTGATTGTGAATAAAGATACACTACAGAAATTTCACCGAAAACAGTTTCAAATAATTTTTTCATTCATACAATGTCTATTTTTATATGCATTCACTAGACATTCAGTTAGTAGAGGAATAAGGACAACGTTATTTCAGTATACAATGGAAAACATTACGTCAGTTATCTTCTTCGGTCACAGATAGAAATAAAAACAGAAACGGGGTTTTGAACACGAGGCGCAAATGTGTGGAGCAACGACGCTACGCATTGTACCGCCCAAGGTAGTAGGAGTCATCCACTAAATTACAGGCCCTTATCATCAAAGTTGGTATGCAGCAATTTTTTGGAGCATATATTGTGTTCGAACATTATGTATTACCTCGAAGAGAACGATCTATTGACACACAGTCAACACACTTTTAGTAAACAAAACTAGTTCTTTACACGCACGAACTGTTGAGTACTATTGACCAGGGAGTTCAAATCGATTTCGTAATCCTAGATTTCCAGCAGGCTTTTGACACGGTACCTGACAAACGGGTTGTGGTGAAATTGCCTGCTTATGAAATACCGTCTAAGTTATCTGACTGGCTACGTGCTTTCCTGTCAGGTGTTCTGCACTCTAGGAGTACTGCACCAGTGATAAGTGTAACACATGGTGATGAAATAATACATAGAGTGGAAACTTCGAAATTCTTAGGTGTACATGTTGATGAGAATTTAAACTGGAAAAAAGACTTTTGGAACTCCTAAAACAACTTAGTTCAGGCACATTTGCACTTAGATTCATAGCACATTTTGGGGAGAGAGAAATCATAAGTTGACATATTTTGCTTATTTTCATTCAATAATGTCATATGGAATAATTTTCTGGGGTAACTCATCTTTAAGAAAGAAGGTCTTCATTGTCCAAAAATGTGCTGTAAGAATAATATGTGGTACTCACTCATGATCATCTTGTAGCCACCTGTTTAAGAAGTTGGGTATTCTGACTACTGCTTCATAGTACATTTCTTCCCTCATGAAGTTTGTTGTAAATAATGCACCACAGTTCAAAAGGAACAATGAGGTATATAATTACAATACTAGAAGAAAAAATGACATTCATTACTGAATATTAATGTTGTCTTGAGCACAGAAAGTGATGCACAACGCTTCAACAAAAGTTTTTGACCACTTACCCAGTGATATAAAATGTCTAACAGACAGCAAGGTAAAATTTGAAAATAAATTGAAAAAGCTTGTCCTTGACAACCCCTCTATTCTGTAGAAGAATCTCTATGTTTGTAATGTGTAAATGGTGGTGGGTACGAATTGCTAACGCAGTCTATACAGACTGATCTTGTTTGCATTTCGGGAAAAATTATATGGTGGTGTTTAGAGTACAAATAGATGTACAAATTAATTTGCTATATGAATGTAAAATGACTCGTTCCACATAATGACAATTTGTCGTGCAAAATGATCCATGGAACATGAAAGTAATTAACTAACTAACTATAGGTCACAGTTCGTAATAATTGATGGAAAGTCATTGAGTAAAATAAAGTGATTTCTGACGTTCCGCAAGGTAGTGTTATAGGCCCTCTGCTGTTCTATATAAACGATTTAGGAGAGCGGCCGTCTTAGGTTGTTTGCAGATGATGCTGTTGTTTATCGCCTAGTACAGTCATCATAAAATCAAAACAAATTGCAAAACGATTTAGAAAAGATACTGGATGGTGCGAAAATCGGCAATTGACCCTAAATAATGGAAAGTTTGAGGTCATCGCCGTGAGTGTTGAAAGGAATCTGTAAACTTCAGTTACACGATAAATCAATCAAATCTAAAGGCGATAAATTAAACTAAATATTTAGGAACTACAATTATGAACAACTTAAGTTTGAAAGAACACACAGAAAATGTTGTGGGAAAGTACTGTCATGGACGAAAACTGCAAATCCAATGGATACACTGCGAACCTGCATGTGAATACCAAATTAATTATTTACAACCAGTGTTAAAAACTGAAGATGTGGTATATGAAAAAGATCAAGAACCTGAATACTTGCAGCACCATCAAAGAAAGCAATTATACGGTCTTCTACAGGAATATCATGAAGTCTTTGAAGAAAAGCCTGGTGTAATCAAGGGATACGCACGTCATTTAGATGTGATTCCACACCGAGTTTTCTGCTGCACTTTTTATCCAGTACCGTGGCGTCAACGAAAGGCGGTTGATGGGGAAATCCAACAGATGCTTGGATGGGAGCTGATCGACCCTTCGACGAGTCCATACTGTAGTCCTGTTCATGTTGTCCCGAAAAAGGGAGGAAAAGTTCGTCTCATGCTAGACACATGGCAAATAAATAAGATTATCGTGCCCATGCAAACTCATTAGGAAAATATCGACGAGTTAATTCAAAAGTTCGAAGGGATAAAATACGTATCGAATGGTGATCTCAGGAGTTCACTTTGACAGGTGGCGCCAGACGAACAATCATGAAGGTACAACGCGTTTGTACACGCAAGTAGAAGCTACCAATTTAAGGTTCTACATTTCGGCTAAACGTGAGCTCAGGAGTTTTTATAAATGCTCTAGATTATGCATTGGGACCTACACTTCGAAGCAATTTAACTTTGTTTGTGGACGATATGCTCATCGCTACGATCACATGGAAGGAGCACATAGATTTAATGAGGGAAGTGTTGGGACGTTTCAAGGAAGCAGGCATAACTGCAAATCTGCAGAAGTCCCATTTTTCTCGGAACAAAATTAAATTCCTGGGTCATCTTATAAATGAAAAGGGAATATTACCAGACTCCGAGAAATTGAAGGCAATCAAAAACTTTGCAGTTCCAACAACAAAAAAGCAATTAAAGGGATTCCTCGGAGTTGCCTCCTTTTTCAGGCGTTGCATTTACGACCACTTTATAGATGAAGAACCGTTGTACAGCTTTTTGCGCAAAAATACTCTGTGAGTGTGGACAAAACAATACCAGAATGCATTTGAAGCAATAAAACATGCTTTAGTTAACTCACAAATATTATATCATCCAGTATGAGCCAAGAATTCGGTTTAATGGCAGATGCTTCGGAAATTGGAATCGGTTCCTGCCTCTTCCAAGTAAAAACGATAGATGGAAAACCAACTTTCTGTCCAACAGCTTTCGCTTTCGCTAGGCAACTCTTAAGTGTTTGTGAAAGAATGCATACGATTACCAAAAAGAAACCATTGGCCATAAACTGGTCATTTAAAAATTTTCACTGTTACTTATATGGAGCAAAGACAACAGTACACTGTGATCACAAAGCGTTAAGTTTTTTGTAAACGTGTAAATTATTACATCCCAGACTAGCAAGGTGGCGCTTTCACTCCAAGAGTTTCAATTTGAAATTAAACACATAAGCGGACAGGATAATTTCATCGCCGATGCAGTGTCAACAGTGCCAGACGGTGATTTGTCAACAATCAACATCACGGACAATCCGTCCGAATTCAAAGTTCTATTAATGACTGATAAAATATATAGGAAACATTTTCTTCAAATGTGTAAGAACATGGGAAAACTACAAAATGAAGATCCTCGTTGGCTTTCAATAAAAGAACCTTTAGGAAAATCTGGAAACGAAGATCTGAAGTGATTGTACAAAGTTGAGGACGACGTCTTATTTTTCAAAGGGCATCTTGGTTCAGATAATTGGAAGGTGTGTATTCCTGAGAAGAATGAGGATGACTTAATTTTGTACACGCACATACTTGGGGACATTTTGTAGTATTAAAATGTGCTCAGAAGATTCAAGCATATTGCTTCTTCCCAATTCACAGGAAAGTGCACCGACAGTTAAGGAAATGTCAGCTAGCCAAACCAGGAAATTTTTGTGTGATGGATTTCCTACATCCTATTGTACCTACTAAACCGCTATCGATCATTTTGCTCGATGTCTGCGGTACTCTACCGTCATTAAGAGGAGGCTACAAATATATTGCAGCTTTTCTCGATAAATGCACCAAATATGTCAAACTTTATCCATTAAAATCAGTACAAGTGCATCCGTAGCCAAGAAACTGGTCAAAGATTATATACTCAATTTAGGCTAACCAGAGTCTATTCTTTCTGACAGTGGGTTAACGTTCACTGGATTTCGTTGGAGGCAAACACTAAGCATCTGTGGTATAAAACAAATTCTAACATCAGTGTACCACCCTTCTGTAAATCCTGTGGAACGAACCTTTCGTGAATTAAACCGGTTCACGATAACATATTGTCACAATCAGCAAACCAAATGGATCTATTATCTTGACGATTTTCAAGAAATTGTGAACAATATGACACACACTACGATAGAGTGCACTCCATACAAATTGATGTTTGGAAAAGGGAAACAGAATGACTGGATTTGACCAATCCCTAAAGTAACAATTGACAGAATATCTCTACAAAATAAAGTACACCAAGCCATACTCAATATAATGGACAAGGCAAAGAAAAGAAGAATCTATTTTGACAGTAATCTAGGAAGAATAAGAACGTATAAAGTGAATGACCAAGTTTTAGTAAAAACTTATCCTAAGGCTTCACTTATACAGAGGAGGAACGAAAAATGGCAATTGTTGTATCAAGGACCATTTGTGATTACAAAAATACCTCATTCAGGGGCCTATGTTTTGAAGGATGTGAGGAATGAAAAGGTGAAAGGAATGTTCCCTCATCACTTGTTGAAGGAATTGCACGATAACTGAAAATTTTGAAGATTGCAGATACTATTCATATCAAATAACTTTCATTAGACAGTTTTACATTGAAACTATGAACCATACTTAGGATATTTTGTTTCTTTTTGCAATTTAGTAGTAAGTTTTTCTTTTCAGGCATAATGTTCAAGATGTATGCAGACATTATGTATTTGTTTTTCAATGTAGAGATAAGTTTTCTTTCCAGAATGCAGTGAATTAACTATAGTATGACTGATTTTTTAAATTTTTAATTAATTAATTAATAATAACTTTAATTAGGTCTCACAATGCATAATGACCATGGGTTAGTGATTCAAATGAATCTGGTCTATGTCAAGAAATTTTTTGCTTGTGTCAAATTTGACAAAAAGATAGGGAGACTGAAATTAATACCGTTAAGAGAATAGCGATGAATAACGGTTACAGAATAGATATGGTTAAAAAACTGTTACGGAAAAGTAATAAGCGCAAAAAGAATAAACCTGATAGAGAGAAAGTGAAGTGTATGTTTGTATCTTTTTTTAACTCACTGAGCTGAAGTCATGCTGTTTGGAAGGTGTAACCCGTTCTCAGCTAAAAAGCCACTTATACTTTGTTTCAATCTTTTGTAATGAGTATTTTCTTTGTAATTGTATTATTGTTGTAACATACCTGTCTATGTAAATTTTGTCATGTCAATTGTTACTCGCGAAGTTACCAACTAAGCGAATGCTGAGCAGTTACAAGCACACCAACAAGTGTTAAGTTGCGTCTGAAAGATGGCGAGCATAAGTTGAGACGGCATCACCAGTTGCATTAGTGTATAGTGCATCCTATGGTTACTGATAAGAATCAAGAACATCTAATAAACTTCCGAATATTTAAAATTCAGGACAGAGAATTAGGAAGGACTTTACATTAGATTCTATTTCAGCTCAGCACAGATCAAACACCTTTTTCATGGAACTTACACTGACTCTTAGTTTCATGTAAACTCTATGCCGAAAAAATAATACCAATGAGGATAAGATGAAATTGGAATAGAATTCAAATCAGTTACCCAGAGATGACAAATAGAAGAGAATCATGGATGGACGTTACACAACGCATCAACTTTTCATCTCACGATGCAGAAGATTAACGGTGTTGTGTTTTCCTTCGTGATAAGTGTTTAAATTTATTTTAAAAAGTTCAACGACGCACATAATAAAATAAAATTTACCGTGGAGTATGAAACTGACAATTGTTTACAGTTCCTGGACCTGAATATAAAAAAGCAGGGCAACAAACATGCGTTCTCCGTTTATAGAAAACAAACTACGACTGATGCCGTGATCCCGAATGATTCATGCCATCCGCAGGCTTATAAAGAAGCTGCTTTCCGTAGTCTCGTGCATAGGGCAGTCAATATACCTATGAGCGAAAAAGATAGGGAGACTGAAATTAATACCGTTAAGAGAATAGCGATGAATAACGGTTACAGAATAGATATGGTTAAAAAACTGTTACGGAAAAGTAATAAGCGCAAAAAGAATAAACCTGATGGAGAGAAAGTGAAAATTATCACGATGCCATACTACGGAACAGTATCACAAAAGATAGCAAATATTTTTAAGCCATACGATGTTAAAATAGCTTTTCAGACTAATAACCTAGTGAGGTATAGCCTTAAGCACGATATTGGCGAGAAGAGAAATAAGTTTGAAAGATCGGGAGTTTATAAGATTCAGTGCAGAACTTGTGATGCAAAATATATAGGGCAGACAGGAAGATCATCCGGTACAAAGAACATAAAGATGCGTTCAGGTTAGGAAATTATGACAAATCAGCTGTTGCGAACCATATATATGAAACAGGCCATCCCCTTAAGAGCATAGAAGACAACGTAGAAATATTGCATGTAGAAAAGAAAGGGAGGAAACTTGATTTACTAGAGGAATTCGAGATAGCTATCCATGAAAAGAAACAAAGCAATATTCTAAATGCACAAGATAATTTTAAAGAAATGAGATTTTTTAGCGGGTTTTTCGAATTATTTTAGGGTAGGTATGCGACCTTGAACTTGTAGCATGTCACTGACGGAGTGGCGAGAGGCTAACAATAGCAGACCAATGCCATAAGGAAATCAGGCGCCCAATAGCATAGCGTTACCGTCAAGCACACGGCTGTAACCACGCCACAACACCTAGTCACGTCACTCCACAACAGCTCCCGAGCCGGCACAGTGCGACAGCATATTTGGTAGCTATGGGACGGCAATCGACTGGTGTCAACAACTTCAATGTAAGACGAGGACCCACAGTCCAATATACTTTTAATTCTGTTTTATTCTATGGACTTCCCAACTATTTGTGAAGGTATTTTGTCTTTTTAGTCCGTTTAATTTCATGACATAGATTTTACAACCTGATGATGGGAGCATTGTCTCTTGAAACGCGTTGTTAAAATATATGTATAAGAATCAAAGTTGAATGCTAACAGTGATAACCAATATAACGACAACTGCTACCTCGACTTCTTAATGGATTATTTAAAAAAATATTCATATTGTAAATATTCTATTGATGACTTCTGGACGACAATGGAAGAAACTATCAGAAAAATTCCTGCACATAGAGTCAAAATAATACTGGGAGACTTCAACGCTAAACTCGGAAAAGAAAAGATATACAGACATATCACAGGAAAACATACTCCACACAAGGACACCAACAAAAACGGAAAACATCTGGTAGACTTTTGCAAAAGCCACGACCTCGCCTTTATGTCAACAAAATTCAAGAAACCAACACGAAAACTTACCACATGGAAATTCCCCAGCGGAAATCAAGAACTACAAATCGACCACGTAGTAGTCCAGAAAGACTCACAAAAAGAAATTTTGAACATAGACACCCGTAAAGGCTACTTCGACTCAGACCACCACCTACTACAGATCAGGATTGGTCTTTTGCCCAAGAAGAAGCTCCAGAAGAACAAAATTGTTAGACCAGATCCAGAATACGTTACTTTAAACCAGACACAAATATTACACAAAATTAAAATGGAGAAAACGACAGACTGGACGCAACTTTCACGAAGAATCCGAGAGGCCATGAAATTAGCACAAGCACCACGCACACGGAAACACCGTTGGTGGAACCACACATGTGACCAAGCTATTGACCAACGAATCAGTGCATGGAAAAAATGTAGTAGCCATAAATCCCAAGAGAATTGGATGAACTTCTTGACAACACAGAAGCAATCAAGCAAAATCATTCGCAGTGAAAAACGACAGTATGACAAACGGCGACTGACAGAGATAGAATCGGACTTCATGAAGAACAATACAAGAAACTTCTACAGAACGTTCAGAGAAAATATGACTGGATATCAACCACCCAACTTGTGCTTCAGAAGACCAGATGGAACCCTAGAAACCAATACCAAAAACAATTGTGACATTCTGGCAAAGTACTTTGAAAAACTGTTCAACACGGACCCCCCTATGGAAGAAATGATGACAGAAACGAGCACATACAATCCAGATAGTGAACCTCCAACTCTAGAAGTTAAAGAAATAATCAAGTCACTCAAGAATCGTAGAGCACCAGGAGAAGATGGCATCATCGCGGAAATCTGGAAGTTACAAGACCCAGAACTCACGAAAGACATCCACAGGATCTTGGAAGACATCTGGAAGACCATGAAAATTCCTGACGACTGGAAAACTGCCCTGATACACCCACTACACAAAAAAGGTGACAAGACTGACCCGAACAACTACAGAGGAATATCCCTACTACCGGTCACATACAAGATCCTCTTTGAAGCTTTACTGAACAGACTAGAATGCCAGACCGACCACTTGATTGGGGAATATCAAGCAGGCTTCCGTAAAGGGCGGTCTTGTGCGGAACAAATTTGGAACCTGAAAATGATTTTACAACACAAACAGAACCCGGTAATTACCTTTGTTGACTTCAAAAAGGCGTACGACTCTATCGACCGGAAAACTCTCTTCAGAATTCTAGCAGAATACAAAGTAGACAACAGAACACGGGCTATCATAGAGCAAACTTTAACCAACACGACCTCCAAGGTAAAGTTCTGTGAGGAACTATCAGAGCCCTTTGAAATTCGCACAGGTGTCCGACAAGGCAATGGCCTCTCACCTCTCCTTTTCAATCTGGTGTTAGATAAGGTCATAAAAGAATGGGAAACATCACAACAGGGGATAACCTTAGGAAATCTACAAATTAAATATCTGGCTTTTGCAGACGATTTGGCGATTGTCACGAGAGGTAAAAGGAAACAAAAGACGCTATTGAAAAACTGCACGAAATCGCTTCCAAAACTGGACTACAGATCTCTTACGAAAAGACACAGTTTAGAGCACAAAGAAACTCTCATCTCTGAACACAAAGTATGGCACCATTTACAAAACGGCAAACTTCAAATACCTCGGTGAAACACTACAAATGAGTGGACATAACAGAGGCTCAAACGAAGAAAGAAAGACTAAACTGGACAAGGCATACAAAGTAGTGTGGAATCATTACAACAAGAAGTCTATCTCACAAAAAGCCAAATTACGCCATTACGACACGGTGGTGCTCCCAGAGGCACTATATGCAGCAAAGACCACACTAATCCTAGGGCATACACGTATCAGACAATTAGAAAAATTAGAACGGTAAATACTTAGGAAAATATTTGGCGCAACTAACAACAATGGAATATGGATCAAGAAACCTACAGAGGAACTGTACAAACATACAAAGAGAATCACAGAAAGGATTAGAAAACGCAGACTACAGTTCTATGGACACCTATACAGAATGCCATCACACAGGCTGACCAGACAGATCTTTGATTGGGTAACCACTAGAAACAGCAAATGGGTGGCAGAGGTAGAAAACGACCTGAACCATCTCAACATAACAGCAGACACAATAAACGACAGAATAAAATTCAGAAACATCATTAAGAAAAGTAAACTACATGAGATACAATGTGACAAGGCATAAAATGGACCGAAGAACGCAAGCAAGATCACAGCCAGAAGATGAAAGAAATATGGGCAACCAAAAAAGCAATCAAGATGAAGCCGAAGACACAAAGCCGACAAGAAGCATGGACAGAGGACTGGAAACAGAAACACAGCGAGCGAATGAGGGAAGTTTGGGCAGCAAGGAAGGCAGCAAAAGGAACTGGCCATGTAGTTTAGTCCAAATGCGCTCTTTAAGGGCAAAACACCAATATTAATAATAATAAATATTCTATTATCCATTGTTATTCAACAAAAGTTTGAGACATCCCAAGGCACGTGACAGAATCTTTGAGTGACGATGAAAAAATATTCTGATCACATCTCATGCCATCCTCGACAAACTAATTAAAGCAAGCTAAATGAGCTATGCATATAACCTGCATTTCAGTAAATTTCAAGCAACACAGATTTGTTAGCATGATATTGTACTTCATTTTAGTATATGCACCCCAATGTATAATTTAGGTTCAATTTTCAATTGATAGTATATTGGCTAATAAGAAAATGTTACTACAGATATTTCTTTATAAAGGACATTAATAGTATACAGGTCAAGAACGATCATCGACATAGTGTTATGTGAACACTTGTGTTTGTTTTTGCCCTAAAACGTTCATCTGCAAGAGGGGCATATATGAAGGGCTTATTTCAATAGTGGTACAAGTACATTTTTGTTCATATTGAGATACAGAGTACTAAAGTTAAATGAGTGATGAAAAATCTGCAATTGAGATACCAGAAATATTCAAGCATATGGCTTCTTGCTAGAGATGAACCTTTCTTTCTGTTTGTTTGGCTCATTAATTTGAGAAGCATTATAGGCAGAAAAGTGGAGGCAATGGACTTGTACCGCTATTGAAATAAGCCCTTCATATGATGTATCATGCAAAACGAGAGAAAGCAATGTGACAGTGCTAGAGAGAGAGACAAAGGTATTTTTTATCACTCTGTAGTGGTTTGCGCCCAGATAATTATTTTTAGTGTTGGAAGCCTTTGTTCTTGTTAAGAAGTAATTAATTAGGAGTTTTCATTCTTGTGAAGTAGAAATCGATGCCATTGCGAGATTTTGAAGGAAATTGTATTATACACTCCTGGAAATTGAAATAAGAACACCGTGAATTCATTGTCCCAGGAAGGGGAAACTTTATTGACACATTCCTGGGGTCAGATACATCACATGATCACACTGACAGAACCACAGGCACATAGACACAGGCAACAGAGCAAGCACAATGTCGGCACTAGTACAGTGTACATCCACCTTTCGCAGCAATGCAGGCTGCTATTCTCCCATGGAGACGATCGTAGAGATGCTGGATGTAGTCCTGTGGAACGGCTTGCCATGCCATTTCCACCTGGCGCCTCAGTTGGACCAGCGTTCGTGCTGGACGTGCAGACCGCGTGAGACGACGCTTCATCCAGTCCCAAACATGCTCAATGGGGGACAGATCCGGAGATCTTGCTGGCCAGGGTAGTTGACTTACACCTTCTAGAGCACGTTGGGTGGCACGGGATACATGCGGACGTGCATTGTCCTGTTGGAACAGCAAGTTCCCTTGCCGGTCTAGGAATGGTAGAACGATGGGTTCGATGATGGTTTGGATGTACCGTGCACTATTCAGTGTCCCCTCGACAATCACCAGTGGTGTACGGCCAGTGTAGGAGATCGCTCCCCACACCATGATGCCGGGTGTTGGCCCTGTGTGCCTCGGTCGTATGCAGTCCTGATTGTGGCGCTCACCTGCACGGCGCCAAACACGCATACGACCATCATTGGCACCAAGGCAGAAGCGACTCTCATCGCTGAAGACGACACGTCTCCATTCGTCCCTCCATTCACGCCTGTCGCGACACCACTGGAGGCGGGCTGCACGATGTTGGGGCGTGAGCGGAAGACGGCCTAACGGTGTGCGGGACCGTAGCCCAGCTTCATGGAGACAGTTGCGAATGGTCCTCGCCGATACCCCAGGAGCAACAGTGTCCCTAATTTGCTGGGAAGTGGCGGTGCGGTCCCCTACGGCACTGCGTAGGATCCTATGGTCTTGGCGTGCATCCGTGCGTCGCTGCGGTCCGGTCCCAGGTCGACGGGCACGTGCACCTTCCGCCGACCACTGGCGACAACATCGATGTACTGTGGAGACCTCACGCCCACGTGTTGAGCAATTCGGCGGTACGTCCACCCGGCCTCCCGCATGCCCACTATACGCCCTCGCTCAAAGTCCGTCAACTGCACATACGGTTTACGTCCACGCTGTCGCGGCATGCTACCAGTGTTAAAGACTGCGATGGAGCTCCATGTGCCACGGCAAACTGGCTGACACTGACGGCGGCGGTGCACAAATGCTGCGCAGCTAGCGCCATTCGACGGCCAACACCGCGGTTCCTGGTGTGTCCGCTGTGCCGTGCGTGTGATCATTGCTTGTACAGCCCTCTCGCAGTGTCCGGAGCAAGTATGGTGGGTCTGACACACCAGTGTCAATGTGTTCTTTTTTCCATTTCCAGGAGTGTAGTTGTAGTAGTAGTAGTAGTAGTAACTTTATTCAACTGTAGATCTCTTTTTACAAGGATATAGGACATGTCAAAGTATTTACAAATTTAGATCAATTTAAAATAAGCTAATTCGTATACACATATATTTACAGACTTCTAGTTAGAGACAATCATTAGATTTACTCCTGGTATACAATACTTTTTTTTAGAAATAACTTACTAAATAATGTAATGCCACATTGTTCATCATATCTCACTATCAATCGCTGCACACACTATACACACATTGTTTCATAATACTTCACTCACCACACACACACACACACACACACACACACTGGTGATCCCTGGGCCATTTTCTGTACTGCAACTTCTCATTTGCTATCCTGAAAAACTGAGTCAGTGTCCCTCCATAATGAGTGATATGTTGAGCTCAGAAAGAGGAAGAGGTGTTAGTACTGTGCTATGCATAGTGTTTCTAGAAAGGAAAAAAGAAGGGAAAAAACATGAAGTGAAGGTGTTATGTGGAATGTTGGATGTTTTATAATCATTATTATTATTATTATTTATTTGTATAACATTTTTTATCAAACCCCTACTCTGTTAATCTAAGTACTCCTTCAATGTATAAAATGTATTGCATAACAGATACTTTTTAGCAACCATTTTAAATAAGTGTATTTTTGCAATTTCTTTAATCTCTTTTGGTAATTTATTGCACAGTTTTATTCCTTGATAGAAAATGCTGTTTTGAGTTTTATGTTTATTTTTTCTTGGTAAATGTAAGTTGAGTCTATCTCTTGTTGCATGGTCATGGACAGAGCTGTTCTGCAGTAATTACCAATGTTATTTTTGATGTGTACAACTGACTGGTAAATGTATTCACATGGAGCAGTTATAATCCCCAGTGTTCAGAACAGATCTTTATAATCAGCTCGACTAGTATTTTTGATTATTATTCTTATGGCTCTTTTCTGGAGTCTGAAAATTGTGTTAATATTTTGTGCATTTGTACCCCAAAAAGAATTCCATAGCTAAGAATTGAGTGTACATATGAATAATATGTAACTAAAATACACTGCATGTAACACACTGATGATAGGATTCTAAGGGCAGAACATGCTGATGGCATTCTGTTTGCAAGTACCTTTGTGTGTTCACACCACTTCAACTGAGAATCAATATCCATTCCTAGAAATTTTGCATTTGTTACACAGTCTATAGAGGTGCCAAATACATTTAATTTAACATTGTCATTTTTTCTCTTCAAACTGAAATTCATGGCATTAGTTTTCTTTACGTTCAATGTCACTTTATTACTTATTGACCAATCATAAACTTCCTTGAGAGTTTCATTTCCTTTTTTGGCAAGCAGTTCTCTTGTTTTCTCAGTGACTATAATATTGCTGTCATCAGCGAAGAGGATTTTTTCACCATGAGTAACACTACTGGGAAAGTCATTGATGTACACTCCTGGAAATGGAAAAAAGAACACATTGACACCGGTGTGTCAGACCCACCATACTTGCTCCGGACACTGCGAGAGGGCTGTACAAGCAATGATCACACGCACGGCACAGCGGACACACCTGGAACCGCGGTGTTGGCCGTCGAATGGTGCTAGCTGCGCAGCATTTGTGCATCGCCGCCGTCAGTGTCAGCCAGTTTGCCGTGGCATACGGAGCTCCATCGCAGTCTTTAACACTGGTAGCATGCCGCGACAGCGTGGACGTGAACCGTATGTGCAGTTGACGGACTTTGAGCGAGGGCGTATAGTGGGCATGCGGGAGGCCGGGTGGACGTACCGCCGAATTGCTCAACACGTGGGGCGTGAGGTCTCCACAGTACATCGATGTTGTCGCCAGTGGTCGGCGGAAGGTGCACGTGCCCGTCGACCTGGGACCGGACCACAGCGACGCACGGATGCACGCCAAGACCGTAGGATCCTACGCAGTGCCGTAGGGGACCGCACCGCCACTTCCCAGCAAATTAGGGACACTGTTGCTCCTGGGGTATCGGCGAGGACCATTCGCAACCGTCTCCATGAAGCTGGGCTACGGTTCCGCACACCGTTAGGCCGTCTTCTGCTCACGCCCCAACATCGTGCAGCCCGCCTCCAGTGGTGTCGCGACAGGCGTGAATGGAGGGACGAATGGAGACGTGTCGTCTTCAGCGATGAGAGTCGCTTCTGCCTTGGTGCCAATGATGGTCGTATGCGTGTTTGGCGCCGTGCAGGTGAGCGCCACAATCAGGACTGCATACGACCGAGGCACACAGGGCCAACACCCGGCATCACGGTGTGGGGAGCGATCTCCTACACTGGCCGTACACCACTGGTGATCGTCGAGGGGACACTGAATAGTGCACGGTACATCCAAACCATCATCGAACCCATCGTTCTACCATTCCTAGACCGGCAAGGGAACTTGCTGTTCCAACAGGACAATGCACGTCCGCATGTATCCCGTGCCACCCAACGTGCTCTAGAAGGTGTAAGTCAACTACCCTGGCCAGCAAGATCTCCAGATCTGTCCCCATTGAGCATGTTTGGGACTGGATGAAGCGTCGTCTCACGCGGTCTGCACGTCCAGCACGAACGCTGGTCCAACTGAGGCGCCAGGTGGAAATGGCATGGCAAGCCGTTCCACAGGACTACATCCAGCATCTCTACGATCGTCTCCATGGGAGAATAGCAGCCTGCATTGCTGCGAAAGGTGGATATACACTGTACTAGTGCCGACATTGTGCATGCTCTGTTGCCTGTGTCTATGTGCCTGTGGTTCTGTCAGTGTGATCATGTGATGTATCTGACCCCAGGAATGTGTCAATAAAGTTTCCCCTTCCTGGGACAATGAATTCACGGTGTTCTTATTTCAATTTCCAGGAGTGTATATCAGGAACAGTATTGGTCCTAATATGTTACCTTGCGGAACCCCTATATTAATGTATTTTGGTTCTGATAAGTGTTTTACTAAATGCTTAGATCTATTTAAAGTATGTGTTATCTCTACTCTTTGTACCCTATCTGTTAGGTATGATCGAAACCATTTGTTAGCTACCCCTCTTATTCCTAATGCTTCTGATTTATTTAATAGAATCTTGTGATCGACTGTATCAAACGCCTTAGAAAGATCCAAAAATATGCCTGTGACACACTCATCTTTATCAAGAGCATCAAGTACAACTTTTGTGAATTCTACTACGGCTGACTCTGTATTTTTGCCACTTTGGAAACCAAACTGTGACTCGCTTATACAAAATGATTAATTTCTTGGTGATATCAAGCACTGTTAATTCAATAGCTAATATTTCAAAGTATTTCTCTTCACTTACGGTACTGAGGTCATGTCTTGATTTGAACTGTGTTCCTTTTCTGATATAAATGCATGATCCTCCACCCCTTAAAGTAGTTCTGCAGTAAGAGTTTGCCTTTTCATACAACGATAATACTACATGTTGGATTTCTGTGTCTCTACACCAGTGTTAAGTAATACAAACTACTGTGCAGTTCACAGATTGGAGCTCGACTTCTAATAGTTGCATTTTATTTTTTATTGATTGCATGTTTTGATGGAGGATTGTTAAGTCTGTGAAATGCTCCATGTTATTCTTTCCAATGGTTTGTTTTTCTTTGTGACATCTGGTGTATGTGATGATTTAGGTCTTAAAATTTGTCTTGTGAGTAATTGTTTCAGTATTTTTTAAAGTGCTGAAAATACTCTTTAGGCAGGGGAACCTGTTGTCTGGATTTATCCTAAAGAAGACCTACTTTTCCTACCTATGACATCAGGTATTTGACCATGCGTGGCCCGAGATCCACCCCCTATACTTTCATGAATTAGCTGTACCAATCTTCCCTTCCCAGGCCCGTTTAGGTGTAGGCCATGCCTAGTGAAACCCCATCTGTTGATCGTCCCGTCGGGCACCAGAGAAACATAAGCAAAGTTGGCTGTCCTCAGAGCCATCCCTACCCCACATTGATTCGCCTCACAGCCCCATCAAGGTGAGGTCGATAAAGACGCCAGAACAGCTCAACAAAGTGTACGTTGGTGCCATGAGTCAGGGAAGCTACCTTGTCCAGGTCATCACCTATGTCACATGCCCCATCCCTGTCCAAACTGTTTCCCACCCCACCCACTATCACTACATGGTCCTCTTTTGTAAAGTCTTTACCTAAAGGCCCTAGGTCCTCTATCACATGACTTAGCCCTGCATTTGGCTTGACAATACTGGTGGCCTGGTACGCTGCCTCTAAACTTTCCTGTAACTGATGGCCTACACCTCGCCCATGGCTACTACCTAGCAGCAGCACTTTCTTCTTCCTAATACTTTGTACATTCCTAGGCTCCTTGGCCTCAGTTGAACTGTGCTGCACATTTCCTGCTCCTCGTTCTACCTGAGGCTCTTCTCCACTTAACTCTGGCTGTGGTAGTTACCTGTTTTTTGTGTTGATGATAAAACTGTCAGATCGCGTTCTCTTTCTTCCTATCCTCCTACTAGCTGCCAGTTCCCAACCACCCTCCTCCCCCCTATCTCCCTTGATCCTTATGAGTTCCTTCCTTGCTTCCTCCAACTATGCCTGAAGGGCACAGATTTTCCTTTCCTGTTCCCCATTCAAAATGTTCCTACTGCATACTGCAGTTCCAGGAGAGAGCCTCTTCTGTTCTCCCAACATTCTCCCCCCCCCCCCCCCCCCCCAGTGAAAATCTTTCCTACAAGATTGGCAATAAATCCCTCTACTCACTTCCCTATAACAGCTCCTACATTTTTCTCACTCATGGTCAGTTTCGAAAGAATAATAAGTTTAAATAAGTTTAAAAATTTTTTTAAATTTGTCAAGGACGCGAGATTGGCTATGTGTAAAGAAAAAACGACACGAAGGTCTTATGTGCGGTGGTTGTTTTTTTTTTTTTTTGTACAGATTTAGAGATACAATGACAGAAGAATGAATTGGTAATTAATTTGCTTTCAGAGAATTTACGTTATCAGGCGTGTTTGGTCAGGTTTTTAAACGTTTATAACTCGGAAAATTCAGGTCTAGATCGCGTCTATCTAACTAGTAAACAATACGAAAAGTGTTAGTTAAATACGATTTAGAAACGTTAAATTACACTTTTATTGCGACAGTAGACACTGATGAAGCTAGTAGCAGTCTTTTTTAAACGAATTTTGCACTATCAAGAAAACTTGAATAGAATTTTTTGTGTTTATGTCTCGCAAAATTTCGGGTTATGTGGCGATTATCGGGACTTCAGCTAAAGAACAAGGTTTTCAAGAACAAGCGCTGCTGGGACGCTAATATTCAGTTGTGTGAAAAGAACGAACACTACAGCAAATATACAAAACAAAAAAAATTTAAATTTGACACTATTTCCTCTTAAATAAATTCTTTTAGCGGACGAAGAAAATACCTGTGATCTCACTCGGCGGCCATCTGTATATAAGACAGTGAACAGATAATTCATGTTACGAGAAGAATTTCATTGACACAAAAGTCAATAAAAAATAGTTCATTTCAAGAAGGTACATGTTTATTCCACTTGACGTATACTTCAATTATGATCTATTAATGAATACCAGCTCGAGAACATTTCTGAGGGAGCGTTCAGTTCTAAATAAATACTTTGACGCTTTCTTCGGAAAAGGAGTAATTTCAAGGATGATTTAAATCCACTAATGTTGGACATTTCTAAGAACTGAATGCAAATCTGATTGCTATGCAACAGAGCCCAGGCGAATATTTGTCCGCAACTTTGATTAATACTTTCAGCTTCAATACAGCGTCTGCAGCGATTGGAGCAGATCGCTACAACAACGGAAGCGTGTAGTGTGAAAGCAGTTTCACACATCGCTCTGTATCAAACCAACGGTATAGGTATTCAACACAACAGAGCGCACACAGTCACTCATACATATAAAGACAAACACAAGGTGGCATGGGAAATATATATATAGAAACACTCACTCAATATAAGTGGTCATCATAGAGATCATATACAGTTTGCAATGTCCGTCGGCGGGCGGCATTCAACATATTTCTACAGTCATCTGATGACGACTTGCTAACTAGTCGAGACCGGTAATGGTACTATTTGTGTGATCTGAGCCTGAAATCTACAGTTAAAAAAAAAAAAAAAGGTCACTTACAAGACAGTCACCGCATTCTTCTAAGGCAGTGTGCCTTGTCTGCGCAAGGAAATGATTTGTTCCTCATCGACGACACCCTAGCAGTAGACAAGCCAAATGCTTCCAGCTTTCTTTCGGAGGAGCACCGTGAAAGAGCCCTCGTAGAGTTTGTAATGAAAGGGACGGAAGTCCGGTTGGTTTTGCATTTACTAAAACATGCAATATTCTTTTGTTACATTACAGTGGATAACGCTTAGCGTCTGTATTTTCTTTCATTACTTGAATGATCGTTTAGCCATGGCAACACCAAAAAATTACTTTAATATGTCTTTTTACTTTCTTTAGATACTACACGTATCAAATAAAGTTTTGCATCACGCCGGTTCCCAGAACTCCTGAAGATACACATTGACTGTGGATATCATATCACAGATCAAAATGGTTCAAATGGCTGTGAGCACTATAGGACTTAACATCTGAGGTCATCAGTCCCCTACAACTTAGAACTACTTAAACCTAACTAACCTAAGGACATTACACACATCCATGTCCGAGGCAGGATTCGAACCTGTGACCGTAGCAGTCTCGCGGTTCCGGACTGAAGCGCCTAGAACCGCTCGGCCACCGCAGCCGGCTGTATCACAGACACAGTCCCTCTGACTGTTCAGAGATGTTACCAAACCCGCCCAAAGACGTAAACAACCATGCATGAGCAGCGCCTATTACACGGAGGGGGGTCCAGCAGCCGATCAGTTCCAGTCATTCCACCAGGAAGGAGGTATACGTCTTGTGTTGCCTGAAGTTCAACCAGACGGTCAATAGCACGGTTCGATCGCGTCCGCATTGTTACTTTATGCCAGGAAGGGCTCTCAACAAGAGAAGTGTCCAGGCGTCGCGGAGTGAACCAAAGCGGCAAAGCGATGTTGTTCGGACATGGAGGAGATACAGAGAGACAGGAACTGTCGATGACATGCCTCGCTCAGGTCGCCTGAGGCGACTACTGCAGTGGATGACCGCTGCCTACGGATTATGGTTCGAAGGACCCCTGACAGCAACGCCACCGTGTTGGAAAATGCTTTTCGTGCAGCCACAGGACGTCGTGTTACGACTCAGACTGTGCACAATACGCTGCAAGATGCATAACTTCACTCTCGACGTCCATGGCGAGGTCCATCTTTGCGACTACGACACCATGCAGCATGGTACAGATGGGCCCAACAACAGGCCGAATGGACGGCTAAGGATTGGCGTCATGTTCTCGTCACTGATGAGTGTCGCATATGCCTTCAACCAGACAATCGTCGGAGACGTGTTTGGAGGCAACTCGGTCAGGCTGAACGCCTTAGACACACTGCACAGCGAGTGCAGCAAGATGGAGGTTCCCTGCTGTTTTTGGGTGGCATTATGTAGGGTCGACGTACGCCGCTGGTGGTCATGGAAGACGCAGTAACGGCTGTACGATAAGTGAATGCCATTCTCCGACCGATAGTGCAACCACATCGGTAACATAATGGCGAGGCATTCGTATTCATGGACGACAATTCGCGCTCCCAACGTGCATATCTTGTGAATGACTTCCTTCAGGATAACGACATCGCTCGACTAGAGTGGTCAGCATCTTCTCCAGACATGAACCCAATCGAACATGCCTGGGTAGATTGAAAAGAGCTGTTTATGGACGACGTGACTTACCAATCTCTCTGAGGAATTTATGCCGAATCGCCGTTGAGGAGTGGGACAGTCTGGACCAACAGTGCCTTGATGAACTTGTGGATAGTATGCCACGACGAATATAGGCATGCATCAATGCAAGAGGACGTCGTACTGGGTATTAAACGTACTGGTGTGTACAGCAATCTGTATGGTGGTACAACATGCCATTTATGGTTTTCATGAGCAATAAAAAGGGCCGAAATGATGTTTATGTTGATCTCTATTCCAGTTTTCTGTACAGGTGCCGGACTCTCGAAACCAAGGTGATGAAAACTTTTATTTATGTTTGTATAATTTGATTTGTAAATATTTATTTGGTCGCAGATTTTTTAAATCCGATCAGATGAGAACGGAGAAAGTGCTTGTAACTTCAATCCTAACTCGTAATAGTTAAAAGCAAGACACATAGTAATTAATCAAAGTCAGCGTATTCCACTGCCAGAGACTCCATAGCGCTGAATATTACTTATCGAATGGCTCTAAGCACTATGGGACTTAACTTCTGAGGTCATCAGTCCCCTAGAACTTAGATCTACTTAAACCTAACTAACCTAAGGACATCACACACATCCATGCCCGAGGCAGGATTCGAACCTGCGACCATAGCGGTCGCGCAGATCCAGACTGTAGCGTCTAGAACCGCTCGGCCACCGCGGCCGGCTATTACTTACCATTTCTTTACTAAATATCAATATATTTTAATCCTACTGTTTCCTTTGTGCGCTGAAAATAAACTACTTTCTGTTTTTATGTAGATATTTCACTAGAAATTATTCGATAACATAAATGTTTCAACTCTAAATATATTTCAAACCAAACCAAAGATTGTGATTTATTGGCAGAATACCTAGAAAGTACTACAGGTCTACTAAAGAGACAACCTGCATCACGCTTGTCCGCCCACTTCTGGAGTATTGCGGTGGTTTGCAGAGTATAAATGCAGATGTGGATGTAGATGTAGATGTAGATTGCTGTGCGGTGTGGGATCTGCATAGATGGAACTGACTGGGGACACTGAAACAGTTCAAAAAAGATTGAATTATCAGGAAATTGGGGGAGAGTGCAACGGACATGATATGTGAATTGGGGTGGCAGTCATTAAAACGAGGGCGTTTTTCGTTGCGGCAGGATTTTCTCGTGCAATTTCAATCACCAAATTTCTCCTCCGATTGCGAAAATATTTTGTTGGCGCCCACGTACATACTGAGAAATGACCATCACATTAAAATCAATAAAAATCAGAGCTCGCACAAGAAGATTTAAGTGTTTCTTTTATCCGCGCTCCGTTCGTGAGTGGAGCGGTAGAGAAATAGCTTGAAGGTGGTTCGATGAACCCTCTGCCAGGCATTTAATTGTCATTTTTTATTTGTAGTTTACTGTTGCTATTTGAGTTTCCAAATTGTCATTTTGCCAGTTTAAGATAATGAGTGAAGCTGTGGACGTTGGGAAATGGAGTGACAAGTGGAGAAATCGGAAAAATTCCGCCATATTCTCCTGTTTGAGTTCAGCAGAGGGGTGACAGCAGCAGAGGCAGGCAGAAACTTTTGTGCTGTGTATGGGGATAATGCCATTGGACAGAGCACGGCAAGAAAATTGAATGGTTCCCTCGTTTTAAGGAGGATAGTTTAGATATTAGTGACTCTCCACGTTCAGGAAGACGTTCGCAGTTCGATGAGGATCGTTCAAAAGCGTTAATACACAATGATCCACGTCAGTGTACCCGAGAACAGGCAAATTTGATGAACTGTGATCATTCCACCATCGCGGGACATTTGCATGGATTGGGGAAGCTGAAAAATCGAGAGTACGGGTACTGCATGTCCTAAGCCAAAATCACAGAAATTGCTAGTGGTCGTATGTGCATCGCTGTTTGCTTGTCATCAATTCGCTCGTGAACAACGCCTACCATTCCTATCCTGCATCGTTACTGGTGACGGGAAACGGTGTCTGTAGCTAACATAAGGAAAAGAAAGGAACGGTTGAGCCCAAGCAAAGCTGCAGCTCCCTGTACAAAGATCTGCACGCTTCCACGAAAGATAATGTTCTGGATTTGGTGGAACAGCGACGTGTAACCACCAAAACTGAGAACTGTGGTGTCGCGGAATAGTAAAGAGTTGGAAACGTGGAATATTGTCAAAGTTTCGTTGCCTATGCTGAGAGCCAGAGGCAGTACGTTAGCCAAGAGGTAGGAGGATTGCACATATATCGGAATGTGTCGTTACGCAGGGGCAATGGCTTGGTTACACACAACAGGCGAGAGAGAATTGCTTAGCACGCGGGTTTGTGTTAGACGGAGACTTTCGTAGAGTGCAAGACAGAGGTATAGCATCAGCTGTACTGCATTTCACAACTTCGCATAAGTCTGCCGTAACAACACGTAACCCTGTCACAAGAACACCTAAGGGGCGAGTACGACAGATGAATCAGCAGTATAAGTGGAACGAATGCGCTCATTACAAACGAGCATGGCGTCAGGACGTCGCTAGTACTTCCGTTAAATACGCCAGCTTTGATAGCAACAAGGCACTTGCAGTTAGACTTGCAGTTAGATGTGTACTGGGTTGCTGCGTAGCGCTCAGCTCGGTGATCGACATGCTTATCTTTATTAAGGAAATGTTGCAGTAAGGGCGGCCCATCCAGCAGCAGACATGAGAGGACAGTACCAGCTCTGGTCCTCTCTGCTGCCACAGTCAATCATCAACCCAGGATTAGCAGACATCGCGGCAGACTCGCTCGCCGCCAATGCTGACCACATCAGTGAGCAGTCGTCAAGGTCGTGCGGGGCCTAGGCCCTGTGCATCCGCCGTCACAACTGGGTGAGCCGACTACACTGGGTGACTGTAGCCCGTTCCACCCATCCACCACGGACGAGTCACCAGGAGGAGCAGGGAAGAAGATGGGGTGGGCTAGAGTACACTCCGCACTATGAGAATGCCTCTCGTGCCGACAGCGTCGGGACTCCAACCCAGAGCCTCCATGTGCAGCAGCTTGCTGTCCGCAGCCAAGCCGGCCGCCAGCCACACAAGGCCGAAGTACGAAGTAAGGGCATTCCTCCGCTACGTCACAGTACGCGGCACTGCGCTAGCAATACTGATGCAGCCCAGATTTGGTGTCATCGCTACAAGTCAGCGACGAGTTGGGGAAGGTAGTTGATATCACCAAGCCACATTGTACTCGGCAGGAATAAAGGTGTTATGAATTAATAATGTTTCTTTGGCGTTTCTGACGCTTCTACAGCCATTTCCTAGCATCCTGACAACTGGAGAGGTCACCGCTCGGCCATCCAGTCCACCGTAGGCTACCGGGACCACCGGGGCGCCTACAGAACATTTGTAGAAGCAGTCCAAGAACAAGACCAGGGAGCTTGCGTGAAGTGATGCTACTGCACGATAACACCCGCCCGCGTTCTGCTAGATTGACAAAAAGCACCATACAGCATTAGGGGTGGGAAGTAATTCCACACTTACCTTATTCACCTGACTCTGAGCCCTCGGATTTTCACCTTTTCCGCTCTCCATCGAACAACCTTCAGCGAATTTCCTTTGTCGATAAAAATGCACTCAGAACAAGGCTCGACAAATTCTTCGCCTCAAAACTGCACAATTTTTACAGTCACGAGGTCGAAAAGTTATGCCAGCGTTGGCAGACTGTAGTAAATATTGAAGGAGAATATACTATTGATGATTAAAGACACTGTTATGTGTCTGTTGCGTTTTTCTTTGTAGAAAAAGACTACAAACTTATGCACCAAACCAGTAGTCGTTGTTTCATCACTGACATCGATTTTATTCCGTGTCAGAACAACCATAGCATGCACAGTATCGAACCACGTCCAAGATAAAAAATGCATAAAGAGCAATATAGTACTTCTTCAGATGCTCAACACATTGTAATTACACTCACGTGACAAAAGTCGTGGGATACATCCTAACATCGTATCAGACCTGCTTCTTCCTGGTGTAGTGTAGCAACGTGACGTGGCATGGACCCAAGTCATTGGTAGCCCACTGCAGAAATATTTAGCCAAGCTGCTTCTATAGCCGTCTACAATTGGGAAAGGGTAGCCAGTGCAGATATTGTGCACGAACTGACCTCTCGATTACGTCACATGTCGGGCGATCAGGATGGCCAAATCATTCGTTCGAACTGTCCAGAATATTTGTAAATTTGTGGTAAGATCTTATGGGATCAAACTGCTTAGGTCACCAGTCCCTAAGCTTACACACTACTCATTCTAACTTAAACTAACTTACGCTATGCACAACACACACATCCATGCCTGAGGGAGGACTCAAACCTCCGACGGACTGTTAAAACCAATCGTGAACAGTTGTGGCCCGGTGGCATGGCGCATCGACATCAGTAAAAATTCTATCGTTTTCGGAGAACATGAATTCCTTGAATGGCTGCAAATGGTCTTCAAGGAACCATTTCCAGTCAATGATCCATTCCGTTGGGTCAGAGTAACCAGCTCATTCTATGTGAACACAGCCCACATCATTATGTAGCCCCCGCCAACTTGCACAGTGCCTTGTCGGCAACTTGAATCCATGGCTTTGTGGGGTTTATGCCAAAAATCCTACCATAAGCTCCTACCGACTGAAATCGGAACTCATCTGAACAGACCACGGTTTTTCATTTGTATAGGGTCCAACAAATATAGTCACGAGCCCAGGAGTAGCACTGCAAGAGATGTCTGTTGTTAACACAGGCACTCGCATTTGTCTCCTGGTGCCGTAGCCCATAAATGTCAGATTTCGCCTCACTGTCCTAACGGATCCGTTCGTCGTATATCCCACATCGATTTCTGCGGTTATTTCACGCAGTCTGTTAGCACTGACAACTCTACACAAACGCCGCTGCTCTCAGTCGGTAAGTGAAGGCTGCCAGCCACTGCGTTGTATGTGGGGAGAGGTAAGGCCCGAAATTTTGTGTTCTCGGCACCCTCCTGACACTGTGGAACACAGAATATTGAACTACCTGGAACGTCCCATGCGTCCAGCTCCAACTACAATTCCGTGTTCAAAGTCCGTTGATTCCGGTCGTGTGGCCATAATCATGTCGCAGTGCTTTTCACATGAATAGGTTGAGTAAAAATAACGGCTCCGCCAATGCACTGCTCTTTTATACCTTGTGTACGTGATACTACCGCCACCTGTATATATGCATATCGCTATCCCATAATTTTTTTACATTTCATTTCAAATAGTTATGTTACAATAACGTCTAACGAAGCTCTTGACGATACCAAGAATAACTTCACCTGGGCGCTGGCCGTCGGTTATTTTGCCATAGTGCTCCACACTGGTACTAACTCTGTCCATAGATAAGCACCAGGCCGTGTTGTCAGGAAGCCATGTGCTCCACATTAAACAGAAAGAAAACACACGAATGTCGTTTACTATCTTGACGTATATTTAATAATATATTTTCAAAATGAATCATTCCATTATTTACCTAATGTCGTTTGTGTTACAGGGAATATTCTGAAACTCTACACTGTGACAAGCTGAAGTTACGAAACACTGTGAAAAGCGTGCACAAACGGCACATTGGCAGCGTACTGCCTCCGACAGCCATAGGGCTGTATTCTAATCCATATCATGTAGCCCGTTTTAGAACGTCATACTTGATTTTAATGATTTCTACTGCGATGTACCATCCCTTTATTTAGTTACCTTAATATAGTCACGATTAGTTGGCTCCAGCGTCACTCACTAATACCCGTCACTCATACTGACTGGCTCGCCATCCTTAGTGTAAAAGGTTCAACCTGTGTAATAAGGATAACTTGTTAAACACAAATTATCAAGCCCCTTTGACTGGCTTGAGGATACAGCATCCTTTCATAGGATTGGTGAACAGCAGAGATATCGACTCTGGAAGACTGACAACAATAAAGAAACTTAGACAAATATCTCTTCTGCTCAGGTACATCTGCCACACACAAAGGTTACGGAGAATGCTGGAAATACAACGACAACACTATTCATCTGAAAACACTTAACAAGGAAAAGAGTAACTGCTAAGGAGGACATTCCAATATGGAATAAAAGTGAAACTTCTTTGTGAATCTTGAGTTATTTTCCAGAGTATAAAATGTTCAAATAACTTAACAGAATGCAGCCAGCTGATGTTTTCGACAACCACAGATATTTCGACAAGTGAACACCCCGTCATTTTCAAGCTAATTTAGCCCACCTCGAAATCACCAGTAGTAGGACAAAGTATGTTCTGTCCCATGTCGCATTGTTGCCAAATTTATTCAAGATGGCGGATCCACTATGGCAGTGATAGATGTGGCAGCATCGCAATGACATCATGGTGCGAAGATCAAATTTTGGTGGGAAAATAGGCCAATTGGTCTACCTCCACTAACCTACCCTCTCCTCTCCCCTCTCCTCCTCTCCCCCTGCCGCATCCCCTCCCTACCCCTGGAAATGGTGGGAAAATTTTGGCAGAAAAAAGGTCACTTGGGCTACCTTCACTAACCTAAGTCATCCACCCACCACCTCTTCCCTGGAATTGGCAAGAAAAGGATTCAGCCTGTGATGGGCTGATGGATACGATGGACGTAAGTCTTTATTTTGCATGCATTGTTTATTTAAACAATTTGAGTTGTCATAGGCAGTAGCTCCATCCAGTGTGTTCCCCACGAGGTCCGGAGTCCAACTGACCAAGTACACAGTACCGCCGCCAGAGGACGCTGTCATCTCTCCCATGGCATAATCCAAGATGGCGGTTGGAGAAAAAAGGGGCGGGAACCAATGGGAACCCAGAATCCAGTCACATAATCCAATATGGCGGTCTGGAGAAAAAAGGGTGGGAACCAATAGGAACCCAGGATCCGATCACATGTCAGACTTCAACCAGTAGTATGGTGGTATCTGTTAACAACATTGGAATGGGGTATCGGGCAGGCTCAGCATTTCTGTGACCTTAGTCTCGCTCAGTCAGCCAGCAGCAGCAGCAGCAGAAGAAGAAGAAGAACCATGAAGCGTTAACAGCTGTCGCAATCCAGCACAGCCCTGCAGAACAGGAAGAAGTGGAAAAGTAACTATCTCGTATCATATCTTTGTCTGTGGTTAGCGTTATTATTATTATTGGTTGTTATTGCATTTTGGTCCATATGTAATGCTTCCTCCTCTTAGTTCAGCAGTAGCTGTAGATGCGTCCAAGAGTTGAGTGCCAACATGTTGACCTCTGCCACCTCTGGACCTGCAGCAACCTCAGCTGCCATTTTGTTGAGACCTGCACTGTCCTCTGGACTTGTGGCAGCAACAATCTCCAGGATGTCAGAACCTATAGCGACCACAGGGGATCGTGTAGTGCACATTATCCGCTTGCTGGAACAGGACAAGGAACTGTCACTATCTGTCCCACTCATCGATTTGCGTGATGAGGAAACATGGTCTGCTCCCAACACATCAAACACTGCTGGTGGTCCAAACAACAGCAAGATGGAGGACAGTACTGATCACTGATATATGAGCCCTGTGCTAGTGCAGGTGCAGAGTGCAGATGCTGTGGGTAAGAAGGCATCAAGTGTACCTATACTTTTCAGTTCTACAAACAATTTAACTCCCAGTGGAACGAAACATGTAAATGTGGGTACAGAAGCACATTTTGACTGTGGTAGTAGTAGCTTTATTCATCCGTAGATCTCTTTTTACAAGCATATGGAAAATGTCAAAGTATTTACAAGTTAAGACCAATTTAAAATAAGCTAATTCATGTACACATATATTTACAGACTTCTAGTTAGAGACAATCATTAGATTTACAACTGTTATACAATCATATTTTTTTTTTTACATTTTGTTTCCAATGGGCCCACAGCTCGATATAAGTCGTGTAAAGACATTATGGATTAAGTCCAAAAAGCTGCTTCTATTTTGAGAAGTTTATTTAATCACAACAGGCCTCTTTCAGCACTATTACTATCATCAGGCGATCTATAACATCACTGGTTAGCCACTTAAACGTTTTCCTTACGTCTTTTAAAGTTATTTTATGAAGTAGCTTTCAATGTGGAGGTGACTGGATACAGTCGAGTACAGTGCTGTATTACGCCTCCAGATCAGTGCATTTGGGCTAGGTGTTGGCTGCTGTGCTACTTTTGCAAGCAATTTTAGAACACAGAACGAGAGATTATGTCATGATTGCATGGATAGATCTGACATAAAATCGATAGAATTGCGGAAAATGACGAGGGAATAGGTATACATTGACTGAATATACATCGAAATGCGGGGAAATTGAGGAAGTACTTGTGTATCTTCTGGTTCACGCCGAACAATTTGTACATGGTAACAAGTATGCGGCAGCAAGAGGAATCCGAGAAAAGTCGACATCAAACGAAGGAAATCAGGGAGGCAGTCAATTTTTCTCCATCGAGGCAGCATTATATTGTATGTCTATTGAGGTACCAGTGATTCACCTGAGTTGACTACTGTATTTGATGCTATTCAGGAAGACAGAGAACCATCCGGCTCTAAACTTACTTACGTCTGTGTTGAAGGATAACAGATAGTGGACGGGGTGATCGATTGAGATGGAGCTGTAACGAGGTACGATTTAATGGTTGACTGATGATGCATTCTAGAAAAGGAGAAGTTGCTGCAGGTCAATTTTTCCACTGTTCTGTCAGGATGGATCAGTCACGTGATATTGCCTGCGTTCTACTCGTATACAGCCACGTGTTCTGTATGTGGTTTAAAGCACTGTCTACTTGCGATCGTTAACGGTAAACCAGTCGGTGATCAGAGGACTTCCATCTCATGTGTGATGAAACGTGACACATTCCTCTAAACCAACTTTGATTTATGCAATGTGCTCCATCCCCCATGACGCATCTTGGGTGAAAAATCGAGATTTCAGCGTCATAACTAAGTTAGTTATAGGTGCTTGTGAGGCACTGCATTCCCCGGGTACACATTTGCCCGACAGATGTGCTGTTTACAGAGTTACTGACGGAGTGACTTGTAACTTTCACATGTTGAACACTGCTGTTATGCGTTTATCTTTTCCTTGTAAGAGGTATTCGCCGTTACTAACGATCACTTTATATAGGGCTGATGCAGGCATAGTATAATTTCCGAACCATGATCGGATGTGAACAGCTGGCGTTATACATCTCCGGAAAGCTATATTGTACTCGTATCACATATAGCCGATGTTTTAAGGAAGTAGGTTTTTCGTTTTACGGTTCGATAACACAGTTTATTGTAGAGAAACCGGGAAAAAGGTTGTATGTCCTGCGCTTGAAATATATTTCTTACACTGGAATATTAACAGCGCTACATTCCATACGACTGATAGGTTGGAAACGCAAGTGATCTAACATAACAGCCCGTTTTATGTGCAGAACGTTGTAGCCTTAGGAGTGCGTGTGTTTATGTTCTCTCTTACCAATACCTTCCAGGTACCGATCCTAGACTCAAGAACAATACTTTAGAGTTGATAGCTTGTTTGATTTACGTAAAAATGCGTCGAACTCCTTCATCTGGAGCTCCATCGTGCATAAAAATCATTCGTTTCTCGTTCTTCTTAAACATCTTCTATTACATCATGACACTTTGAAATCTGTTACTATACATCGATAAGGAATGCTAAGCTACTCGACGTGGGCGCATCTCGAGAGATCTCATGAACTTGGATGGGTGAGGACTCGGAAAGCTCCATTCATTCACGAGACGTGGAGTGTAGCGGTCTACTTCTGATCGGTTGCAGATTAATTCGTAACGGTGCTGCATGGTGGGTTGGTCAGTGACAGTATGATGAGGGTCTTTCACTCTCTAATTTTACTCTGAGATAGCGAGAATGCGTTGTGACTCTCATACGCCGAGAGATAGGTCGTAAATTAAGCACTGTGCTCGAGGTGTTAGAAGTATATAGAGCTCTGTCTGAATTATGTGTTCGAGAATTAACACTGAGTGGAGATACTGCACAGTCATCTATCTACATTCGCAATGATACTCGCAAAGTAGAGAAGGTGCAGTTTAGCTATGATACTGAAATTGGGGAAACAAGCTGTCACATCATTGACCGGTTTTGAAATTACTGTAAAAATTGCTAAAATTGTTTGCACTTTCAATTGTGATACTTATTATTACAGTACATCGGCAGTGTATCTTCCATCCCATCCATGCATTGGCACGCTGTTGGTTGCACAAAAAGGTTGACTAACAACGTTTGTTTGAGTTGGGGAATGAGTATTGTGGATGGGGGACACCTTCTGGGTGTTGCTAGCACCGAAACAGTGCAATATGAGGAATCAGTCGAAAGAGAATGCAGAACCATCATCTATTCCGTCACTGTGACAGATTAGTTTAAATGTAGAGGTCGTCAATCACTTTCGGACATAAGTTTGGGAACTCTCCACAATGCAGCCAAACTCTTCTAGTTTTCGTATGTTGTAACTGTCTTTTATTTAAAATCATCCACCATGTGTGGCGTGTTATGGTAGCCGCACTAACAAAATGATTTATACGTGCGATGTCTAGTTTTCTGCGAAAGGCCGTGGTTTGGAGCGTCTTAATGTCAGTTTAGGACCTGACACACACCCCGAAGTCGTGGCAGAAAAAGAAAATGTATGGCAGTGTACAAAGTGTGTTAGAAAACAAAGTTTCAAACAACGACGCACCGTCAGAGGGAGCGTCTCTTGCGACTCACAGTATAGTCTGGGGGATACGGTCATCATCCTACAGTACGGTTGATGAAACCTTAAACTGGTCTGTGCGGTTGATCAAAACCAGTATACTTAATAGGATCGTCACATGTGCTCGATGCCTGTACGCATGCGGTATTTGGTTTCGATATATGGGAGGAGATGGAAGCGTCAAATATCTTATCTTGTTCTCTATCGGATGAAGTTAGTTGAGCTTTTATAGTTCATAATTTTTCTCTGGCGGATGGAACAGAATAACGATGACAGAATGTTGGGGTGATAGACGTGAATGGAACCTGAGGGACTTGTATCTACAGTACCTGCTTGTAGTTTGAAGAAGCACCACAATGCAGTAGCAAAATCCACGTCCTTCCCGCAGCTCCCGTACTGTCTTTTATACTACCTAGAGTTGCAGGATCAGGCTTCATTTCCATCGAATGATCCAGACACAGTAACACAACTTCGCCTGTTTCAACATGTGTTGCCGAAGGTGGTAGCTTTCTCTGACTTCTACTCAGTTCTGATTTACATTGGAACAATCAGATGAGCGAAGCTGTAGGGACAGTATCGCAGTCTGAGGGGTAGTTGCAAGATGCGTAGGGGCTACCTAAAACCACGTTGCAATTTTAGTGTAGCAGATAGGTTCGAGAAAGGTGGCTCGTTTTCGAGATATGTGAGTGCCAGAAATATGATATGGCATCGAGACAGAGTGCATTACAAATACTGGAGAAATATCTAGTGGCTACGGCGTGAGGGGGTTACATGTATCTGTTTCATACCACGCTCCTTACCCCAATTACTTTCAAAATTGGATAAGGGTGCACTGTCGGCGACATGTAACCGCTCTGCTAGGGTGATAATATATACTCTGGTGATCACCGTCTATATTCAGTGTCATGGTACTTGTCTGGAAATACCACGTCATTCATAGTTAATGCCATACGTGGATTTATTAATCTGGTTGGTTCAAATGGCTCTGAGCACTATGGGACTTAACGTCCATGGTCATCAGTCCCCTAGAACTTAGAACTACTTAAACCTAACTAACCTAAGGACAGCACACAACACCCAGCCATCACGAGGCAGAGAAAATCCCTGACCCCGCCGGGAATCGAACCCGGGAACCCGGGCGTGGGAAGCGAGAACGCTACCGCACGACCACGAGATGCGGGCTATTAATCTGGTATAGCTTTTAACATAGATAATTGTGTGCATCTGCAGAACCTAGACCGCTTGTGACAGTAACATACAGTAGTTGTTGGGATCGGGTTTTTTAACATCTGGGGCCGGGCGGAGTGGCCGAGCGGTTCTAGGCGCTACAGTCTGGAGCCACGCGACCGCTACGGTCGCAGGTTCGAATCCTGCCTCAGCCATGGATGTGTGTGATGTCCTTAGGTTAGTTAGGTTTAAATAGTTCTAAGTTATAGGGGACTGATGACCTCAGAAGTTAAGTCCCATAGTGCTCAGAGCCATTTGAACCATTTACCGTCTGGTGGTTTGTAAGACTATCACAGTCTCGGTATTTGTCTGGAAAACCCATGTGACTCGTAGGTAAAGCCATACGTGGATTTATAAAGCAAGTATAGCTTTTAACGTGAATACTTATAGGCACCTGTAGAACCAAGACCGCTTGTGACAGTAACATGAAGTAGTTGTTGCAATCGGGTTTTTTAACATATGAGACGATTACGGCTCTCTTTCTAAGACACAGTGGTATCACTCACAAGTCCACCCATCGCTGATTTTCTCTCAGTATTATTTAGTATCGTAGGTAATCAGTTATTGACGAAGTATTATACTTAGTAGTAGGGGATGTGTGACAGGTTCGCCTTGAGCATCAGGCTTATAAAATATGTTTTTGTGTTCCGACATATGCAAAGGAAATGACTATGTCCATTCATTAGGAAGGTATGGATTTGATGCCTAGTTTTGTGATAGCAAAGGGAAGAGTTTGTCAAGTCGCAAGAATGGTACTGATATTTCTATTTCCAGAGCCATAGCCGTCAACAGGGTGTATTTCCGATACTTCGCTCATTGTCCAATGTCGTTCAACTGAGACTGCGAACGTAACATTTAGTTGTAAGTACAGGGATAAAATATATATGTGACCGATTTCTTAGGATGGTTCTACTTGTGCTTGCTGGGCCTGCAGCGCCGGTGACTTGTGCGGGGGTAATTCACGTTTCCCTTTAACGGTAAGAGCTGTCAGAATGGAGAGGCATGTTGGAGTGTAGGAATGTAAATGAATTAAGGTGTTGTCCTCTAGACTACCGAATAGCGAACTTAGTATGTGTCGGATAGCTTTCGTGATCGCGTGGAAATTTGAGTTTGAATGTGGAGGTGCGTTTGCACTGGACCGTTATTCCCTCCCATTTATATTGTTCGGTTGACTGTTTCTGCACGTTTCGCGCCTTTATTTCAGTTTGAGTGAAATGACGCCTTTCGAGCTTACTCTGTGTTGTGAGTCGTTCGTAGTGATTGTTAAAATGGCATCGTTGACCGAAAATCACAACGTGTGCGAATTGAGATCTGTGATTCGTTTTCTGAATGTCAAGAACGTTAAACCAAGTGACATTCATCAACAAAACTCAGAGGTTTACAGAGAAAATGCAACGAGTGCTTCAGTGGTGAGAAGATGGGGCCGACAATCTAAGGGAGAGCGTGATCAAGTGCATGACGAAGAATAAAGTGGTCGTTCATCTGTGGTTAGTGCAGTCTAAGAAATGATTAAGAAAAACCGTAGGTTTACTATTAATGTTGTTGCTTGTCAGCTTTCACAAATTTCATGAACAGTAATTTATGAGATTGTCACTGAAAAAAATACTGGCCGTTCTTAGGGCAGCAGGCGGCAACATTCTATGACGCAGGAATATGGTTCAAATGGCTCTGAGCACTATGGGACTTAACATCTGAGGTCATCAGTCCCCTAGAACTTAGAACTACTTAAACCTAACTAACCTAAGGACATCACACACATCCAAGTCCGAGGCAGGATTCGAACCTGCGACCAGGCGGTCGCGCGGTTCCAGACTGTAGCGCCTAGAACGTCTCGGCCACTCCGGCCGGCGGACGCAGGAATACATAAACTTATACTATGCTATGAGGAATACCTGGAATATTACGGGGTTGTTTTGAAAAGTAGTGGAAGTGTTACAGATTTTTCTGAAATAAATTGCTTTCCTTGTCTGTATTCGATTTCTTTTTCTATTATCAAACAAAACTTACTTTCCGAACTACCCTCGTATTTTGCACCGTCAAAGGGCTGTAGAGATTGTAAGTAGGCTGTTTATGTTTTCTTTATGTAAGTTTGCTGTTTATGTTTTCTTATTGGCAACGTTACGTAGCGCTCTCTGTATGAAAATCACTGGCTGTGCTGTGTGCAGTATGTCGCTAGTTTGCATTGTTGCCTGCCATTGTTGTCATGAACTGCTATAGCTGGATGTGAACAGCAGATAGCGTTGGGCAGTTGGAGGTGAGCCGCCAGCAGTGGTGGACGTGGGGAGAGAGATGGCGGAGTTTTGATAATCTGTAAGACTGAATGTCAATTATGAATATTAAGGTAAATACATTGTTTGTTCTCTATTAATATCTTTCATTTGCTAACTATCCCTATCAGTAGTTAGTACCTTCAGTAGTTTGAATCTATTATTTAGCTGGCAGTAGTGGCGCTCGCTGTTTTGCAGTAGCTTGAGTAGCGAAGATTTTTGTGAGGTAAGTGATTTGTAAAAGGTATAGGTTAAAGTTAGTCAGGGCCATTGTTTTGTAGGGGTTATTGAAAGTCAGATTGCGTTGCGCTAAATAATATTGTGTGTCAGGTTAAGCACAGGCTTGTATAATTGTCCTAAGTGGACGTTTCACATGTAAAATTGTTCAAAGGGGACGTTTCATATGGCGACCCTTAGCCTAGGATACCTCACTGGAATCTTCTGATATTTTTCTTGTAGTTTGTGTAATTAGTGTAGATTTTGTTTATTGCTAGTGCGTAATTGTAGAGGGAATCTCCTTTGTAGTTGCAGCCTTTCATTGTTGTACTGTAAAACAGTTGTGGCATGCATGTAGATTTGCACCAAGTATTTCGCAGCTGCAATTAACTAGATATTAGTTTCAGTGCTATGTTAATGTGTTCTCCTATTTTTGCTCTTCAAATTGTGTTTTTCTGTGTTATCGTGTGAAATATTGTCACAACAATGGCGTGTGAAAAACGTAACACTCGGCTCCAAAGTAAACTGAGAAACGACAGTGAAGACGAAAGCAATGTGTTAGCGCCACTGTGTAATGAGTTAACTAATGTTCAAAGTAGTAATTTGGTAACTGTGCATAGGGAAATGGAGCGGACGTCAAACAATGGCGTAGACAGTCAAACAGGTAGTGAACAGGGAAGCATTATCGATCGGTCGGTCGGCAACAGCTCGCCTCAGGAATCCGAAATGATAGGACACAATATTGCAAATACTGTAGATTCAGGTTTTGCGTCCTCACCGTTTTCTCAAATAAGTCAAGACACATTTTCAGCTTGTCAAAATGTGAATGTTGCCGGCGCAAATGCACTGCCGAAAAGAGTAGAGGAACAGATTCCAGACACTAATGCATTGTTATTACAACTAATGCAACAAATGGAACAAAATCAGAGACAGATGGGACAAAATCTTCAAAAGTTAGACACAATGGAACAAAATCTTAAAAAGTTAGACACAGTGGAACAAAATCTTAAAAAGTTAGACACAGTGGAACAAAATCTTCAAAAGTTAGACACAATGGAACAAAATCTTCGGAAGTTAGACACCACACTTGAACAAACACGTGAAGATCTAACTACTGAGTTACATAACATTGAATCGAAATGCCAAAAAGTCTGTAATGACGTAAAAACACAAATTTGTGAGCATTTTCAGCCTATTTTTTCGCGGCATGAAAATGCATTACAGAATCACGAAGCAGCCATAAAAGAGCTGCAAACTATTGTTCATGAAAATCATGAGACCTTGCAAGCTAAAATGGACTCAGTTGCATCTACCGATTCGGTTACGCAACTTGCAAAAACTCAGGAAAACTTAAAGGACACAGTAGAAAGACACATGGGGGAAATTAGTTCATTATCAGAGAAAGTAGCCGAACTTTCGGATCAGGTCACTAACTTATCTACAAAGGTAGATGATGATCTGAATGACACAAGACCCGTAGCCTTCACTGACACAGAAGAGTATGAACAAATTAGAAAATTCAAACAAAATCAAAATCAAATCAATACACAGTACAAAAGAGAAATCCGGGAAGTACAAGATCAGTTGACACAGGTAATACAAGAATTACATATTTCAGAGGATACTCGCGCTCCAACACGGGAAGAGGAACTTAGAAATACGGAAAAGCCACAAAATAATAGCACAGGGCAAAGATACAAAATACATCATTAAAAACATAACAATACAGATAATATTTGTAGTGCAGGCTTTACAAAACAATAGAAATAAACATATACATCAGTGTTACAGGAATGATGACGGGCATTGTTTCTGCAAGAATTCCGCTTCACAATAGTCTACATTCCCGGCAAGGAGAACATTGTTGCGGACGCGCTGTCACGCGCACCGGCTGGGCTTGAGAAAAGTAACACAGAAGGCAACCTCGAGAAAAATTTCAGTATTCTTTACATTCAGAAAGTCGCCTTTGAAAACTTCATCACCACATCTTTAAAGGACATTGCTCATGAACAAGATAAAGATGCGATTTGGAAAGATATCAAAAGTAAATGGCATGAAAAGACACACACTCAGATTCGGCATTATTACCTGGTTAGAAACAACATACTCTTCAAACGCTGCACTGTTGATGACAAGCTATGGGTACTTTGCATTCCAGACGATTTTGTTAATAAGCTCATTTGGTACATTCATTTCAGCTACGCACATTTTGGTCCACGAAAATGTTATCATATTCTTCGAACGACTTGTTATTTTAACAATATGGAAAAGCGAATTCGAAGAGTCTTGTCTATTTGTAAACTTTGTCAAAAGGCGAAACCATCTACTATCTCACATCGTGCTCCGTTGTTTCCTATTATTCCTTCCAAATTAAAAGAATTTGCTGCTGTTGATCTCTTGGGACCCCTTGTCACAACATCGAATGGATTTTCGTACGTTCTAGTCGCTGTTGAACTTACTTCAAAATTTGTTTCTTTCACTCCGTTACGTAAAGCCACTGGACGGTCTGTATCCAACGCCTTTGTTAAAAATTTCTTACGTGAAGTGGGACACGTTAGTAAAGTCATTTCAGATAACGGACCGCAATTCAGATCTGCTGTTTGGTCACGCATGCTTCGGAATCATAAAATCAAACCTGTTTTTATTTCATTGTATTCACCACACTGTAACCCGTCTGAACGGATTATGAAAGAAATCAATAAGCTTTGCAGACTTTATTGTCACAGAAAGCATCAGCATTGGGACAGATATTTACACTTATTTCAAAATGTGCTGAATGAAATGCCTCATGATTCCACTGCTTTACCACCTACTCTTGTACTGAAGAATGAAGAACCTCCGAACAGAATCAGAGAGCTTGTACCTTTCCCGAATACACGTAAACTTCGCCACAAAGACATAATTGATTTGGCTCTTAAAAATATAAAATCTGCAGCAGACAAAAGGAGAAACTTACACGGTAAAGCAAATGCAAAGAAATTATGTATTGGTCAGAAAGTTCTCATTAAAGCTCATTCATTGTCACATAAGAAGAAACACTTGAGTCACAAATTCTTTCTAGTTTACAATGGACCTTACAGAATCCGACGTATACCACATGATAATTGCGTTGAAGTTGAAACTCTGCGTACTAGGAAGAGTAAAGGTTTACACCACATTTCTCATGTAAAAGCATTTATTGACAGATAATCTGCTTTTTAACTTAGTCTTTGCAATTTTCACTTCACGCTACTTGTACAATTTGTCCCACTGAGAAACTGTTAACATGCAACTATGTTTTAAAGCTAACTAACCATCCAGTCAAGAACATAGGTAACTTAGACAAGTAACTGCGAATGCATTGTTATTGCGAGCAGACGACACAGTGTTGTTATTTATACATTCCTCCTTGTTAGTTGCACGATTACGTAACGAATATACGGCTTACATATTTAGAACATATACCAGCACTGCTAATGAAATTTTCATGCAACATTTTGGTTTGCTTGAGAGTGGATTCTGGATTTGAGGTGCTTTCTGTGAAATGCCAGATGACACAGTGGTTAGTTTATGTGACAGCTACACGATTTCATCACGACGCTGCTAATACGTGACAATTTACAATGTTGCTTTTGCGGTGTATCTGTTTTATATCTGCACAGTTTTTTCTGAATTCTTCTATAAAGTGAGAGATGTTTTAGTGGTGACCTTTGTGCTATTGCTACAAGGAGACAGCCTTTTCGTAGGACAACAATACGTTACAGCACAGTACGTTCTTCACCACGACAATAAGCGTAATAACTAAGAAATCTATACGCAAAGCATTCCAATTTTGTGTATCATGAGGTAAGTACATTGACTTCTGCAGAACTTAGCTTTCGGAGGACAATAACTACGACACTTCCCAGAGATTATCTTACAGCAAGACGCACATTTAGCGCTACAGGACACGTATTTGAGTGATTAATTTTGTACTTAAGACATTTATTTTTAGAGATTTTTGAATTACAAAGAAAGTTTTTCGTGATACATTTCATTCAATTGCTGTAAGCTATTATACCTGAGGATACAATTACAATAAACCTCAGGGGGGTACACGCCTACTTTGTGTACCATGTGTTTGGCAAGCACAAGGAGCCCTAGGTAATATGGTATTTGCTTATACAATTTAACACATCGGTACCATATTTCTCTAACACATAAATTCCACAGCTATCTGATCATTTAACTGAGAGAGGCAAACTTGTTTATTTCGTCAGTGACAGATGTTTACGTGATTACACCGTTGGATAACTTCACACTTAAGAAATTGTACTTTGTCCGTGCTTTGTGCACTGTTCATATTTTTTTGGAACCATTGTGATACTATGAGAACTTTGAATGATGTATTTGGTAAGGGAGTATGATTTTAAAGTACGTTTGAGGTAGATGACACTACTGAAATGAGCAGAGAATTTTCTTTAGGTTTTGAAATCATTGGAGGAAGCTACGACGTTTTTGACATTTGACTGAGGTGTTATGATGTTATTTTTACGACGACGATGTGTATTATGCTGTTGAGGTATGTTTATGTCAATAAAATTCTTGACCTGTGAAATGTTTTTATATGAGACTGTCACTGTAGCGGAAACTACTGTCGTAAATATTTCCGTAAGAAAGTTAAGTGACCACCTGCACATAATGTGACGTGGGCACCCAGGTGTGTCAGACACCTGGAGAACAAGCCTTTTCAGACGCTCAGGTAGAAAAGAAAGCCATTAGGGTGTGCCAGAGGCACAGGTGGAAGAGAAAGACAAAGCGAGGCCTATAACCCTGTTAATGACATTTCTTTGTAGAGGGCATCGCTAATGCGACACGCTCGTTACTTGAAAACATATGATTTTTGTAATGCGTTGTGGGCACACAGCTGTGTCAAACACCTGGAGAACAAGCCATTTGGGTGTGCCTTTCATCGCTAATGCGACACCCTCGTTACTTAAAAATTTATGATATTTACTGAAATGCCTAATAAAATGACAAGAAATATTTTTACATCTGCACACCTGATTATGACAAGAGTCTTTGTACGAGAGTTGAGAGCAATTAACTTATGAAATGAAATGTCACATGACTACTGAATGACATTTTTATGCTTTGGTTTGCGTAATTGCTTATTTCATTTGATATCTGGTTTCCAGCTGTGTTGCAGCATTGCTTTTATAAAATGAGATGCATTTGCTAATGTGAACTCTTTCTGTCAACAGATCTATTAAATGATAATTTTGTAATCCACATTCTTTAAAAAAGGAGCACTTGGAAAGGAAAGAACAATAAAAAGTAACTCGTAACAGTAACACTTAATTTTCTTTTCAGGTACATGGTAATATTTTTTTACAATCAGTTGTTATGGTGCACCACTTTAATTACATAGACATTAAGATGTGAATATGCATTTCCCCTGTCTGCATTGTTGTTTTTACTGTAATATTTTTTCTGCTTGCGCTATGTCATGTTTAGGTATAAGTTGCTGCTGTTTGCCAGGCATAGTGTTATTGAATTTGACTTTTGCTAATTTATGCTGCTAGCTTTGCCAATTTGCATTTTTTTGTCATTTCTGTTTGTGTTGACTTGTTGTGATGCTGCATTGCCTCGTCCCTTGGTATATATATCTGAGCTCAGTAGATTTAAGTTAGCTTAAGAGGGGGTAGACTATATAAGAAACTGACTATGGAGAATAGGTAAAGAATGCATTGCGAAGAAAGATTTGGGCCCCAATGAGTATTGTACAATCAGAAATAATTGTTTTAAAAGAAATATGAATAGAATACAGGAACGAGGTATAGGTAGGATTTTCTTGTAACTAAATGATGAGGTAAGCAATATGTGAACATATAAATACAGAAAGCATGCTTGGATAGGATTTTTTTGGTGGAAACAAATGTTGAAATAAGACGAAAGATCTATCGAATGAAGTTGTGGGGTGGACTGCAGTACCAAATGTTACACTGAAAACAAACCCTGTCCTTTCCTTTTGTGTTATCCCACTATGTGTTTGGGTACCCGTGTGTATTTGTGTTTTTCCTGTCTTTATGTGTTTAGCTGATGAGAGCTATGTTGTAGAATTTTTCTAATACTCTGTTATTTTCTTTGTAAAGATGCTTAGACATTATTTATTCTGTGTTGTTTTAATGCTCATGTGTGAAGTTGAATTTTTAAAAGTGATTCTGATCTTTTATGTATGTACTCATGTCATCATTCCTGTAACACTGATGTATATGTTTATTTCTATTGTTTTGTAAAGCCTGCACTACAAATATTATCTGTATTGTTATGTTTTTAATGATGTATTTTGTATCTTTGTAATTGTATTCTTATGTTATATAATTGTAATTGACACCAGTTACTCAAATTAAGTAACTTGTAAGCATTCATTTCACTGCACACATTTCTGTTGGTCATAGTATATGGACAATATGTGAGAAGTAGGGACTGTTAGTGTTTGCACGTGTGTTAATAATTCAGCAAGGGACTGGATAACAGCATTGCTGGTTCTAAGGACAATTCCCAAAAACTTTGTGAATGCACAAGTGGTGGTTATGGACTTGCTCTATTATCCGCAAGACTCTTCAATGGTGATTGTGCACCTGCACAGTCACAACAGATGGCTGCTGGCCATCTCTACAAGGACTACAGTGGGTCTGCATCTTTGATGGCCCACCAATACAATTATCTCTACAAGGACTACTGTGGGTCTGCATCTCTGGTGGCCCACCAATACCATACTCTCTACCAGGACTGCAGTGGGTCTGCTCAGTGATGACCTACCTACCAATATTCGTCAGAACTTCGAATGACTCTGCTGTGGGTTTGCTCCATTGTGGCCCATTACCTGTCAGCATTTCAAGAGTCAGCACTGTCTTTCCGTTGGAAGGACAACACTACTTCTTCAAGACTGCATGGAAATCCACTACTTCTATGTGCAATTTCTTTTACTAATGAGACTTTGTGAAAAACAAAAACTGTAATTACTATTATGATGAACAATCTGGACTGTCTTTATTGACTGTGAAAAATTTTTTAGCGGTTGACCAACATTGTATCAATAAATGTGTGCATTTGATATCTTTGTTATTGTAATTATGAAAAATTTTTTCAAATCTGTATTGGCCACTGGCCAAAAACATTTTGTAAAATTTTTTGTGGGGAGCATGGGGGCTATGTAAGTAGGCTGTTTATGTTTTCTTTATGTAAGTTTGCTGTTTATGTTTTCTTATTGGCAACGTTACGTAGCGCTCTCTGTATGAAAATCACTGGCTGTGCTGTGTGCAGTATGTCGCTAGTTTGCATTGTTGCCTGCCATTGTTGTCATGAACTGCTATAGCTGGATGTGAACAGCAGATAGCGTTGGGCAGTTGGAGGTGAGCCGCCAGCAGTGGTGGACGTGGGGAGAGAGATGGCGGAGTTTTGATAATCTGTAAGACTGAATGTCAATTATGAATATTAAGGTAAATACATTGTTTGTTCTCTATTAATATCTTTCATTTGCTAACTATCCCTATCAGTAGTTAGTACCTTCAGTAGTTTGAATCTTTTATTTAGCTGGCAGTAGTGGCGCTCGCTGTTTTGCAGTAGCTTGAGTAGCGAAGATTTTTGTGAGGTAAGTGATTTGTAAAAGGTATAGGTTAAAGTTAGTCAGGGCCATTGTTTTGTAGGGGTTATTGAAAGTCAGATTGCGTTGCGCTAAATAATATTGTGTGTCAGGTTAAGCACAGGCTTGCATAATTGTCCTAAGTGGACGTTTCACATGTAAAATTGTTCAAAGGGGACGTTTCAAGATTAGTATGTGACATAAATTTCAACTTGATACATCTACGCGATCCTGAGAAAAAGGGTTCTTAGCATTCGGACAAACAGACAGACAGACAGACAAACGGTCACCAAAGCGATCCTACAAGGATTCCGTTTTTGCGAATTGATGTTCATAATCCTAAAAAGAGGCCCATACACTGTGACATAAGAAATGGCACAAAATGCTTTCACTTCAGGCGAATGTCTTTTGTTCTCAGTGAGTTCCTGAGGGTTCTGGAGACCCATATGCATACGTTAGACCAAATAACATACAGTACATCTTGTACATCAACACCCATATTGTACAAAACTACTGTGAAGTTCATGGCAGACGGGACTTACCACGGTAGGCCTACCACACTTAGGGTTTCTTCTCATTCCAATGGCGTTCGGAGCGAGGAAAGAATGACTTTAAATGATTCTGGGTGTGCTGTAATCAGCATAATTTTGCCTTCACCTTCCTACAGGGTCGATACGTAGAGGCTGAAGTGTATCTATAGATTCTTCACTTCATACTGGTTCTTAAAATTTCGCAAGAAAGCTTTTGTGTGATACTTTGTATCTTTCATCAAGAGTCTTCCATTGAAGGCTTTTCAGTTCAGTAACGCTCTCCTATGAGACAAAAAAACCTTTGCCCGTTCGTGCCACCCTTCTTTATACGTTGTTTCATCGCTGAAAATTACCCACCGTAAAAATTGGAGCTCTTCCTTGTCCTCAAGAGAACATTACTGACGTCAACACGTTTCTTTTCATCAGCAGTTAAACAACTTGTACTAAATATAGTCGGTATGGTTTCTACACCAAATGCCTCCTTAATACTCACTAGGGTATCATATGAACAATTGTACTTCTCTGTTTGCGTGGAAAGTTTTACTTCTGTGGACTACAGTCAAACGCTTGAGAAAAGCTTTTCATTCCTTCACCTGAAACATGAAGTCAACGTGGAGGCTAACCTTTTCACAAACATCCTGCCTCACCAAATTGGTGATACCAGCGATGAAAGTATTATTGATGCAGGAGAGCAATCAATTATTCACACTTACTCAAATGCAACACCCAAAAAGATCCTGGTAGGAACATTGTCAATTGAAAGTAGATTGTTAGTTATCTAAAACATATCCTGATAAAGTAAGCTAACTGAAAGTATAGTTTAGATTATCTAATATATTTAAAATAGCTTCTAGCTACGTAGGGTACATAAAACGTTAGTGTTTGATCTAATAAGGAGTCTAAAGTAGCCTCCAACCTGTTCCTTTTTAATCTGATCTCGTTACTAAGACAGGGCAAGTCTAATAATCATATATGTTTTATGATGTATTTCGATTGTCAGCAGAAGCATGTAATACAGTTTGTGATATTTGTAGTTCTCTCGATTTTGATGCAAGTTGTTACATTTTTTGGGGGTAAGATGATACATTTTTGGGGCACATTGATACATTTTGGGAGCAATATGATGCTTTTCAGGAAAAGTTAATAGTTTTCTTTTTGATGGGGGGAAAGGAAGATGATACACTGAGATGACAAAAGTCGTGGGCAGCGGTATACACGTATAGATATAAAAGGGCAGTGCATTGGCGGAGATGTCATTTGTACTCAGGTAATTCTTACGAAAAGGCTTCCAATGTGATTATGGCCACACGACGGGAATTGACAGACTTTGATGCATGGGACATTCCACCTCGGAAATCGTTGGGAAATTCAATATTTCCAGATCCACACTGACAATGGTCCGCTGATAGCACATTTCAGGGATTACCTCTCACCACATACAACGCAGTGGCCGATGGCCTTTACTTAATAACCGAGAGCAGGCGTTTGCAAAGAGTTGTCACTTCTAACAGACTGCGTGAAATAACCGCAGAAATCAATGTGGGACGTACAACGAACGTATCCTTTAAGACAGTGCGGCGAAATTTGCCTGTAATGGGCTACGGCAGAAGACGAACGACACAAGTGCCTTTGCTAACAGCACGACATTGCCTGCAGCCTCTCCTGGGCTTGTAATAATATTGGTTGGACCCTGTATGGCTGGAGAACTGTGGCCTGGTTCGATGAGTCCTGATTTTAGTTGATAAGAGCTGATGGTAGGTCTCGAGTGTGGCGCAAACCGTACGAAGCCATAGACCCAAGTGGTCAACAGGCACCGTGAAAGCTGGTCATGGCTCCATAATAGTGTGAGCTGTGTTTACATGGGATGGTCTGGGTCTTCTGGTCCAACTGAATCGATAATTGTCTGGAAACAGTTTTCTTCTGCTACCTGGAGACCATCTGCAGCCATTCATGGATTTCAAGTCCTCCAACAACAATGGAATTTTTATGGATTACAGTGTACCATGTTACTGGGCCACAGTTGTTCACGATTGGTTTGAGGAACATTCTAAACAATTCGAGTGAATGATTGGGCCATCCAGGTCGCCCGACATGAATTCCATAGAATATTTGTGGGACATAATCAAAAGGTCAGTTCGTGCAGAAAATTCTGCACCAACAATACTTTCGCAATTACTGATGGCTAGAGAGGCAATATGGCTCAATATTTTGGAGGGGACTTACAACGACTTGCCACATCGTCTTGCTGCACTAAAGACGGCAAAAGGAGATCTGACACGATACTGAGTGGCATCCCATGATTTTTGTCACCTCATTTTATATTTTCAGAGCAAGTTGATAAATTTTTGGGGCCGGCTGACCAGCCGACAAATTTTGGGAGTAAGTTCATATACCTTTTAGGCTATTTGATACATTTTCTGGAAATCTGATACAGTTTTGGGGTAACCTGATACATTCTGGGGCAATTTGTTTTAGGGTAAGTTGAGACATGTTACAGAAAGTTGTGATTGGGTGCCGTGTGATGCGGTGCTAGCTACTGGGTAAAACTGTATTTCTTTAATTCACTCTGTAACATATTGTAGTGATGTTGTCGCGTTAAAGTAAACATTGTAGAGAGATGGAGACGAAAAATTTGCACAAGTGTATAACTCGGAGAGATGATAGCTATTGAGGGATGTCAGCTGATGGAGGTGTCAGCTTCTGAGGACGTCAGCTCCTGGAGAGTGTCAGGTAATGGAGGGTGTCAGCTACTGGGTTGACAGGTGACTGTAAAACCAAACTGATACCACAGTAGCTGACATTCTCAGTAGCTGACATTTTCAGTAGGTGACACCCTCAGTAGCTGATACTCAAGTAGCTGTCATTCTTCCCCCTCCCCTTCCCCCCCTCCTTCCAGTAGTTGACATTCCACAACTGATTGTCAAGTATACCCATACTACCTCACATGAACTATCTACTTCCTCGTCTTCGCTGCAAGATAAATTACTTCTAACAGCAAGAAACACGCCACCTCCAACTGTATTTAATCTACCCTTTCTGAACACCATTAGGTCCTTCGGCAACAGATGTGAAGATGACGTATCTGTTCACAGATTAACGGGCAGCTTTGGTTCTCTTGGGCGAACATGAGTCACTAGAGAGTTGATAATTGTAAAATATTGTCACTTCTTAATAAAAGTAAACTAACACTTCAATTTCGACTTATTTCACAAATTCTTCTTCCTGTGGAACAACATCACATAAGCAAAGCCTGTGTGATATTTGAAGTTCCAGTGAATGATCTCTCAAAATCGCAATGAAGATCTATTAGACATATGCACACAGACACAAAAACTCGAAGTGTTAGAATCCTCTGTTGCTCGTCCAGTAAAATATTTCCGACTGCTTGTAAAGTGCAGATTCTCTTTTTACATGCGTACATAAACGTCAGCACACATATAGTCTGAAATGCACTTGCAGGTAATGAGAGTGGACGTTAGATTCATTCAAGAATAAGCTCTAATTTAGGTTTATCGGGTGCACAGGTTTTAGCAATGGCTTACATCGATAAGATCATTTAAAAAACTAATTTATCGTTAACTCTTATGTGATGTTAAAGGAAGTTAGATGTATAAGTAGTTTATTCGCATCTCTCATAAACTTGATTAGGAAATAACTTCATTTACCTCTTCTGCAACAGTAACTGAGAACGAAACATGTTTTCTGGAAACATCTAAAGTGGATGAATTCAGGTTGATATTAGTTTTAGACAGACAATGTCAGGTCTTAAATAATATGCGTACTGCATATGGAAGGAAGACATTAGCACACTCTTTGTATGGAGAGAAGGGCGTTTGTTTGTTGCGAGAGACCACTAATGACCGTGAAATACTCGTGTCTCAGCTAATGAGTGACATTGCAGAAGCAATGGAGATCACCTTTCGCAGGTAGTGTTTTGTTTGTTGTGTTCTTCAGTACGTAAACTGGCTTGATGCAGCTCTTCACACTAGTCTATCTTGCCCAAGCCTGTTAAACTCCTAATGACTGCTGCAAACCACGTCCATTTGAACCCGCTTCTGTAATCAAGCCTTGCTCTCTCTACCATTTTTGCCTCCCAACACTTCGCTTTATCAGTTTGACTATTACCTGACGTCTCAGGGTATGTCCTATCAACCAGTCCCTTCTTTTAGTCAACTTGTGCCATAAATTCCTTTTCTCCTCTATACAATTCAAAAACTCGTCATTAATTATCCTATACGATCTTCAGCATTCTGCTGTAGTATCGCTTTTCAAAAGTTGCTTCTTGTCTACACTGCTTGTCACCTGTATTTCACATCCATTCAAGCTTACATTCCAGACAAATACGTTCTCAAACGACTTCCGAAAAGCTCAATTTATTTTCAGTGTTAACAAATTACTCTTTTTCGTAAAACTTTTTCTTTTTATTACCAGTATGAATTTTATATCCTCTCTACTTAAGGTACTGTCAGTTATTTTGCTGTGTAAAGAGCATATCTCATCTACTTTTAGTTCCTCATTTCCTAATCTCACTCTCTCAACCTCATATGATTTAGTTTGACTACATTCCGTTAATCTTCCTTTACTTTTGTTGATATTCATCTTGTAACCTCCTTTGAAGACACTGGTCATCCCGTTCAATTGTTCTCCTCATCCTTTTACTATCTCTAACAGAACTGTCTTGTCATCAGAAGTCCTCAAGGCTTTAATTCCTTCTCATTGAACTTATCATTTCCCAATTTCGCCTTCGTTTCCTTAACGACTTACTCATTAAACTGACTGAATACAATTGATTAGAGGCTAAATTGTTTGTTCACTCTCTTCACAACTATAAGCTCTCTTTCATTTCCTTTGAGTCTTTTTATTGATGTCTGATTTCTGAACGTGATGTAGGTAACATTTCGCTCCCTGCATCTTATCCCTGATAACTTTACAGTTTCAAAGACTGGGCACCAGACAACTTTGTCAAAAGCTATCTCTAAAGCAACAAATTCTATAAACGTAGGTTTGCCTCTCTTTACTTCGTTTTTTAGATAAATCTCTGGATCAGCATAGCCCTGTGTGTTTTCATTGGAACCCAAATCAGTATTTCAGTTCTTTTGTTAATAATTCTTACCAGTAATTTGCATCCGTTAAACTTGTTACTCCTCATGTCGAGACGCCCGTCCTAGCACTCACACAAAGAAAGAATAGAGCTTATCAAAACTAGACATGGTTGTCTCACTGTGAAACGCCATATTTTATTTAAAGAACAGAGTAAAAATCAAAAATCATGTAGTCTGTTCACAGGTAAAGAAAAGCCCCACTGGTGTACTTCTTCTTTTCGTTTGGGCCTCCTTAGGACAATGCGGCTCGTTTTGACTCTTTACGTGGCTCTTCTGTTTCTTCACAGCACAGAAAGCTTTCATTTTCTGGTTGTGAACAATGTTCCTCTCCTCTGTCCACTTTGGTAGTCTGGTTCCTTTGCTATTTTTTCTGATAAGGGACACTGAGAATAGCTCTTGTAGAGTGATCTTGAAATTTGCATCGGCTCTTTATGGCTTGTAGTCGAATTCCATGTTGATTTAGGTCTGATTTCACTGTGGTGATGCATTTGTTCTTGTAGGCTTTCCCTCTATGGGGTTCATATGGATCAAATGTCCATAGAAGGTCAGTCGCCATTCCTTCATAGTGGTTATGTCTTCTTGGAGATGATACAGCTCATTGTTATGTATGATTCTGTAGGGGCCATCGTCTTCTCTTATTGGTCCTAGTATTCTCCTTAGGATATACTGTTTCTTGAGCTCTACTTTCAGAGTGGAACCTTCTTGTTAGTTAAAAGGCGTTCAGAGGCGTAATATATGGAGGACCTTACTATTCTGTTGTAATCTTTGGATTTAAGGTTCTTAGGAAGGTGCTGTAAATGCTCTTGCAGTTACATCAAACTATGTTACTCGGCAGTGACACATCATGCGAAAGCTTCTTTCATCCTTAGCCTTTGCACGCTAATGTAGTTTCGTCATTGTATGTTTTCCTAAGGATCTCAGCAACTCTGAGGAAATGTCATCTACTACAGGGACCTCGTTTCGACTTATGACTTTCAGTGCCCTGCCAAATTTTTCTTACAATCTAAATTTAAAGTAGTTCCACTTTGCTTTCCGCGAATTCATCTTTGAGGTGGTTTACTTTGTACGGCGTTTGCATGTATTCTGTCAACTTTCAGCCTTCCCGTGTTTGCTCAGTAATGGCTTCTCATCTCAAGTTCGATATTCATATAGGTGCTTCTCTCTTCTCCACATAAATGCATAAGTGACACATAAGTGTCCTGATTTACATCGCCCAGCGGGCAGCCGTTAAGAACTTGTGAACACCGTGTCACTGAAGTGATAATGCGTATAGTCTCGTGACTTCTTAAGTGCAGTATGAGCTGCAAAAGAGGGAGGGACCGATGACTCATGAGAGGATACTGCGGCGTGCCTGTCCTGCTGACGACATAACAACGCTGGTAAGTGACACACAGTGTGCAAAAAGCCATTAGCTGTCGCTTCTGAGGGGTACTTCCGCGGCAAGCGACAAAGAAAGACGAGAAGTCTGGATATCTATCAGTGATTGGTGTTAACATCAATGAATAGTTTACGGTTTCTTTATTTTTTATAATTTTTACACGCTACCACTTTTTACATAGAAATTCGACTGTGGAGTAGTGTTGCCCAACAGTAATAAATGATTTTAAGTTATATTTAAAACTTACTTTTGTTATCTGGTGGACATTTTATGTGATTGAGCAAATGATCAAAAATATTTGTTGCTGCACGTTGAACTCCTTAATTAGCCGCAGGCAGTTTTAATAATCGTTACAGCATGGAAGTTCAAATGGTTCAAATGGCTCTGAGCACTATGCGACTTAACTTCTGAGGTCATCAGTCGCCTAGAACTTAGAACTATTTAAACCTAACTAACCTAAGGACATCACACACATCCATGCCCGAGGCAGGATGCGAACCTGCGACCGGAGCGGTCGCTCGGTTCCAGACGGTAGCGCCTAGAACCGCACGGCCACTCCGGCCGGCTCAGCATGGAAGTGCTGTAACAAATATGTCTGAAAAGGGCACGTGCAGATTCGCGGTTTGGGGGGGGCCTCCTATTTGAGCTGGAAACCGAAGCCGGCCGCAGTGGCCGAGCGGTTCTAGGCATAGCGCGACCGCGCAGCGCAGGTTCGAATCCTGCCTCGGGCATGGATGTGTGTGATGTCCTTAGGTTAGTCAGGTTTCAGTAGTTCTATGTTCTAGGGGACTGAAGACATCAGATATTAAGTCCCATAGCGCTCAGAGCCATTTGAATAATTTTTTACAGAAACCGAACATCTGTCCTACAGTAATAAAGCAATATTTGAACGACGAACCGTAGCTAGCGCCCAGGCAAACTTTACAAATTGATTAACTCCTTCTGCAAAAGATTTTAGTTAGGCTGAAATTAATGTTCAGCTAATGCCACCAGTTGTATGTGCACCATTCGGGTTTTACCTGAAAAATAGTCACCGTCGTTATTATTCTATGTGTAAAAACAGTAAAACTTAAATAACCTCGGACTGGAGCGGGACTGATGGTTCAAATTTGGTCCACCGATGTATCAGATCTTCGTCTAAGATAAGTTTTAACAGTTTGAAAAAATATTGCTCCGTTTCTTTTCGTATTTTATTTTACGTGCAAAAACCACGTTTTACAGGGACGTTTTTGAAGCGGGCCACTTCTATACTTCAGACTTGTATGAATCAGTTCAAATGTTGCACGAAGGTAACTAAATAGATAAATTCAAAACTACTTCTTTTTAATCCAGTGACCTTTATCCATGTTCAAGATACAATGGTTTTAACTTGAACAAAATGAAGCACATAAAATTAATTCTTACATGAGCTGAGGGCACGGAAACGCTTTAAAGTGACTCAAGTAAATAAAAAATGCATTCCTAATATAAAATTGAAAATTCGCTTCAAAAAATTTACCTTCATTGAGTTTTTGTGTGCAAAAATCACATATGATGTGACATAATGTATCATGCCACTTTACAGTAGAGGGGCATTTTGTTAATGTGGGTTGCCTACATTAGGGCAAGTATGCACTCCGGGCAAACTTTTGTTCTACTTTGATTGACAGGTCATTAACCTATAGTTCTCCTTTGATTGACAGGTCCTTGACCTTTTGTTCTGCTGAAAGGATCCTTCCTTTTGATTACCAGGTCCTCAACCTGTTGTTCCCCCACCATCTCCCCCTCCCCTCACCCCTCAGAAAATCTCCAACACACTCCCTCTCCCTTCCAACTACAGATACACTTTCAGGGCTGAGTTATTGGCGTAGCCCCTCTCACTCTTATCAGTTTGATTGACTACTTAATTAAATTGCTCAATTAATTAACCCCTCCCCCTCTGGAACCACCCCCCCCCCCAGAAATTGGTGGGAAAAAGACTCAGTTGATCAGTCATTTGGAGGAAATTTGATTGCATTGTATGGAATACTGTTTAAACAGTTTAGACAATGTGTGTAATATTGTTCATCTAAAAAATCCAGGGGATTCAAGGCAGTGTATGGAATATACTATACTTATTTATTTAAAGAATTTTTCAGGAAATCGATCCCCCTCCCCCAACAACAACCACTCTTCCCTCCCTTCACCCCCTCCCCTCTCCCCCTCCCCTCTTCCCCTCCCCTCCTGTACCTGGAAATTGGCGGTTCAGCGGTGGAGAGGGAGGATCTCACGAAGGGAAATTCAAGGGTACCGGCATATTGTTTATTTATAAAAAATTCAGCTTGTGGGAGGTTGAATTTCTCTTCCTCATCATTCTCTGCTGTTTGGAAAGATGCAGGTCTTGTAAGAAGTAATTAAATCGATCACCCTTCTTTTTATTCTGTTCGTGCTAGGAATAGTGTCATGAAACACACATCACACACAATTACACAGTTAAAAATCTTTCTATCACGAAGCACGCACCGCCCGCCATCCCCTGTCCACTGGACGGCACAGGACACCAACACTCATGCTGCCAGGAGTCGTGGAACACCGGCAGGCCCCGCAAAGCGAAGACGCAGCCATCAGCTGCTGAGACACGCACAGATGTCTGTTCACGTCCCACAAGCATGAGGCAGTGGCATCTCTTTCACACCTGAGACCTGAGAAATTTCTGTCGAAACGTGTTTACCTAAACACCGTGTCTGATGCATAACCTTTGTACCTGCAGTCCAGCGAGATGTTCACATAGTGGCTCACAATCTCAAGTGCAGCTAAAAGGTTGTCAGTGTTATACTGATGTCTCATGCCTATGTAAATAACAGCCAAGTCTCTCTCTGGATGCGCTATAGAAATCTTTTGCAATGCTCCCTAGAATAACACAGGATGCATACTTCTCATTCTAGCGACCCTAACGGGACAGCCCATTCATTACATATCAGTCCCTTTCTGTAAATCATAAAGTGTAACACAAATAGTTAACGGTCGCTTTTGTTGTTGTTGTATGAGCTTTCGTGATGTCTCAGCATGTCTGCATGGAAATTCTTGTCTTAACAGCATCTGTTTAGGAAAACAGCCCAGAATAACACAAAATGCATTCATCCTGATGGTCCTAATGAGGTATGACAGGTTCCCTTCCTGGGAATCGTGATGACGTACTTTCAACATACATTTCAGAAATGGTAAACGTTCCCACCACTAAAAGCCTTCATCATTTCTGTGCACACTTCCAAAAACACCATTAATCATAAAAACATTCTTGTTGTTTGGAAAGAGAGCACTGTCTAAGCACAGACGGGGGAAATCAGAACAATTACACAAATAGAATTCGAAGCACTCTCCTACAGAAGAGAAAAATGCTGGAATTTTCGGTGTCCCACAGCTTCTGGTCTAGAGATATCCAAATGCCACATTGGAGAATGAGGGACAGCATCCCGCCAGAGATGGATGGTCTGCTTCAACTTGTCTTTGAACACTTAAACAGAGAAGACAAGAAGTTACTCTCAGAAGTTTCCATACATACCTTGCCCCCATCTTGTTCACACCAGTCCATAGAGGCTTCTATGTCCCAACACAAAGGATATCTTGTGAATGAACGGAGCATTTTGATTGTCTCTTACTGAATTTCCCCCCAAATTACTGATGCCGGTATGGAAGCACTGTCTGATTTTTTTTTCTGCAGACAAGACTTTCAGCAGCAAAACTATTTTGTACAGATCGCCATATTGCACTGACAGTTAGACCCTGAAAAAGTAGTCACCAGATCTTCAACTACAGGAAGTCACTTCTGCAATTACACTGCTCTGCCACTCACGACGGAAGCTTGAATATTGCAACGTGAAACCGATCTCGAACGTGGCTATATATCACTGCATACTGTAGCGATGTAGTAAACACGCAATTCGTAACCTGCGCCATGCAAAATCATCACTTCTACTTGCAGCATATAGCTAGCGACCACCATACGTTTGTTCATATATGGCGAAGACAGATAGGATAAGCACGTGGATCGTATATACTCCTCAAAGCACTAGATATTTCCCACGAGGGCAGTAGGTCATCAACCGCAGATGACGGTCACAAGTCATCTGCCCCCGCACACACTCTGGCCCAATGCATGACCACAGCACTCTAAGTGGACCGAGGTCACTCTCTGAACTGTTGTACAAAGGCTGGGTTGGAACCTCTTGGCAGAAAGGCGTTACTGTTTCTGGTACCGCCTTGCTTGCTTGCTTTCTACACCCATCTCCAGACTCTGGGATTACAAGAACATACATATTTTCACATGGTTTGCGAGAATATTATGCCATTTTTGCGATACTTCTCGATATCAAGCACATAGCAGTATGCTACCAACCGTTTGCACAGTATAATTCCGAAGATATAGATCGGAAATTATTTCTCTAGAAACCCGAATCTTTAGCGAGGTGCAGTGTGCAGTAAACCACTGAGTAACTATAGAAACCTATCCGGTCTGCGAAGATCTTTGTGTGAAAACTCGAAAAAATAGTGGAAACTGATATATCCACTCACGAATACAGATGTCGGTGACATAACAGATTAAAAATCATCCCTATAATTTACATAGTCAACTAAGGTGTTCCACATGTCTAAAGAACAAGAAAATGTGTCTTCCACCCATCTTTCACCTGCTAGATGTACACAATACAATCGATGTTCTCTCAACTAAATAAAGGCGGGAAATGTGCAGAAGCAGTGAACTGGACAATTTACATGGGCGGGAATAATGGTCCAGTGCAAACACACGTCCGTATTGAATCTTCTCAAATTTCCACAGAGAACACAAGCGATCACGAAGGCTGTCCAACACAGCTATTCAGCCCTCTAGAGGGCGACACGGTTAACTCGGCTACATTCCAGTACCCCAACCAGTCTTACCATTTGGACGGCTCCTGCAGTTAGCTGGAAACGTGAATCATTCTTGCCACCGGCCACTGCCGCCACTTACTCCATGTTCACCAGACAAAATCGTCCTAAGAAACCAGCCGCACATATTTTATCACTGTACTTACAATCAAATATTACGATCGCGGTCTCAATTGGGCGACATTAGCAATGAGCGAAGTATCGGAGATACCCCTTGCTTACAGAAGTGGCTCTGGAAATTGAAATATGTGTACCGTTCTTATGACTTGACATACTTTTCCAAGTACAAAAAAGTCTTTCATTCCCTTTGCGGCTCTCGCAGTATTCCATGTCAAATACATACCTTCCTTACGACTGGACATAGACATTTTCTTTTCTTTGCACGTGACAGAACACACACATACTTTATGAGCCTGATGTTCAAGGCGAACCTATCACTCATCCCCTACTACTAAGTATATTACTTCGCCAAAAACTGATTGCTGAGACACGAAACAATACTGAGTGAAAGTCAGCGATGGGTGGACACGCATCGTAAGTTTTTGTTGCGAGTGTCTTAGAAACGAAACCGTCTTACTTACCGCCAGATGTTAAAAAACACGATCGCAACGACAATGTTACTGTCACAAGCGGTTTTGGTTCTACAGATGCTCACAAGTATCGCTAACGATATCCATGTCAAAAACTATACAAGCCTTATAAAGCGAGGTATGGCATTATCTCTGAATGAAGTGGTTTTTTCCAGACAAATACCACGACACTGAATATAAAAGGCGATCGCTGGAGTGTATATTAACAGACCAACAGTGCAGTTACACATCACCGACGATGTAAGCTCGTAATAAAATTACCGAATTTAGAAAGTGATTCAGCTAAGGAATGCTGTGTAAAGCCAGTATTTGCAACTCCCTCACGCCACCGCTAGATGTTTCTCCGATTTTTGTAACATATTCTTTCTCAATCCAACGTCAGAGGTTCTGCGATATATCCACTGGGTTATAGGTGATGGTTGATTGAGAATGATCACATACAGTAGACGGTGTGCTGTTTGAGGTCGTAAGAAATGTTCACTAGCTTTTCAGATCTTTAGTGCTACACTTTCCGGTAGAAATGCTGTCTGCGATTTGGAATCAAGTCTTTCCATTCAACCACATACCTGCATTGGATCATATAGAGAACTCTTTTAATCATTACAGGCACTAGTGAATGATATTTCTGGCATTCTCTTATGTCGAAACGAGTCACTTTTTTCGAATCTATCTGCTACAGTAAAATTCCAACGTGGTTTTAGATAGCACCTATGCTTCTTGCAATCGCTCCTCAGGCTCTACACTGCCACCCCTACAGCTTTGCACATGTGATCGTTCTAATTTAAGTCAGAACTGAGCAGAAGTTGGAGAGAGCTATTCTACCATATTCTGCAGCTCTTGTAGTAACAGTCTAGGCTGAGTTGGTGTGACAGGGCTGTATTTTGACCATTCGATGGAAATGGGAACATGTTGTCGTAGCTCCACCAACCATGTACGATGCGGATGGTCAGCGCCAAACGGAGCCCGCTCCTGCAACACGAAATAGTATAAAGACAGTGCGAACAATTATAGTGGTGCTTCTTATCGGGAAAATAAGGAAGACTCAAAATCATTAAGGTGCTGCAGTCCAAAGTAGATCCATGTTCCTCAGGGTCCATTCATGTCTATCACCCCAACATTCTATCATCGTTATTCTGTACCATCCAACGGAGAAAAATTATGAATTACAAAAGCTCCACTAACTTCATCTGACAGAGAACTCGACAAGATTTTTACCGCATTTCTCTCTTCCCATATATCGAAAACAAATACCTACTGTATGCTGGCATTGAGCACACGCTGCAATCCTACTAAATATGCAGGTATTGATCCACTGGAGCAGGCGCCCAGTGATCAAAGTCGCTTGCACAGACCAGTCTAAGTGTCAACGCCCATACTGTAGGAGGAGGAAGATGGCCGTTTCCCACAGACTATATTGTCAGTTGCTTCCTGTGTCATTGTCTGAAACATCGTTTTTTTTCTGTTGTAACACGCTTTGTACACTGTCATACATTTTGTTTTTTCTACCATGACTTCGAGGTCTGTGTCAGGTTCTAAACTACCATTAACATGTTCTGATCCATTGTCTCTCACAGAAAACTAGACGTTGCATGGTGTAAATCATGTGGTTGCTGCTGCTACCATAACACACACACACACACACACACACACACACACACACACACACACACACACACACACTGGATGATTTTAAATAAAAGACTGTAACAACATAAGGAAACTGGACGAGATTTGCGGCGTTGTGGAGCTGAAGATCGTTGTGTATAGTAGTAGGTCCGAAAAAGTGTTGTGATGTAATAGCAGACAATTAACGAGAACAAGAAATGGGTGGTTTTTATGCGTAATGGAGCTTCAGACTGATGGAGTTCGAAGCATTTTACGTAAATCAGCTATGCTATCAATTCTAAAGTGTTGTTCTAGAGTCTGGGGTCAGTACCGGGAAGGTATTGGGAAGAGAAAACATAAACACATGCACTCCTAAGGCTACCCAGTTCTGCACTAAAAACAGACTATAATATGGGATCGCTGCAGTTTCCTACCTATTAGTCGTGTAGAATGCAGCGCTGTTAATGTTCCAATGTAAGAAATATATTTCCAGCGCATGAAGTACATCCTTCTTGCATGTTTCTCTACAATTAACGACGGTTACAAACTGTAAATTGAAGAAAACCACTTCCTTAAAATATCGATTCTGTGTGATGCATGCACAATATAGCTTTGCAGAGATGTAGAACGTCCACTGTTCGCATCCGATCACGGTTCAGAAATTATACTATCCCTGCATCAGTCCTATAGAAAAAGATCGTTAGTAATGGAGAAAACTTCTTACAATAAAACAGATAAACACATAGCAGCGGCTGTTGACATGTGAAATTACACGTCATGCCACCACTAACTCAGTAAGTAGGTCATCTATCAAGCAGATGTATACATGGTGATCGCACTGCCTTACAAACATCTACCGCCAACTTAGAATCATCTTTGTTATGACACTGAAGTCTCGATTTTGTATCCAAGATACGACACAAGAATGGAGTACATTGCATAAATCTTCGTTCATTTAGAGGAATTTGTCGAAAGAGGATGGTCATGTACCATCACACATGAAATGGAAGTCCTCTGACGACCAGGAGGTTTGCTGTTAACGATCGCAAGTAGACAGTGCTCTAAGTCACACCGAGAACACAAGGCTGTATATATGTCAAACGCAGGCTTTGCCACACAACTGATGCATCCTGACAGAACCACGGGAAAAAACGGTCAAATGACCTCTAACAACATCTCCCTCTTTCTTTAGAATGCATCATCAGTCTACCATTCAGCTGTACCTCGTTACAACTGCATCTCAAGCAATCACTCCATCCACTCTCTGTCATCCTTTAACGCAGATGCTAGTAAGTTTAGAGACAGATGGTTCTCTGTTTTTCCAGGAAAGCATCAAAGTCAGCAGTCAGCTCGTTTGTATCACTATTACCGCAATAGACATACAGTAGAATGCTGCCTTGACGAAAGAAATGTTTGTTTCTTTGGTTCCCGATACTTCCATGTCAACGTTTTCTTGTTCTCCTCTTGCTGTCGCATACTCGTTCCCATGTACAAGAGCCACTATGCAAACACCTCGCTGGGCCGCAGGGACAAATGCTATGCACCAGCCATCAAATGCTATGCATCAGCCACGGTGTCTAGCTAAACACATGTTTTGATGGGAATTTCTCAGGTGTCAAGTAGGAAAAGGATGGCGCCTCCTCTTGCTTGCGAGACCCAAACAGACACCTGCTCGTGGCTCGGCAGCAGATGCCCGTGTCGTAGCTTTGCGGGGCCCACCATCGTACCTAATTCCTGGCTGTGTGTGCGGTGACGTTTTGTGTGGTCCAGTGGACAGGGTGCGTTTGGCAGTGCGTGCTTCGCGATAGAAATATTTAAACTGTTTAATTACATGTGATGTGTGTTTCATGACGGTATTCCATGTGAGATAGGAATAAAAAGAAGGGCGATCGATGTATATACTTCTTACAAGACCTGCACTTTTCAAACAGCAGAGGATGATGAGCTAAAAAGAAGGGCGATCGATGTATATACTTCTTACAAGACCTGCACTTTTCAAACAGCAGAGAATGATGAGCAAGAGAAATTCAACCCCCACAAACAGAATTTTTTTTATAAATAAACAATATATTCTTGAATTTGCCTTTGCGAGATCCTTGTTCTCCACCACAGACCCGTCAATTTCCAGGTAGAGGAGGACAGGGGAAGAGGGGAGGGGAGAGGAGGGGAGGTGGATCGATTTCCTGAAAAATTCTTTAAATAAATAATTAAAGTATATTCCATACGCTGCCTTGAATCCCCTAAATTGTTTAGATAAACTATATTCCACACCTTGTCTAAATTGTTTAAACAATATTCCATTCCTTGCAGTCAATTTCCTGACAAATTCATTAACTAAATAAATAAACTATTTTCCATACACAGCCATAAATAATTAAACAATGTTCCATATATTGTCTAAATTGTTTAAACAATATTCCATACACTGCAATCGAATTTCCTCCAAATGGCCGATCAAATGAGTGTTTCTCCCGACAGTTTCTGGGAGGTGGGTTACCAGAGTAATTGATCAATTTAATTAAGCAGTCAATCAAACTGATAAGAGTGAGAGGGGCTATTCCAATAACTCAGACCTGAAAGTATACCTGTAGCAGCGAGGGGGTGGGTTGGGGATTTCTTGAGGGGTGGGGGAGAGAGGACGGGGAACAATAGGTTAAGGACCTGTCAATCAAAAGTAAGGATCCTTTTAGCAGAACAATAGGTTAAAGACCTGTCAATCAAAGGAGAACACTAGGTTAATGACCTGTCAATCAAAGGAGAACAATTGGTTTGTCGCTGAGTGCATACCTGACCCTGATGTAGGCAACCTGTACTAACAAAATGCACCAGCAGAGCTCGTGCCCCACTACTGACACAATGCATTATATTACATGGCATGGCTACTAATACCAACAAGTAAAAAAGCGCAAATATGTCAAGACGTTTTGATTTAAAAGTCCTCAAAACTGCCAGGAATGTCGAAAAGCTAGTCCCATTCTCTTATATTCCTAACTCTGTCCAGGACATATTCGACTTTTTGTACTACTATAGGAGCATTTTTCCTAGTGGATAATAAATGTCATTTTTCCTTCTAGTATCGTAGGTATGGACATTGCGTTTGTCTCAAATTCTGACAGATTATTTATGGTGTATTTCATTGTGATGTCTCAGTTAAAATGCCTAGCTCCTTAAAGACTTACCTATATGATGTACATGCCTGTACACTACCTATGGTTCTTATTTTTTAAGTGGTGAGTTACCCCAGAAAATTATTCCGTAAGATGTTACTGAGTGGAAATATGCAAAGTATATCAGGAGGTTAGTTAATTTGTTTCTAATATTAGCAATTATACGAACCTTACATGCAAGAACAGACAGTAATGACGATCCACAGCTGTACAAAATACTTTGAAATTAATTCGCTGACTGCAATAGTAGACAAACAGAGGATGTCCTGGGCCAGCTAATTTATTCAAAATGGCGGCTGGGTTTTCTCTCCCATGACGTCACTTCCCCACACCCTGAAAATGAAAGGTAATTTCAAATTTTGGTTGGAAATAGGTCAGTTAGGCTATCTCCATTAACCTAACTGCACCCCCTGACCCACCACTCCTATGACGTCACCCACCCCCTCCATCACGACACTGTCGCTGGAAATGCTAGGAAACGGTCAGTCTTTGCTCAACTGCCAGAGAAGAAGATTAGGTTACTGTAATTTATTTATTTTCTGTGTACTCCACTGCCCCCTCCTCCACTTTCCGCCGCTCCGTGCCCACACATTTCAAGTTTCAGCTGCTTGTTTAGAGACACTGTCAGGGACAAAAAAATTTGGTGTTCTTCACTCTTCTGAAATGCTCTGTGGACTTATTTTTGCTGCTGGAGTCATGGATGTTAAGGCACTTGTTTTTTATTTTCCTCACTTTCTGAGACACAGTTGTACAATGGGTAACCCACACTAGTGTCTAAGCACAGACAGGAAGATCTGAACAATAACATGTCTAAAAGTTTTTGACATATTTAGTTACTCTACAACAGACTGCGAAAAAAACACAGGCACAGCAGATCATGTGTCTAAAAGATTCTCCTAGAATTCGAAGCACTGTCTGACTAATGAAAAAAAAGGCTGAAATTTTCAGCGAATTTTCGATGTCATACAACTGCTGGTCTGGAGCCACAATGATGGTTGAAGGACAGTATCCCACGTGTGTGAACCAGATGAGGCTGGTGTGCCTGGGCTTGTTTCTGAACATTTGAACAGAAAAGACATCACGTGGTTCTCAGACGTCACAGAACTTTCTGTCAATGCCTTGTTCTCTCCTTTTCTTGTTCGAATCAGTCTGTAGAGACCTCTGTGCCCCCCCCCCCCAAAAAAAAAACAATGATGTCTTGCGGCTCTCTGACGTCATGGAGTTCCTGTGAATGGACCAATCTCATTGGTGCTTACCGAATTCACCCTCCAAAATACTGTTGCTGGTGCTGCCACATTCTACAGATGGAGAAATTACAAAAATTTCAGTGGAAAACTTTTTTGTACAGATCTAAAAACATACAGCAGTCATATTGCACTGACAGTTAAATCCTGCAAAAGTGGTTTACAGATCATGAAATACAGGAACTATCGCCAAACACACTTCCTCAATTACACTGCTCTGCTACTGTCGAGGAAAGCTGGAATTTTTCGGCGTGAAACGGATCTCCAACCCGATTGCATCACCATACTGTATCGCTATGTCGCTGTAGTAAACACAATTCGTATCCTGCACTATACAGAATCATTATTGCTGCATCCTGCCTATAACTTTCGACCGACAGACACTCCTACATATAACGCAGAGACACGCAGATCCCAAAAACAGTAGCACATGACCCGTATATAGTCGTAGCAGTAGATATCCCCCACCGACAAACGCATTTCATCCGCGATTTCGGAGCGCCATGTACCTGGCTGACAATCACAAGGCAACAGCCCCGGCACGCACTCGCCTGATGCACAATCGGGGCGCCCTTTGCGGACAGCGGTCACTCTCTGAAATGGTATGCAAAGGCTGGGCTGGTTCCTCCGGCACATAGGCGTCAGCCAACGGTATTGTTTCTGGCCCTGCCTGCTTGTTGCCGTAGTTTCGGCAACGAGTTGTGACCATCTCCAAACTCTGGGGTTACAAGAATTCTTACTTTCTCAGCTCTATTGATGAGAAATGCTTCGTGATTCACGAATTAATTTACCGATCTTGGAACCGATATCAGCTGCAATATCCTATTTTCACGCCAAAACGAAGATATTTGTGACACTTTAATGCTGAAATCGTCGAGTAGTGTGTGAAAATTTCTAGAATTTCATGTATTTTCACATGGGTTGCCGGCATATCATACCATTTATGGGACTGTTCTCGATATCAACCAAATAGCAGTACGCTAGTATCGCTTGCACAGTATAATTCTGAAGATAAAGAGTGGAAATTATATCCCTAGAGAGCCGAAACTTTAACAAGGTCATAATGTGGGACATGCTGCAAACTAGTAAGCAGCTTTACGTGAAAACTCGAAAACAGAGGAAAGTGGTAGTTTCACTTGTATTTTTTAACGAATACCGATGCCAGCGGTATAACAGGTTCCAGATCATCCTTGTACTTTACAAAGTCACCTAAGATTTTAATATTCAAAATAGCATGTGTTTCTCATGTCTAGGGAAGTGGCAGACGTCTCTTTCACTGGTGTTCCACCATCTCGATGCAAACAACACATCACAGTCTATGTTTTCTCAACCAAATAAAGATGGGAAATGTGTAGAGTGACAGTATACTTCACAGATGAACGAACTTCTGGAACTCTCGGACCTGCCGGAGTGATGACACAAAGAGATAGAGACTCGTAACGACTCGTCTCACTACAGCTCTGACAAAGAGGTGTGACATCACTAATCACACCACCTCACAGTCGAACAAGGGGCTTCAGGAACTCTCAGACTTGCTGGACCAGTGACACACAAAGAGAGAGAGACTTTGTAAGGTGGCTATAATTTCGCACCTTACAAGCACTCATCTACATACTTTGTCGTGATTTACAGCCGGAATTATGTATCATTTGATAGGTTGTACATCGTATAAATGAATATTTAAAGAAGTATGACATTGTCACGTACACCTTGCAAATAGGTGTCAACGCTTATTGCATGAAAGGTAATGGAGTATCTTTATTATCAAAACGGCGTAATGAATGATTGCCGCCGGCCGGGGTGACCTAGCGGTTCTAGGCGTTACAGTCTGGAACCGCCCGACCGCTACGGTCGCAGGTTCGAATCCTGCCTCGGGCATGGGTGTGTCTGATGTTCTTAGGTTAGTTAGGTTTAAGTAGTTCTAAGTTCTAGGGGACTGATGACCTCAGAAGTGAAGTCCCATAGTGCTCAGAGCCATTTGACCCATTTGAACCAATGATTGCCTATACTAGTAGAGGTTGGAACGCCAGTGGAAATGAAACGCTAGGCGTAAGCCAGGCTCTGGGTGGAAAAGCCCGCACAGGTGTGTTGGTCCTGCTTAGCACAGGAAGTAGCCCTAGACGGACGGTCGGGCCACCTGAGCGCTGAAGCACAATAGAGCGTCAGCTGGCCAGTATTGTAGCTAGGCCGGAAGGATAACCGAAAAATTCTGAAAATCTTTGACGTAGCAGAGAGGAACAAGGAAACGTTAATGGAAAATCACGCAGGCTGGGTTATCTCCAAGGATTTTGGCTCTGAGAAGCGTACCATTGTATGAATTCCTAATTAACGGGGATAGTTGTTTCCTCGCAAACTTTCCACACTAGACGACAAAAGACTAAAATATGGTTGGTCGGCGTTCGGAAGAATCTGCAGAGAGGGAGAATATACCACGGTTTCGAGAATATGATTCGCTTTGTGCAGTTACGAAAGATGGGAGCCGAACTTTGCCGGGAAGCCAGCGGTGGAGAGAATGTGGTCTTCCGTTTTTGAGCGCCGATGTCTGACTGTCGCTCAGTATCAGCTTTTTTGGTACAGACAGACTTGCTGTCTTTGCACTCAGGAGATTTTATAGTTATATTTATTTATTTATTTATTTATTTAACCTGATCAGATTAGGGCCATCAGGCCCTCTCTTACATCGGACCAGTGTTCCACACATGCAGCATTTCACACATCAGAGTTACATCATGGCAATAGTTTAAATAAAAAAATGATCTTTGAGCTTACTCTAGTGACAATATGAATAAAGAGTAAGGACTAAGACCTAATAAAGTAAATGCTGGAAGTATTTTTACAACAGGTGCTATACATACAAATTATGATAAAAGCAATAATAATAACAGTAAAAAGTCAAATACGGTAATAATGACAAACATGAGAAAAATTGGCAATAGTAATGTAGATTTGTGCAGATGTACATTAACATCTTGGTGTGTAAAGCAGATGTTTACTAGTACAGCGAGTTTTGGGGAAGGAGGGGGAAAGAGGGAAGTAATGAGGAGAAGTGCATTCACGTACAGAGGAAGGCATTACTGTTGCTTAAGTAGATATGTAATTAACTGTTTTTTGAAGCCGGACATGTTTTTAAGTTCTATAATATAACGAGGGAGGTTATTCCAGAGTCGGGTTCCCGCTACTGTAAAGGACTTGGAGTAGGTGACTGATCGATGCAGTGGAACACAGAGGATATCATTATGATGGGAACGTGTGTTTCTTGAAAAATGGCTCTGAGCACTATGGGACTGAACATCTGAGGTCATCAGTCCCCTAGAACTTAGAACTACTTAAACCTAACTAACCTAAGGACATCACACACATCCATGCCCGAGGCAGGATTCGAACATGCGACAGTAGCAGCCATGCGGTTCCGGACTGAAGTGCTTAGAACCGCACGGCCACCGCGGCCGGCGTGTGTTTCTGTCATGTTGCTCCGACATAAGTGTTAAGGACGAGGAGAGATATGAGGGACAGTGTACATTTATAAGGCACTAGATGAGGCAGAGTGTATGGAAATCTCTGCATTTGTCTGCACGCAACCAGGACAATTTTGCATATGCTGGTGACATGTGATCAAAAAGTCGAACGTCACAGATATATCGGACGCAGGCATTCATGACCAGTTCCAGACGTCGCGAATTTTCCTGAGAGAGGCCTTGTAGGATAATATCGCTGTAGTCAATGATTGAGAGTATAAGCTTTTGTACTAATTTCTTTTTCAGATCGAAAGGGAAGAGTTTTTTATATTTTTGTAGGACATGAAGGGATGCTGATGCTTTTTTGCACACTGCAGTTACGTGCTCTGTCCAATTTAGATTTTCATCTATTATTACTCCCAAACTCTTTGCTGAGGGAGAGAAGTTAATATTTGTTCAAACAAATTTCGGGCTTGCAGCCGGTCGTCGTTCAATACTTCGCACGATATTTCAACTGGGCACCTGCCAGTCATCTTCAGGTGAGCCGTCGCAGACCGGCGAAAACTTTTTTTTTTCTTTATTGATTTTCAATTCCCCCCGAAGGGGGCGGGCTGGCAGCAGCTTACTACGCTGCTCTACAGCCTACAGACTTTTTTTTAAAAAAAGGAAGAAGAAAGACACAAGGAAAAACAGGCGATAAAATGGCGAATTAAAGTGTAAAATGGCGTAAAAATGCGGATAGTTAAAACAGAAAGCAAAAGGGGTTGGCAATGTTGATAAAATATACAGGAATCAGACAAGTTACATAGTAGAACACAATTAAAAAACATGGCGACAGTCTGGTTTCTACAAAATTGTTAAGGCTTTCGTGGCCACTTGTTGACAAACTGCCTATTGGCTTCTGTCTCATGAACGTCGGCCAAAGAACCCGAGACAGAAGCCAATAGGCAGTTTGTCAGTCTGGTTTCTGTTCGCAAGAGATAAAAAATCACACCCAGCGACAGTATGATGGCTGTTCGCTACACTTCCCAAAAGACACAACACGGAACACTCACTGGAAAAACACACCGTAAAACACTGCACGAAAATGGCGGCACAAATATGGCACTCCCGATCCAAAGGCAGATGGGGGGGGGGGGGACCTGGAGAAGGGGGAAAAACAAGGAGGGAGGAGAGGAAAAAACGAAAAAGGGGGGGAACCAAGGAGGGAGAGGACTAATAAAGGGGGAGAAGGGCAGACGCAAGAGGGAATGAGAGGAGGCAGAGGAGGGAAATGTAAAAGGACTCGGGGTAGAGAAGGGGGCAAAGAGAGGGGAGGTGGGGAAGAAAGAGGATGGAAGGGGGGAGAGGGAGCCCGGGAAAAGGACAGAGGAAAGGAGGGGGAGTGAGGATCAGAGTTGATAGGAGGGATAAATGGAGGAGGAGAGGGCACCATCCGGGAGGGGGAGTTGATGGAAGCCACCTTGGGAAAGGAGATGTAGGGCGTAGAGATGGAGGGTAGGTGGGACACAACGGTGAAGACGTGGCAGGGGGTGGGGATCGGAGAGGAGAGGAGCAACCAGGGGGTGAGGGGGTTCAAGACGGCGGGAGGTGTAGAGGATTCAGATATGTTCGAGGAATAGGAGCAGATGGGGGAAAGGAATGAGATCATAGAGGATCCGCGTGGGGGACGGGAGGCGTATACGGAAGGCGAGGCGGAGTGCATGACGCTCAAGGATCTGGAGGGACTTACAGAATTTGAAGGGGGGCAGATATCCAGGCAGGACTGGCACTGGCATAACATAGGATGGGACGGATTAAGGATTTGTACGTGTGGAGGATGGTAGAGGGGCGCAACCCCCATGTCCGGCCAGAGAGGAGTTTGAGGAGTCGGAGGCGGTTGTGGGCTTTGGATTGGATGGAGCGGAGATGAGGGATCCAGGTGAGGTGACGGTCAATGGTGAGGCCAAGGTAGGTGAGGGTGGGGGTAAGGCAGACAGGACGGGCGCAGACAGTAAGAGAGAAATCCAGGAGCAGGAAGGAGCGAGTGGTACGACCTATGATGATAGCCTGGGTCTTGGAAGGGTTGAGTTTCAGGAGCCACTGGTTACACCATGCAGCAAAAAGGTCAAGGTGATTCTGGAGAAGGCGTTGGGACCGGTGGAGGGTAGGAGCGAGGGCGAGGAACGCAGTGTCATCAGCATATTGCAATAGGTGTACTGGAGGGGGGGTTGGGGCATATCTGCCGTGTACAGGAGGTAGAGGAGAGGGGAGAGGACAGAGCCCTGGGGCACACCTGCAGAGGGGTAGAAGGTGTGGGAATTGGCATTATGGATGGTAACATAGGAGGGGCGGTGGGAGAGGGCGAAAACGTCGTCCGTTCCGCAATATATAGCGTACTGTAACTATTCTGCGCATGCGTCGAAAACTTGATAGTTGAACCACACTGCCCGCCAGCAGCGCCCTCGCTGGTGGAATAGCGAAACTCAGTCGCCCTCTGCGTTGCTGTTTGCCACGGCGATCGACGCAATCTGTCGTCTTCGATTTGAGCAAATCGTGGAGATGATGGGATTCCATGCACTGTCCAGCTGGTAGCCGCTGTCACGGTTTAACAGATTTTCCGCCAGTCGTATTTCTACGGATTCTTTAATAATGGAGTCCCAGAAAGACGTTGCTGTGGACAAAATCATTGTTTTCTCATACTCCATTGAATGTCCAGTAGAAATACAATGTTCAGCAATAGCGGACTTGCTTGGCTGCAAAAGGCGGGTGTAACGTTGATGTTCAGTGCAGCGTTCTTTCACGGTGCGTGTGGTTGCCACAGAAGCCGCCGCCAGAAGGGATAATGGTACGACGTTCCGTTGTCAATCTCACGGAGAAGAATTTGGACGACGCTACACTGTCTGTATTAAGCAAGGGACTCAATTTTGCACCTACACCTACAGCATCGCCATTAATAAGTATTTTGAGTGGTGTTGAAGAAGCTGTACGACGTCTTGCTTTGGATGCTGCAGACGAAATAAGAAGGGAAACTTGCCGTGCTCTGTTGAAGGCTCCTACTCAACGCAGTAATTTAACCTCTGCAGAAAAGGCTGGATTACGAAATCTGAGAGAGGACCCTGACGTAGTGGTATTGAAAGCTGACAAAGGTAATGCAACTGTTTTGTTACCTCGTGCTGTGTATAAAGATAAGATGTATGGTCTGCTAAGTGACTCTACCTATAGGAGGATTGATTACGATCCTGCAGGACGTGTGCAACGAGAAACTTCAGCACTATTAAATTCCTCCTCCTTACCGCAAGAGACCGACCATCAAGAGGTTAAGACCACATGGTTGTGTATCTCCAAGACCGTATGGCCTTCCAAAGATTCATAAAGAGGGTCTTCCTCTGCGTCCAATAGTGAGCAACATTGGAGCTCCTACATATGATTTAGCTAAACATCTCGCTTCCTTACTGAGACCTTTCGTAGGCAAGTGCTTACATCACATACGAAACTCAGCTGATTTTATCAATCGACTGGGGGCTCTTCGTCTTAGCAGTGTAGACTTTCTAGTAAGTTTTGATGTGGTCTCACTTTTTACAAAAGTTCCTCTTGCAGATTCTTTAACACTGATTGGTAACATGTTTCCTGTTGATATCACTGCTTTGTTCAGGCACACTCTTTCCTTAACTTATTTTATGTTTAATCAAGAATATTTTGAACAGACTGACGGTGTCGCCATGGGTACTCCCCTGTCTCCTTTGGTGGCCAACCTTTTTATGGAGGATTTTGAAGAGAGAGCGCTTGAATCAGCTGCCCTGAAGCCAACAGTTTTTGGGCGGTATGTGGATGACACTTTCATAGTGCGGCCTCATGGAGAAGATAAATTAATGGAGTTTCTACATCACCTCAACTCCATTCATAGCAACATCCTGTTCACCATGGAAATAGAGAAAGATGGTTGTTTGCCTTTCTTGGATGTTCTGGTTCGAAGGAAGAATGATGGTTCTCTAGGGCATTCAGTTTACTGGAAACCCACTCATACTGATTTGTACCTGCAAGCATCGAGTTGCCATCACCCATCGCAAACCATGAGTTTGCTTAAAACACTTGTTCATAGAGCTCATACTGTCTCAGATTTAGATAGCTTACCTCAAGAACTCGCCCATCTAAAGACAGTATTCAGCGAAAATGGGTATTCCATCCGGCAGATTAACAGGGCACTAACAGTTAAAACTAAGAAGCAGGAAGTGAATAAAGAGGAGAACATGCCGGAACAATCTTTAGCTTTTCTTCCTTTCGTTGGCAACACTTCGTTTAAAATAGCAAGAATCCTCCGAAAATTTCAGGTAAAAGTGGCTTTCCGCCCACCATCGAAGATTGCGGACCTTGTGGGATCAGTTAAGGACAATCTGTTACTACGAAAGGCCGGAATTTACAAGATACCGTGCCAATGTGGTATGGCTTACATAGGTCAAACCACACGCACCGTGAAAGAACGCTGCACTGAACATCAACGTTACACCCGCCTTTTGCAGCCAAGCAAGTCCGCTATTGCTGAACATTGTATTTCTACTGGACATTCAATGGAGTATGAGAAAACAATGATTTTGTCCACAGCAACATCTTTCGGGGACTCCATTATTAAAGAATCCGTAGAAATACGACTGGCGGAAAATCCGCGTCGACCGCCGTGGCAAACAGCAACGCAGAGGGCGACTGAGTTCCGCTATTCCACCAGCGAGGGCGCTGTCGGCGGGCAGTGTGGTTCAACTATCAAGTTTTCGACGCATGCGCAGAATAGTTTCAGTACGCTATATATTGCGGAACGGACGACGTTTTCGCGCGGGACTCCATCTCCACCCAGGTCGAAAGCCACCGTCTTACCTATCGCCATCCTGACGACATCATCCACGCCTCGTCCTTCCTTCAGAAGGTAATTACTGACGCCGTGGAGGCCCATGTTCCTACTAAAACCATCCACCCACACTGTCCCACTCTCCCTCCGCGGGCTGTCCTCCTCCTCCGTGAATCCCGCCGCCTCTATCGCTCCTTCCTGCGCACTCGTGACAGGGATACACTCTAACGCCACCGGCAAATACAGCGACACGTACGGAAACTTATTACAGCAACGAAACGCCGAGACTGGCGCCAGACCTGCACACGACTCAACGCCACCCTCCCTATCAACTCCTCCAAGTACTGGTCCGCCTTCCATCGCCTTACTGGTTCCCTTTCCACTTCCCACTACCCCCTTTCCATAACGATCGCCCCTTTCCTGACAACCTCAGTAAGGCCAACCACTTCTCCATCCCCGATGATCCCCACTTTGATTACTCTCTTTTCCCCACCATCATGGAATGTACCGATACCTTGGTCGCTCCACTTGCTCCTAGTCTCGAGTACTTGGGGCAGTTGCCCCCCTCCAACATAAACACTCCCATCACAGCACAAGACATTAAACTTATCCTCTGGTCCAAACGCAACACGGCCCCTGGTCACGACCGTGTCACCTACCGTCACCTTCGAGAAAGCACCTATTCCTTCCTGACTGTCCTCGCCCATCTCTATAATGTCATCCTCTCTACTGGCTTCTACCCTGACCTGTGGAAGACCTCCCGTGTCCTCTTATTCCTCAAACCCAACATACCCCCTTCTGCCACCTCTTCCTATCGTCCCATCTGCCTCACCTCCGTCTTCAGTAAGGTCCTTGAATCCATCGTCTCCCACCGTATCTGTCAGCACCTTGCTCAACACCACCTCCTCCCCCTCACCCAGTGTGGCTTCCGACCCTCCTTCTCTGCTGAAGACCAACTCCTCCTCAACCTTGTTCACCTTCTGTCCCTCCAGCTCAACTCCCGTCGCTCCGCCATTTTTGTTTCCCTTGACCTCCAAAATGCCTATGACCGTGTGTGGCATCCCGGTCTCCTCTTTAAACTCCAAACCTACGCCCTGCCTATCAATTTTGTCCATCTGGTCGCTTCCTTCCTCTCGCACCATCCTTCCTATGTCACCCTCCACAACACCAACTCCCGTATCTTTTATCCCACGGCTGGTATCCCCCAGGGTTCTGTCCTCTCCCTTCTCCTTTATCTCTTGTATACAGCTGATATGCCGAAGCCACCCCCACCAGTCCACCTTCTCATGCTGATGACACCGCCTTCCTGGCTCTCTCTCCCACCCTTCAACGGTCTCAACGTACCCTCCAAACCCACCTTAACCAGTTCACCACTTGGTGTAACCAGTGGTTCCTCCGTCTCAACCCCTCCAAAACCCAGGCAATCATCATAGTCCGCACCACTCGCTCCTTTTGCCTCCATGATTTCTACCTCACCCTTTATGGTCGTCCCATCAAGCTCACCCCCATCCTGAAATACCTTGGCCTCACCCTTGACCGACACCTCACCTAGACCCCTCATCTCCAGACCGTCCAGCAGAAAGCCCATTCCCGCCTCCGCCTTCTGAAACTCCTGTCTGGCCGGACATGGGGATTGCATCCTTCTACCATCCTCGACATCTACAAATCCCTCATCCGTCCTATCCTCTGTTATGCCAGCGTTGCCTGGATCTCTGCCCCCACCCGCTTTTACAGGGCCCTCCAAATCCTTGAACGTCATGCGCTCCGCCTTGCCTTCCGTATCTACCTTCCTTCCCCCACACGACTCCTGTATGACCTGATCCCCTTCCCCCACCTCCTCCTGTTCCTCCAACATGTCCACATCCTTTACATTGTCCACAGGCTTGATCCCCCCACCTTCTGGTTTCCTCCTTCCTCTCCACCCCCTGTCCGTTGCCGCACCTCTATTGCTGTATCCCTCCCTCTCTCCACCTCCACACCCTCCATCTCCTTCATCAGGGCAATTTCCAATGCCTCCCCCTCCCAGATGACGAACTTCGCTGTGACATCTACCCTTCCTTCCAACGATAACCTGGCCTTGTTCCCCCCCCCCTCCCCAGGGCCCCCTTTTTTTCCTCTTCCCTCCTTCTCCCAGACCCTGCACCCCATACTTACCTCTTTCCTTCCCACATCCCTCCCTACCTGGCCCTCTTCCACGCGTTCCCTGCTCATCTCCCCCATCTCTTTCCCTCCCTCCCTTCTACCAGTCTCCTTCATCTACTTGCGCCTGGCAGGTCCCCTATTTTGATCGTCGTCAGTGTGCCACATCAGTGTTGTGTTTAGTGCTGTTTCTCCTGTTCGTCAAGAGGTGCGATTTTAATTGTGTACTGCCTTGAGGTTCGCCATCAGTGTTTGTTATGTGCTACGCCATCCGTCGATACATTTTATGCTCCAGTCATACTGTGCCTTGTGTTCTTTTAATTGTCGCAGTGTGTGGCCTTTTGTGTGTGCTACTTTTAAACAGTTTTCACAGTTTTTTATCTCCATTTTACGGTCTCCCCGTTTTTTTTTTTTTGTCTATTGCCTTCCATGATGTTCACCCTTTTTTATATCTATGTTCCCCGTATTCTCTCCTTTGTTCTTTTTAAATGTCTTGTATTGTTTGTTCTATGTCTTTTGGCTGAAGAGCAGCGCATATGCTGCTGCCAGCCCGGCCCGATGGGGAATTGAAATACAATAAAGAAAAAAAAAAACGTTTTCGCCAGTCTGTGACGGCTCACCTGAAGATAACTGGCAGGTGCCCAGTTGAAATATCGTGCGAAGTATTGAACGACGACCGGCTGCAAGCCCGAAATTTGTTTGAACAGTCAATTCGCTGGGAAAATTTTAAAACTCACAAGTTAATATTTGTTCCATTTAGCATAAGAGATGGTACGGATTCCCGATGTTTTGGGCTGATGAGCTTAGAGTGACCAGCAAATACCACTTGGGTTTTAGATGGGTTTAGTTTTAGTCCTACGCCCTGTGCCCACTTTGATAGTGCATCGAGGTCAGTATTGAAATTTTCAATAGCTTTCCTAAGATTAGGCACTGTACTGTTGCAAACTCATATGATTCTGGGCTTCGCCTCCAGGTAGGGAGTCGTCTTTGAGTACGCAGCATTCAGTGATTGACAGCACTTCTTCTGCCTATAGTCACGTAGAGCCGTTATCTGATTTCCGTCCTTTTGGCTGAGAATTCGCGTTTATTGTCTGTAGAACACTGAGAGGAAAAGACAGCATTGTATAGTACTAGGCAGAGGACCGCCTTCTGCCGTCCTAGTGTTTGAAAGAATTTTTATTTTGGGCTGTAGTTCTTCCATCCTCGCAGACGTGTACGAGAACCATCACTCCAATGCACGGGGCACAGTACATATGACATTGCTAACTGCTTCGGCATATTAGGGCTATAAAGCTTAAAAGCTGTGATCACGTAAGTTTTATTTCCCCTGAGGTTGCACACCACTGCAGATCATCTTTGAAAGTAGTGTGTTCTAGTGTTTGGTATGTAGATGATGTCAGTCATCTCGCGTTATTTATATTACATCGCGTAGCCATAAAAGGGGCAGATTTGAGCGACTGATCAATCATATTAGTTAGGAAATTCATTTGTGTCTTTTTATGTCCGATGGGCATTGATATATAAACTTTTGTGGTATATAAATGTATAAGCAGAAACAGCATTTATAATTTTGTAGTTACTTGTTCCCTTCATCATTCATTTATGTGTATGTTGTAATTTATATGTTAAAGAGAAAGAAGGAGGAGATAATATCACCATTAAGAGATCCTAAAATCTGCTTCAGGGGGTAGTCCGACACGGCCAGATCTTCATTTTGGCGTTTAGTATTTTCCGTTGCACACATTCATTTTACACCCGCCTAGATAGCATCTTGAAACTTGTAACGACTTTTCTTGCTACAGTTTCCAGCCCCGACAAAGAAGTGTGATGTCACGGATCACACCGCCCCACATTCGAACAAGGGTTTCTGGAACTTTCATTCAATATTTGAATCTCATTGGTTCCGTCTGCATGCCCACTGTACCGGATGCCCAGAGGCCAGAGAAACTGCCCACGTGACTGCCAAACAGCCAACTAGTCAATTTACAAGGGGGAGAATAATTGTCCAGTGGAAACACTCACCATATTGAAATTTATCAAATTTCCATGTAAAAACCAGTAATACTTGCAACACACGTGATCGCAAAGGCTGCCCAGCACCTACTGAGTATTAGTTCGCTGTTGACCTGCCCAGAGGACGACATGGATAGGTCAACTGTTCACACATGCCCCACCTGGCTGGTTCAGGAGGCTCAGCGGCGGCTAGCACCTTATGCCGGAAATGTTCATTCGTTCTACCCGCTGGGTACCTCCACTACACGCCCAGACACCAAGCAGAACGTCCTAGGAAACCAGCCACATATTTATCAATGTTATTACAGTCAAATATTACGATCACAGTAATAATCTGTTGACATTCGAATATGAGTGAAGTATTGAAAACCCCTCCTCCTGATGACTGTGGATTTGGAAGTATCAATTACCCACGTAAATCTATATCCTCCTTATGACTGGACATAATTTTCCATGTAAAATATTTCATACTCCTTACGGTTACTTCCATGTCAAATCTATACCTCTCTTACAACCAGACATAGTCCCACCCACATAATTTTCTGTGTGTGTGTTGGAACACTGACCACAGTAGCTTTATATTCCAACACATGCACATTTCACACACACAATGCAATTACTGTTCATATGTGTGTAGTGTCCAAAAAATTATGCTATGTCCACACTCATACTGGCTTGATGTCTCGATTCTCCTCTGGTCTAGGAAATTATTTGACATTTGCAACTTCTAGCCAATCATATTCGAGCACAGAGTGCAGATATTTTCAGTCAGCACTTCCAAAAGGTGCTGCATATCACCAAGACTCTCCCAAATAAGTGTAAAGCACAGTGGTCCACCACTGTGTGATAATCAACATGGTTCCCTTGGACAAAAGGGTTGGAAAGACATCACTGATATGAGTTGGTTGTCACGTGCCACAAAGAATGTGTGAGGATTTGCTTAGGGGAGCCGATGAGAGGATGTTCTATGTATCCACGATGTTACAGACATGCTGCCTGCCCTGTTTGTACACTATAGCAGATCCATTTGAATCCTTTCATTGATATATTGTGCAGGTGTTTATTAAATGAATCTATCACCCCTTATGGTCGTATGTACTCGCCAGTGCACTGAAATCACACTTCCCCACATCAAATCTATCCTCCCCTTAAGGCTAGACGTACATAATTTTTTACAAGGATAGTAGTCTGTATACTACCCACTCACATCTGGTGATATGTCAGAACACTGACCACAGAACTTGACGTTCCAAAAGCATAGACTTCCTGACAAGTAGCGGGATTATCATTGGAAGGTGTATAGGGTGGGGTCCTGCCCCCTCATCTCATGTAGTGTGCCTAAAAGATGCTGCGTTCTCGGAATGCTATAAAACAATTTAAGCAAATCACATCAATAATTTTTATTACAGTAATGAAGATTGACAATACTTAACATTGTATTTACAGCAAGTGTCGCAAGCGATGTGTGACATGGAAACAGCAATGTTCTTCGCTATAGGCAATGTCCATAGAATCAATGGATATTGATCACTAGTAACTGTTCTGCGAGTGCCGGCCTACAACTGTGCCAATACTGTGCTGGGTCTGCCACAGCCAGTTCTATTACCGTGTGGCTGAAGCTGGCGAAGGATACAAATTGTATGTTTACTAAATCGACATGGTATGTGGTGATATAGTGCTGGGTTGGCGATCGGTTTCACACTCTAATATTCAAGCTCCTGTCTTCAGTCAGATATCAGTGTAATTGAGTAAGAGTCATTCCATATTTGACGATATGTAGGGCGCTTTGCCAGGTTATTGGGGGTGCAATATGGCTATCTGTATAAAATAGTTTTTTGCCACTCAAAGTCTCGTCCACAGAAAGAAAAAAAAAATGCAGATGGTGCTCGACACCGGCGGAATCAGTAATTAGTCGGGTAAATTCGATAAGAGCCAACCATAATCCCCCATTCATTCACAAGACATTCTCTGTGTTGGGATATAGGAGTCTCTACATAGCGGTGAGAACGTTTGTGTATGTTGAAAGCAGGAAGGGTAAGATGTGACTGACGGGGTGCCACATTAGGACCATCAGGAGAAATGCATTCGGCGTTATTCTGTGTTATTTTCGTAAACGGGTTCTGTTAGAAGAATTTACATGCAGACAAGCTGAGACATCATTACAAAAGCGACCTTTAACTATTACTGGGACACTATACAATTTCCGAGAGGTCGACTTGGCTCTTATTTTACATAGCCATGTGATGTCAGTATAACACTGAAAACCTTATAGATGGTGAGTCTCCATGTTGACGTTTCGCAGCAATGCGTCAGTCACGCCGGGGCAGGTAAGTACGGCTGGACACAGCTCGTATGTCCTGTTAGGATCGCTAGGGAGAAAGCAGCCTGTGCTATTCTGTAACAGGTTTCTATAGCGCTATCTGTGACGTCAGTATCCACAGGAATAGCGTCAGCAACAGTAAACACACATGCTGCCCACAGGCGTTTTGCATATGGGACCGGTGTGAGCGCATCTTGGAGTTCTGTGGTTAGGTGGACAGGGAGGGTGTGCTGAACTTCATGTGATCGGCGAGGACGTGACAGCAAAGGGGGAGATGGTGCGGAATTGGGCCACTGCGAGCAGCCTGGTTGCTGCAGCCCTAACCCGCCAGCATGAGGGAGAATGGCCCATAGACGCCAGGTTGTTGCTGTGGCGGCTGCAGCCGGGGCAGGGTCGGGGCCGGGGGCAGCGGCGGCAGCTCGGTCGTGGCGTCGAGCGCCGAGTGGTGGGATGTGTTTTTTACTAGTGATCTTTTGTTTAAACTGTATTCCATCGATTTCACCTACCAATAAGATGTGTTTAAAAAAAACTTTCCCATACATGTGAAAAATATCGATTTATTTAATTAGCACAAAGTTTTTATATCAACATGGTTTTAGCGGTAGAATAGTTATGGGGAGGGTGTGTGTGAGTGGGTGTCATGGAGCAGAACAGCAGTTAAGTGCTGAACACTAGGTTGGTTGGTTGGTTGTTTGGGGAAGGAGACCAGACAGCGTGGTCATCAGTCTCATCGAATTACGGAAGGATGGGGAACGAAGTCGGCCATGCCCTTTCAGAGGAACCATCCCGGCATTTGCCAGGCTGAACACTAGGTAATTTGCATAATTTCTATGTAAATAGTGTAAGTGGGTGAGTGACCAAGAAAAAGGCGCCATAAATGGCGTTTAAAAGCATTTAAATTCGAAAAGTGTACCAGAAAATCGTGGGAGGATATAACTGATTACTTAATTTGGTATAAAGTTTAAGGAAATGGGGGTGATATGGAAAACCACTTAACAGAACAATAGGTTAAGTGCCAACAAAGGGCCAAACATTAGATTAAGACACCTAGAGCTGAGTGTTGAACATTAGGTTATGCAACATGTTTGCTCCATGTAATTACTTCTTACAAGACCTACATGTTTCCAAACAGCAGAGAACAATGAGCAAGAGAAATACAACCCCCACAAACTGAATTTCGTGTTATGAGGCCCTTTCTCTCCACCACCAGACCGCCATCTTGGATTACATTACAGAAGGGATGTCAGTGTCAATTGTGGCAGTACTGTATACTAGGTCAGTTGGACTCTGGAACTTGGGGTAAACACACTTGATGGCAGTACTGCCTCTAATTTTTTAGGAAGAGGTGGCAGTCGGATGACTTAGATTAGTAGAGATGGCCCAAGTGTTCTTTCTTTCCTGCCATTTTAGTAGGTTAATGGAAGTAGCCCAATTTACCTACCTTCCCTCCAAAATTCAAACTTCCCACCAGGGGGGCATGGCACTTTCCTGTCATCTTGGGTAATGGCACTTGAGTCATCAGCTGATGTCATGGCAGTCATCTTTAATGACGTCAATCGTGTCGTCAGCTGACATCACCTGTCATCACATACTTGTGTCATCAGCTGACGTCACGACCGCCATCTTGGATGACATCATCAGCTGACATCATGGCCGCCATCTTGGATGAGGTCGTGTGCTGTTGCCTAGTCTACAGGCCGCCATCTTGGATGATGTGATCGCCGTTATCTTGGATACATCTGGCAACAATGGAGAGTGGGGTGGTAAGAAGGTTGCCCTACTACTCTCTCTACCTCGCCAGTGATGGGTGGAGGACTAGACAGTCTTCTAGCTAATGGAATAGTGCTGGTTGAATGTGACGGATTTTCGAGAAAATTAGCAGGGGTCTGTGTCTTGGCGGGGCAAATCTCTTACTTGTCGAAATCAGGCAGTTTCAGGTATTATATAACGAAAACTGGAGGATTCGAGAGAATAAGTCAGGTAAGCGATATTCTGACAAAAGGGGAGTTGATAGGTGAGCTCTATAACGTTTTTTTTCTTAAGTGTTGTGGACAAACATATTACAGTCTCTCACATATGACTCGTGAAGTAATGGCAGTGAGGAAATTAGCGGCTAATACGAAGGTTTTTACCGAGAGACAATCAGCAGCAGAAGTTCAGTCTTTTGTTTTCTCGATAAATCAGAGGCAACATTCTTCTGTGAGTTTTGTGTGTATATAAATGGATGGGCTGACATCTATATGCATACAGCGCAAGCCATCATACAGTGCGTGGCGAAGGGTTCCCTGTGCCACCAATAGTCATTTACTTTCGTATTCCACACGCAAACAGAGCGAGGGAAAGGAAGACTGTCTACACTGCTCAGCCAGAACATTATGATCACCTACCTACTATCGATATAAACACAAACAGGCCATAGCAGCGTCACTTGACGAAGAATGCCTGCTACTCAGGCATATACACGGTGCATGGAGTATCAGTGAGAATGTTGCCCATTAGTAGAATGGGGAAGGCGCACAATCTATCTTAGTTTGACGTAGGGCACAATGTGATGGCCTGGAGGCTTGGCACGAGCATTTCGGAAACTGTGCGACTTGACGGGTGTTCGGAGACTGCTGTGGTGAGTGTCTTCAACATGTGGCGAAACCAAGGTGAAACCATGTCCTGACGTTATGGTGTTGGACGGCCACCCCTCATCACAATTGTCAGACGCTGTAGGCTGGGCAGACTGGTAAAACAGGACAGGTGTCAAACTGTGGGGGAACTGACTTCAGACTTTAATGCTGGCCAGAGAACAAGTACGTTTGAAAATATGGTGAACTGAGCACTCATAATAATGGGCCTCTGCAGCAGCCAATGATCCATGCACATACCAATGTTAACACCATGACATAGGCAACTACAACCTAAAAAGGACACGTGACCAGCAGCACTGGACGTTGGCGTAGTGGCAGAACGTTGTATGGTCTGATGAATCCAGATACCTTCTTCGTCATGCCGATGGCAGGGATAGAATCTGTCATCTTCCAGGGGATCAGCTCCTTGACACCAGTACTGTGGGGCGGAGACAAGCTGGTGGAGGCTCCAATTTGCTCTGGGGAACATTCACGTGGGCATCAGTGGGTCCAGTGGAGCTCGTACAAGCCACTATGACGGCCAAGGAGTATCGTACACTGGTTGCAGACCACATACACATCTTCGTGACGATCTTGTTTCCTGACTGGAGTGGCAATTGTTACCAATATAACTTGCGATGTTGCAGAGCTAGGAGTGTGATGGAGTGGTTCAAGGAACACAGTGGCGAGTTCCAGTTGATGTGCTGCCTCCCCTCCCCCAAGTCGCCAGATCTGAACCCGATCAAACGCATCTGTGATGTGATTGAACGAGGCGTCAGAGCTCATTGCAACCTCCCAAGAATTAATGGAAATTGTGTGACTTGCATGTGCTGATGTTGTGTCACCTCTCTCCAGCGACCCATCAAGGTCTCATTGCTTCATTGCCATGACACGTTGCCGCTGTTGTACATGCCAAAGGCAGACATACCAGCTATGAGGTAGGTGGTCATAATATTCTGGCTAATCAATGTATGTTGTTGTTGTGGTCTTCAGTCCTGAGCCTGGTTTGATGCAGCTCTTCATGCTACTCTATCCTGTGCAAGCTTCTTCATCTCCCAATACGTACTGCAGCCTACATCCTTCTGAATCTGTTTAGTGTATTCATCTCTTGGTCTCCCTCTACGATTTTTACCCTCCATGCTGCCCTCCAATACTAAATTGGTGATCCCTTGATGCCTCAGAACATGTCCTACCAACCGATCCCTTCTCCTTGTCCTCTTCTCCCCAATCCTATTCAATACTTCCTCATTAGTTACGTGATCTACCCATCTAATCTTCAGCATTCTTCTGTAGCACCGCATTTCAAAGGCTTCTATTCTCTTCTTGTCCAAACTATTTATCGTCCATGTTTCACTTCCATACATGGCTACACTCCATACAAATACTTTCAGAAACGACTTCCTGACATTTAAATCTATACTCGATGTTAACAAATTTCTCTTCTTCAGAAACGTCTTCCTTGCTATTGCCAGTCTACATTTTATATCCTCTTTACTTCGACCATCATCAGTCACTTTGCTCCCCAAATAGCAAAACTCCTTTACTACTTTAAGTGTCTCATTTCCTAATCTAATTCCCTCAGCATCGCCAGCCTTAATTCGACTACATTCCATTATCCTCGTTTTGCTTTTGTTGATGTTCATCTTATATCCTCCCTTCAAGACACTGTTCATTCCGTTCAACTGCTCTTCCAAGTCCTTTGCTGTCTCTGACAGAATTGCAATGTCATCGGCGAACCTCAAAGTTTTTATTTCTTCCCCATGGATTTTAATACCTACTCCGAATTTTTCTTTTGTTTACTTTACTGCTTGCTCAATATACAGATTGAATACATTGGGGAGAGGCTAAAACCCTGTCTCACTCCCTTCCCATCCACTGCTTCCCTTTCATGTCCCTCGACTCTTATAACTGCCATCTGGTTTCTGTACAAATTGTAAATAGCCTTTCGCTCCCTGTATTTTACTCCTGCCTCCTTCAGAATTTGAAAGAGATTATTCCAGGCAACATTGTCAAAAGCTTTCTCTAAGTCTACAAATGCTAGAAACATAGGTTTGCCTTTTCTTAATCTAGCTTCTAAGATAAGTCGTAGGGTCAGTACTGCCTCACGTGTTCCCATATTTCTACGGAATCCAAACTGATCTTCCCCAAGGTCGGCTTCTACCAGTTTTTCCATTCGTCTGTACAGAATTCGCGTTAGTATTTTGCAGCTGTGACTTATTAAACTGATAGTTCGGTAATTTTCACATCTGTCAACGCCTGCTTTCTTTAGGATTGAAATTATTATATTCTTCTTGAAGTCTGAGGGTATTTCGCCTGTCTCATTCATTTTGCTCACCAGATGGTAGAGTTTTGTCAGGACTGGCTCTCCCAAGGCTGTCAGTAGTCCTAATGCAATGTTTTCTACTCCCAGGGCCTTGTTTTGACTTAGGTCTTTCAGTGCTCTATCAAATTCTTCACGCAGTATCATATCTCCCATTTCATCTCCATCTACATCCTCTTCCATTTCCATAAAATTGTCCTCAAGAACATCGCCCTTGTATATTCCCTCTATATACTCCTTCCACCTTTCTGCTTTCCCTTCTTTGCTTAGAACTGGGTTTCCATCTGAGCCCTTGATATTCATACAAGTGGTTCTCTTTTCTCCAAAGGTCTCTTTAATTTTCCTCTAGGCAGTATCTATCTTACCCCTAGTGAAGTAAGCTTCTACATCCTTACATTTGTCTTCTAGCCATGCCTGCTTAGCCATTTTGCACTTCCTGTCGATCTCATTTTTGAGACGTTTGTATTCCATTTTGCCTGTTTCATTTACTCCATTTTTATATTTTCTCCTCAGTATTTCTTCTGTCACCCAAGGATTTCTATTAGCCCTCGTCTTTTTACCTACTTGATTCTCTGCTGCCTTCACCACTTCATCCCTCAAAGCTATCCATTCTTCTTCTACTGTATTTCTTTCCCCCATTCTTGTCAATTGTTCCTTTATGCTCTTCCTGAAACTCTCTGCAACCTCTGGTTCTTTTAGTTTATCCAGGTCCCATCTCCTCAAATTCCCACCTCTTTGCAGTTTCTTCAGTTTTAATCTACAGTTCATAACCAATAGATTGTGGTCAGAGCCCACATCTGCCCCTGGAAATGTCTTACAATTTAAAACCTGGTTCCTAAATCTCTGTCTTACCATTATATAATCTTTCTGAAACCTGTCAGTATCTCCAGGGTTCTTCCATGTATACAACCTCATACAACCTCCTTTTATGATTCTTGGACCAAGTGTTAGCTATGATTAAGTTGTGTTCCGTGCAATATTCTACCAGGCGGCTTCCTCTTTCATTTCTTACCCCCAATTCATATTCACCTACTACGTTTCCTTCTCTTCCTTTTCCTACTGTCGAATTCCAGTCACCTATGACTATTAAATTATCGTCTCCCTTCACTATCTGAATAATTTCTTTTATCTCATCATACATTTCTTCAATTTCTTCGTCATCTGCAGAGCTAGTTGGCATATAAACTTGTACTACTGTAGTAGGCGTGGGCTTCGTGTCTGTCTTGGCCACAATAATGCGTTCACTATGTTGTTTGTAGTAGCTTACCCGAACTCCTATTTTTTTATTCATTATTAACCCTACTCCTGCGTTACCCCTATTTGACTTTGTATTTATAACCCTGTATTCACCTGACCAAAAGTCTTGTTCCTCCTGCCACCGAACTTCGCTAATTCCCATTATATCTAACTTTAACCTATCCATTTCCCTTTTTAAATTTTCTAATCTACCTGCCCGATTAAGGGATCTGACATTCCACGCTCCGATCCATAGAACGCCAGTTTTCTTTCTCCTGATAATGACGTCCTCCTGAGTAGTCCCTGCCCGGAGATCCGAATGGGGGACTATTTTACCTCTGGAATATTTTACCCATGAGGACGCCATCATCATTTATCCATACAGTAAAGCTGCATGCCCTCGAGAAAAATTACGGCCGTAGCTTCCCCTTGCTTTGAGCCATTCACAGTAGCAGCACAGCAAGACCGTTTTGGTTAATGTTACAAGGCCAGATCAGTCAATCATCCAGACTGTTGCCCCTGCAACTACTGAAAAGGCTGCTGCCCCTCTTCAGGACCCATACGTTTGTCTGGCCTCTCAACAGACACCCCTCCGTTGTGGTTGCACCTACGGTACAGCTATCTGTGTCGCTGAGGCACGCAAGCCTCCCCACCAACGGCAAGGTCTATGGTTCATGGGGGGGATGAGTGTATATGCCTACGTATAAGCGTTAATTTCACATATCTTATCTTAGTGATCCTTAGACGAAATGTATGTTGGCAGTGGTAGAATCCTTCTGTAGTCAGCTTCAAATGTCGGTTCTCAATAGATGTTCCTAGAAAGGAAAAGCACCTTCCCTCTAGGGAATCCCATTTGATTTTTTTGTAATAAAATGCATTTTAACCATCAACTGTTTATTTGTTCCATTAGTCATCTACAGGTTTCGGTTATTAACCATCATCCAGGATGTCTAGGTGACTAATGGGATAAATAAACAAGTTGCGGGTTTAAATTTATTTTATGAAGTGCTTTACTGCTGTTGAGCCTCACCTTATGGAAACATTCCCATTTGAGTTACCTGGCCAGTGTAATACAACTGCAAGAAACAAAATTACACACCATGTAAAGGGACTCTCATGATCAGTTTAATTAATTAGTCAGTCACTTTGATATCAATGACGTTCTGCCAGGTGGGTGGAAGCGAGGGAGAGAGTGCCACTTATACGATTCCTGAGTTGGGTCAGTAAATAGGCGTTATTTAGTTGCGGTGAGAGCTTTTAACGAAGTTTCAATCTCCAGCCTAAACGTGGATAGATCTCCATCGTACCAGAATCATCTAGATTACCGAATTTATGAAATGATATGCATTATCAACCCAACAGTACAGCATGCTCTTAGCACTGCCGCGTGGGATTAGCCGAGCGGTCTAAGGCCCTGCAGTCATGGACTGTGCGGCTGGTCCTGGCAGAGGTTCAGGTCCTCCCTCGGGCATGGGTGTGTGTGTTTGTCCTTAGAATAATTTAGGTTAAATAGTGTGTAAGCTTAGGGACTGATGACCTTAGCAGCTAAGTCCCATAAAATTTCACACACATTTCTTAGCACTCCGTCATGAGCCAAAATGCTTTTAGTATTCTAGTCCAGTAAAGGAGGACATAACAGATATTTAAGCTGATAAGGACAGTTTTTTTTTTTTTTTTTTTTTTTTTTTTACCGGATGAGAAAATACTTAGAGGAAATATAGCCTGTCTCATACTGTTGCACTGGGTTTTCACTTTAGCGATGTGAAAAAGCATGTATGGTTCGATTTCTTCTGTCTTCGAAAATAACTCATATAAAAGGAAGGAATCTACATTCCACCCGAAAAATTCGAGAAGAATGGACAACAACATCTCTGACTGAGATTGGGTAAAGTGGATTTTTTAAACTGGGGATGCTATGTTGGGGTAGATATGCAGTTAGAACTATACATTCAAGTCGTACCTGCTTGACTCACAGACTGTGCAGCCAGCGGCCTACCGGAAGCCACAGCTTAGCATCGTGAAGCAGAGGGTACAAAGAGTACTGTGATGTATCGGCTCTTGCCTGCAGCAGCGGGTAGAAGTCCCAGTGGTGGCGCCCTCTGGATGGCTTAACAGTGAAATATAGTGCATTCAGAATTACTTTAGGATTGACAGTTCGGAAGTAGCACAGGTGAGCGAGGAACAGCGTTGCCAAGTCCCGCACGGAACTAGCGCGTTTTCTCATGTTTCATTCAACTCGCTCACACACGCTAATTATTAGATCTTTAAATGTTGAGCCGAATGTAATTCGTTGTGAAATAGTTTCACTATGCGATGGTTTCATTTTTATTTTTTTAAATGTTTATGTAGACAATAAAACGACAGTTTTCAAGAAACAACTTTCCAATGACATTACCAAATTTTCGACATGCGAGAAAGTTTTTTGTTATTGACGTTAGGTGTACACATTATGCGAATGAAATGTCCAGAAAACATCATCTGTTTCAAACCTTAGCTGTGTCGAAGATCTGTGTCGAGATACAGGACCAAATAATATGATGCGCAATCATCTGCTTGCGTACAGTAGTGATAGGCAGCAGATCTCTATACTTGTAAGGAACTGACATATTTCTGATATGCATCCTTATTTCCAACACAACAAAAAATAAAATAATGCTTGTTGGGTATCTTAAATTGGGCAACATGTATTCTGAGAAACAGAAACAATACAAAAACGGCCAATGTATTGCAGACATTATTTTGTATACTGTAATATGTATGCACAGATTAAATTCTAGAAATGTACTTTCTTTGCTATTCAATCTATATATTGAGCAAGCAGTAAAGGAAACAAAAGAAAAGTTCGGAGTATGTATTAAAATCCATGGAGAAGGAATAAAAACTTTGAGGTTCGCTGATGACATGCAGTTCTGTCAGAGACAGCAAAGGACTTGGAAGAGCAGTTTGTAACGGAACTGAAATGATGGTGGGCTGACAGTAATTTGGAGCCCGCGCGTCTGAAACGGGCGCGCTTGTGTGAGACTGCCAGGGAGTGCACCCTGATGCCATCTATTGGCGAAACTGGGAATTAGCGCTGCCTGTCAGACAATGCACTAAGCTCTTGGAGTCAAATGTATTCTTTTTCTTGGTAATTATAAGTTATTACTGTATAATTTAATGTTGTAAAGCGCTAGTAGTAAATTATTATGACTGGTATGAACTCCAGGGTAGTAAATATAAATATTCTTAAATACTAAATGATTTCGGTAAAAAGGTGGTAGGGGAACGCCCCCACTCTTGGTGATACGAGCGTAGCTAGGGGTAGCTGGAGACACAGGGACTGAACAATGAGATGGCCTGGGGAGTGTTGACGTGATCGGACGTGCGTAACTGTGCTCATGCAAAAGTGATTGTGCAACAGCGAAGAGGCGAATATCGTCGCCGTTTTTGGAGTAAAACGCGACGAATGGTTGTTGAAGCCGCCTTTATGCCACTGGGGCTGATTGTAAGAGTTCCTGTGCCCAGATTTTATGGCGGACGTGCAGTAGCTTATACAAGTGCTACAGCTCATAGTTCCAGCCGCCATTAAGGGCATGAGGCGTGAAGAGCTGCGTTAGCCACATGCATCTCACCACCAGCACCGACACGTCTACCCAAGGCAAGACTGCTTGCAATTGTTAAGTCGAACTTTGTATACATGTAAAAGGAGAATACCAGTTTTCTTTTATGCAAGTGCAGAGGACAGAATATAGTAATGAGTAAAATTACGACGCATGTTGTTCATTGTAAAGTGTAGTAACCTCAAACATAGTATAGTGAAATCAGACTGAGGCCACCATCGCCTCTTTCATTTACAATTCTTTTGGTTGTAGAATACTTTAGCGTATAAGAATGTTGAAAAGAGCAATGGTCACACCAGAATGAGTCGCCTATTTACAGTTACTTAAATTTTTCTGAGCAACCTTTCAAGTAAAGTCACTTAACTAATTCTGTATCAATGGTCCAAAGAGTAATATCCAAAATCATTAAATAAGTTGAAGGATAGAATTTTGTTAACCGAAGTTGCATAACCTGTCTTGGTAGTAATTACCAAGCCAACTCACAGAAATTGAGAGAGTATTTGCTTTGTAGAATCATCTAGAATGATCAGAAATAGTAACATTCAGAATTAAGTTTAAATTCAACTCAAGCCATTTCACTTTGAAACGAGCCCAAAAATTGATTTATTCTTTTGCTCCTTCAGAGCTGGCGACCGTAGTTATAAGTATTTTCAGGAGGATTCGACGGTAAGTCTGCTGCTCTCGTCGTGCTGATAGGATTATCCACTGCTGCTAGCAGTGGTGATTGGATACATAAGCTCACTACCAAGTTAAGTGGGTCAGGTAGGCAGTGTTACCGTGTGAACTGTAGGGCACTGTAGGCCGTGGATCGAACCCGTTCAATCATCACAGCTCTTAGGGAAATAGTCCGGTTAGGAGTGTACTAATCATTAGGTAAATACTGGCGAGTAACGGTCAAAAATGTATACGCAAGTGAATTTAGCAAGGTCCACGTAGCACCTAGTTAATGTGGTGCAATGGCGAGGGTAGGAGTGGAGCAAAAGTGAGCTGAGCTTGTGGCAGCTGTGCTGGATTCAAATATTAACTACGTGAATTCACTACTGCCTCTTACCATTGGGACTGAGCTATTTACAGTTAAAATACGTAGCAGTAAGCGCAAAGGCGTGACAGCTACAAGTCCGTATTGGTTTTATACATACGGAATTGGGAAGTGGGTCATTCCGTCAGTGGAGGGGGTTAAAACAACCGAGTCGGTGGAGAACATACCCCATTTACTGATGGAAAGATTCAGCGGTTCGGTCGCAAGTTGAACGGAATGGACAGTGTCTTGAAAGGAGGGTATAAGATGAACAGCAACAAAAGCAAAACGAGGATAATGGAATGTATTCGAATTAAGTCGGGTGATGCCGAGGGAATTAGATTAGGAAATGAGACACTTAAAGTAGTAAAGGAGTTTTGCTATTTGGGGAGCAAAGTGACTGATGATGGTCGAAGTAAAGAGGATATAAAATGTAGACTGGCAATGGCAAGGAAAGCGTTTCTGAATAAGAGAAATTTGTTAACATCAAGTATTGATTTAAGTGTTGGGAAGTCGTTTCTGAAAGTATTTGTATGGAGTGTAGCCATGTATGGAAGTGAAACATGGACGATAAATAGCTTCGACAAGAAGAGGATAGAAGCTTTCGAAATGTGGTGCTACAGAAGAATGCTGAAGATTAGATGGGTAGATCACATAACTAGTGAGGAGGTATTGAATAGAATTGGGGAGAAGAGGAGTTTGTGGCACAACTTGACTAGAAGAAGGGATCGGTTGGTAGGACATGTTCTGAGGCACTGAGGCATCAAGGGATCACCAATTTAGTACTGGAGGGCAGGGTGGAGGGTAAAAATCGTAGAGGAAGACCAAGAGAAGAATACACTAAGCAGATTGAGAAGGATGTAGGCTGCAGTAGGTACTGGGAGATGAAGAAGCTTGCACAGGATAGAGTAGCATGGAGAGCTGCATCAAACCAGTCTCAGGACTGAAGACCACAACAACAACAACTTTCTTTGGAATTAATATTTAATAATGCCGCCTACTAAAATTTCAGAACTTTGTGTGCATTAATTTTGTTACGCCAGCACTTCAAGTGCAAACTGCGCACTTCAAATGTGTAGCTGAATCAGTTTGTGCTGCATCTACATGTGGATAATGGTAAAACTCCACTGACATCACTCTCGTCGCTATTACAGACACTTGAAGTTTCTCTGCCAGTATTGTCATTTAAAGAGATAATCATCTCTTCTACTGAAGTCTGCAAAGCACCTTCATACAGCCATGCTGTTTCCATAATGTTGTGTGTGTGTTTGACGGCTTTCGTCCAGTATTCAGAGGTAACGTGAGTAATAGCTCCTTTAGTGCATGCTTCTACTGCGGAGAGCGTAAATTTTTGGTTGTTCCTGGTAACGTAAACTTTAATTTGGGCCCATATCAATACTATAGGCTTGAAGTGGCAGTGGTACAGTGGCAGCCTGACGATTGTATGCCCATATTTTTTTGCCAGTTCGTCTATTTCATATTTTGGAAACTGCGGTTTATAGAAATTTATTTTTTCCATAATCTCGACCTCCTTAAGGTCATGAGATACATTTACGTTACGACGCTCAAGCCAATTAATCATTTCCTCCTTTCGCTTTGCCACTGTAGGTGCTTTATCAACAACATCTGAATGATATGGAGCATTGTCTAAAACAATTGTTGACGGTTTATCTAGATTGGGTATTAGAGCTTGTGCAATCCACTTTGTGAATGTACTGTGGTTTATGTCTTCATGATAATCTCCTGTCTTCTTCGATTTAAAGAGAAGGAGACACTTTGGTACGAAACCTTGTGAGGTGCTTGCATGCAGTAGCATCAATCTGCCTCCTTACCAGACAGCATCTGCATTGTTCCTTTCATCGTGTTGTCTGCCCACCCCTGATTAACTACGTGACCAGTATTAACCCACGTTTCATTGAGCCAAACCACTTCCTTAACATCTATGCTAAATATTTGTCGTAAAAATCGGTATCGCCATGCAGCAATATCCTCCCTTTCCATCAATAGCTTACAGCCACAAAATTGTCCGTAGTGAAATCCTTCATTGTACAAAACTGTGAATAACGATGTTCGAATGCCCGGAAAAAGTCCTGATTCTTTAAGTGTCACCAATAACTTTCAGAGTGTGGGATGTTCCTTTCTGCGATAATAATCGTAAACATGACGAGGAATTGCATCCTCTGCAAATGAATCTAAATTCGTAACACGCTTATCCATAGAATGTTTCTTCCCAGGAGTACTAAGTTTGGATGGTTTTCCAACTTCCTCTTCTGTCTCAAACGCCATTAATTTGTTCACTCTCAAAGTAAGCTCTTAACAAACAAACCATTTCTCTACACTGTCCTCGTAAAGAAATGCCCTGTCCTCGAGAACGACGTCGAACTTTTCCACTTCTAACTTTCAATGTACTTTCTTCTGACATGTTAAATAAGACACAACAAGTAACTGTCACAGAAATAATACGGTGCATTGCAATGGAACAAACAGCGCGCAACGATCGCACAGACTCACTCACTGAACCTAAATCGCGGTACAAACGGAAGTGTTGTGGACTGAGATTTGGCAACTCAGTATGCACGTGCCCGCTGGGCTGCGGCTACAGTATGGAGGTAGAATAAAGCCCGGTACACACACAACGATCTGTCTGCGCAGACATTGGCGCAGACACAGAACACCAATATAGTAGAAGTGCAAAGACCACGTTATTATACGGAAACACAGAACGACACCAGCGCTACTTGTGGCCTGGCTGTGAACTTCAATACGAAAAAATATGGCGCGAAAATCTCTTATGTTTATTTCTAAATACGCGAATTAGATGACAATACTTTTCATTTAATCTTTGAATGTGGGCCGCATAGTGCAGTAATAAAGGTTTTTGAAATCTTGCAAAGTAATATATAAAAGAAATCTCAATCAAAAACAAACATTAACCACTCGTAGCTGCAGTTTACATTGTGAAAATTTTCGTGAATTACGACGTCACCTTTTGACTGTGAAATTTTTTTGTAAAACTCAATATTGCGATTTTGGCCGTGTGGCCATTATCATGTGGAAATAAACGAGCTTTAGCACATGTCAGACTAAAAAATCATCTGACTTTGCATGCATATATAAATGATTTTTACGTTTCCACATATCCTAAAGCACATTATGTCCACTCGCAAGATCGAAAGCGGAATAGTAGGTTACACAAATAAATAACTACACAGCTAAAGGATAACCAAGAGGTCATTTACAAAAAAATCTGTGCTACAAACCAAGGATGTACTGTAAAGGCTACAAAATCCGATTTATTATTTCTTCTGTTGATTGTTATTTATGGATATTCTGTCATCCGAAATTGAACTTCTGCACAGTTCAAATAAATGTATGAAACACAAAAAATACTACTTTACATCAACTAAAAAACAAATTGTGAGCATAGCAGGTAGACACTCCATGAATGTAGCCAAAATGTTTTTGCCAATGAGACATACAAAGAAAATGAACTGCAACACATAACATTTTTTTTTTTTCCCCAACTTGGCTGTTATTTTGGCAACACCCATCATGTTTAAATAATGAAAGAAGACGCTGGTACAACATTTGTTTTTAACATTTTTATTTATTTACTTCCTCTTTGAAAACTTTGTTTGGTACACTACTGAAAATTAACACAAATTCCCCTTGCAGCACTTTATTCATTATACTTTTGGAGTCCAATCATCACATCTAGAAAGTGTTAAGTTATGTTCCTGCTGAATTACCAGATTTTGTCATAACAAATCAAAGGCATGATTTTGATACAAGAACATTTAATTCTCTGCTTTTAATACAACATTTGTATATGTATAGGGAGCTTACTCTCATTGTACACATAATAAACACTGAAATACAAAGTCTTTTAACATGATTTGAACTTCTTTTTAAGTTGTTGCATACACAATTTCCTCTTGTTTGTAAATTTCTTTTCTTTCACATACTTGTAGATTATAAATGGAATACTTCTCTTCAGAAGTCTCTCTTCAATGTCATGTTTATTACAAATTGTTGTGAGACAGAACAAATGCTTTTTAAAAATTATCATGTAGTCTTGTTGTGCGACCATGACTATTTAGATACTCATACAGCTGATCATGGAGTGCACTTAGAAAAATCATGACTCTTTCACTTGCATATTTCAAATGAGAATGCTCCTCACTATTCTCTTTAAATGAGGTAAACAAATGATTTTCAGTCACAACAGAGGAGTAGAGACTGTTATTACATGTTTCACAATCATCTGGTACATCTATGCCTTTTAGTACATAGCCTGCTACATAGGCTAAGGATTGTTGATCTTCTACAGACTCGATGATACCATCTGAGTAAGAATAAATTTGCTCAGGTGTATCAGTGTTATTCATCTCACATTCACTTAAATGTTCACTCCTACCACTAGCTGGCAAAAAGTGACACAAACTGCTCAAGGGAGTGTAATCATCATTTTCACATATGATCGACAACACATGTCTTCAGAGCTTGTAAAAACTGAAAACAAGTTGGGTTTGTATTAGCAATACCACGTTGAAATTTTCTGAAGCGTCTTGATTGAACGCCTTTAAATTTAAGTACTTAAAGCCAACCACTTTCAAGGTCTTCCACAAGAAAATAATAGACTGTAATGTAATCTGCCAACCTTTTATGAAGCTAAACATATTAGTCTTGTTTCTTTCCGTTTTTTAATCTATTATTCGCCAGCTGCCTATTTCCCTCAATATGCTATACCACATTTCTAAATGTGGCGAATTTTCTGATAAAGCACACCTAAATTGTTTTCCATCCCTGGGATATTGCTCATTACTGTTGAGTGAATCAAAGAGATTATCTACCTTTTCCACAAACTCAACTGTGTGTATAGCTTCAGATGGTAATGTGTGAGTAGAAACATATGTTTCAATTGCAGCTGCAACAGTATGGCTCATTTGTGCAGCAGCAACTTTTACCTTAATTTTGACATGGGAATCAGAAAAGTTAAAGTGTTGTGCTTTTAATTTGGGTAGAGTTTTGAACAGTTTTTTTTTAATCCAAAAAGAACACTGTACTGATGTACTCAAACTTTGCTGCTTTGTGAGGTTCAAATTGAATTTTATTATCTATCAAAGCATTTCTAGTGTTTTTGAGCAGATGTGGTACATCATAAATGGTAACAATTGGTTGATTATTGACGACAAAATGAAATATACTGGGCTTCAACAAATTTGCTTCACACAGTTGCTTAAGGGCCTTTTGATTTGTTGCATTCTGGTCACATACAGTACAAACCACGTTGAGCCCAATATTCTGTAGTTCACTTATGATGTGAACAATGAGTGATATGGTAGAGCTTGTTTCCAAGTTCTGTGAATGCCTTTCAGCATAAAAACCAATGCTTGACTAGCAGCTACAGGTGAACGTCCTGAATGACCCAAGTCCTGATACCCATAGATTAGCTGTTTGTGTGCATCATAGTACATACCATCATCCAGAGACATTTCATCACAAAGTAGAGCACAATACTTGTCATTTTCATGCATATTACTTACTTCCCGTACTAAAAAGTTTAATAAAGCTGGATTAAGTCCTGTATCGAATGGTATGTGAGAAAGCACTCCCTTGAGCAGCCTGGCAGATGGAAGGGAGAAGTATGTGGCCAAATATCTGTACAACCGGGGACAACGCTTATAAATAGATAAAGCAAATGCCTTATCTTGTATAGACCACCGTACTGCTGTGGACTGCATATTGGCATTTCTTAACTGACTATTACTAAAAGTTTTAGTCACATCATTCAACTCTTCTTCAATTAACTGAAATTCCCTGTCATCATACAACTCTTTTAGAATTTTCAATTTATTCCTCTCATTCTGTAGCTGTTTTTACAATTTACACACTCTGGAAACTAATTCTATGCAGTTTATACATTTTGTGTTTTCTTGGAGTTAAATCACGTTTAGAAACGCCAGATCCCAATGTCAGATGATTTTTTAGTCTGACATGTGCTAAAGCTCGTTTGTTTCCACATGATAATGGCCACACGGCCAAAATCGCAATATTGAGTTTTACAAAAAGATTTCACAGTCAAAAGGTGACGTCGTAATTTACGAAAATTTTCACAATGTAAACTGCAGCTACGAGTAGTTAATGTTTGTTTTTTATTGAGATTTCTTTTATATATTACTTTGCAAGATCTCAAAAACCTTTATTACTGCACTATGCGGCCCACATTCAAAGATTAAATGAAAAGTATTATCATCTAATTTGCGTATTTAGAAATAAACATAAGAGATTTTCGCGCCATATTTTTTCGTATTGAAGTTCACAGCCAGGCTACAAGTAGCGCTGGTGTCGTTCTGTGTTTCCGTATAATAACGTGGTCTTTGCACTTCTACTATATTGGTGTTCTGTGGCGACTATGCTCCCCGTAAACGTCAAAAATTTAATTCAGTTATTTTGAAATATAGAAATGGAGGAAGTTCTGTTGTGGTCTATGTTCGCAACTTGTGTTGCAAAAAACATTCAGACCAACTGCAGGAAACAGAGAAAGCGGTCAAAATGGTGTAGACAGTGGCTGCTAAAGCGAAAGCAGTTTTCTCACGTAAATTTACTTCGAGATTTGCAGGGCGAACCTTAAGAAAGCCAAACAGATCAAAATACCATAACGTTGGCTGGTATACTTGATCTACTCCTATACCAGATCTTCTAGTTTTCTGAACTTTGGATAACTCTTTTCGGTAAACAGTTCGCAACGAATTTTTTTCATTTTTTTTATTACTGTTTCTCTGTTTGCCGAGGCGTCAACTGCCCGCAATTTTTCAATTAGAGCATTGTATGGTGCTGTCTTTTTGTCTCGGTCACTATATTCTTTACTTTTAATCTTCCACAAACATGAGTGGTTTCTATATATTTCAATGAATTCACTAACAAACTCTCGAGAACACTGGCGAGTATCAGCCATTTTAATGCCCTGTGCGACTGAGCAAACAGCTGTTTCGCGCCAGATTTGCGGCGATCTCCTGTCCACACGCTCCAACTTGTCTGCGCAGATGTGGTCTGAACCCACAGATTTGAGAGGTTTCGCTCAAACCTCCAACTCCAACTTCCAGGTTTGCACACATCTCAGGTTGGTGCAAATCTTCTGTCCACACGCAATGATCTGTCTGCGCAGATGTGATGTGCGCAGACAGATCATTGCGTGTGGACGGGCCTTAAGGGGAGATGGAGCTACAGAATTACGCTGTAAGTTGTTTTGAAGCCAGTGGGTGGGGCCTGCCGCCATCTTGGATCCCCCAAAACATTGGCAGACGAGTGTTTATAATTGCTTCTTGTTCATTACTTCTGTCATGTGCAGGTGATATTTGTTTTATATAGTAAATGTTACACTGTTTTAGTGAACAAAACAGTATAAGGAACGCAAGTTCAAACGTTCTTCTGGTCTTAAATGCGCATTCGATACGGTAATACGACAAGAAAATATGACGCTTCTGGCCTCAGTACTGTAATTCCTTTTTGTTTATACACTTCGAATAACCAAGAAGTGAAGTATGTGCTATGAAAAGCGTGCTTTCGTAATCCATTTCTATTCACTTTCATTGTGTTATTGTCTATAATTGATAAAGCCAGAACTCCAAAAGCTATGATTGATAGTGTAGAAGCAACGATCTGTATTCGTTGCATTTTCAAGTCAAATGCAAATTCTATATGTTCAAGTTTGTCAGAAACTTACCTTATTTCCTTTGGTGTCCCACAGATGTATGCAGGGATTACGAAGGAAAAAACTGAATTTAAGATTGTCAGGCCCGTTGAAGTTTAGACAAGTGCTTTGTTTTTAAATTGTACCTACCAAGTGACATTCAATGTGGCAAATAACAGCAATTTACAGGGTAACACGACAACACAGTGATTAATGTAATGATCTAAATAGCCTGGATTTTGAAAGGGAACTTTGCTTTAACAAATATGTAACCCTTTAAGTACTTTTAATTTAACCACTGTAACAGGTGTTGCACACATTTTACTGAAGATATAATTAACTACATGTAGTTACATTAATTTTATATTAAATTATTGCATTTTAAAACATTAGTTCCTATTTCCAGGATATTTCTTGCCAGGACTTTTCAGTTACTTGGGAATAACCAAACAATGAAAACCAAGTGTATTTCTCACCTCCAGAGAGCTCTTTGCGTTGGATTGATGGGAAATTTAAAGTGAAATCACATAAATAAAACCATACTGTAAAACTTTACAGTGCATCAGAATTTCAAGTATATATAAGAAAATAGCGTTTAAATAAGTCCACTTATGAATTAAATGTGATTTGTTTTAAGTTTAGACTACAATAATCAGAACCATTAGTACACCCGTAAGCGACACAAGCCGGCATTTCTTATCAAAACACTTCACAACTGCACAGAATCAAACCGCCAGAAGCGAATGATTTGGGGTAGCTAACATGGCGGATCTTCACTTGGGTCGGCTTCAAGTTTGTGACGTCATGACAACTGCTCTTATTTTTACCTCCATGGGCTACAGCCATTACTGGATTGGCTGAATCAGAGCCGTGCCTCCTGAGCGGCCCTCTCCCTTCCACTTCCGTCGCAGCTGTCAATACCAAAGTAATTTTGAGTAGACTATAGTGAGTACGGTGGTAAAGCAACGGCAGGAGCAGACGTATGTGTTGCTTGAGAAGATTCAGTATGGTAAGTAATTGTGCTGGACGTTTATTTCCGCTCACGTAAATTGATTGGTTGATTGCTAGGCGGTCACGGCGGCAGTCGCTGGCCGGCGCGGCGGTCGGCATACAGCGCACGTTTCACAACTGTGAATATGTGAGACCAGAAGGCTTTTTTCGCCGATGTGTCTAGTAGAAGAGCTGTGGTGGAGGAGGCTGCTTGTGTTCTGAAACGTCAGTGCTACAAGACCTCGAATATATTTAGCGCTTCGATCTATCTGTGATAGAAATTTTATTATTTGATTTGCATAATGTGTGCAGTAAGGGAGTTGTTTTTATAGCACCGTGCATCTGCTCGGAGCTGTTACCGGGTGCGCGTTTTATATAGTCTATATGCGGTATACGTGATAGGCGGAGTTTTTGCGATCTTTGTGGATATTTAGGTTTTTAATAGTTACCTTTTTTGCGGTAAGTTATTCCCACCGTAAATCTGCAGCTATGTAATCAGAGCAGGACATCATGTGACAGCGGAAAGCTAGTGCTTCCTACCACCTCTTGCATGTCGGCACAACTGTACAAAGGGATGCCATCACCTGACGGTTTGTTCGAGGGTTAGCATGACTTCTGGTTTGTGCATCGCATGAGCCAGCCCTGTGTGTGGACCTGTCTCGTGACCTGCAGCCGCGGAAATATGCAAGGCGGCCTCATCTGCTCTACAGTCGGTGCGGCGACGCAATCGGAAGGTTTTTTTTTTTCGCCAAATATGGGTTGCTGTAGCGAAGGAATGCTTGTATAATCACATGTTGGTGCATAAAAGACCTCAGATATATGTCAAGAGCGTTTTTCCCGCAAATTGTAATATTCCACACACTTAATCAATCTGATGAGATATTTCCCACGAAATGTGGAAGCAAGCAAACAAAAGGGCAGACGTGATCTCTACCAAGGTGGGGGACCCCTATCTCGTGCAAACTGATCAAATAAAGAATATTCATCAATATATTATTATTATTATTATTATTGTTATTATCATTCCGGAAATCTTCGGAAGTCTTCAACTGAAGACTTCTGGCATAAGAAGTCCGCCTCTTTCTGCCAACGGCGTTGTCAAAGAGGGCAGAGGAGCGGACATAAGTTCAGGGCACTTTCTTGTCCGCGGGTGGGAAACTGCCCCTAAAGCCCGAAGAATCACCAATGATCAACGGCATGACGATGCAGAAGGCAATGGAAACCACTGCGTTAAAGACACATAACATGTAGTCACAGAACATGTGGCCTGTAATTGAAAAAGTGTCATGACGATCTCTGCATTGGCAAAAGAGTATGGAATAATCACCCATTCGGATCTCTGGAAGGGGCTGCCAAAGGTGAGGTGACCATGAGAGAAAGATTTAATAACCAACGAAAGGATAACGTTCTAGAGACGCAGCGTGGAATGCCAGAAGCTTGAATGTGGTAGGGTAGCTAGAAAATTTGAAAAGGGGAATGCAAAGTCTCAGTCTATATATAGTAGGGGTCAGTGAAGTGAAATGGAAAGAACAAAAGGGTTTCTGCTCAGATGAGTACAGGGTAATATCAACAGCAGCAGAAAATGGTATAATGGGAATAGGATTCGTTATGAATAGCTAAAGTGGGACAGACAATGTGTGACTGTGAACAGTTCAATGATAGGTTTGTTGTCATCAGAATCGACAGCAAACCAATTCCGACAACGATAGATCAGGTATACATGCCGACATCGCAAGCTGAAGATGAAGAGACAGAGAAAGTATATGACGGTATTGAAAGGGTAATACAGTATGTAAACGGAGATAAAAGCTAATAATTGTGGGGGACAGGAATACAGTTGTTGGGGAAGGAATAGAAGAAAAGGTTACAGGAGAATATGGGCCTGGGACAAGGAATGACGAAGGAGAAAGTTTAATTGAATTCTGTAATAAATTTCAGCTAGTAGTAGCGAATTCTCTGTTCAAGAACCACAGGAGGAGGAAATATCCTTGGAAAAGGCCAACTTATGTGGGAAGACTTCAGTTAGATTACATCAAGGTCAGATAGGTATTACGAAATCAGATATTGGATTGTAGGGCGTAGCCAGGAGCAGATATAGATTCAGATCACAATGAAGTAGTGATGAAGAGTAGGCCAAAGTTTAAGCCATTAGTCAGGAAGAATCAATACACAAAGATGTGGGATACAGAAGAACTAAGGAAAGGCGAGATACTGTTTAAGTTCTCTAAGGCTATAAATACAGGAATAAGGAATAACTCAGTGGGCAGCATAGTTGAAGAGGAATGGACATCTCTAAAAAGGATAGTCACAGAAGTTGGAAAGAAAAACGTAGGTACAAAGAAGGTAACTGCGAAGAAACCATGGGTAACAGAAGAAATACTTCAGTTGATCGATGAAAGAAGGAAGTATAAAATGTTCAGGGAAATTCAGGAAAACAGAAATACAAATCGCTGAGGAATGAAATAAACAGGAAGTGTACAGAAGCTAAGACGAAATGCCTGCAGGAAAAAATGTTAAGAAGTCGAAAAAGGAATGATTGTCGGAAGGACTGACTCAGCATGTAGGAAAGTCAAAATAACCATCGGTGAAAGTAAAAGCAAGGATGGTAACATTAAAAAAGCAATGGGAATTCCATAGTTAAAAACAGAGGAGAAAATGGATAGGTGGAAAGAGTACACTGAACGCCTCTATGAGGAAGGAAGATTTGTTTGATGTTATAGAAGAAGAAACAGGAGTCGATTTAGAAGAGATAGGGGATCCAGTATTAGAATCAGAATTTAAGAGAGCTTTGCAAAACTTAACGATCAAATAAGGCAGAAGGGATAGATCAGATTCCATTACAATTTCTAAAATTATTGGGAGAAATGGCAACAAAACGACTATTCACGTTGGTATGTTGAATGTCTGGCAACATAACATCTGACTTTCAGAAAAATATCATCCACACAATTCCGATGGCTGCAAGAGCTGACAAGTGCGAGAATTATCGCACAATCAGCTTAACAGCTCAAGCATCCCAGTTGCTGACAAGAATAATATACAGAAGAATGGAAAAGAAAACTGAGGAGGTGTTAGATGACGATCAGTTTTGCTTTAGGAAAGGTAAAGTCATCAGAGAGGCAATTCTGATGTTGCGGTTGATAATGGAAGCAAGACTAAAGAAAAATCAAGACACATTCATAGGATTTGTCGACCTGGAAAAAGCGTTTGGCAATGTAAAATGGTGCAAGACGTCCGAAATGCTGAGAAGAATAGGGATAAGCTATAGGGATAGACGGCTAAAATACAGTGAGTACAAGAGCCAAGAGGGAATAATAATAATGGGTGACCAAGAACGAAGTGCTGGGATTAAAAAAAGTGTAAGACAGGGATGTAGTCTTTCGCCCCTACTGTTCAGTCTGCACGTCGAAGAAGCAATGATGGAAATAAAAGAAAGTTTCAGGAGTGGAATTAAAATTCAAGGTGAAAGGGAATGAGTGATACAACTGGAGGATGACATTGTTATCCTGAGTGAAAGTGAAGAAGAATTATATGATCTGCTGACTGGAATGAACAGTCTAATGAGTACAAAATATGGATTGAGAGCAAATAGAAGAAAGACGAAAATAATGAGAAGTAGAAGAAATGAGAACAGCGAGAAACTTAAAACCAGAATTGATGATCACGAACTAGACGAAGTTAAGGAATTCTACTACCTAGGCAGCAAAACAACCAATGACGGATGGAGCAAGGAGGACATCAAAAGCAGACTCGTACTGGCAAAAATGGCATATCTGGCTAAGAGAAGTGTCAAACATAGGCCTTAGTCTGAGGACGAAATTTCTGAGAATGTACATTTGGAGCACAGTATTGTATGGTAGTGAAACATGGACTGTGCTAAAACTGGAACAGAAGAGAATCAAAACATTTGAGATGTAGTGCAACAGAAGAATGATGAAAATTAGGTGGCTGATAAGGTTCTGCACAGAATCAGAGAGGAAAGGAATGCGTGGAAAACACTGACAAGGAGAAAGGATAGGATGATAGGATATCTCCTAAGACATCAGGGAATTACTTACATGGCACTAGAGGGAGCTGTAGAGAACAAAAACTGCAGAGGAAGACAGAGACTGGAGTACATACAGCAAATAATTGAGGGCTTAGGTTGCAAGGGCTACTCTGAGATGAAGAGGTTGGCAAGGGAGAGGAATTCGTGGCAAGCCGCATCAAAACAGTCAGAAGTCTGTTGACTCAAACAAATATTATTATTATTATTATTATTATTATATTATTGTTAATATTACTGACATTTATTTGAATTTCCTCTCCAGTCAGAATGAGTTTTTTTCTCGCCAATTTCGACATAGAGAGGGATGGGGAGTGGTGGAGGTGAGGGGGGAAGTGGGTGAGCGAAGGGGTTAATTAACTGAGCCATCAATTAATTAGTCAATTAATTTGATATCAAAAGTGTGCTTGTATCGGTGAGGGGGAGGGGGTTGGAGATTTCCCAGTGGGGTGGTTGCGGAGGAGGGGGAGAGGTGACGTATTTCTCAGAAGAATGGATTATCCCAGCTGGCTCTTAAATAAATCCCCAAGGGTCATGCGTGCTACTTACAACTCAGTTGCAGCAAAAGTAAACATGTAATGCATGCAGGTCAGCACACTGTTGTTGGAAGCTGCTTCCGCAAACAATAGAGGGCAGTGGGTGTGTTGGACCTTCCATCGAGCTACGGACCCCCTTGAAGATGTCTCCCGCAGTCGGAGACGAAACGTTGGGAATCGACACAGGATTCATCAACCGACCACGGCATAACAGCCCGGATAATTATAATGGACATAATAGAGGGCATTACTGCAGGCGTTCGAGGAGCCAGTCTTTGAGCGATGCTACTTCTTCACAAGGTGGCCAGCCAGTGTGTTGGTACCACCGCAAATTTGGTGAGAATGCGCGAAAATGTGCATCACCATGTTTCCATCCAAATGCTGACGTTAGCTGGTCGTAGGCGCAAGTGACTGCTCGTCGTCATTCAGGTGCCAGTTCACCAGTGACGCCGGCCGCGGTGGTCTAGCGGTTCTGGCGCTGCAGTCCGGAACCGCGGGACTGCTACGGTCGCAGGTTCGAATCCTGCCTCGGGCATGGGTGTGTGTGATGTCCTTAGGTTAGTTAGGTTTAAGTAGTTCTAAGTTCTAGGGGACTTATGACCTAAGATGTTGAGTCCCATAGTGCTCAGAGCCATTTGAACCATTTCATCAGTGACAGAGGTTCTGGCCTGAAACTTCTCATAAGCACTTGTTTGGATCTCAGTATCCTGTCACTGTCTTCAATGCATCGCAATAGGCCACCAACTACTTTTCGTTTAACAGCTGCCGAAACTTCGACTACAGTGACCTATGGAATCCAGCGAATGGAGCTGAACTGAAGTCTGCATCGCCCGTACACATGCAATTTCACTGTTGCAGACGTCACAGAAGCGGTCATCGATTCAGATCTCCTGGCACATTACAACCTCCAGCTGGACGTGGCAAATCCTCGATTCGTGGACAGTGATACTGGATTAACTGTCATCATTTTTCATCGCAGTACAACCATCCACAATCCAAAGCTGGCTCAGGCACCTGAGGGTGAACACGCTACACTGTTAAAGCAGTTTCCAAATTTGATCAGATCACCTGGTGCATCCACACATGTTCAACACATTACAGTGCACCACATATAGATGACGTGTGCACCACCAGTGTCATGCCTACCTAGATGCTTAGCACTGGACTATCCCACAATCGTGAAAGCTGAATTCGACACCATGCTGTGAGGTGGCACTATCAGACAGTCAAACAGTCCCTGGTCCTCTGCCTTACTTCTGGTGCCGAAAAGAGATGAGACCTTCGCCAGTCCCGAGATTATAGTGAGCAGAAGCATGAGAACAGTACCAGACCAATATCCTGTGCCATTAGTAAGAGATTACAGATATGCATTAAACGGTGCGATGATATTCAGCGTCTTAGACTGTGCTAAAGCCTATAGTCAGATACATGTGGCTCAAGAGGAGATTCCGAAGACCATAGTTATAAGCGCCATTCGGCCTGTTTGAGAGCATGCATATGACCTTCAGATTGCGAAGCGCAGTGCACACATGGCAAAGATTCATTGACCCTGTTCTTAAAGGCCTTTGGTTCTGTTTTGCGTACCTGGATGACGTGTTCTTGTTCTCGGAGATTGATGAATAACACCAACAACATCTGCAAGAGGCGTTCAGGTGCTTGAAGCATTCTGGACTCGTGTTGGACGTCGCCAAGTGTGTTTTCGGACAATCTGAAGTGACCGTCTTGGGACACAGAATCTCTGCTGGGACTCCCTACCTCTAACAGAAAAGTTTGGCACAATTTTACGTTTACCTACGACAACCGACAATCAAGGAACTGCGTCAGTTCCTTGGCATGCAGTGAAAAACTTCCACCCTCAGATCGAAGCGCGAGTGTTCACGATATTCGCGGACCATAAACCGTCGACTTTTCCATTCAAATGTAACAGTGTCAACTGCTCTCCCCGCCAGTTCAGTCACTAGGGTTCGTAGCCCAGTTTTCTACTGACATCAAGAACATTCCGGGAATCGATAACGTTGTGGTCGACCGTCTTTCATGCGTCAGCAGTATGATGAGATCTACAGACTCTTTTGCACTGGCCTGAGCACACAAAGAAGACGAGGAACTCGGAACATTTATCGATGGCGACGTGTCAGCATTACAATTACGGCCCGTCGACATTCCGAGAGATGTCAAGCGCTACTGAAACGCCTCTCACGAACGACCTCATCCGCTTCTCCCACAAGCATTCAGAAGACAACGTTTCGACAGTGTCCCTAACTTGTGCTCTCCAGGAGTATGTCCCACTTCTCGGCTCATCTCCCAATGTCTTATGTGGCTGGGCATGGAAAAGGACCGTCGACAATGGACAAGGACGTGTTTGCAGTGCAAAAGATGCAAAGTGTCTTACCATGCATGCGCCCCCATCAGCGAAGTTTCAGATACAACTGTATGTTTCAGCAATGTACATGTCGATGGTCAACGCTATCTTTTCACAATGAGCGACAGATTTACCTGTTGGCCAGAGAGAGTGCCAATGATAATATTTCCGCTGAAACATTAGCCTCTAACTTTGCGTCAACGTGGTTAGCGAGGTTTGGGTACCCACAGCATATCACTACTGACTGTGAATGGCAGGTTGAATCAAACCTGTTTGTGCACTTGCCAAATTATGTGTGTATGTCCACCACAAGACCACCAGTTAAAGTCCCGCTAGTAATGGCGTGATGGAAAGGCGGAATCGTTCCTTGAAGCAGGCGCTCAAGGGTCATGAAAACAGACTTCAGCTCTTTCAACGGTTCTTCTTAGCCTACGAACAACTTATACACTGCGAACTTTCTCGCATGACCAGCCAGATTTCTTACGTCGCCTGCAGAACCACGTCACACACATATGTCCTCCAAATGCTTCACATCACTGCATGTCACCTTGTTATGCAGAACATCCGCCGACATGGATGACCCGTTCCGGAAGCTGTGTCTACTTTCCTGCCCGTTTCCTCGATACTGGCGCTACGAATCCGCCGAGGGTGTTGATATGGTGTCGAATATAACAGTCGTTATGCGCTATTGCGGAGAAGTGAAGTGTCACGTAGTGTGCAGTGTCGCGTGGTGTAACGGTTGAATCGCGGCTGTCAAGATAATTCCACGCCTGCTGCTAGAGACGCTGTGTTTTGCGTGTAATACGTGATTCGCGGCTGCCAAAGAGTTCCGTGCCCGGCCGCCTAACTGCCCCGGCGCGCCGGGGCAGTTACTTTTGTACTTTTCGCTCGTGCTTGTGCGTTCTCCATCTGCGATGTTTACTCCAGTGCTTTTTATGTTCCATGTTTCTTGGTATTTTTTATTCTGTATTATCGCTCTGGTTTACAACTGCATTAGCTTCCTGTTTTGAATAAAGAGTTGCCTGTCAAACTTAATCCTTTGGCGTCGGATAATCAGAATTATTAAGTGGATCAGTTTTAATTACACTGATTCTGACAAAGTGATTGATAGTGTGGCACGGAGCCTGAGAAAGCAGTATTACTGGAAGATGTGTATGAAATATTTCCTAATGTTGATCTAAGGTTGTTAATGGGCGGCCGGCCGTTGTGGCCGAGCGGTTCTACGCGCTTCAGTCCGGAACCACACTGCTGCTACGGTCGCACGTTCGAATCCTGCCTTGGGCATGGATGTGTGTGATGTCCTTAGGTTAGTTAGGTTTAAGTAGTTCTAAGTCTAGGGGACTGATGACGTTAGACGCTAAGTCCCATACTGCTTAGAGTCATTTGAACCTTTTTTTTTTTTTTGTTGATGGGCAAAATTTACATGTCAGAAATTTATTTTCCTTATGTGTGGACATGGTCCATATCCTACGTATCTGACAAGGATAACTAGAAGGGAAAGTGGTGTTTGGGTTATTGGGCTGACAGGGACTCCTGAGCATGTTGTTATTATGTGTCATCTACACACAAGCATAGCAGATGAAGAGAGGAAACTATTGAGAAATAATAATGCTTGTAATAAACCTAGGGACAACGGATTATGTGAGGTAGTAAACGTGCTAGGCGGAATGGTGTCGCAAAGAGAAATGGAACTGTATTTGTCAGAACAGCATTCAGTAGTGATACAGAATCAAGCACCCTCTAGGATAAAAAGAAGAGCATCAATGGTACTTCGGAATGATCTAGATACATCTACATTTATACTCCGCAAGCCATCCAACGGTGTGTGGCGGAGGTCACTTTACGTGCCACTGTCATTACCTCCCTTTCCTGTTCCAGTCGCGTATGGTTCGCGGGAAGAACGACTGTCTGAAAGCCTCCGTGTGCGCTCTAATCTCTCTAATTTTACATTCGTGATCTGCTCGGGAGGTATAAGTAGGGGGAAGCAATATATTCGATACCTCATCCAGAAACGCACCCTCTCGAAACCTGGCGAGCAAGCTACACCGCGATGCAGAGCGCCTCTCTTGCAGAGTCTGCCACTTGAGTTTGTTAAACATCTCCGTAACGCTATCACGGTTACCAAATAACCCTGTGACGAAACGCGCCGCTCTTCTTTGGATCTTCTCTATCTCCTCCGTCAACCCGATCTGGTACGGATCCCACACTGATGAGCAATACTCAAGTATAGGTCGAACGAGTGTTTTGTAAGCCACCTCCTTTGTTGATGGACTACATTTTCTAAGGACTCTCCCAATGAATCTCAACCTGGTACCCGCCTTACCAACAATTAATTTTATATGATCATTCCACTTCAAATCGTTCCGCACGCATACTCCCAGATATTTTACAGAAGTAACTGCTACCAGTGTTTGTTCCGCTATCATATAATCATACAATAAAGGATCCTTCTTTCTATGTATTCGCAATACATTACATTTGTCTATGTTAAGGGTCAGTTGCCACTCCCTGCACCAAGTGCCTATCCGCTGCAGATCTTCCTGCATTTCGCTACAATTTTCTAATGCTGCAACTTCTCTGTATACTACAGCATCATCCGCGAAAAGCCGCATGGAACTTCCGACACTATCTACTAGGTCATTTATATATATTGTGAAAAGCAATGGTCCCATAACACTCCCCTGTGGCACGCCAGAGGTTACTTTAACGTCTCTAGACGTCTTTCCATTGATAACAACATGCTGTGTTCTGTTTGCTAAAATCTCTTTAATCCAGTTACACAGCTGGTCTGATATTCCATAGGCTCTTACTTTGTTTATCAGGCGACAGTGCGGAACTGTATCGAACGCCTTCTGGAAGTCAAGAAAAATAGCATCTACCTGGGAGCCTGTATCTAATATTTTCTGGGTCTCATGAACAAATAAAGCGAGTTGGGTCTCACACGATCGCTGTTTCCGGAATCCATGTTGATTCCTACATAGTAGATTCTGGGTTTCCAAAAACGACATGATACTCGAGCAAAAAACATGTTCTAAAATTCTACAACGGATCGACGTCAGAGATATAGGTCTATAGCTTTGCGCATCTGCTCGACGACCCTTCTTGAAGACTGGGACTACCTGTGCTCTTTTCCAATCATTTGGAACCTTCCGTTCCTCTAGAGACTTGCGGTACACGGCTGTTAGAAGGGGGGCAAGTTCTTTCGCGTACTCTGTGTAGAATCGAATTGGTATCCCGTCAGGTCCAGTGGACTTTCCTCTGTTGAGTGATTCCAGTTGCTTTTCTATTCCTTGGACACTTATTTCGATGTCAGCCATTTTTTCGTTTGTGCGAGGATCTAGAGAAGGAACTGCAGTGCGGTCTTCCTCTGTGAAACAGCTTTGGAAAAAGTTGTTTAGTATTTCAGCTTTACACGTGTCATCCTCTGTTTCAATGCCTTCATCATCCCGGAGTGTCTGGATATGCTGTTTCGAGCCACTTACTGATTTAACGTAAGACCAGAACTTCCTAGGATTTTCTGTCAAGTCGGTACATAGAATTTTACTTTCGAATTCACTGAACGCTTCTCGCATACCCCTCCTTACGCTAACTTTGACATCGTTTAGCTTCTGTTTGTCTGAGAGGTTTTGGCTGCGTTTAAACTTGGAGTGAAGCTCTCTTTGCTTTCGCAGTAATTTCCTAACTTTGTTGTTGTACCACGGTGGGTTTTTCCCGTCCCTCACAGTTTTACTCGGCACGTACCTGTCTAAAACGCATTTTACGATTGCCTTGAACTTTTTCCATAAACACTCAACATTGTCAGTGTCGGAACAGAAATTTCCGTTTTGATCTGTTAGGTAGTCTCAAATCTGTCTTCTATTACTCTTGCTAAACAGATAAACCTTCCTCCCTTTTTTTATATTCCTATTAACTTCCATATTCAGGGATGCTGCAATGGCCTTATGATCACTGATTCCCTGTTCTGCACATACAGAGTCGAAAAGTTCGGGTCTGTTTGTTATCAGTAGGTCCAAGATGTTATCTCCACGAGTCGGTTCTCTGTTTAATTGCTCGAGGTAATTTTCGGATAGTGCACTCAGTATAATGTCACTCGATGCTCTGTCCCTACCACCCGTCCTAAGCATCTGAGTGTTCCAGTCTATATCTGGTAAATTGAAATCTCCACCTAAGACTATAACATGCTGAGAAAATTTATGTGAGATGTATTCCAAATTTTCTCTCAGTTGTTCTGCCACTAATGCTGCTGAGTCGGGAGGTCGGTAAAAGGAGCCAATTATTAACCTAGCTCGGTTGTTGAGTGTAACCTCCACCCATAATAATTCACAGGAACTATCCACTTCTACTTCACTACAGGATAAACTACTACTAACAGCGACGAACACTCCACCATCGGTTGCATGCAATCTATCCTTTCTAAACACCGTCTGTACCTTTGTAAAAATTTCGGCAGAATTTATCTCTGGCTTCAGCCAGCTTTCTGTACCTATAACGATCTCAGCTTCGGTGCTTTCTATCAGCGCTTGAAGTTCCGGTACTTTACCAACGCAGCTTCGACAGTTTACAATTACAATACCGATTGCTGCTTGGTCCCCGCATGTCCTGACTTTGCTCCGCACCCGTTGAGGCTGTTGCACTTTCTGTACTTGCCCAAGGCCATCTAACCTAAAAAACCGCCCAGCCCACGCCACACAACCCCTGCTACCCGTGTAGCCACTTGTTGCGTGTAGTAGACTCCTGACCTATCCAGCGGAACCCGAAACCCCACCACCCTATGGCGCAAGTTGAGGAATCTGCAGCCCACATGGTCGCAGAACCGTCTCAGCCTCTGATTCAGACCCTCCACTCGGCTCTGTACCAAAGGTCCGCAGTCAGTCCTGTCGACGATGCTGCAGATGGTGAGCTCTGCTTTCATCCCGCTAGCGAGACTGGCAGTCTTCACCAAATCAGATAGCCGCCGGAAGCCAGAGAGGATTTCCTCCGATCCATAGCGACACACATCATTGGTGCCGACATGAGCGACCACCCTGTACCCTTCATGGCATTCGGAAGGACCCTTTCCACATCTGGAATGACTCCCCCCGGTATGCACACAGAGTGCACATTGGATTTCTTCCCCTCTCTTGCTGCCATATCCCTAAGGGGCCCCATTACGCGCCTGACGTTGGAGCTCCCAACTACCAGTAAGCCCACCCTCTGCGACCGCCCGGATCTTGCAGACTGAGGGGCAACCTCTGGAACAGGACAAGCAGCCATGTCAGGCCGAAGATCAGTATCAGCCTGAGACAGAGCCTGAAACTGGTTCGTCAGACAAACTGGAGAGGCCTTCCGTTCAGCCCTCTGGAATGTCTTTCGCCCCCTGCCACACCTCGAGAGGACCTCCCACTCTACCACAGGTGAGGGATCAGCCTCAATGCAGGCAGTATCCCGGGCAACCACAGTCGTAGTTCGATCGGGGGATGCGTGGGACGAGCTGGCCGTCCCCGACAAACCCCCATCCAGACCCCCACAGTGATGCCCATTGGCAACAGCCTCAGGCAGTGTGACCGAAGCCAACACTGCCTGAAGCTGGGAGCGAAGGGATGCCAACTCAGCCTGCATCCGAACACACCAGTTGCAGTCCCTATCCATGCTAAAAACTGTTGTGCAAAGAACGTCTGAACTAATCTACAGAGAGCGCAAACAAATCGACACAAAATTTAAACGGTTATTAATATACAAGATTGCCTAGTAAATGCAGTAATGCTGCTACTTGCGCACTGCTGACACACTGCTCGGCGGCGGAAGGAGACTACGCGATTTTACACTATTCACGTACTAAAACGCAATGCTACAACTATCAAATAGTATAATACGCCCGAAATTTATGAATTAAACAATGCAAGTACCAAAAACACGCAAAGAAATTAAGAATTAAACTATGTAACAAATGAGTGAGCTAGGAGTATACGACTTGCTGCTGCAGCTGCTTATCCAACGGCGGCAGGGAGCACACTGACTGTGACCAACCGACACCGGCTGTTCAAAACAGAAACAGAAAACAAACGACTACGCGAATTTACACTACTCAGGTACTAAAACGCGATGCTACAACTCTCAAATACTATAATACGCCCGAAATTTATGAATTAAACAATGCAAGTACCAATAACACGCAAAGAAATACCGTTTAAGAGGAGGAGCAAGAATTAAATACCTAAAATCATTGACATTACTTGTGATCAGGTTTATTTATTAAATATTAACAGCGCATCTATTCCAACAAGAACTGAAAAAAAGTAAGTTAAGTCACTTTTTGAAGTAAAACAATAATACTTCTGGCAGACGAAGGCCAGTTAGAATGTCACTCAGTCTAAGTTAATTAAAAACACACTTTATAAAATTTAAAGGACACTTGGAGTTAAAGTACAAGCTGAATAAATGAACTTTAAGTCCCGTAGTGAGCAAATTGTCTAGATCTAGCATGGTTACATTTGAGAGTTAAACAGGAATCAGTTTACAAGTCCATAAGTATCCCACGACAATGAAGTCCCCTTCTTCTTCGATGAGGAGGCGATGAACACTCTAAGTTGACAGCTGGTATCTCCCGTTCGTGAAGTCAGATGTGAACAGCAGCGACTTGGTGCAGGCGGCTCCCGAGCGAAAATCCTGATTGTGGAATCCTTGTGACTTCGGCACCTGGTCCAGGAAAGTCTTTCGGAGCGAACTCGTGTTGTTTGGCCTGAGCACTGCCCTAAATGCCAATCTTGTAACTGTTCCGCAGTCTCTGCAGCTTTTTCCATGTGATCGTCCAAATTTAAGTAAGAACTGAGCAGAAGTTGGAGAACGCTATATCTGCCACATTCAGCAACTTATGGAGAAACAGACTGAAATGAGTTAATGCGACAGGACTGTGTTTCTTTGATCACTCAGCTGAAATGGGAACATGTTGTCATAGCTCTGCCAACTGCATACAATGTGTAAGGCCAGCGCCAAACGAAGCTTACGAGGTAGTAGAAAAGACAGTACGAGCATTTACAGGAAGTGGAAGAAGGACAATGATTTTGCTACTGCAGCGCGATGTGTCTCCAGACTACATACAGGTACTACAGTCTAAAGGAAATATGCGTCGCTCAGGGTGCATCCACGTCTGTCACCCAAACATTCTCTCTATCGTCGTTTTTTGTACCATCCTACAGAGAAAAACTTTGAACCATAAAAACGCTGCAAACTTCATATGACATAGAACTCGATAAGATTTTACCACACCTCTCTCTTCCGATCTATATATCGAAAACAAATGTCGTCTGCATGTTGACATCGTGCATATGAAGCGATCTTATTAAATATACAAGTATTGATCCAATCGAGCAGGTGGACAGTGATCAAAGCCACCTGCACAGAATAATGTAAAGTTTCATCGCCTGTACTGTAAGGGGACCAAATTCCACAGACAGTCTGCAGTATACGACTGCAGAATGGATTGTGTGTTTGACTCTGTGGAGAGTGATTAGGTGTCTTAAACTCTAACAAACAGTATTTACAATGTACTTCTCTGTACTCGCCACCAGTCACAATCTCGCAGTCTCAGTTAACAAATACATTACAAAGAGTTGTTGTACTTTTCTTATTTTAACAGTGTTCTACTGTATATCTACTGAGGTAATACATGCAAGATGACTGCTGTCTTTGATACTGTCCTGGAAAAAACTACGTGCCTCTAAACTGTCCTTCATCTGCCTTAAAGGATGACAGAAAATGGATGGAGTGATCGGCTGAGATGTGGGTGTAACGAGGTATGATTTTAATGGTAGAAAGATGATGCAATCTAGGGAAAGGAATATGTTGCTGCAGGTCATTTATCACGTATTTAACCATTTTTTCCGTTGTTTCCTAGGGATGTATCAGTTTTGTGGTATAACCTCCGTTCGACTTGTATACAACTGCGTGTTCTGTGTGTGTGACTTAGAGCACTATCTACCTGCGATTGTTAACAGCAAACCCCTCCATACCATAATTATCAGAAGACTTACAACTCATTCATAATGATAAAACATGTCTATTCTGTTTCTGCACCCTCCTCTGTGCATTTGTTTCCTTGTAAGAGGCATCCTCTGTTGCTGACGATCATTGTACGAGGTGCATTCAAGTTCTAAGGCCTCCGATTTTTTTCTAATTAACTACTCACCCGAAATCGATGAAACTGGCGTTACTTCTCGACGTAATCGTCCTGCAGACGTACACATTTTTCACAACGCTGACGCCATGATTCCATGCCAGCGGCGAAGGCTTCTTTAGGAGTCTGTTTTGACCACTGGAAAAGCGCTGAGGCAATAGCAGCACGGCTGGTGGATGTGCAGCCACGGAGAGTGTCTTTCATTGTTGGAAAAAGCCAAAAGTCACTAGGAGCCAGGTCAGGTGAGTAGGGAGCATGAGGAATCACTTCAAAGTTGTTATCACGAAGAAACTGTTGCGTAACGTTAGCTCGATGTGCGGGTGCGTTGTCTTGGTGAAACAGCACACGTGCAGCCCTTCCCGGACGTTTTTGTTGCAGTGCAGGAAGGAATTTGTTATTCAAAACATTTTTGTAGGATGCACCTGTTACCGTAGTGCCCTTTGGAACGCAACGGGTAAGTATTACGCCCTCGCTGTACCAGAACATGGACACCATCATTTTTTCAGCACTGGCGGTTACCCGAAATTTTTTTGGTGGCGGTGAATCTGTGTGCTTCCATTGAGCTGACTGGCGCTTTGTTTCTGGATTGAAAAATGGCATCCACGTCTCATCCATTGTCACAACCGACGAAAAGAAAGTCCCATTCATGCTGTCGTTGCGCGTCAACATTGCTTGGCAACATGCCACACGGGCAGCCATGTGGTCGTCCGTCAGCATTCGTGGCACCCACCTGGATGACACTTTTCGCATTTTCAGGTCGTCATGCAGGATTGTGTGCACAGAACCCACAGAAATGCCAACTCTGGAGGCGATCTATTCAACAGTCATTCGGCGATCCCCCAATACAATTCTCTCCACTTTATCGATCATGTCATCAGACCGGCTTGTGCAAGTCCGAGGTTGTTTCGGTTTGTTGTCACACGATGTTCTGCCTTCATTAAACTGTCGCAACCATGAACGCACTTTCGACACATCCATAACTCCATCACCACATGTCTCCTTCAACTGTCGATGAATTTCAATTGGTTTCACACCACGCAGATTCAGAAAACGAATGATTGCACGTTTCCAGAATGAGATTTTCACTCTGCAGCGGAGTGTGCGCTGATATGAAACTTCCTGGCAGATTAAAACTGTGTGCCCGACCGAGACTCGAACTCAGGACCTTTGCCTTTCGCGGGCAAGTGCTCTACCTTCTGAGCTACCGAAGCACGACTCACGCCCGGTACTCACAGCTTTACTTCTGCCAGTACCTCGTCTCCTACCTTCCAAACTTTACAGAAGCTCTCCTGCGAACCTTGCAGAATTAGCACTCCTGAAAGAAAGGATACTGCGGAGACATGGCTTAGCCACAGCCTGGGGGATGTTTCCAGAATGAGATTTTCACTCTGCAGTGGAGTGTGCGCTGATATGAAACTTCCTGGCAGATTAAAACTGTGTGCCCGACCGAGACTCGAACTAGGAACCTTTGCCTTTCGTGGGCAAGTGCTCTACCATCTGAGCTACCAAAGCACAACTCACGCCCGGTCCCGAGTTCGAGTCTCGGTCGGGCACACATTTTTAATCTGCCAGGAAGTTTCATATCAGCGCACACTCCGCTGCAGAGTGAAAACCTCGTTCTAGAAACATCCCCCAGGCTGTGGCTAAGCCATGTCTCCGCAATATCCTTTCTTTCAGGAGTGCTAGTTCTGCAAGGTTCGCAGGAGAGCTTCTGTAAAGTTGGGAAGGTAGGAGACGAGGTACTGGCAGAAGTAAAGCTGTGAGTACCGGGCGTGAGTTTGATTGCACGTTGTTCAAGTAAGGAAAACGTCGCCATTTGAAGTATTTGAAACAGTTCTCATTCTCGCCACTGGCGGTAAAATTCCATCTGGCGTACGGTGCTGCCATCTCTGGTACGTATTGACAATGAACGCAGCCTCATTTTAAAACAATGCGCATTTTTCTATCTCTTTCCAGTCCGGAGGAAAAAAAACAGAGGCCTTAGAACTTGAATGCACCTCGTATAGGACTATTGAGAGCGTAGTATAATTTCTGAACCATGAATGGATGGGAAGAGTGGACGCGCTATAGACCTCTGGAAACCTATATTGTGCATGTACCACAAAGATACTATGTATTTTTTTCTTTTGTGTAGAAGGAAGGAGGTTTATCTTCTTAAAGTTTGTCATGCAGCAATTTGGCGGGTAAATTCAGTAAGAACCAATCAGAATGCTCCATTCACGAGAAGTTCCATGACGTTAGAGAGTCAGATCACAAGAAATCCTTTGTGCAGGGCATTATTGCAGACTGGTTCAAACAAGACAGGGGCAAGGTACCCTCGGAACGGTCTGCGGCATCCGAGAGTCACGTGATGTCTTCTTTGTTCGAGTGTTCAGAGACAAGTCCGAGCAGACCATCCTCCTCTGGTTTGGACAGGCAGGATTCTGTCTCCCACCTGTCATTGTGGTTTTAGAGGATCTCCACACTAGCAGCTCTAGGACATCGAAAATTCATCAAAAATTCCAGCCATTTTGCTCGTATGTAGGACAGTGCTTCGAATTCTGTTTGTGTGGTTCTTTTTTTTACGATCTGTTGTGGGATTCGAAATATGTCACTAACTTTTAGATACGTAATTGTTCTGCTTTTCTGTCTGTGCTTGGACACCAGTGCGCTGTGAGAAGTGAGGAAAATAAAGAAATTTTTCTCTCTTCCTGGCAGTGCCTTCAAACAAGCAGCTAAAACTGGAAAAGTGGTGAGCATCCCGTATAGAGTTACAGAGATACTTGTTGCGACTTCCAAATATCGTCGTTTTGGCGTGTAAAATCCGATATCGCATCTGATATCGGTTTCGGGATCTATTTCCCACAAAAGCGTGTGAAATGTCTCAAGTTTGAAGACTGGGAGGTTTCACAAGTGAACAGCGATCTTTTAAGAGTCTTTGTTCAAATGTGGCGGTATACACCGCACAACTGAAACAAACTACTGTGCAGCAATCTTTTCGAAAGTATATTTAGAGACATATTCAGTTGGATTTAACAACTTCTGAAGCAGCCTGTGCTCAAAGAGAAGGAATGTTCTGCGATCTTTTATAGTCTGTGATCAATTGTGGAGGTACACACCACAAAGTTGATACAAATTACCGTGCAGCGATCTTTTTGAAAGTGTATTTAGAGACATATTGAGTTGGATTTAGTAACTCTTGAAGCAGTTTGTGCTCAAAGACAAGGAAAGAATGTGATATTTCCCGTAAGTGTGCGCGAATTGTCTCAGGTATAGTTTCACAAGTGCGCCACTGTCTTTTCTTAGAGTCCGTGTTCAAGTGTGGTAGTGGTGGTATCCTTTCGAATAAACCATGTATTTACATCGCAAGTTGTTTAAATATTCTTGCGTCATCTGCAAAGCTCTATCTCTTTCTGCAGTGGTACATTTAGTTGCTGTGACATCTTCAACATATGTATGTGACAACATTTCGCACATTACTTGAATACCAGATGTAATAACTTCTGAAGCAGTTTGCGTTCAATGACAAGGTGTATCTGTGTGTCAGGTGTTACAGGAGGAAGGCCGAGGGGATTTCAAGAACGACGGGAAGAACACAGCCACCCTGTGCCTACTTCATGCCAGCTCTATGAGCCCAACACGTGACCTTTTCCAGTGGGGCGCAGAGATTCTGAGGCAGAGAGCTCATGGAGTTGGTTAACACCTTACCTCTTGCACTGTGGAAGACTGAGTGGACTTTTATTGAATGATCTAAAAATTTATCAGCATAAGTTGTGTACTGCAACTTAACTGCATACTGCTACATCTTCATTATTTGATGAAACGTATTTGTCCTCTTCATGCATTCACCAAATATCATTGCTCTCCAAACATTACGCAGGTGGAAACAGTCGTCAGCTGCATGATTACAGCTAATATAGCCGTTACACTCTTCCTTCTCTAGCACAGACATGCCATTCATTGAATACATAGTACGCAGTAAACAATTATGTCCATCCTCCCGGTCCAGCAGGTAGACAAAGACTGAGGGTATTTCAAACTATTTTTCCCAGACCGCCATCTTGCATTACGTCTTGGGAGGGAGGGGAGGAGGGCCAACAGCGCCCTCTGGTGATGATGTCGTGAACTTGGTATGTTGGGCTCGGGACCTCAGGGTGAATACACTGGATGGAGTTACCGTCTATGAAAACTCAAATTGTTTAAGTAAAGAATATACCACAATATATACAAAATAAAGGCTTACATCCATCCTGTCCAGTAGCCCAGCACAGACTGAATCCTTTTCCACTAGTTTCCAGATGGGGGAGTGCAAGGGATGGGAAGGGATAGGTGAGAGGGGATGGGGGCTGGGGGATGGGGGAAGGGGAATGGGGAGCATGTGGAGTTAGGTTAGTGGGGGTAGTGCAATTGACCTATTTTCCAGCCAAAATTTGAACTTTCTGCCATGATGTCAGTGCGACTTTGCCACGTCTATGGCCGCCATCTTGGATCTGCCAACTGGAATAAATCTGGCAAGAACCCAGAGTGGGGTGGTGCTATCTTTGTCCCACTATTAGGGTACCCTCCATCACATGCTGTACAGAGTATCTATTGTAGCGACACTACCGTTTGGGATGGGAAAAGTCAGTTTTGGTGCAATATTTTGGAGTGCATAAGTTACAGCCAGGTGTGGGCCTGTTGACAGTAAGTTAAGCTGACCAGTGGTTGCAAAATAGAATGGAGGCCACAGGACCGTTGAACCACTGAAAAGAGTAAACGCAGTGATTTGCATGGCGCAAGTTACAGGCAGAAGGGGCCCACTGGCGCAACCTAGGTGTTGTGAGTGTGTGACTCGGAGCGGCGCATTAGCAAAACAGAGGCACACAGACACATATAAGTTGGTGCCGGTTTTCTAACAAGGCATTCAAATGTGGCAGCTCTCCTGGATGGAGGGGCATGTCACACTACCAGCTACACGCAGCAGCAGAAGGGGCACCAGTGTTCCAGTCCATGGCAGGTCTCTGGTTCGACCCTCTGAGGCCAATGCAGGGTCTGCAGTCAGCCAGCGATGGGCCATTCCAGGGCTCACTGCTGCGGGCAGTTGCCTTGGCTCCCAACATCCACCGGAGGCATCCAGGGGAAGGGCCGCAGATTGAGGCCCCAGATCATGGGTACTTGTTGTCGCCTGCAATCCGAACCACGACGGCGAAGAAGCATGTAGTGGGCCGCCTGTGGCTCCCAGCAAGTGGCACTGAGGCAGCAGGGGTGAAGACTGCTGAGTCGACTGTCGGCGCATCCTGAAGTCATGGCTCTACAAGGCCGACACACAGCACTGCATGCACGGGCCACCGAGGCAGCCATTCCGCGCCAAGCCATTTCGCAGACAGCAAAGTGGTGCCCTCAGCATTGCAGGACCCGGTGACGCAGACTGACGGAAATGTGGAACTGTAGTTGGAAACAATAAATCACTTGGAAAGCTCAGACCAGTCTTAATACGGTACCTGCTACCTCTTCCTGCTACATTTGGTGTTGCTGTTACATTCGGTGTCAGAAGTTGCCACTATGTTTGGTGTTAGAATAGCGGACATTGTCTGTACAGTATGATGTTTGAGCCCACCGCCTGCATTACAGTCACAAGATGTGATGAGTTTTGACCTGTTTTCTTTTCAATGTTGGACGTTTTCTTTCTTTTTTGTGTTTTTGAATATGGCTCATGGCAGGCCATTCTCAATGTTTTATGTGGGCATAGTATTTTTGTTGTCAGAGTAAGTGTTAGTGTATTTGGGGCAGTAAGATTTATTATTTTTTTTCATGGCATTTAATTACTTTTGTATTGGTTGGAGTATGATGTTTCTGATATGATTATACTGAGGTGTATGGAGTCAGGTTATTTTTGTACTTAATTGTTTTGACTCGGGATTAACAAGGAATGAAAGCAACCCAATGGCAGAGTCAGGGACGTGAGGTGTGTCAGAACCAGAGGCGATACAGATTTTGTTGGAAAAGGTAGCACAATTACCAGTGGACAAAACACACTTGAGAAGCGAGTTAACATCTAGAAGTGAGTGGGAAACCACATCTGATCAGTCATTGTTGCCTATGGTGCCACAGCGGGAGATTGATCCAGTTTCATTATTCCATTTTCTGTCAAGTCATCTGAGGATGTGCGATCGTTTGTGGAGGACTTGGAAACTTCAGCTGTGATGAATGTTTGGTTTGATGAACAGTTGTTACATGTAGCCAAGATTAGATTAATGGGTGAAGCAAAGACATATGTAAGGTGTTCTAAGGCCTTAAGGAAGGCGGAACAGTTTAAGCATTTGAAGGAGGGGCTTTTAGAGAGGTGCAAGATACAGAATAGCGCTCGGTACTTTAGGGAGAGGTTGAGTACAATGACGAAGAGGCAGCAGGAGATGGTAGAGAAATTTGCGGACAGAATAAGAGAAATTAACGAGTACACTTACGATTTGGGTCAGAGCGATGAAGCGAATGGTGTTCTGTTGCAGGATGCAGAACAAAGGGCATGTGATTTATTTTTGAGGGGGTTACCGGCGCATATGTCGCGGAAAGTGCGTGAAGGGACTCCGAAAGATTTGTATTCAGCCATATAGTCGGCAATTCAATGTGATGAAACAAACGTGGCTACGGGGGTACATGATAGACAAACAGTGTTTACATTGGGTATAAAATGTTATAAGTGTGGTCGTACGGGACATGTGCAGAGGCAATATACCCAGTCGCCGAGGAATGGAGGTAGGGGTGGAAATCAGCAGCGTGGAGGATGGAGAAGTGGAGTTAGTAGAGGTGGACAATCGTTAAATGGCAGAGGGGGCCCAAGACCCACCTGAGGGAGCTCCCATTTAATTTCAATGCTACAAATACGTATGCAGAGGTGAAATGTTCAGTGGCAGGATCTATAGGAACTAAAACATTTAAGATTTTGTTGGACACAGGGGCGCAAGAGTCAGTAGCTACTAAGAGTTTAACGGGGCGAAGGAAGCTAGACCCACCACATTATAGGTTGCATGGTGTGGGGGATAAGGAGGTCACATCTTTGTGGTCAGTGAGAGTTGACTTTTGCATAGGGAAAGTCCGAATTGATGCATGCTTCGAGATAGTACCATGGGTAAAATGGTTCAAATGGCTCTGAGTACTATGGGACTGAACTTCTGAGGTCATCAGTCCCCTAGAACTTAGAACTACTTAAACCTAACTAACCTAAGGACATCACACATATCCATGCCCGAGGCAGGATTCGAACCTGCGACCGTAGCGGTCGCGCGGTTCCAGACTGTAGCGCCTAGAACCGCTCAGCCACCCTGGCTGGCACCATGGGTAAGTGAGGGCTACAACATGATCCTAGGAGTAGATTTCCTGCATCAACATCATGCCAAAATTGACGTTGGACAACGAACTGTGGAACTTGCTGGAATGTTATTTCAGCTAGGGGAAACTGTTATCGATCCATAGCTGTCGCGAGGGTCGTTCAACGTAACGAACAAACCAATTGAATCGCGTACATTACCATTAAGGCTTAATTCACATGAGTGTGTGTATACTGGCACCGGGAAGTCACTTTGGATAAGTGTGGAGTCGAACCTACCTGTGGGTAGGGTATGTGTTATTGAACCATAGGAGGATAATGAAGTTTTGGGTTCACTGGGTTGTTTTGTGATACGTAGTATTGTACTCGTACAAAAGGGAAACGACGGGCGAGTAGTCCCCGTGAATGTGGATAATTTTAGCGCTGTAGACGCGAATTTGGGAAAAAGAGTTTTTGTAGCAAATTTGGATGTACGAGATGACGAAGATTGGTCTTCGAGATGTAGGCAAAGCGATAAAGTGCTAACTACCGATAGAACTGCATTGCGTGACAAAATTAAGCATTTGAAAGATGGAGAAAGAGAGCATATGGAAGAATGTTTGTGGAAATTTAAAGATTTGTTTTCTCCGCAATGACCTTCGCCAGCAACTCCATTAATTCGACATAGGATACCAACAGGGAATGAAGGACGTGTTTATCGTAAACCATACAGAATACCGAGGTATTTGCAGCTGATTGTGGAGGAATTCATTGATGAGCAGCTTGCGGACGGTATTATAGAGCATAGTAATAGTTGCTGGGGAACCGGCATTGTCGTTGTGCCTAAAAGAATCTACTGATGGAACTAAGAAATACAGGTTCTGTTGTGACTACCGATACCTCAATAATAAGACAGTAACGGACGCATACCCCATTCCAAACATATCGGACACTTCGGATCACTTAGGACAGTGCCAGTACTTTTCTACGATTTATTGTCCAAAAACTGCGTTCTCTACTCCTGGAGGCCATTACCAGTACATCAGAATTCCATTCGGTTTGAAAAACGCTCCAGCAACGTTTCAGATGATGCTAGACAGTGTCTTGAGGGGTTTGAAACCATGGCAGTGTCGTGTCTATTTGGATGACATTATAGTGTTTCACAAGTAGTATGGAGAAACATAGGCCAGCCGGTGTGGCCGAGCGGTTTTAGGCACTACAATCTGGAACTGCGCGACCGCTAAGGTCACAGGTTCGAATCCTGCCTCGGGCATGGATGAGTGTGATGTCATTAGGTTAGTTAGGTTTAAGTAGTTCTAGGGGACTGATGACCTCAGCAGTTAAGTCCCATAGTGCTCAGAGCCATTTGAACCATTTTTGAGCAACATAGACAGTGGTTAAGGGAAGTCTTTATGAGGTTAAGCACAGCTCGTTTGACGTTGAGCCTGGAGAAGTGTGATTTTGCATTAGAAGAAGTAAAATATTTGGGTCATATCATCAGTAAGGAGGGAGTGCGAACAGATCCGAGGTTGGTACAGGCTGTAAGGGATTTCCGGGAGCCGAAAACAGTTAAGGAAGTGCAGTCATTCCTCGGAATTTGCAACTTCTATCGAAAGTTCGTGAAGGGTTTTGCAGATTTAGCACACCCGTTGACGCGACTGTTTTGGAAGGGTGTGGAATTTGAGTGGACAGAAGAGTGTCAGAAAGCGTTCGACAAACTGAAAGAAGTGTTAACATCAAGTCCGGTTCTTGTGTTTCCAGATTTTGAAAAGGAGTTTATAGTAGCATGCGATGCATCTAATCAAGCATAAGGGTGTGTTCTTAGTCATGAAATTGATGGGAAAGAACATCTTGTAGCCTATGCGTCTAGGCAATTGAATGCAGCAGAGAGAAATTACTCAACAACAGAGAGGGAGATGCTTAGCATAATCTATGGAATCACATATTTTAAATGTTATTATATGGGAGAAGATTTCGGGTAGTGACAGATCAGGCTGCGTTGAAGTGGTTGTTGGAGTTGAAGGATCCGTCCACTGCACTCGCTAGGTGGGCTGTGAGGCTTAGTGAATTCGACTACGAGGTGGTGCACAAGCCTGGGAAGAAGCACGGTAATGCCGATGCACTAAGTAGGAAGGGGGCAAAAGCAGAAGTCATAGGTTATGACTTAGCGGTATAGAAAGAATTGCAGGACGCTGACAATTATTGTAAATTGTACCAGACACAGCCACAATTTTATATATACAATGGTCTTCTGTGCAGGGAAATGAAGTTAGGACCAAGGGTAGTAGTGCCAGTGAAGCTGAGGGATGAGGTTTTGAAGGAAGCACATGATCACTTGTTATCTGTTCATGGAGGGTGTAGAGCGATGAATAGGAGAGTGGCGGGGAGGTATTGGTGGATTGGTAGGAAAGGAGATGTGGATCAGTATGTCAAGAATTGTATACCATGTGTGCAGAGAGCAGATTTGAGTCGGAAACAGATACAGCTACAAGGATTGCCAGAAGCGACATGTCCATTCTCTGTGTTGGGGATCGATGTCTTAGGGCCTTTCAGGTGAACACCATCGGGGGACAGATTCGTTTTGACAATAATAGACCATTTTTTCGAGGTATGTGGAGATGGTGGCTATGCCAAATCAATAGGCAGCAGTGGTCGCGCAAGCATTAATAAACAACTGGATTTTGCAGTTTGTTGTACCAGAGACAATAATTACTGACCAAGGAACCAACTTCATGTCGGATTTAATGAAGGAACTGTGTAAATTGTTGAACGTAAAGAAGTTCAGGACTAGCGTGTTGCATCCATAGGTCAGAGGAAGGACAGAATGGGTACATAGAAAAATCGGGAAGATGCAGAGTTTTTATGTGAATTCTCATCACCGTCAGTGGAACGAGTATTTGAAGCATACTGTCTGATCATACAATGCAAAAATCCAGACCAATACCGGTTTGTCTCCGTATGAGGTAGCCTATGGGTGAAAAATGCCGTCACCGTTTGATTTAGTGAAGCTATAGAAAGGAAGGACCGGTGAATCTGTACGTCAGTGCGCGAGGACAATTCAGGATGTTTGGAAACGGGTGCAAAAGGCGAATATGAAGGCTTTGGAAAGGCAGGAAGACGCAGTAGATCGGAAATGAAGTTTGCCACAGTATAGAGTAGGGCAATGGGTAATGCTATCCGGTTCCTATATGCCAAAAGGGAAAAACGAAGAAGTTCGTCACGAGGTATCAAGGGCCATACCAAGTAGTTGAAACCACACCCCCGTTAATGTTAAGCTTCTGCTGCCAATTAGAACAACGATAGTACACATTGGGCGGTTGCGGACATTTAAGGGTTGTCTGGATGTGATGCCCAGTCTAATTCCCTCAGCTCAACCTTATACAATTTAACTACATCCCATTATCCTGGTTTTACTTTTGTTGTTCATTTTATGACCACTTTTCGAAGCATCAACCATTCCATTCAACTGCTGTTCCAATTCCTTTGCCATCTCTAACAGACTTGGATTATCTTTGTGAATCCACAAAGCTGAAATTTCTTCACCATCAACTTTAATTACCTCGTCAAAGTTCTCCTTGGTTTCCTTTAATATTTGCTCAATGTACAGATAGAGTAACACCTGGGATATGCTATAGCCCTGTCACACTGCCAGCTACAGTTTCCATTTCATTAAAATTGCAGCTGTTGTGTTCATGACCGAGGGGGAAAACGCCACTACACCTGATGTGACCAGGTAGCAAGAACAATGGAACTTTCTTGAGTCTAATAAAGATAAGATAATAACAGTTTCTTGGAAGGTAAGTCTGCACTACCCGGTTCAGACTGATAGTTAATGACTGAAGCAGTGTACTGTCCTAGCGGGTAATCACTGATATTACGCTGGAACATAATAGAGGGTAATCAATTACGTTGCAGTGGAATGTTCATATGTGGGCAAAGCTCCAAGAACATTCTTCTGAGTTTAAACACTTCCGCTGACCACAAAACTCCCCAGCATGAACATTATTGAGCATATCTGGGATGCCTTGCAACGTGCTGTTCAGAAGAGAACTCCACCCATCGTACTCTTACGGATTTATGGACAGTCCTGCAGGATTCATGGTGTCAGTTCCCTTTAGTACTACCACAGACATTAGTCGAGACCATTACCCAGCGTGTTGCAGTTCTTCTCTGGGCTCACGGGGGGCCTTCACGATATTAGGCAGGTGTAACAGTTTCTTTGGCTCTTCAGTGTATAAGAACTATTAAGTGAATAACATCTCCCACGAAGCAGTCGGTATTCAAACGCAAATTTTTGATGTACAGTGACCCAATAATTCCAAAATTATGTTAGTTAGTGATCCATTATTGGCTTAACAATAATAATAATAATAATTTTATTTTCTTTAAGACATTACAGCAATAGACAAAGTCATTCACATAATACAATACAGTACATGCTATAAAAGAACATAGTTGTTATTAACATTACAGTTTAATATCACAGGTCATGCAGTCCTGTATATTGTAGAATGCGTTTACAACTAACCAGTCAGTGTTTGTTTGTATTGTTCCTCTGGTAAATTTTGTACAGCTTGTGGAAGTTTGTTAAATAATTTGTGGCCCATAAGTTCATAACTGTTAACTGATTTTGACAGTCTGTGGTAGGGCGTATAGATACAGCTGTTTGTCCTAGTGTTGTAACAATGTATATTTGCCCTGCGTTTTACTTTAGGTAACTTCTTTTTTTTGTAGATTAAAACATAATAAATATATAGGTTTATTACTGTCATGATTTTTTGTTGAGTAAACAAAGGTTTACAATGAGCCCTGTATGGTGAGCCTTTAATTATCCTAATAGCTTTCTTTTGCAGCAATAGTGTATCTTGCACACAAGTAGAGTTTCCCCATAAAATAATACCATAGGATATGATGCTTTGGGAAAACGAGTAGTAAGATACTCTAACATAATTTTTAGGTACACAGTGCATTAATCGCCATAACAAATAGATTACCCTAGACAATTTACCACTAATATACTTAATATGTGGATTCCAAGAAAGTTTATCATCCAAATATACCCCCAAAAATTTAACACAACTAGGATCATCTGATGGAAACTTGTATTTTAAAATAAATTAAGTCTGCTGGGTTTTGCTTTCATTAAGCAAGAACCCATTTGCTTTAAACTAGAGTGAAGCTTGCTCAATTGTCTCTGTAACACACGTTTTAAGGCTATTAAGATCATTACTGGTGTTCAGAAACGTTGTATCATCAGCATAGAGTACTGTTCTGGATTTAATAAATGATGGCAGGTCATTTATCATTATTAGGAAAAGGCAAGGGCCCAGAACGGATTCCTGTGGAACACCTATCTTAACTTGTTCTATACTGGACATTTCTTTCCTAACACAGACGGAATGCTTACAGTTTTGTAAATATGATCTTAATAGCTTAAGACTGTTGCCTTTAACACCATAATAGTCCATTTTTTCGAGTAGTAGTGTATGTTCTAAACAGTCAAAGGCTTTGCTTAGGTCACAAAAAGTCACTTGAGCAAAGCATTTATCTTCAAATACTTGATGAATGTATTTAACAACATTGTCTATGGCATCAATGGTTGACAGGTTTCCTAAAGCCGTACTGTGATCCACTTATTAATCCTATGTTATCAAAGTAAACAGATAATTGTTGGTAAATTACGCATTCTAGAACTTTTGAAAAAACTGGGACTATGGATATTGGCCTGTAACTTGAGACAGAATTTTTATCTCCTTTTTTATGTACTGGAACTGCCCTAGACAGTTTAAGCTCATCAGGGAAAAACCGTCCAGTATACACTTGTTTATGCAACATGTTAGGGGTTACACTATACAGTCTATTACTTTCTTCAGCATGTTACAAGACAGGTCATATATGTGTACACTGTCTGATGATTTTAACTGCATCACTATTCTTAACACAAAACCAGGTGAGACCTCAGAAAAATTGAAGGTACTTGTGTTTGTTGATGACCTAGCAACATTTTTTGACAGTAACTATGATGAGCTGATTTCAGGTTTAATTATAGCACTTGCTACTTCCTCAACTGATTTAATAAAAAAGTCATTAAATTCCTTGGGAGAGATACTAATTTTGTCACTTCTTTTATGTTTGGCGACACTATTTATTAGTGTCGATGCTGTTTTGCACATATTGGTGGCTTTCTCAATACTTCTGAGATTGTGTACTTCTTTGGCTTCCACAATTGCTTTTTTGTACTCATTCCTATATCTAACATAGTCTAATTTAGCATGGTTGGTTTTCAGATTTCTATAAATATTGTACAACAACATAACTTGGTTTTTCATAGTAGACAGCTGTTTTGTATACCATGTATTTTGTCTATTTGGAACTTTTGCTTTTAGGACTCTGTCAGTTACTTTGCATTTCTTTATTGGAATGCAGTCATTAAAGTGTCCCAAAAATGCTTTAAGAAACCTATCAAATAGTACCTTTGATGGAAGATAATTGATTAGAGTATAATGTGTTTCATCATAACACAGACCAAAACAAACTCTGTTAGAAAGGGACGTACGAAACCTGTCAATTTTCTCATCTGTGACTGGTCTAGTGACCACAACTTCTGGGACAGGCTTATTTACATTACTCTTATCAAGAGGGAACCTACTTGTATAATTTAAAGATACTGAATCATGATCAGAGTATGGAAATATTGTCACAAAACATGATTCTTCTGTTGTTTTAAAATTTACAAAAATACCTTTAATGAAGCAACCTGTTCTATCAACTTAAAGTACACAGTGCTCTAACATTGCCGCTTATTTTTAACTTACTGATATGTGTTTCAGTTTACTTGATATCCTAATTTAATAATTCCAAAATTATGACTTATTCATGCCTAAAGAAGATGCGTTAAGTCACACATTCATTTATGGGTTTGAACAGGAACGGTAATTTTCTAGTGTCAATTCGAGTGTAGTTTGCTTTTTTGCAAGATTTCATCCATTCCTTATTGCTCCACCTTATGTCAAGCATGATTTCTAAGAGGAAAAGCCATCTTGTGTCATACAGAAGAACCGAGATAACAGATATAGGTAAATAAGTAATTATAGAAATTTATATGTCAATGGAAAAATACATTATTAAAATGACTAAATCTGAGTAAGCTGTGCTCTGTTAAAATGATGAGGAAAAATTTCAGAGTAATGGAACTGGTCCCATTGGCCTACATAAAAATGGACTGCACAAGTTCTTCCTTACTTTCACCTTGTGGAACTGTAGTACAGTGTCTTGCATTTAACATTAATTTTCACAGATAATATTATTTTTGGCAGTTTATTGAAAATATTTTCATTCATTCCTTTTTATACAGTTGTCAGACACTGGTCAATATCTTTGCCACTCGTTTTGCTCAAGAACTGGCAATCATGATGAGGCTACTTAGGTGAATTCCTATGTCTCCAAACCACACATTTAGTCAGATAACCATATTTCTCAATCATAATCACCTCTACACACACTATGCTTCTAGCCACTTACGTACAAACATAATTTAAAGTAATAAAATGAAACTTGGAACCAGCAGAGGAAAGCCTTGTCGAAATCATGCCACCAAGTCGGTTGCAACCAGTGAGGGGACTGCGTGGTCAGCGATTTTGTAACGCTTTTGTGACGATAGAACACACTTGTTACCAATGCGTGACACATCATGCAGGAGTACAACCTAGTTAGATGCCTGGGGGAACAGCCGGAATAAGCACGAGGTAGGACGCTGAACCAGCCCATCACCATCGAATTGCTGAGCAGTACTGTGACGTAGAGACTGTGCTACTCTGCACCATGCTGGTGACACATAAGCTTCTGCCTCAGCCACGATACCTAAGAACTGTGTCCAGGGACAGCAAATCGTGGTGCCAATTGGATGAGCTGATCGCCTGTGCTCGGTGGTCTCTGATCAAGTTATTGCTGTTCTTTTACAGCTACACTAAAAATAAAGTGGTATAGAACATTTTTACCAAAATGCTTGTGTAGGCATCTTCTAGTAGCTAAACATACACATTTGAATGTAAATGTTGGCTATAATTTGTCATCTGCAAATGGAAAATCTTTAATATCATTTAAGTAAAATTAGGCTTCTAGCAAGCATGTCATGCTCTGCAGCATATTCTGGCACTAGATAGTTAACTCTGTTCTCGGCATCAATTTAGCAATGGCCATTTGTTAAGATGGAAAGCTGGTTTTGTGGTCATATCCACATAAAATGCCATGCAGAAATTTCAGTAGAAAAAGGACACCTTGCATTGTACTGAAATTTTAAAGTTACGCAACCGGCCATTAAAATTGCTACACCAAGAAGAAATGCAGATGATAAACGGGTATTCATTGGACAAATATATTATACTAGAACTGACATGTGATTACATTTTCACGCAATTTGGGTGCATAGATCCTGAGAAATCAGTACCCAGAACAACCACCTCTGGCCGTAAAAACGGCCTTGATACGCCTGGGCATTGAATCAAACAGAGCTTGGATGGCGAATACAGGTACAGCTGCCCACGCAGCTTCAACACGATATCATGGTTCATCAAGAGTAGTGACTAGCATATTGTGACGAGCCAGTTGCTCAGCCACCATTGACCAGACGACATATTGTGACGAGCCAGTTGCTCAGCCACCATTGACCAGACGATTTCAATTGGTGAGAGATCTGGAGAATGTACTGGACAGGGCAGCAGTCGAACATTTTCTGTATCCAGAAAGGCCCGTACAGGACCTGCAACATGCGGCCGTGCATTATCCTACTGAAATGTGGGGTTTTGCAGGGACCCAATGAAGGGTAGAGCCACGGGTCGTAACACATCTGAAATGTAACATCCACTGTTCAAAGTGCCGTCAATGTGAACAAGAGGTGACCGAGACGTGTAACCAATGGCACCCCGTACCATCACACCGGGTGATACACTAGTATGGCGATGACGAATACACGCCTCCAATGTGCGTTCACCGCGATGTCGCCAAGCACGGATGCGACCATCATGATGCTGCAAACAGAACCTGCATTCATCTGAAAAAATGTCGTTTTGCCATTCGTGCACCCGTGGTGCGGCTGCTGCATGGCTGGCAGACAGCGCTGCATGTAGAGGATGCACGTAACTGCGCAGCGGCACTTTGAAAGATCGGCGAGTCACAACACTTTTCGCCCCTTTGAATTTTGTGCACTGGTCTTGATGGAGGTGGCCTGTAGATTGCTAATGTCCATAGGTGTTGTTTGACTGGCTGTAAAGTCTCAAGGAGGAGGCTTCCCGTATGGACGGAAATGTCCCCGATGACAACGGGTCGAGATGACAGGAGACGTAGGGGTCGAATCTGCTGGGGTCCCACGCACCAATCTGCCCACTGTGGCAAGTCCGGTTGTTATAACAGGAGACATGGGTGATGTGTCGGCGTCCGTAGGAGAAGGAGGCGAGTAGAGTTGCTCCGAAAGTTGATGGTCATCCGGTTCCTGCATGGGCACGTCTCCTGGTGGCGTCCATGCTTGTGCTGGCACCAAGATGATGGTGAGAGGGCTGCGTTGTGAGTAATGAGACAGGCCAAGATCCTGAGCGTCAGGTAGAGCCAAAGGTGGTGTAGCAGCATTCGGAACAGGCGTTGCCGGCACATGAGGCCGAAGCTGGTCTGAATGACGCACTGCAACACCCATGTCCGTCTGGATTTCACACAGGCGTCGGCCATAGTGTCGTAAGATGTGGCCAGCACTCCATTTTGGCCGCCTGCCATATCCCCGTACTCATACAACATCGTTGGCGGTGAACCGGCCAAGCGAAGGCACCCGCAGCCATGAGGTGGAAGGCCGCCGAAGGTGAAGTAGCGTGGGGGGCTGTCGGCCGGAAATGAATCTCATAATTGAAATGAGACATGTAAAGAGCCCAACACTGGAGGCGGTGTGCAGCCTTGTCAGGAAACAACGTTGATGGATGAAACAAGGAAACAAGTGGTTTGTGGTCTGTAACAAGATGAAATTTGGATCCATAAAGAAAAACATCAAACTTATGAAGAGCATAAATAATGGCCAAAGCTTCTTTTTCAATTTGAGAATATTTTTGTTAGGCATCCATGAGCGTTTTGGAGGCATAAGCAATGGGTTGTTCAGAACCATCAGAAAAATGGTGCGCAAGAACTGCACCAACCCCATACTGAGAGGCGTCCGTGGCAAGAGCAAGATGTTGGCCAGGTTGATAAGTAGCCAGGCACGGGGCCTGTTTCACCATAGTATTCAATTTCTGGAAAGCTGCATCGCATGATGCGGACCAGTGAAAGGGCACATTTTTATGCAACAGGCGATGCAACAGCTGAGCCACCGAAGCAGCAGACGGTAAAAACCTGTGATAGTATGCAATTTTCCCCAAGAAGGCCTGCAGTTCCTTAACAGATGTAGGGCAAGGAAGGGCAACGATCGCAGCGCAAGTTTGCTGAAGCGGACGAATACCATCCCGAGAGAGCTGAAACTCGAAGTACGTGATAGATGCCTGAAAAAATTTTGATTTATTAAGGTTACACTTAAGACCGGCAGTCTGTAAGACATGAAAAAGTGTGCGGAGATTCTGAAGATGTTCTTCAGTGGTGCAGTCAGTGACAACAATGTCGTCCATGTAATTTATACATCCTGGGACAGGGAGCAGTAATTGTTCCAAGAATCACTGAAAGTGAGCAGGGGGCTGGCAACCCTGAATGGAATTGTTGGTATTAATAGAGGCCAAAAGGCTTGTTAAGGACCAGCAACTGCTGGGAAGCAGCGTCAAGAGGAAGTTGATGATAAGCTTCTGGCAGGTCAAGTTTAGAAAAATACTGGCAAGTTTAGTGAACAATTCTTCAGGTCAGGGCATAGGGTAAGTGTCGATGAGGCATTGGGCATTTACAGTGGCCTTGAAATTGCCACAGAGATGAATATCACCATTGGGCTTAGCAATGACAATGACAGAAGAATACCACTCACTTGAAGTGACAGGAAGCAAGACCCCTGAAGCAGTGAGACGATCCAGCTCCCATCTGACCCGATCATGAAGGGCCGCAGGAATGGGCCAAGCCCGAAAAAACTTAGGCCGAGCAGTGGGTTTGAGCGTGATGTGAGCTTCTAAGTCATTTGCATGGCATAACCCAGGAGAGAAAAGGGACAAAAATGTTATCAACAAGGAATCCAATTGAGCATAAGGAATGGCATCAGAGACGATATTGACAGTGTCATCTATGGAGAACCAAAAATGTGAAAGGCATCAAAACCAAAAAGATTCTCTGCGTTTATATGGTCAACCACAAATATGGGAACAGTGTGAATGACGGATTTGTAAGAGACCTCATCATCAAATTGTCCCAAGAGAGAAATCTTCTGTTTGTTGTACGTCCGTAATTGCCTAGTGACAGGTGATAGGGTTGGAGAACCCAAATGAAGATACGTCTGAGAATTGATGATATTGGCAGCAGAACCTGTATCCACCTGCATGCAAACATCCCAACCAAGTATTTGGACAGTGAGGAATAACTTCCCTGAAAGGGAAGAGGTACCATTGACAGACAACACAGAAGCAGAATCAGCATTGTGGTCATGAACATCAGGTATGCGGTCGGATTTGCAAACGGATGACACATGACCCTTCTTTTTGCAATTGTGACACATGGCCCAACATTAGGGACAATCCTCCCGTGAATGTTTCATAAAACACCGTGGACATGAAGGAAGTTGCTGGGTATTTTGCTGCAGTTTCTTAGAGGTTTGTTTACGGTTAGGCCGAGGCTGTGCTTGGGAGCGTACTGTGGCCACGTCAGCCGGCGGGGACACACCACATGCGTCTTCAACAGCGCACAGAGGTTGTATTTCCCCGACGTCACCCCATGCCTCTATTTGCGCACTAGCGGCGCGAGAAATTTCAAAAGACTCTGCGATGGATAGGACTTCATCTAGAGTCAGATTTGCCAACTGAAGGGCATGTTGCCTAACTTCTTTGTCGGGGGCCGACCGGATAGTAGCATCCCGTACCATGGACTCAGCATAGGATTCTTTGTGAACTTCAGTAACATATTGACACTTCCTACAGATGCTGTGAAGTTCAGCAGCCCAAGCACGATAGGATTGATGCGGTTGTTTTTGACAACAATAAAAGGCAACACGAGAGGCTACCGTATGCATATGCTTTTGAAAATATACGGACAGAAGTGAGCACATTTCAGCAGAGAACAAAGACGCAGGATCTTTCAAAGGAGCCAATAACTGATGATGGTCGAAGTAGAGAGGATATAAAATGTAGACTGGCAATGGCAAGGAAAGCGTTTCTGAAGAAGAGAAATTTGTTAACATCGAGTATAGATTTAAGTGTCAGGAAGTCGTTTCTGAAAGTATTTGTATGGAGTGTAGCCATGCATGGAAGTGAAACATGGATGATAAATAGTTTGGACAAGAAGAGTATAGAAGCTTTTCAAATGTGGTGCTACAGAAGAATGCTGAAGATTAGATGGGTAGATCACATAACTAATGAGGAGATATTGATTAGGACTGGGGAGAAGAGAAGTTTGTGGCACAACTTGACTAGAAGAAGGGATTGGTTGGTAGGACATGTTCTGAGGCATCAAGGGCTCACCAATTTAGTATTGGAGGGCAGCGCGGAGGGTAAAAATTGTAGAGTGAGACCAAGAGATGAATACACTAAGTAGATTCAGAAAGATGTAGGTTGCAGTGGTTACTGGGAGATGAAGAAGCTTGCACAGAATAGAGTAGCATGGAGAGCTGCATCAAACCAGTCTCAGGACTGAAGACCACAACAACAACAGATGTTCAACAGTAAACTATTGTAGCAGTATATTGATGTTTGCTTGCAACCTATTAATGAGACTTATCAAATGTTAAACAATAGTGCACTGGCCATATAACTGTGTATTATTGGGAGGGAGAGGGGGGGGGGGGGAGGGAAACTTGTGAGCAGTCAAAGTAAAGAACTGTGAAACACAAATGTGCACCTGTCAGCTACATCACTTAAAGTAGCCAGTGGTGTACTCCCCCTCCACAATTTTTCACCCAGTGTAACAACGCAGTACGTTGACACTGAGGACAACTAACGAAGAAATAAAGCAGTCGAATGCCACAAGCTCACTCATTGTACGGTTAAGCTCTGAATTTTTTCTTCTCTTTTGATAATTTTGAAGGTGTGACTTTATAGCTATAAACCTGCAATTTGTAATTCTAGCATTTTACATTGCTTCTGCACTTATTTCTACTGTTTAGTGTTGTAATGTTGTAGTTTTCACTTTGCATCATTTGTGTCAGGACAGAATGTTCCACAGAAGCGAAAATTTGAATGCCATGTCCTCATATATTTATAGATTATGATTTATATAGCAGATATTTTTCTTATGTTTCCTGTAAAATATTAAGATTTTGGTTTTGGGATCACTGTAATTATGTTCTGTAATACATTAATCTAAACCTCTATAGAACTAAAACTATACGTGATTCTTAAGTTGCAGATTTGAAGCAGTGTTTCTAGCATAACTTCATTTTCAATTAACAGGCTGTTACTCACACTCATAAAGATCATTCAGTTTTAAGTATGTTGGATAATGAGGTCTATAAGCTGGTGTAATCAATATTCTTGTAGTTAATATGATATGTATCAGATACTTCTAGACATCTGAATTCTTCTTTGTGATGGTTAATGTGCTTACACTTGTGGTGTTTACTACATTTGTAGGAATAATGTTTCACTTTTGTGTTATGTTCACTTACATTGAGTTATGGTAAAATTTTTCTATAATATTTTAGTATTATTTTTACATAACATTAACAGACACTTAAACCTCATTCATTGCAATTTAAAGATTACACTACATTAGACTGTGGTGACTATTGACCAAGTCACATATTCAACATCTTTGTCCTCTAAGCTCTTTGGGGACAGTCTGTGGTCTCTCATGAAACTGTAAACATGTGTGTATACAGGGTGTTACAAAAAGGTACAGCCAAACTTTCAGCAAACATTCCTCACACACAAAGAAAGAAAATATGTTAAGTGGACATGTGTCTGGAAACACTTACTTTCCATGTTAGAGCTAATTTTATTACTTCTCTTCAAATCACATTAATCATGGAATGGAAACACACAGCAACAGAACGTACCAGCATGACTTCAAACACTTTGTTACTGGAAATGTTCAAAATGTCTTCCGTTAGTGAGGATACATGCATTCACCCTCCACTGCATGGAATCCCTGATGCGCTGATGCAGCCCTGGAGAATGGCGTATTGTATCACAGCCGTCCACAATACAAGCACGAAGAGTCTCTACATTTGGTACCAGGGTTGCGTAGACAAGAGCTTTCAAATTCTCCCATAAATGAAAGTCAAGAGGGTTGAGATCAGGAGAGCGTGGAGGCCATGGAATTGGTCTGCCTCTACCAATCCATCGGTCACTGAATTGTTGTTGAGAAGTGTACGAACACTTCGACTGAAATGTGCAGGAGCTCCATCATGCATGAACCACATGTTGTGTCGTACTTGTAAAGGCACATGTTCTAGCAGCACAGGTAGAGTATCCCGTATGAAATCATGATAACGTGCTCCATTGAGCATAGGTTGAAGAACATGGGGCCCAATCAAGACATCACCAACAATGCCTGCCCAAACGTTCACAGAAAATCTGTGTTGATGACGTGATTGCACAATTGTGTGCGGATTCTCGTCAGCCCACACATGTTGATTGTGAAAATTTACAATTTGATCACGTTGGAATTAAGCCTCATCGGTAAAGAGAACATTTGCACTGAAATGAGGATTGACACATTGTTGGATGAACCATTTGCAGAAGTGTACCCGTGGAGGCCAATCAGCTGCTGATAGTGGCTGCACACGCTGTACATGGTACCACTACTGCACCCAAGGAAGTTACGCTGCAGTGCTACAGACAGAGAGTGGCAGACTCTGACATACCGTTATGCCAAGACTCCTCCATCCATTAGGCTAAACTACTACTTCTTTGCAAAGACCACCCATGCACACGGTTTGCCTCAGTTGACCACATCCTGCAACTGCAGCATGTCACTGATGACAACTCTAAATTTCTTTGCTTACTGTGTCACCTCCATGGTGAACCGGGCCTGATCTGTGATTTTGTGGCTTCGCCTCCTGCTATAGACAAATATGCATTCACCCAATGCATCATCCTCGAGCACCTATCCAGATCTACAGAGGAAGCTATCTGCCTTATCATCAGTAACGAGTCACTGGGTTCCAGATCCCCATCGCAGCTCCGGCGTCATCTCCACGCTCCGATTGACACACATCAAATGCCGGATGCTACGTTTTGGACCACCTGGTTGTTCGAGCAGTCTCCGGAAGTTCAAATTTCCCTTCTCCATCTAGCTTTGGTCCCACTGGATGCTAAACTGAAGATCAAAGACCAGGTTAACAACATCCTGCCACCCCTGCTAACCACCATGGGAGGCTCTCAGGCCTCAGGGGTTGGCACACCTGCACTGCAGTTTCCATCATCCAGTACAGAGTGCTCACAACTTGCTCCGTGAATGCAAGCAGACCCAACACCGCCTGGCAGCAATGACCATTACTCCTCACCTACCAACTCTACTGCAGCACTGCCGTTGGAGGTACCTACAAACACAACACCCTCCACTGCCACTTCGGCCTCAGGCAGCTCGATGGATGATGCTACGTGCCACTCTGCTTGGTATTATTTCCATTCCCACTTTGTCGTTCCCCATGCTCATTCCCAAACTAATAGCGCAACCCCACGCAGGCGCTAAGGTCTAACGAGTGTTTGAGCTAAGGGGAGGGATATGTAGTGCACCCAGAATTTTATGAAAGTCTGGAGACACTTGTGTTCCAGCCATTTCGAACACGCATTGTTTTAAAGCAGGGCGTAAGGATGAGCATGGGATACTGCATCCATTTATTTTTTGAGCAGGCGAAACTGGAAGGGAGATAATTTGTCGGCACTGGCAAGTGTTCAGTGCGACCTGCCAAGAATAATTAAATATGGCCTGGAAGCTCCATGGCCGGCTGCAAAGAGTAATGTAGCTTTGTATTGTTGAAAACCAAATGGAGGGACTCGAGATAGTGACTGTTTTATTAGACATTGAACTGCTGTTGAGAGTACGTGGACTGGATGTGGGTGTCTGGTGCTAGCAGAAGACATCGGCGCTGCAAGAAAGCAGAACCAGCATTCTTCAACAAGTAAGTCCACAAAAACGCTTAAGCTGTATAGAGAGAGCTTAACATTACACCGGGCCAGCACAAGAACGTGGCGACCGTAAAGAAAGTAACTGAGAAAGAGGGGGAAATATTAAAGAAGAAGCTATAAAATAAAAAAAAACAGTTGGGAGTTGCCATAGCAACTGATAACAGCAAGGCTGAAGAGCGATTCCACAATACTTATCCAGAAATATCATGTTGATAAATGGTGAAATGATTAAGGGAATCAAGAAAATTGCACAATGCTGCAGTTAGTCTCAATTCGCTGCAGCCACCGCACACCAATGCCGACGCTGCCGTACACCAATGCCAACGTCGCATCACACCAACGCTGACGCAGCTGTCCAGAAAAGCCGACGCCGTCACCCACCTATGCCGATGCTGCCGTCCATAGATGCTGATGCCGTCATACACCAGTGCCGACGCCGCCTTCCACCGACACCGGGCGAGCTACTACTGACCTTTGATTGTTTGTGAAGTGTGGGTGGTCGTGGAAATAAGTGAGTGTACTTTTAATGATAACTAGATTAAAGGCAAAACAAAACACAATGGAAAAGGAACATCAATTCATAGAGTCTGTTGGGACTATGGGAATTGAAAAACAGGGGCCAGATTTAGGCGAATTAATGAGGTTTATCAAAGCACAGTTTGAATCACAGAACACAAAACAGAACGAACTGAAGACAGAATTAAACTCTAAGTTAGATTTGCAAAACACAAAACTAGAGGCTCAAGTTAATATCCTAAGTAATCAGATGCAAGAATGGGAAAAAGAATTGAGAAAAGAATTGTCCGATTCCCTGAGTGAACAGGGAAATATTTTATTTAAGGTTTTAGAACAAAGAAATGAAGCTAATCTAAAAGGTTTAGTTCAAAAATCAGAATATAATGTAGACTGTAAATGTAGTAATTTGGAAACACAATTTAACGAAAAATACAACTCTTTGAAAAATGTATGTAATGTTACATTTGAGGTGGTTGAACGAGAATTAACTATGCTAAAAACCAATGTCCAGAAACAAGAGAAGTTGCTCCCCCTAGTACAGGCACAAATTTCAGGGGTCAAGTCACGGGTGGAAACTGTAGAACAGAGCTTCAAAGAAAAGTTAATGACTGCAGAGCTTATAAATTTGAATGGCTTAGAAGAACAAGTAGAAGAATTACTAGGACGAAAGGTTGAAGAGAAAGTAAGTGTTGATATCTCTTTGCCTATAGTAACTTCTGATTTAGATAACACCAAGAAAGACTTAGAAACGTTGAGGAAAGAATTCAAGCTTATGCAGGAAAAATTAGAGAAAGGCACAGTTTCCCAAAATATTATATTAAATAAGGACATGATAACTGATTTGCAATGGGGATCAAATTAAGCCTTGTCAAGACAGTTTCCTAAATTCAAACCAGATGGGGAGGTACACCCCACCCATTTCTTAAAACGGTTTAACCAAGCCATACCTAAAAGTTGGGAGTATACTAAGAAAATAGAGTTTGCGGTAGGTTATTTGGAGGGTGAAGCTTCAGAATGGGGCACAGTAAATATTGAAAACTTCACATCCTGGGAAGATTTTCAGAGAAAGTTTAAGGAAAAATATGGTCTTCAAGTGCACAAGAGAAGTTGATCTCAGATTTGTGGGATCCTAAATACCTGGGGAACAATACGCAAATATTTTGACTAGCATTTGACAAGGGTGAAATATTTATAAGATCCTGTGATGGGAGAGGAAAAGGGAATGTATAATGTTAAGGATATAAAACGATATGTACAAAACCCCCAGGGACGTTGATGTTCTGTGTCAATGGGTGGAGTGACATCCGCCGGTTCCCGAGTTGGGTTCGGTGTTGCTTCCACATTAGTTTTCCTACACCGAACTCTCTTCAAATCTTTGACTATCCTGTAATCTATTTATAGCCCTTAAGCTATCCTATCATATTAGTATTAAAAGAGACCAATTATGACTACACGATTATGACTAATTTAAGGAGTCACAATAAACATGAGATAAAACTAACAGGGTCACATTCTAACAGGAGATATAATATGATGGTACTGTTTAGGAAGAATGATACCTAGATGACATAAACTGAACATGTGTATGAAATATATAGTGAAGTGACTAACTGAATAACTATTTGATTATAGTGTATATAATTTCTATTTTTATAGAATGTTTTATATTTTTTGTAAAGTGTGATGTGATTGGGGAGGGTTTATATCTAATTTTGAAAGGGGTGGGTAGCATAGGCACAGACACGACCTACACACCACGCCCTTCATACAACCCTCGCAAACAAGTGTGACTGGTTCTTCATCATTTGCCATTCCATAGGAGTTGCTAAGATCTTCTCTTCGTGAACATCAAAGGTGACGGTGAGAATGTCCATTCTGCAGGAGACACCGAATGTCATACCTCCTCCGGCTTCTCACTTAAGTACCGGCGAAGTGGGAATCCTGGGGAAGGGGTTGGGAAGGGTTTCCTGTCTTTGGGACTGTCTTCTTTCTTTCTTCGATCTTAGCAACCAGTTCTTTTATTTCCTTTCTTACTTCTCTTAAGAGTACCAATCTATCTTTCCCTCTGTCCACATTCATATACTTCTATTGCTGAAGTTCTTCTCTTTTCTGTGGTTTCTAAAAATCTTTAACAAAGAACCTTATTGGGCCGAAGAATCAGGACACACAATCACAATTCCACACTCAAACAATTAAATACAAAGACGCAGACAAGTAATACACAGGGAGATGTAACAACCGTCACAGATAGGGGGGGAGGTACTGCTCAAGTAGGGCTCGAGGACATGTGCTAAGTAATGACGGCTGCACATCTCAAGTGAAATGGTATAGTAAGCTTAAGCTAAAGGAACAATGGGGGATGAAGTGTATATCCACCTGTGTTCATAGCTATAGTACAAAGTAATACGAATGGAGATAAAAAGAAATAGATATTAAGCCAGAGACATCGAGTCAAATAAGTTTCTGATTAATAATAGGATTGTGCAGACCGAATAGCCCAAAGAAAAGAAATAAAGTTACAACCATGGACGAAACATATTTAGTTATTAAGGCTATATAAGTCAGCTGTAAGCAATGAACAAGCAAAGAATTTAAGCAGGTAGGCTGAAGGACTCAGGAGGAGGAAAGGAGAGGTAGATAGAAATGTTACCAGGAAATTTAAATAAATAGTGTGCAGAGGAGTTTGAAAGAGGCAAGACTATGAATATTGTTAGAGAACATAGGGAGGGCGCATCCGATATAGATGAAATGAGAGAAAGAGAGGCAGGTAGGCAGACCCAGAGAAGGCTGACCTGAACTGTGCGGGCAGGGGCAGCAAAAAGGGGATTGACCTGTACCAAAGTTTAGTATAAATGGAAGGGGCGTACCTACCCAAAGATGAGGAAGAAGATGTTTCCATAGTATCAACCCTTACGTAGATTGGAACCCAAAGGGAAAGGGTGGTATAGTGACCTCAGATTGTAGTGGAAAGCTTCTCCTGGTAAATTTGAATTCTAAAATTTTTTAATTAGAAAAGACGGGTCCTGTGTGAGGAGATAGAAAAATGTGAAAACCCCCAGTACAACTAATTTTTTTTTCAGACCCGGAAAACCGGTGGAAGAGTAGATAAATCTATTGGAAATAGCTAATACTTGTTGTACTATTAGTTTATCATACTACTATGTCTATGGAAGATATTACCAACAGCTTAATTGTTATAACTTCAAGTTGAACAAATATATTTCAAGGACGACACAATACATGAAAGTCACAGATCAAGTCAACAGAGTCAGACATGTGTCACTTTAACAGTCAAATCATAACTGAGTACGAGTCTAGCGGGCGCTAGCTGGCTGGCCGCTTAGGTGGCGCTGCTGCTGCCTGACTGGCAGACAGCACCGCATGTAGAGGACGCACGTAACTGCGCAGCGGCACTTTGAAAGATCGGCGAGTCACAACACATTTCCCCCTTTTGAACTTTTTGCACAGGTCTTGATGGAGGTGGCCTGTAGATTGCTAACATCCATAGGTGTTGTTTGACTGGCCGTAAAGTCTCGAGGAGGAGGCTTCCTGTAAGGACGGAAGTGACCCCGATGATAACGCATCGAGATGACAGGAGACGTAGGGGTCGAATCTGCTGGGGCCCTGTGCACCAATCTGCCCATTGTGGCAAGTCCAGTTGTTATAACAGGAGACATGGGTGATGTGTCTGCGTCTGTAGGAGAACGAGGCGAGTAGATTTGCTCCGACAGATGATGGTCATCTGGTTCCTGCATGGGCACGTCTCCTGTTGCGTCTGTTCTTGTGCTGGCACCGATATGATGGTGAGAGGACTGCGTTGTGAGTGATGAGAGATTCCAGGATCCCGTGCATCAGGTAGAGCCGCATGTGGTGTAGCGGCATCCGGAACAGGTGTTGCCGGCACACGAGGCTGAAGCTGGTTCGAATGACGCACTGCAACACCCGTGTCCATCTGGATTTCATACAGGCGTCGGCCACGGTGTTGTAAGATGCGGCCAGGACTCCATTTTGGCCTCCTGCCACATCCCCGTACCCATACAAGGTCGCCGACGGTGAACCGGCCAAGCAAAGGCACCTGCTGCCGTGAGGTGGAAGGCCGCAGAAGATGAAGTAGCGTGCGGGGCTGTCGGCCATGTAAGAGCTCAGTCGGGCTGTGGTCGCCCATGGGGGTGAAACAGTAAGAAGCCAGAAATTGGAGAAGTGCATAATCAGCAGCAGAAGAAGTCAGGAGTTTCCTCATCTGAGCCTTAAATGTGCGGACCAGTCGTTCAGCCTCATCGTTTGACTGTGGATGGAACGGAGGGGCCGTGACATGCATGACGCCGTGACGGGCATAAAAATCCACAAAATCGGAAGAGGCAAATTGCGGACCATTATCAGTAACAAGAGTAGAGGGAAGTCCTTCCAAAGAGAAAATATGAGCTAGAGCATTGGTGGTTGCCGCGGTGGTAGGCGACGTGCAATGGACAATGAAAGGAAATTTAGAGTAGGCATCAATAGCGATAAGCCAATAAGTACCTAAAAAAGGTCCCACGAAGTCAGCAAGAATATGCTCCCCAGGCTTCTCAGGCGTAGGCCACGGTGACGAAAGATGACTTCAGGGCGGCGGCCTGAGATGCACAAGGGTCGCAGGCAGTGACCATGTGTGCGATTTCAGTCGATGCTGGGCCAGTACACATGACGGCGCGCCAGGGATTTTGTGCGAGAAATACCCCAGTGTCCTTGGTGAAGGAGGCACAAGACCAAAGCACGCAAAGACACAGGTACCACAAGACATGGCGAAGCATTTTCAGTGGAAAGGAGGATAACACCATCCCTAGCCGTGAGGCAGTAACGTAAAGCATAGTAGTTCCGCAACGGGTTAGAAGTTTTAGCAGATGGACGATCTGGCCAACCCTTCTTAATTCAGCGTAAAACCCAGGAGAGGGTAAGGTCAGAACCTGTAGCAGCTGCCAGCCGGTCCCCGGTGATGGGGATCCCATCGACAACCCACTGCTCAGCAACATCCACGTGGAAACACAAAAGTTCTTCCCCATCGAATGCCAGATCAGGACCCATGGGAAGGCGAGACAGTGCATCAGCATTCGCATGTTGAGCTGTCAGCCGGGAATGAATCTCATAATTGAAATGAGACAAGTAAAGAGCCCAACGTTGGATGTGGTGTGCTGCCTTATCAGGAAGCAACGTTGATAAATGAAATAAGGAAACAGGTGGTTTGTGGTCCATAACAAGGTGAAATTTGGATCCATAAAGAAAAACATCAAACTTATGAAGAGCATAAATAATGGCCAAAGCTTCTTTTTCAATTTGAGAATACTTTTGTTGGGCATCCATGAGAGTTTTGGAGGCATAAGCAATGGGTTGTTCACAACCGTTAGAAAAACGGTGCGCAAGGACTGCACCAACCCCATATTGAGAGGTGTCCGTGGCAAGAACAAGATGTTGGCCAGATCGATAAGAAGCCAGGCACGGGGCCTGTTTCACCATAGTATTCAATTTCTGGAAAGCCGCATCGCATGATGCGGACCAGTGAAAAGCCACGTTTTTATGCAACAGGCGATGCAATGGCTGAGGCACCGAAGCAGCAGATGGTAAAAACCTGTGGTAGTATGCTATTTTCCCCAAGAAGGCCTGCAGTTCCGTAACAGGTGTAGGGCAAAGAAGGGCATCGATCACAATGACAGTTTGCTGAAGCAGACAAATACCATCCTGAGAGAGTTGAAACCCCAAGTACGTGATGGATGCCTGAAAAAATTTTGATTTCTTAAGGTTACACTTAAGACCGGCAGTCTGTAAGACATGAAAAAGTGTGCAGAGATTCTGAAGATGTTCTTCAGTGGTGGAGCTAGTGACAACAATGTTGTCCATGTAATTTATACACCCAGGGACAGGGAGCAATAATTGTTCCAAGACTTCCTGAAAGAGAGCAGGGGCATTGGCAGCCCCGGATGGCAATCGTTGGTATTGATAGAGGCCGAAAGGCATGTTAAGGACCAGAGACTGCTGGGAAGCAGCGTCAAGAGGAAGTTGATGATAAGCTTCTGACGGGTCAAGTTTAGAAAATACTGGCCTCCAGCAAGTTTAGTGAACAATTCTTCAGGTTGAGGCATAGGGTAAGTGTCGATAAGGCATTGAGCATTTACAGTGGCTTTGAAATTGCCACAGAGACGAATATCACCATTTGGCTTAGCAACGACAATGACAGGAGAGGACCACTCACTGGAAGTGACAGGAAGCAAGACCCCTGAAGCAGTGAGACGATCCAGCTCCCATTTGACCTGATCACAAAGGGCCACAGGAATGGGCCAAGCCCGAAAAAACTTAGGCTGAGCAGTGGGTTTGAGCATGATATGTGCTTCAAAGTTGTTTGTACAGCCTAACCCAGGAGAAAAAAGGGACGAAAATGTCATCAAAAAGGAATCCAATTGAGCATAAGGAATGGCATCAGAGACGATATTGACAGAGTCATCTATGGAGAACCCAAAAACGAGCAAGGCATCAAAACCAAAAAGATTCTCCGGGTTACTATGGTCGTCCACAAATATGGGAACAGTGTGGATGACGGATTTGTAAGATACCTCAGCATCAAATTGTCCCAAGAGAGAAATCTTCTGTTTATTGTAAGTCCGTAATTGCCTAGTGACAGGTAACAGGATTGGAGAACCCAACTGAAGATACGTCTGAGAATTGATGATAGTGGCAGCAGAACCAGTATCCACCTGCATGCGATCATCTCGACCAAGTATTTGGTCAGTGAGGAATAATTTTCCTGAAAAGGAAGAGGTACAATTGACAGACAACACAGAATCAGAATCAGCATCATGTTCATGAACATCATGTATGCGGTCAGATTTGCAAACGGATGACACATGACCCTTTTTTTTTGCATTTGTGACACACGGCCCAACGTTTCTGGACAATCTTCTCGTGAATGTTTAGTAAAACACCGCGGACATGAAGGAAGTTGCCGGGGGTTTTGCTGCAGTTTCTTGGAGGTTTGTTTACGGTTAGGCGGAGGCTGCGCTTAGGAGTGTACTGCGGCTACATCGGCCGGTAGGGACACGCCACACGCTTCATCAACATCGCACAGAGATTGTATTTCCCCAATGTTGCCCCATGCTTCTATTTGCGTTCCAGTGGTGCGAGAAATTTCAAAAGACTGAGCGATGGATAGGACTTCATCTAGAGCCAGATTTGCCAATTGAAGGGCATGTTGCCTAACTTCTTTGTCGGACACCGACCGGGTAATAGCATCCCGTACCATGGAATCAGCGTAGGATTCGTTGTGAACTTCAGTAACAAATTGACACTTTTTACTGAGGCTGTGAACTTCAGCAGCCCAAGCGCGATTGGATTGATGCGGTTGTTTTTGACAACAATAAAAGGCAACATGAGAGGCTACTACATTCATATGCTTTTGAAAATATACGGACAGAAGTGAGCACATTTCAGCAAAGGGTAAAGACGCAGGATCTTTCAAAGGAGCCAATTGCAACAACAACCAATACATTTGAGGTGAAATCCATGAAAGGAACAGAGACTTACATGTTTGGTCATCCGTGACATGAAATGCCAAGAAGTGCTGCCGAAAACGTTTTTCGTAATCAGACCAGTCTTCCACCATCTCGTCGTAAGGAGGAAAAGGAAGTATAGACGATGACGAGAGACGCCTCGCATTTGAAGCCGCGACAAAATCACAAATGAGAAGCGTTTGCTGTTCTATGAGACTTTACAATAGTTGGTCTAAAGTAGCCATGGAGACACGTGGGTCAACAATGAAAAATAAAAATTCACTACCTCATCGCCAATTGTTATAACTTCAAGTTGAACAAATATATTTCAAGGATGACACAATACATGAAAGTCACAGATCAAGTGAACAGAGTCAGACGTGTGTCACTTTAACAGTCAAATCATAACTGAGTCCGAGTCTAGCGTCCACTGGCTGGCTGGCCACTTAGGTGGCACTGCTGCTGCATGGCTGGCAGACAGCGCCGCATGTAGAGGATGCACGTAACTGCGTGGCGGCACTTCGAAAGATCGGTGAGTCACAACATTAATGAAATACCGGAGATGGAAGAGAGTTTTTGTACCTAATGTTTTTATGTAGTACAAAGTAAAAAGATAAGTGTTAAGAAAAAAATTATTAAAATATATGTTGTGTGCAAAATAATGAGTGTTTGAGCTAAGAGGAGGGATATGTAGTGCCCCCAGAATTTTGCGAAAGTCTGGAGACACTTGTGTTCCAGCCGTTTCGAATAAGCGTTATTTTGAAGTAGGGCGTAAGGATGAGCATGGGATACTGCATCCATTTATTGTTTGTGCAGGTGAAACTGGAAGGGAGATAATTCGTTGGCACTGGCAAGTGTTCAGCGCGACCTGCCAAGAATAATTAAATTCGGCCCAGAAGCTCTGTGGCTGGCTGCAAAGAGTAATGTAGCTTTGTATTGTTGAAAAACAAATAGAGTGACTCGAGATAGTGACTGTTTTATTAGACGTTGAACTGCTGTTGAGAGTACGTGGACTGGACGTGGATAGTCAGCCACGATAAAAGCTTATGTTTTAATTGTGTTAAAAAATGTGTAATTAATTGTTTTTGGGTGCCCGGTAATGTGTGGGCTTACATCATAAAGTTTAGTTGTTTTTTTGTACAAATTGGAAATAAATATGTTCTGGTGCATTGAATGATATTCCAAGAGTAGCGTATTGTTTAAATAAGAAGAGAGAGAGCGAGAGAGCGTAAATTTCCCCTTCCTAGCAGTGAAATCTTCGGAGAAGGGTCTGGTGCTAGCAGAAGACATCGGCGCTGCAAGAAAGCAGAACCAGCATTCTTCAACAAGTAAGTCCACGAAAACGGTTAAGTTGTATAGAGAAAACTTAACATTACACTGGGCCACTGTGCTGTATAGAGAGAGCTTAACATTACATCGGGTGTCCGCAGTCTTCGTTGCAACTCACAGACTCCTGTCTCTTAATACTTCTTCATCTCATACTCCAGGATGCTTATACGTGAAAGTCATAGTGTCTTGTCTTTCATTTTTAGTCAACACGGGAGCTGAGGTCAGTGCCATATCTTTGGCTGCAGGTATTAAATTTGAGCTGCCAATAATTCTTTGCTCCAATCTCATGTCATAACTAATTTAAATCTTAAACTGCAGGACATAAACACTCCCTTACTGTGGACTTTCATTATCGCCGAAGTGGATGTACCCGTGCTCGGGGTAGATTTTCCCTTAGCCAATGCTCTTTCATCTAACCCACAATGAGGTAAACTAATCTTTAACTCGCTCTCTCTTAAATCACAAAATGATGAGCTTTGGGACAACAACAAAGCCCTCCACTTATACACTATCACTATGCAAGCCAAGCTCACGGATGCTCGTAAAGTCGCCCAGCTGTCACACATGGTCATTCCCACAGCCCCCAAGCCACCTCCTTGCACTTGCCGCTGATGCCACATGACTTTTCTACTGCTGGACAGAGGCTGTGTTCCTGACACCACAAAGTATCCCACCGAGTTCCATAACAGGGACTATCAGTGGATTACCGTCACTGCTGCTCATCCGCCATTGTGGGAGGTTTGTCGTATGCCATCAGGTGTGGGTCCATCATCCCAGTCGGTGTTTGTGATCAACAATGATACTGTCCATAGAATCAATACTATCGGAGGACTACCGGTGTGTGCAAAAGCTAGGCGTTTAAACACTAAACATGCCTAAGCTATTATTCAGGAACTTCCAGACAGTAAGACTATTTGCCCTTCCTCTAGTAGTTGGTTCTCACCCACTCATTTAGTGCCTAAGAAAGATGACGCCTTCTGTCTCTGCAGAGACTATCGAGCACCTATCATCAGAACAATTTTGAATAAGTATCCCATCCCTAATATTCAAGATTTTGCTTCCCAACTGCATGGGGCACAAATTTTCAGTGTAATCAACTGTCACAGGGCGTGCCACCAACAACCAATGGCATTTGAGGACATTGAAAAAACTGCTATCATCACCCCATTTGGACTGTTCGAGTATCTGTGTATGCCATTCGGTCTTAAAAACGTCACACAGACATGGCAATGGCTCATTGACTCATTGGCTGGAAAACTGGACTTTGTGTATACATACCTGGATGACTTGTTAATTTTTTCTTCCTCACTCAACGAACATGAACTCCAGTTAAATACAGTGTTACAACTCTTAAAGCATATGGTGTTGCGGTGAACAAAGCTAAGTCCCAGTTCCACTATACTAGTCTATACTAGTGTCACTTTTCTCACTTTTCTGGGCCACGTGATTTCTGCTGACAGCATCCACCCCTACCCAAATGGGGAATGAGGCTATTAGTACGGTACCTTTGCCCAAAGACTTTCAGGGCCTCCACCACTTCCTAGGAACTGTAAATTACTACCACAAACACATTCTCCAGCTGCCAACATAGATGCCCCACTAACAGACCCTCTCGCAGACAAAAACACTTCAGGGTCTTGGGCGGTCACGTGGACTCCCGACTTGCAACATGCATTCGATAACCTCTAGTCAGCCTTACAGATGGTCATTATGCTCACTCACTCCATCCCTGATGCTTCAATCTCGCTTACTACAGACACGAGTGATACAGAAGTGCGGGCGGTACTGTTGTACAGCCGCTCAGATGTTTCTCCCACAAACTGTCCGCTTCTCAATGTTCGACCTTCAACTGGGAACTATTTGCTATTTACACCACTATCAAACATTTCCAAGGCGATATCAAAGGTCGCCATCTCGTGGTATTGACCAACTATGAACTGCCCATAAATGCTTTCCACAACCCAGGCAAGGACTCGTCCCCGAGATATTTCCATCATATGGACCTCATATGCCAGTTTATGAATGACATACATTACATCAGTGGGGCAACAGCATCATTGCCAATTTTTTAACTCATATGTCGGTATTATCTTATAACCGGACCTCAGCAAACTCCCTAGATTGCAAACGGGTGATACTGAACTTGCCGCATAGTGCTCCAATACTAAAACAGGACTCAAACTCGAGTTACAGACACTTCCCAGGTTCTTGTCACCCATCTGGTGCAACATTTCAACAGGACGCATATGTCTGATGATTCCCGCACCCCCTCCACTGGGACATTTTTAATAGTACTAATGACCTGGCACACACTGGCATACACACCACTGCACGTCTGGCATCCAAGTGTTTTGTTTGACCTGGGGTAATAAAACAATGTCACAGTTGGGCACGAGTGTGTATGGCTTATCTGTGTACAAAAGTAGGATGTCATGCACAGCTCCCCATGGGTACATTCAACATGGCAAGATTTCAACACATACACATTCATATCCTTTGGCCCTTACCCTGCTTGGCCCCCTTTTGTTACATACTGTCTGCCATCAACAGGTTTACCTGCTGGGTAGAGGCAATTCCCCTCACTACTATCACAGCTGACACAGTGGCCAGAGCCCTTTTATTAATGAGGGTCTTGCACTTCAGCTGCCCAGCTTCTATCACCACTGACCAGGGCTGCCAGTTTGAGTCGGCCCTCTTCCAGCAGCTTGGTGAACTGTGCGAGGTGAAACAATTTAGGACAACAGCAAACCACCCCCAGAGTAACAGGCTTGTAGAATGCTGGAACCGAATGCTTAAAGCTTCACTGATCTGCCACGGAGACAAGTGGGCTGATGCCCTACCAGGGGTTATATTAGGCATTCGGGGCATGTATAGAGAGAGCCTTGGTGCATCTGTGGCAGAAGTACTGTGCAGAGAACCCCTCACACTCCCAGCAGTTAGTCGAGCCTTCCCTCCCTCCAGATCAAATCTGTGAGTTGACTTTCATTGGTCTTGTTAAGCAGATAATCACTAACATTCGTGTGTCCCCACCTCGGCCACACTCACTTGCCCCTGTGTTCCTGCACAGGACTTAGCATCATGCACTCATGTCATGGTGCATGATGACACCATCTGACGGACGCTCAGCCCTCCATACTCAGGCCCACACAGAGTCACCCATAACAACATGTTCGAAGTGCTCATTAAAGGCACACCTCAAACTATATCTGTCTGCCGCCTCAAACGGGCATGGTCTCTAAGAGAACTGCTCAATACTCCACCCAGTCAGCTCCCACCTCCTGCTAGACCCGCCTTGCATGAGGTATCTATTGACGGTCCACGGGTGAGTGATGACCATTCCTGCACGTTTGTTGTTACCTACTCCCAATTATGTGACAGTGCTACAGGTTTGTGTGACATCACCCTACAGAGTGATGTGCGTGATGACTCCCTCTCCTACAGGAAACCCCCCGCCTCTCCCACGTATTCAGTGACGTATCAGGGGCCAGCCTCAGAATGTGTGACGTTGTCGATGATGATTTGTGTGGAGATTCTGTCACCCCCTCTATGAAAGTGGAAAGTGGTAGTTAATGTCAACACTGATTTCATTTGTAGCTCTAAAGTATTTTTTGCTGTGCATCCTGATAATGTGTTTGTATTCTATGAATGAGCTAGCATCCACAATGACAACTTGACCCAGATTCACCTTCCCCAGTCTGTCCCCTTGCCTGTTTGTTCTAACCTGACAATGGTCAAAGTCCTCTGTACTGCAAAAGGCATTCAGGTCCACTACCCAGCTCCTCACAATCCACTGGTGCTCCCCGAATTCCTCCACTGCTGTATGATGATTTGCCCATTTGGGCAGGACCATCTGCCCCCCCCCCCCCCCCCCCCGCCCTGCTGGCTCAAGGACTTCACTTACTTATGTCATGTATTGTTTCTGTTTAAACATCCCCCTCTCCCCCAGGTGCTTCCTTTACATGTATATGCACTTTGGACCAATAAAATCATACTTATTACACAGTGTATAGTGTACATCATTGGATCTGGCAATCCTACCACACTGAACCCCATAAGACCATTTTGTATGAAGCTAGATATGTTAGAGCAACTTCATGTGAATTTGTCCATAATTTTGGAAATTGTCACCATATGTTAATTTTGCCATTTCACTACTCAGGTTTACACTTATTTGGACTGTAGACAAGTTGTAAGCAAGAACTCTTGTTTGTTGTAATCAGAAATTTGTCAGATGCTATGTATTTCCTTCTATACCTTTTGCAGTTTTCTGTAAGCAAACCTATACTTTTGTTCATAGGGAAGTGATGACCTTGCAACCTAAAATTTTCTTGTAATTCTATCTTTTGGTATCATTTTGTACACTATTTCACAAACCTTATAGTAGGTCACAGAATATTGTAAGCACATTATTTCCTGTTACATGAGTGGGATGTTGTAATGGGACTTCCTCGTCTAGCATTACCTTTGGTCAACAGTAGTTGTTGATACCAGTATTATTTTTTGAGAGGTCATCATCTCAGTTGCTTTTCTGGAAACTGTCACATAATTTTATACGCAGTATGTTATACTTAAAGGTAAAAATTATGAAAAGGAATTACTTTATACAACATTTTAGTTTCAATGTTATAATCGATAAGTACTAGTTCTGTACATACAGTTAAAATTATTTTTTGTTGTTTTAGAAACATTTGAAACTATAAATTATTTACACACTTTAAGTTTTTATTATTAATTATGTTATCCTGTACTGTTTGCTATCTTTATTTCTGAATTCATTTATGAAATAATACTCAAAATTAATAATGTAACGAAAAATAGTAGGAATTCATTTGTTAAGAAAAATTGTAAACCCTATGGAATACTGTTATTTTTGCAGAGAGTGAGGGTCATAAGCTTGCCTCTGATGTGATCGGACATATTTTTGTATAATAGATGTAAAACAATGTAATTTCAGCTTTGTTAATGTGAAAAATCAAACTACTGTATGATATACTAAAATGTGAGAATGTCAGTGGAAAATATATTTATGTAAAAAATTCTGCAACAACAATCTTCCAATTTATTTAGTTCAAATCAACCATGAGGACCTGATGTTAGATTTTCAGCTTCAAGAATCAGACCCATAAACAAGAACTGGAGTCATCTCAACATGACCAGCTGAGTCATCTTACAAAACTTACCATTATATAAAAAGTAGATGACCTTCACAATATGGCATAATAGTTTGTTAGTTTCAGGAGGAAAGTGGTACCGAGAAGCTAATAACTTTAATGTGCCTGCAATAATGTGAATCTTACCATGTCCGTACTGCACTTTGGAATATGTTGCATAACTGTAAAATTATGCTTTGTTACCTTAATGCTATTTGGTGACTGAAAGGAATTGCTGAAAGCTAGATTGTGATTCCAGTCACAAGGTGTCAATTCTGACACTTTACTAAGTACTTATTTACATAATTGTAGACAGAGATAATTTTTTTGGCATGACACTAACTTTTCACTTACATACCAAATGACTCACGACCTATGCTGTGGAACAAATGAATTCAGAATGGGAATATTTCTGTCTTATGTCGGTTACTGAACCTTTTGGGCTGTGGTGACAGAAGCTGTAAGAAGATGCAAGTTTAACTGCTTTTAACTCCTCAGACTATCGTGCCACCTGACGTGGGAGTAAATAAGTAGGGTGTTTCCAGAGCCAAGGTCACTGGTACTGTTGGTGTTGGGGGTATACACAGCAAGTTTTCAGTGCTTGTGGCAACACAGCTCGAAGTCTTGTCCACTCATTATGATTTAGCTGCACATGCAAATATATCTGTTCATCTTGTAGATGCATGCGATAAAGCTTCAGTTTTCTGCTAACCTACGAAAAAACTTTTAGTGGTAACTGGCTTCACTCTTGCAAACCATATTTTACTAGTGGCCTGATCCAGCTTCACATTGGTAATATTATGTATCTAATGCCAAAAAAAAATATGTGGTGTAGCATATTTTGTTTGCTGGCCATCACGGAGAGTTATGAATAAATTTCAGAGACAAACATTAAGTAACTGAGTATCATTACCTTCATATAACTTACATGATGTGAGCAGCACACTTCAGACAGGTTGTTTGGAGGTGACTGTTAGGTGTTCCATATTGAATTGGTATTTGGAGTGACATCTCATGGCAATGTTTGGAGCACGTCATGTTGTAAATAATATGTTTGAAACAAATGTAAATATTGTTTGCAAATCATGGGTGTATGTGTGTGTGAGTGATTCAATATGTACTGGAGACTGGCTGAGATGGTACAAACAAAAGAAAAAATAAGAAAAGAATACGAATGATGTACATGTTTAGCTTGAGTTAAGCAATCCTCTTGTGACTTTTAGTGCAACCTGTGATACATCTTTGAGACTCACTACCACAATTCTTTGTCCTGGACTCTTAATGACAGAATTCTTTGCCAAGGCATACAAAGAAGTGTGTCCACATCTAGGTGTGATTCAAGGAAGCCAGAAAGCTGATTGCTAAGTCATCTGCTGCACTGCTGAAAGAATGTACTGTATGTAAACAAAGCAAAGTTGCTGAAATTCCTAAAGTAGATTTTCAGAAAATACTTTCCTTGTAGCATAAAAAATAAAACACAGCCTATTTGGGATACAAATGTTTTACGCTATGCAATTGTTCTCAAATGATTGCAAGGAAACTATTGGTTAACAATATTTGATTATTTCAAACTGTAAGTCTCACATCACATTCTGATAATGAGGTGGTTATCTTTTCATTATTAGTCATGTCTGTTACGATAATCCAAAGTTGAGTAATTCACTCCCCATTGTTTGAAAGTTTTTCACTGAATTAAAAATGCGAGTTGTGATTGATAATCTGAGGCAAGCAGAAATTAACAGTCTGATACTGTTGTGATATTTCTTCTCTTCATTGACAGATGAATGCCAGGTTTGTGGCAGAGCAAAAAAAAAAAAAAAGTTTTTTCCTACTTCAAAGGAACCTCCCTGTCATCCAAAAGGAGGGGTAGGAGCAAAGGGGAGAGGTCATAACCCAAGGCCTGGTCACCGTGTCCTGTTTGCTCCTCCAGAAACCAAAGAAAACACACGGTACATGGAGTAGAGGCACAAAGGACATCAATGGTTTTTTTTAAATTTTTGTTTTATTTTGTCTTTTTATTTATTTTTGTTATTGTAATACCACCAAGCATAGCAGGAAAACAACATAGCAAGGAGGAGGGTGTTGCAAATCACCACACTTGGTGAGGTTTTATGATGACCAGAGAATAACTGATATTAAGAGTGGAAAATGTGTGGATCAACTCCTAATTGCAGTAATTGCAATAATTCCCCAACTTTGAGGTGAGTTAAGAAAGACACTATAAAGAAAACTAAAGCAAAAATTGTCTGTATTTTGGATTGCGGACAACTGCACAGAGTCAGGACATTTTTCTCGCCATCAGCAAACAAGTAGTGAACTGCATGTCCACAAACCCATGTCATGGTGTGTGTCTTCATATGTGAGAAGTATCATGAGTCTGGTAAGAGGAGCAGACAAGGAGGTATCTCATGAGGAGTCATACTGGTAATTGAGACCAGCATCTGTTGCACCAATTACCAGACACCTATCACTGATCCTAACACCAGGCAATGCTCGTCCATGTCCAAAACATTACAAGCAGGATGATGAATCCTGGAAACTTGCTTCTCATTGACCGTAAGGTCCCACGCAGACTGGACATCAGTGGCTAGATAAGGAGTGCACACCAGTTCCCAGACAGAATACCAGTCAACATGGGGATGCTTCGCCTCAACCTGCCCCGCTGAAGAAAGCCACAGACTGCCTTTGTTGATATCAAGTACACTGGCAAGACCACAGTACAGACATAGCCCAGATTGAGGAAAAAAATGGCAGAAGTAAAAGAAGGGCGATGGGATGTCCAAAAGCTGGACAGGGACTGAGAGAAAGCATGGTGCTAGGGACTCCAGCAACAGCTTGGTAAGGCACATGAGACAACAGTGCAGCAGCACCATTTGGGAGCTGACAAAAAGGGCTATTGAAGAGATAGAGGGGCTGGCCAGTACTTACCTCAGCTCAGTACAGCCGATAGATACACATAAAACAGAACCGAAAATTTACATTCCTAGCTTTCGGAACAAATGTTCCTTCATCAGGGAGGAGAGAGGGGAAAGAAAGGGAAGAAGGGAAAGGAGATTCAGTTACTCACAACCCAGGCTATGAAGCAACAGGGAAAGGAAAATAGGGAGGGTAGCAAGGATGGAGGCATGGTTGTCAGAGGGAAGCAAAAGATATTCTACTGTAAGTACTGTGCCAGCTTCAAACCAAAGAGGATGCATACAGAAGTAAAGAGGTATATAGTATAAAGATAAACACAACTATGTAGGATGAAAAGATGCGTGAATGGCTAAAGAGGAAAGGGAAAGAGGAGAAGACTGAAGAGTAAATGGGAGTGAGGTTGTTTAACGTAGGTTCAGTCCAGGGGGATGGCGGAATGAAAGGATGTGTTGGAGTGCAAGTTCCCATCTCCGCAGTTCAGAGGGACTGGTGTTGGGTGGGAGAAGCCAAATGGCACATATGGTGTAGCAGGTTCCTAGGTCCCTAGAATTATGCTGGAGGGCATGCTCCGCTACTGGGTATTGGGCATCTCCTAGGCGGACAGTTCGTCTGTGTCCGTTCATGCGCTCAGCCAGTTTAGTTGTTGTCATACCAACGTAAAAGGCTGTGCAGTGCAGGCATGTCAGTTGATAAATGACATGTGTAGTTTCACACGTGGCCCTGCCTTGAATTGTGTATGTTTTACCAGTAGCAGGGCTGGAGTAGGTGACTGTGGGGGGATGCATGGGACAGGTTTTGCAGCGGGGTCGGTTACAGGGGTAGGAACCGCTGGGTAGAGAAGGTAGTCTGGGAATATTGTAGGGTTTAACAAGGATGTTACGGAGGTTAGGGGGGTGACGAAAGGCAACTCTGGGTGGTGTGGGGAGAATTTTGTCAAGGGATGATCTCATTTCGGGGGTTGACTTGAGAAAGTCATATCCCTGGCGGAGTAATTTGTTGATGTTTTCGAGGCCAGGATAATACTGGGTTACAAGGGGGATGCTTCTGTGTGGTCTGGGGGTAGGAACATTGTTGTTGGATGGGGAGGAATGTATTGCTCGGGAGATCTGTTTGTGGACAAGGTCTGCAGGATAGTTGCGGGAGAGGAAAGCACTGGTCAGGTTATTGGTGTAATTGTTGAAGGATTCATCACTGGAGCAGATGCGTTTGCCACGAATACCTAGGCTGTAGGGAAGGGAGCGTTTGATGTAGAATGGATGGCAGCTATCAAAGTGAAGGTACTGTTGTTTGTTTGTGGGTTTGATATGGACAGAGGTGTGGATGTGAGCTTCAACAAGATGAAGGTCAACATCCAGGAAGGTGGCTTGGGTTTTGGAGAAGGACCAGGTGAAATTCAGATTCGAAAAGGAGTTGAGGTTATGGAGGAAATTAAGGAGTGTTTCTTCACCATGAGTCCAGACCACAAAGATGTCATCTATAAACCTACACCAGGCCAGGCGAAGCAGCTGTTGGGTCTTCAGGAAAGCTTCCTCCATGCGGCCCATGAAGAGGTTGGCATAGGACGGAGCCATCCTGGTTCCCATGGCCGTTCCCCTGATTTGTTTGTAGGTCTGGCCTTCAAAAGTGAAGTAGTTATGGGTGAGGATGAAGTTGGTAAGTGTGTTAAGGAACGAGGTTTTTGGAAGATCTTCGGGTGGGCGTTGGGAGAGGTAGTGCTCAAGGGCAGAGAGACCATGGGTATGTGGGATGTTTGTGTAAAGGGATGTAGCATCTATGGTGACAAGAAAGGTTTCAGGTGGGAGAGGAGTGGGAATGGATTTGAGGCGTTCTAGGAAGTGGTTTGTGTCTTTGATGTAGGATGGGAGTCTGCGGGTGATAGGTTGGAGGTGCTGGTCTACCAGAGCTGAGATACGTTCGGTTGGGGCTTTGAAGCCTGCTACAATGGGACGGCCAGGATGGTTCTCTTTGTGGATTTTGGGTAATAGGTACAAGGTAGGGGTACGTGGCTCAGGTGGAATGAGTAAGTCTATGGAAGCCGTTGTGAGGGACCTTGGATTTTTAGGATTTTTTGCAGCTCAGTCTGGATGGAGGGAATGGGATCCTGGGTAACAGCTTTGTAGGTTGAGGTGTCGGAGAGTTGACGCAGTCCTTCTGCCACATACTCCACACGGTCAAGTACGACAGTTGTGGAGCCTTTATCCGCCGGGAGGATGACAATAGAGCGGTCTATTTTCAGCTCCTTGATGGCACGGGATTCAGCTGGGGTGATGTTGGGGGTTGTCGGGATGTTCTTCAAGAAGGACTGGGAGGCAACACTGGATGTGAGGAATTCCTGAAATGTCTGCAAGGGATGGTTTTGGGGGAGGGGAGGAGGATCCCTTTGGGAAGGCAGTCGGAACTGTTCTAGACAGGGTTCAACACTGGGTCTAGTATTTGGGGGCTGTGTTTGGGTAGTGAAGTGATATTCCCAGTTGAGGTTCCGGGTGAATGAGAGGAGATCTTTAACCAGGGCAGTGTGGTTGAATTTAGGCTTGGGGCTAAAGGTTAAGCTTTTTGATAGAACAGATGTCTCTGGAGGAGAGAGGGATCTGGATGAGAGGTTTAGGACTGAATTGGGACTAGTGATATGTGGCATTTGACTGTGGTTATAGTTGAGATTTGGTCTGTGTGGGGTATGTGCTGGGATGGGGAGATTGAGTAGGGTGGCTAGGCTAGGTTTGTTGGCTATGAGGGGGGTTTGTTGAAGGTTCTGTTGTGGTTGGTGTTTGTGAGGGATAGGGAGAGGGACCCCACTTCTTAGGTGTTGCACTAGCACTGTGGATAGTTTTTTCAGGTGGTGTGTGGCATGGAACTCAAGTTTGCAGCTGGCTTCTAGGATGATGTTCCTGAGTGTGTTCTCCAAGCAAGGGTTTGAGAGGTGAAGGACTTTGAAGAGAGGTAGGAGCTGTTGGGAGTGGTGGTTACATGAAGTAGTGTAGAGATTCAGGACAAGTTGGGTAAGGGCTAAGGATTGAAGGTTCTGGAAGTCCAGGAGAGACTGGTGGAAGGAGGAATTGCACCCGGAGATGGGAACTTTTAAGGTAAGCCCTTTAGGGATAATTCCAAAGGTTAAGCAGGACCGGAGGAAAAGTATGTGGGATTGCAGTTTGGCTACGGTGAATGCATGTTTCCGGAATGAATGTAAATAATGTGGTATAGGATTAGGGTACATAGTGGGTAACTGGTGGGTAGGGAAATTAAATAACTAAAGTTGAAATAGTAATCATAAGAAGGAATAAAACGGAATAAAACGGGGAGGGAGGACGAGAAAGAAAGAAATTGTGTTGGTAATGTTCAATACCAAAGGAAGACCACTAAATAAGAAAAATACGGAAAAAGTTGACCAGACCAAGCAAGTATGTCCAGATCAGGGGAAAAGAACACACGTTGCCCAAAAACAGAGATAGCGAGTGGCGAAAAAAGGTCGCGCGTGCCGCAAAAGCGATCCCGCGTGCCGCAAAAGCGATCGCGCGTGCCGCAAAAAAGATCGCGCGTGCCGCAAAAAAGATCGCGATTGCCGCAAAAAAGATCGCGAGTGCCGCAAAAAAGATCGCGGGTGGCGCAGAAATGTCCCAAAAAATTTTCTTGTGGCAGAGAAAGATAGCCAATGGCACAAAAATATCGCCAGCAACAAGAAATCGATGGAAATGGATGATACTGGCCTCGAAAACATCAACAAATTACTCCGCCAGGGATATGACTTTCTCAAGTCAACCCCTGAAATGAGATCATCCCTTGACAAAATTCTCCCCACACCACCCAGAGTTGCCTTTCGTCGCCCCCCCTAACTTCCGTAACATCCTTGTTAAACCCTACAATATTCCCAGACTACCTTCTCTACCCAGCGGTTCCTACCCCTGTAACCGACCCCGCTGCAAAACCTGTCCCATGCATCCCCCCACAGTCACCTACTCCAGCCCCGCTACTGGTAAAACATACACAATTCAAGGCAGGGCCACGTGTGAAACTACACATGTCATTTATCAACTGACATGCCTGCACTGTACAGCCTTTTACATCGGCATGACAACAACTAAACTGGCTGAGCGCATGAACGGACACAGACGAACTGTCCGCCTAGGAGATGCCCAATACCCAGTAGCGGAGCATGCGCTCCAGCATAATTCTAGGGACCTAGGAACCTGCTACACCGTATGTGCCATTTGGCTTCTCCCACCCAACACCAGTCCCTCTGAACTGCGGAGATGGGAACTTGCACTCCAACACATCCTTTCATCCCGCCATCCCCCTGGACTGAACCTACGTTAAACAACCTCACTCCCATTTACTCTTCAGTCTTCTCCTCTTTCCCTTTCCTCTTTAGCCATTCACGCATCTTTTCATCCTACATAGTTGTGTTTATCTTTATACTATATACCTCTTTACTTCTGTATGCATCCTCTTTGGTTTGAAGCTGGCACAGTACTTACAGTAGAATATCTTTTGCTTCCCTCTGACAACCATGCCTCCATCCTTGCTACCCTCCCTATTTTCCTTTCCCTGTTGCTTCATAGCCTGGGTTGTGAGTAACTGAATCTCCTTTCCCTTCTTCCCTTTCTTTCCCCTCTCTCCTCCCTGATGAAGGAACATTTGTTCCGAAAGCTAGGAATGTGTATCTATCAGCTGTACTGAGCTGAGGTAAGTACTGTCCAGCCCCTCTATCTCTTTGTTAGTATTTGTTTCACATCTTTATATGAGATTTTCCATTAATCATTTAAAAAGGGCTATTGCTTTGTCAGAGAGATGATACAGGTGTAAATCATCCCTACACTGCAAGAGGGTGAGGGTCTCATACCATGACTTGAAAAGCAAGCCACGGCAAACATTTGAACCCAATGCCACTAGCATGTGGCAATCCATGGATGGTGGAAAGCAGAGTGTCTGTGTCTACTGATTAATTAATAATTTTAGGAATAATAATTACAATGGTGATTTCCTGGCTCCACACAAGAGGTGCAACAGTAGTGAGCTTGCTTGGGAGTGTGTGTCTCAGCTAATTTACACACAGTGACACTCACTCAAAACAGTCAGGCTTATGATTTTTTGTATATGCAAAAAAATCTGTAACATACAATATTCTATTATTTGCTGATAGTTGATCAAGCCTTGAAATTATTTATCCTTTCAATTTCTTTCCCCATAGCCTCTGTTTTTGCCCAAGGACTTGTATATGGAGAAAAGCAAAATGTCTCATGTGGGTAAATGTCTATTTTATGCACTTAACCCTTTATTACCATGGGGCACCTTATAAATAGTTGTGCATACCAAAGAATTACTTCTGGTAACTCCTCCTTCCAATCCTCTGATGCACATGCAGATTCACTTACCTTGGTTTGGACAGTCTCCAGGTTCATGTCTTCTTCAGACAGTTGCTCATCCTTTTGTGTATCAAGAAACAGTACATTTGGATATGACAAGTGTACTCTGAGTTTTGTACTTGGTTTGAGTGTATTTTCAGTTGTGCTGGTTTTATTTAAATTGACTGATAACCTCTGTTCATTGATTGTAAAGAAACATTTACCTAGTCTCCCAATCTGTAATTTGTATTATCTAAAGGTACCCATTCAACCAATCAGTTTTCTACAAATTTTTCCACTACCAGAAAAATACACTTTGGAGAAAAATTGCTGATGGTAATGGGTATTAATGCTTGAAGTTTAACCCCTTTTGACTGGCTTCCCACTGTGGTCAGAATATGAAAATTCTGTACCGGAAAAGGTGGTACATAACATCATCTTTGCAGCTTGTTAAGCTGACCTTGTGATACTACATTTGTTGCCGCACCCATGTCAAGTACCACAGGTACACTTAGATCACATATCTGGGCATTAATTATAGCTTGCACTAACTCCTCATTATCCTTGTTTAAGTTGTTTACATCTTCCCAACACAGTTCTTCTTTCATTTCCAACACTTGGTCGTATCTGAGAAAGTAATTTGGAATAAACTGCATGCCCCCATCCCTTTTATTGATCTGTGAATGGACGCTTATTGCAACCTGTTTGAGCTTTCCTGATTGGTTGAGCGTTAGCCTTTTCATTGCTAGTAACTTGAACTATCTGGTGTCGTGGGTTTGACCTTGCCAATTTGTGTCCTGTATTTCACTGGAATAAAATTCTCTTTGACCTTGATCCCCACTGGATACATATTTGTTATTCCTTTGATTGTAGCTGCCAGGTGGAGGACTGCCAGATGACCATCCATTTTATCATACACATGGTATAGGAATTGTCATATAGAAAGAAAAAGAGAGAGAATGATTTATATTTTTAACAATTAATGGAAATAACATTTTCTTAATTACACCTTACATATTTTGTCTTCTTTTTACATGCAAGATGAAAAAAAAATTACAAGGTTTATAAAAAAAAAAATCCATGAAGGGAAATAACATTTTCTTAGTTACACTTTAATATTTTCTTAATTACACTTTACATACTTTGTCTTCTTTTTATATACAATTTGTAAAAAAATGAAGGTTTATGCAGAAAAATCAAAAGGTGAGCAGTATCTGTTTAGATACCAAAGAAATTAATCAACATTATAGAAACTTTGACCTAATAGTAGCCTCTTTAACTTTTTTTTTAAATATATATGTAAGTTTTGTATGCTTTTTATTCCTTTTGGTAAGGCATTGAACATTATTTTGGGTAGATATATCACACTATTTTGGTACAGGGATTTTGAATGCATGTTTCTATGGAAATCATACCTGTTTCTGGTTTGATAGTTGTGTACTTCACTGTTTAGAGAATAGAATTCTTTACTTGACTTCAAGAAACATACGGATTCATAGATGAATAAACTAGAGAGGGTCAAAATTTTCAACTCCTTAAAGAGTCCTCTACGTGGATCTCTGTAGGTGACACCCTTCAGAGTATTAATAGCTCTCTTTTGGAGCTTAAAACAACTTTTTGCGAAATCTGTATTCCCCCCAAATATAATACCATATCTTAGATCACTATATATGTAAGAGTAGTAGGCACATACCGGCAGTACTGTTTCAAAATTGCAGTTTTCTTTAAGTTTTCTTAATATACAACAGTATTTACTAAGTTTTTATTCAATAGTTCAACATGTTTGTCCCATCTCAACCAGTTGTCCAGAATACACCTAAAATTTTTGCAAAAGAAGTTTGTTCTATCAGACATTTCCCAATCTCTATTCTTATGTTATTTTTTACTTTGTTCCTTATGTACCTAAAATTCATCCAAGTGGTTTTTTGTCATTTATAATGAAGTAATTGTCCTTGAGCCCTTCAGCTGCCTCATTCATTGTTGAAGTTATTTTTTCTCGTAGGTCAGCTTCACTAATTCTCTTGATAAAAAGGCTCATATCGTCTGCAAAAAGTACTGATTCTGCTCTTGTTAGATGGTTAGGAAAGTGTTTAATAAAAACTAAGAAGAGCAGAGGACCTAGAACAGAACCCTGGGGTACACCACAGTTGACTTTCAGATTTGTTGAGTAATACTTTGTGTCATTATGTATTATTTCAACACTTTGATATCTGTTGCACAGACACAATTGAAACCAGCTGTATGCTTTTCCACGTACTCCATAGCAAGAGATCCTCTAGCAAAATATCATGGCTGATGAGGTCAAATGCCTTGGATCGATCTAAAAATATTCCACAGTTTAAGTCCTCATTATCCATTGCAGTTAAAACCTGTTCCAATAAGTGATATACATCTGTTTCTGTAGACCTGTTTTTCCTGATCCCATTCTGTACATGGGTTAGAATTTTGCATTTGTTTAGGAAACTCAACAGTCTCTCATACTTAACCCCCTGAATTACTTTAGCAAAACCTGACAGTTGTGACAATGGTCTATAATTTTGTATGATATATGGACAGTCTTTTTTATAAAGTGACGTTATTATAGATTTTTTTAAGTGCAGAAGGGAATTCACCAGTTTTAAATGATGTATTAATAATATCAACTAGTTGAGTTATTATTTTGTTTGCACTATGTTTTATGACCTAGTTAGGAATACCATCACATACACAGGACATTTTATTTTTCAGCTTATTAATTGCATTTCTTACTTCTGAAAGCGTAACTGGGTATAAAAACATTGTTTTTTTCATTTGCTGGAACTTTTCACTTACTACCTTTTGAGTTCCCCAGGTTCTAAATAAGATTTCAAGCACTGTTAATGTAGTAGTCATTGAACATATTGGCAACACACTGAGTGTCTTCAACAATTTTTCCTTCCTTTTTATGATAAGATTATTGTTTGTCACTTTACTAATGTTATGGTTTATGATCTTCCAAACTAATTTGGTTTTATTGCTGCCTTTATTGATAGTTAAATCATTGTTCAGTTTTTTGCTGCATGAATAACTTTTCTGTAGACTTTCCTGTAGCATCTAAGATATGGCTTTAATGCTGCATTAAGCTTTGAATGCCAAGCCAGATTTCTAAGAGTATCTGCAGATTTCTTAATTCCTGCAGTTAACCACAAATTAGATTTGAGAGAGATTTTTAATTTTTTGAGGAGGAAAGCAAAATCAAAGCAGTATTTATAATCAGAGGAAAATGACTCATAGTTAGAGTCTACAGTTTTGTTTAGTTCTCTGTCCCATGGTGGCAGGAAGTTGCAAACATCCGGCAGTTCACTCGAAATGTTGTGGAACAATATGTATGCTGGAAAAGTTTCAAATCTCACATCAAGCATCTCTATGGGAAGGAACTGATGCAGTGTATTCGAAGGTTCAATAAGTTATGGGAAAAAAGAGCAAGGCTACTGAGCTCTCTGATATTTTTATTAAGTTGGAGACAAGGGTAGTATTCCAAAGTTTGCAAAAATTGTGCATTTTAGTAATAGCACTGCTGCAAATAACATCAAACATAAGGCAAGTATGGCATTAGTGAGAGAAAGGAATCATTTCAGTCGGCATGAACTGGATTCCATATTGAAGGACATGTATTACCTTCATTTAGAATTGGCAGCAAGACTTTCTATGTTGTCTTGGGGCTGGGTGGATGGTGTGACATGGGCCAAGGTGAAGTGGAGCCATGACAAAGCTACGACGAAACAAATAGCAAAGTTCAACTGACTTTCGACACAGATGCTGGAGAAAGTTTCTACTCGATGATCTGTTATTAACTTGATGGGAAAACCTATAGATGATGTGACTATGTCTGTGCTAGCAAGAGGTCTCAATTTTGCCCCTACACCTGTTTCACCACCACTACTGGACTTCATCAGTTCCATCGAAGAAGCTGTGCATTGTCTTGCTACAGGTGAAGCTCAGGAAGTGTGCCGGGAGTCTTGTCATGTGTTGACAAAAGCTACACCACCGAAGAGCAACATCTCGCCTATGGAGAGGGCAGCCCTATGGAACTTGCAAGCAGATCTGGATACAGTGGTACTTAAATTGAACAAAGGTAATGCTACTCTACATCATATAAATAATTCTAGTGATTTTATCAGCAGACTTACGTTACTGCAGCTGCAAAGTCATGACTTGTTGGTCAGTTTTGATGTAGTTTCACTTTTTACAAATATACCTCTTGTGGACTCACTACATCTCATTGGCAATAGGTTTGGAGCTGACATTACAGCGCTGTTTGAGCACACTCTCTCCTCTTCATATTTTTTATATAACAATGAGTTTTATGAGCAATCAGACGGTGTTGCCATGGGGGGTCCTTTATCTCCCCTGGTGGCCAATCTTTTTATGGAAGATTTTGAGGAGCAAGCACTCGCCTCAGCCACTTTTAAACCAACAGTATTTTGGCCATATGTTGATGATACTTTTATAGTTTGGCCTCATGGTTTGGATCATCTGCAAGAGTTCCTACAACATCTGAATTCCATGCACAAAAATATAAAATTTACTATGGAGTTAGAGAATGAGGGTTGCCTGTCATTTTTAGATGTATTGGTGCGACGTAAGAACGATGGCATGCTTGGTCATTTGGTATATAGAAAGCCCACTCACACAGATCTTTACTTGCAAGCTGCTAGTTGCTACCATCCTGCACAAATGATGGGTGTTTTGAAGACATTGGTTCACTGAGCCCATGTTATCTCTGACACTGATAGTTTGCAAACGTAAATGGAACACCTGCAGACTGTATTTCTGAAGAATGGGTACTCATCCCAGTAAGTGGAGAGATCGCTGTAGACCTGTAAATGACGGAACAAAGAAGAGGAAGAGCCTTTTAAAATGACTGCCTATTTACCTTATACTGGTAATATTTCAGTGAAAATAGGCAGAATACTAAGAAAATATAAAGTGAAAGATATCTTTCGTCCCTCATGCAGAAATTTTGTTGCTGTTGGGATCTGTCAAAGATGACCTAGAGCTGCGCAGTTTACAGGATTCCGTGTGAATGCGGCAAATCTTATACAGGGCAAATGACACGTACTGTGCAGGATCACATTGTAGAACATCAGTGGCATACTCGTCTTCTTCAGACTTGTAAGTCTGCCATCGCCGAACGCTGTATTTCCACTGGTCATGCCATGAATTACAGTGAAACAAAAATTGTGGCCCATAGTCTAACTTTTGGAGTTCTATTCTTAATGAATCTGTGGAAATATGGCTGTCTGACAATGAGTCTCTTATTAATTGTGACAGCGGTTACCAATTGCATTCAGCATGGAACCCAATAGTCGAAAAACTTCGTATCCTCTGTAGCTGGCATAGGTCTGTGATGGAACCACATGGAGACAATTGAATTAATATTGAGGCGACGAGTTTTCGCCATGGAGGGCGTGTGACGTAGCAGAATCGAACGCGCTCAAGTAGCGCATGTGTAACGCCAAGTGAATCCACCATGCATGTGCCAGAGGAGCCTTAAATAACAGAGCTTAGGGAGTTTTCGCCAGTATCACCTGAAGATGGCCAGAAGACTCTGTACTGAAATATTCTTGCTGGAAGTTGCAAACATCTGGCATTTTGCACAAAATTTTGTGGAACAATATGTATCTACATCTACACCTACATCTACATCCATACTCCGCAAGCCACCTGACGGTGTGTGGCGGAGGGTACTTTCAGTACCTATCGGTTCTCCCTTCTATTCCAGTCTCGTATTGTTCGTGGAAAGAAGGATTGTCGGTATGCCTCTGTGTGGGCTCTAATCTCTCTGATTTTATCCTCATGGTCTCTTCGCGAGATATACGTAGGAGGGAGCAATATACTGCTTGACTCTTCGGTGAAGGTATGTTCTCGAAACTTTGACAAAAGCCCGTACCGAGCTACTGAGCGTCTCTCCTGCAGAGTCTTCCACTGGAGTTTATCTATCATCTCCGTAATGCTTTCGCGATTACTAAATGATCCTGTAACGAAGCGCGCTGCTCTCCGTTGGATCTTCTCTATGTCTTGTATCAACCCTATCTGGTACGGATCCCACACTGCTGAGCAGTATTCAAGCAGTGGGCGAACAAGCGTACTGTAACCTACTTCCTTTGTTTTCGGATTGCATTTCCTTAGGATTCTTCCAATGAATCTCAGTCTGGCATCTGCTTTACCGACAATCAACATTATATGATCATTCCATTTTAAATCACTCCTAATGCGTACTCCCAGATAATTTATGGTATTAACTGCTTCCAGTTGCTGACCTGCTATTTTGTAGCTAAATGATAAAGGATCTATCTTTCTGTGTATTCGCAGCACATTACACTTGTCTACATTGAGATTCAGTTGCCATTTCCTGCACCATGCGTCAATTCGCTGCAGATCCTCCTGCATTTCAGTACAATTTTCCATTGTTACAACCTCTCGATACACCACAGCATCATCTGCAAAAAGCCTCAGTAAACTTCCGATGTCATCCACCAGGTCATTTATGTATATTGTGAATAGCAACGGTCCTATGACACTCCCCAGCGGCACACCTGAAATTACTCTTACTTCGGAAGACTTCTCTCATTGAGAATAACATGCTGCGTCCTGTTATCTAGGAACTCCTCAATCCTATCACACAATTGGTCTGATAGTCCATATGCTCTTACTTTGTTCATTAAACGACTGTGGGGAACTGTATCGAACGCCTTGCGGAAGTCAAGAAACACGGCATCTACCTGTGAACCCGTGTCTATGGTCTTTTATGTATGCAGGGAAAGTTTTAAATCTCACTCGGTTGCAGTGTTGTTTGGGCTTCTGCTGTTGTTGCTAAGACTGTTGCCTAAGACTGTTGTGGTGGTTCCTGGATTACTCATTGCTGACACTGTTGGTGGTGCTGTAGATGAAGCTGGTTGCAGTGTTGGTTGGGTTCTGCTGTTTGTGCTGTTACTGGACTGGGTACTGCTGCTGATGTTGGAGTACCCACTACAGCAATGGTCTCTCTATTCTTTTTTTTGTCTAGCAATTGTACAATTTTGTGACCAAAGAGTGACTTTCCACTTGCATGCAAATGCAAATCGTGTTTAGTAAAGTCTTCCCTCTGCAAGAAATCAACAGATAAGAAATTTGTGTTGAGGAATGCTTTACATATATTTTTGAACTGTCTGTTTGCCTTAGCAATTTCTACATTCAAACAAGAACTTTCTATCAGGTCATGTCTGTGTGGAATTCCAATGACAACTACTGATGCATTCTTGTTGCAACTCAAGGTTTCTTTCAAGTTATTTGTGTCTTTAATTAATTCATTTTTATGTACGTCATTGGCACCCCCAATTATTACAGTACAGAATTAGATGTTTTTGCATCTTTTATGTTTCTTGTTGCCTCAGCCATTGGTGCACTCAGCTTTACAGAAGAAGTAGCATTTATTCCATGTTCAGTACATAAAATGTCTATTTGTGGTCGGTTCCTGCCAATTGCTGTATTGGTTATTACCACCTGCTGGTGATGCATTGTGAATTTATTGACCATCTGTTCGGCACAACCTTTTCACCTTGTTACATTTTGTAAATCTTTTTTAAAGTTAGAAATATGAAATAAAATTTAATTTTTATCTTAAAATTGATTGTGACGATTTTCCCGATCAGTACATAATGTATTCTACGCCAGTATTCCAGCTTATTGTTGTCAGTCAATAGACCTATTGCAATTCGGTTTGTGATTTCCTTTGAAACCTTGTTTGTACTTTTGGTTTCCCCCATTACCATAATTATTTCTTGTCTTATTGTTGTTGCACGGAGCATACAGTTGCCAACTGTGTTGGATATCACCACTATTGCCATTCTGCTGTTGTCTATTTTGCAGAGGCACACACTGCTTATTAATTGTCTCTGGTTATGACAGCCCCTCTTCATATATTAGGTCAATCGAGTTGAGTGTGGATAAGAAATACTCTTATACCATTTTCAGTTGTTGTGTCAGCTTTTCCCTAGTATGGGCAGGCAGGCAACTTGGCAGTACTTTCAATACGTTCATGTGGGAAACTGGGTTTTTCCAATAGCTGGTGTTGTTTAACTATTTTTTGAAATACTTCCTCAGTCCCCCTTGTTTACTATTGAATGGTGACAGGTTGAAAACCTCTCAATGTGGCCTCTCTTGGACTGCTGTGGACCAATATTTGTCCAAGAAAGCCCATTCAAATTGCTCATAGGTATGGCATCTCTCAGCCATATCTGTTGCCCACAATAAAACCTCGCTCTGTGTGTACCCCACAATGAACTGGATCTTCTGTGCAGTTGTGGGGTGAATTGTTGTGAAAAGCTCTTATAAACGCTACATGACTCATTCTCTTACCCTCTGTTGAAAAAATCCAAAACTGCCTATGACAAAGCAGACTATCATCCACTAATAATGTAGACAAACATGCAGTATTGGCTGTTGCTGTCATGGTGTTGTTCAGGTGCAGATGATTATACTCTGGATATGTTTGTGCAATTGGTATTGAATTTGGCAGTGCCTGTTGCATTCCTTTCTTCTCCATCTGAAGGGCTGGTAGCAAATCGTTCATAAATATTACCACTATCTGTCCTGCCCGACTGCAATTGATTGCTTACTACAGGCGTCTCTGTAGTGACATCCGCAACATTAATTAGCTGCTCTGCAACTTTGCTTTCATTGCCTTTAAGCCTAGCTCACTCCTAGCAATCAATTCATTCTCCCTTTCCTTTACTACTTCTTCAGCTGCTTCAACATAGGTTTTCTGCTCTTGTATGACCTGTGCATTCCCACTTTGGCTCTGTCCTTTAAATTCTTTACCTCCTTTTTGATTTTTTCTTATGCTTTCTTTAAGAGCTTAGTGCCTAAATTTAAATAACTCAATTTTACCGACAGCTCCTATACTTCTTCTGGCAAATCTTTATATTAAGATTGCAGCTCATTAACAGTACCTGTCATAGTTTCTAAATTTTTACAAATTTCCAACTAAGACTCTTGCATCTGAGTTTGCACATCACTCACAATCTTTAGATTACCCACCATTTCCTCTTGTGCCTTGTCTATGGACACTTGATCTAGGTGGTTTATCTCCTGAGACAAATTGGCAAATAATTCCACCTTTAATTTCTTCCCCATACCTGCCAATTGGCATCTTAAATCATTAAAAAAGTCAGTGTGTATATTTTGACTTAAATTTTGGACCTTTGTGATAGGCTATTCTTAAAACCAACAAATTTTTGCTTTCGTTCATTTTTAAAAATCACAAAATTTTTCATCAAGTTTTTCAGTTTGTTGTGTAAAAAAATTATTAGATAAATTCTTCATTAGATCAGTAAGGTCTTTGTACATGTCCTGCACTGAATGTATTAATGACAAATTAATGTCTTGTGTAACTACGTCTTTTTCCATCATATTTGGAAAAAAGTCTCATGACTTGGAGAATTTGAAATTTACTGATTCCACTCTAGAGCATCTTTCACTGGCTTCAAGTGACAAAATACTTCTTGATGTGATTTGTGAACTAATTTTGTCTACTGTGAGCATGGTAGCATCATGAGATAAGACATTATTGCCATTAGCATAAACTGAATTTGTGTAATATTCCCGGCTGCCTCCAATATGATCAACATTTTAGGTGTCACTATCATTTGTCATCACACCCACTGTGGTATCTCTACACTATTTCCATGAGTCAGCACAACCTTTTCACCTTGTTCCATTTTGTAAATCTTTTTTAAAGTTAGAAATATGAAATAAAATTTAATTTTTATCTTAAAATTGATTGTGACAATTTTCCCGATCAGTAAATAATGTATTCTATGCCAGTATTGCAGCATATTGTTGTTATTTACAGTTTTTACATTTGCAACCAAAAAATAAAAATATTGATAACTCACATCTCTATTGCTTAAAAAATACTTCAAATTTATGACTGGATAGGGTAAGGTACTGATAACCCGGTTAACTGAGACATTTCCAAGCACAGTCATACGAGCTGTAAGTTGGAGTTCTTTCCTACTTTACAGATGATCTTCTTAAATGCCGTTGGTACAATTTCTGAGGTTAACCATTTGTAATTTATGCATACCATGTGGTGCTTGACCTTGATTTTCTCTTAGCAATATTACAGCCATGAAGCAAAGTAAATATAAAACCAATTAGTGCAATAGAATGCTACATAAAATGTTTTATATTATTTAATTATTGGACCTGTCTGATCTACCTAGCACCATCCTAGGAACAGTGACCAGTTCTCTTGATTAATAGTACTTTTAAGAATAATAATTATGATGGAAATTTGCTGGCACAGCACACACAGAGACACACTTTCCTGATAGTCAAGTTTATGAGTTTTCATACACCCAAAAAATCTGTAACATACATATTGCATTATTAACTGATACATGTCTGAGGCTTGAAGTTACACTGAAGCGCCAAAGAAAGACATGCATATTCAAATACAGATATATGAAAACAGATAGAATATGGCGCTGTGGTCGGCAACTTACATATAAGACAATAAGTGTCTGGTGCAGTTGTTAGATCAGTTAGTGCTGCTACAATGTGCATTATCAAGATTTAAGTGAGTCTGAACATGGTGTTATAGTCAGCACATGAGCAATCTCCGAGGTAGCAATGAAGTGTGGATTTTCCTGTACACCCATTTTCCAGGTGTACTGTGAATATCAGGAATTCCATAAAACATCAAATCTCTGACATCAGAGCGGCCAGAAAAAGATCCTGCAAGAATAGGACCAATGACAACTAAAGAGAATCGTTCAATGTGACAGAAGCACAACCCTTTTGCTAATTGGTGCAGATTTCAATGCTAGGTTGGTTGATTGGTTTAAAAGAGGGGAGGGGGGGGGGGGGGGGGGGAAGGGACCAAACTGCATGGCCATTGGTCTCAATGGTAGGCCATCAACAAGTGTCATCATGTAAATCACTCAATGAAACATCTACATATACATGGATACTCTGCAAATGACATTTAAGTGCCTGGCAGAGGGTTCATCAAATGACCTTCACATTTCTATATTGTTCCAATCTCATATAGCGGGGGAAGAACGAACAACTATATCTCTCTGTACGGGCTCTGACTTCCCTTATTTTATCATGGTGATCATTTCTCCCAATGTAGGTTGGTGTCAACAAAATATTTATACATTCAGAGGGGAAAGTTGGTGATTGGACTTTCGTGAGAAGACTCTGCCACAACAAAAAATGCCTTTGTTTTAATGATGTATCATTTCAGTGACACTCTTTCCCCTGTTTCATGATAACATCAAACATTCTGCCCTTCTCTGAACTTTTTCGATATACTCTGTCAATCCTATCTGGTAAAGATTCGGCATTGTGCAGCAGTATTCTAAAAGAGGACAGACAAGTATAGTGTAGGCAGTCTCCTTAGTAGATCTGTTACATTTTCTAAGACAATGCAGTCTTTGGTTAGCTTTCCCCACAACATTTTCTATGTGTTCCTTCCAGTTTAAGTTGTTAATAATTGTAATTCCTAGGTATTAAGTTGAATTTACAGCCTTTATATTTCACTAATTTATCATGTAACTGATGTTCAGTGGATTCCTTTTAGCAGTCATGTGAATGACTTCACACTTTTCATTATTTAGGGTCAATTGCCAATTTTCGACCATACAGATATCTGCAAGTTTTTTGATCTTCTGATGACTTTATTAGTCAATAAACGATAGTGTCATCTGCAAACAACCTAAGACAGCTACTCAGATTGTCTCCCAGATCATTTATATAGATAAGGAACAGCAAAGGGTCTATAACACTACGTTGGGGAATGCCAGAAATCACTTCTGTTTTACTCGAAGACTTTCTGTCACTTGCTATAAACTGTGACCTGTCTGACAGGAAATCACAAATCCTGTCAAATAACTGAGATGATATTCCATAAGCATGCAATTTCACTACAAGTCGCCTGTGTGGTACAGTGTCAAAAGCATTGTGGATATGGCTTTCAAAGCCAAAGGGCCACTCACGTATCCTTGATGACTGCACAACACTATGCTTCATGCCTCCCCTGGGCCCGTCAACACTGACATTGGGCTGTTGCCTGGTCAGACAAGTCTTGTTTCAAATTGGGTATTGAGTGGATTGACATTTATAGTTATGGAGACAAGCTCATGAATCCATGGATATGGCTTTCAAAGCCAAAGGGCCACTCACGTATCCTTGATGACTGCACAACACTATGCTTCATGCCTCCCCTGGGCCCGTCAACACTGACATTGGGCTGTTGCCTGGTCAGACAAGTCTTGTTTCAAATTGGGTATTGAGTGGATTGACATTTATGGTTATGGAGACAAGCTCATGAATCCATGGGCCCTGCATGTCAGCAGGGAACTGTTCAAGCTGGTGGAGGCTCTGTAATGGTGTGGGCCTGTGCAGTTGGAGTAATATGGCAACCCTAGATACGTCTCTGACAGGTGATTCATACATAAGCATCCTGTCTGGTCAACTGAATCTATTCATGTCCATTGTGAATTACCATGGACTTGGGCAATTCCAGCAGCACTGCTGCAATGCTAGCACTTGATGTCTTCTGTGGTTTGTCTAAAGCGTTTGACTGTGTTGATCACCTGATTCTCTTGCAAAAAAGCAAAATTAGTAGGAATAAGTAGTGTTGCAGGCTATTGGCTACTGTCGTATCTCCAAGAGAGAAAACAAAAAGTTGTCTTGAATAGCTCAGGTGGAGTATGTGAGGTTTCCTCACATTCTGAATGGAGTTCCATTACATGTGGAATGCCTCAGGGCTCAATTCTTAGCCCACTATTATTCCTAATTTTTATAAATGATCTACCATCATGCACAAGCCTGCCCTGTAAATTTACATTATTTGCTGATGATACCACAATTTTTATGAGCAGTAGAACATATAGAAATTCTAACACTTTCTTGGATGACAAGATACAGAGCAGTGTTGGGTTGCATGACTCACATGTCTCTTCCAGTTGACTTACACATTGTGCGTACAGTCGATCCTCTTCTTTGGGTTATCAGATACATTGCTCTTAAATATTATTAACCAGCTCTATATTCTTGCAATAAATTATGTACTCATTGGCTCTCATCAGTTAAACAACAATATATTTTCGACTCTCATCCCAAAGTAACGATTACTATGTACAAACTCCAGCAAACCCACTGGTTCCAAGATAAATGTTAGAATCTACTATACATTCATACAGTTACATATGTTCTGCCACGTGCAGAGCCAAGACATAAAGTAAAAGTTCGTTTCGCCAATAATTATCTGATAATTTCACCCGATGTTGGAGTGAGTACTTTTACATCTAGGGATCATGCAGACCACATTTTGGATTTCCAATCACAAACTCCAGGTGTCATAGACCCTTAATTATGTTGTTCTTTACTCTACACCTCCGTACTGTTTTTTCTTTAGTATGTATCAACTTCACTAACCACCATTTCTTGTAGTCTGTAGGAACTCTGGGCAAATGAAAAGGTTCTCTCTGACACTTATGAAGATGAAACTTGACAATGCTAGTGGAATAGAGAGTTTAATCTTACCAGAATAATCTCTCCAAAATGTGTGACTTTTGTCATGATACTGCCCTTTTCCTTTTAGGCCCAGTACCTGTACCTTACATATGGGTTGATGCTCTTCCTTCTTCTGTTTTGGTGGGTACGCCCCTTTAAACTTTCTAATCTACTATGGTACAGGTCAATCCCCTTCTTGGTGCCCCTGCCCACACAGTATAGGTCAGCCTCTCGTGGGTCTGCCTATCTGCCCTTTTCATCCAATAAATGCTTGGTGCACCCTCCTTCTCCTTCCTGAGCATGCTTCATAGTTCCTTGCCCTAATATACCTCTCTATGTATACTATAATTCAAAACTACTTGGAAATATTAAAATCCACCTCACTCTCCACTCGTGCTTCTTAATACATCCTAGAGTCCTCCATTACGCTTCCATTCCTACACTTCCAGTGGACGCCACACATATATACGTAGATTTAAATATATAATATTCTTACATATGCTGTACTTGTCCCACTATCCTACAATTCATCAGAATAGTTATTGTGCTGACATTCCTTGATTGATTATCACAATCCATTCTCCTCTGGCTTGCTCTACTTATGTATGCAATGTAGCATGTCCATAAAGACCCACAACGTGTACCACCTCCTCCAATGTACACATACCCATGTAATACTGTCATAATAAACATTAACCTTCATAGTTCTTACATATATAAGCATATCCCTGTACATGCCTATATGCAATGTGGAACCATCACCAAAACTAACTACACTCCTGGAAATGGAAAAAAGAACACATTGACACCGGTGTGCCAGACCCACCATACTTGCTCCAGACACTGCGAGAGGGCTGTACGAGCAATGATCACACGCACGGCACAGCGGACACACCAGGAACCACGGTGTTGGCCGTCGAATGGCGCTAGCTGCGCAGCATTTGTGCACCGCCGCCGTCAGTGTCAGCCAGTTTGCCATGGCATACGGAGCTCCATCACAGTCTTTAACACTGGTAGCATGCCGCGACAGCGTGGACGTGAACCGTATGTGCAGTTGACGGACTTTGAGCGAGGGCGTATAGTGGGCATGCGGGAGGCCGGGTGGACGTACCGCCGAATTGCTCAACACGTGGGGCGTGAGGTCTCCACAGTACATTGATGTTGTCGCCAGTGGTCGGCGGAAGGTGCACATGCCCGTCGACCTGGGACCGGTCCGCAGCGACGCACGGATGCACGCCAAGACCGTAGGATCCTACGCAGTGCCATAGGGGACCGCACCGCCACTTCCCAGCAAATTAAGGACACTGTTGCTCCTGGGGTATCGGCGAGGACCATTCGCAACCGTCTCCATGAAGCTGGGCTACGGTCCCGCACACCGTTAGGCCGTCTTCCGCTCACGCCCCAACATCGTGCAGCCCGCCTCCAGTGGTGTCGCGACAGGCGTGAATGGAGGGACGAATGGAGACGTGTCGTCTTCAGCGATGAGAGTCGCTTCTGCCTTGGTGCCAATGATGGTCGTATGCGTGTTTGGCGCCGTGCAGGTGAGAGCCACAATCAGGACTGCATACGACTGAGGCACACAGGGCCAACACCCGGCATCATGGTGTGGGGAGCGATCTCCTACACTGGCCGTACACCACTGGTGATCGTTGAGGGGACACTGAATAGTGCACGGTACATCCAAACCGTCATCGAACCCATCGTTCTACCATTCCTAGACCGGCAAGGGAACTTGCTGTTCCAACAGGACAATGCACGTCCGCATGTATCCCGTGCCACCCAACGTGCTCTAGAAGGTGTAAGTCAACTACCCTGGCCAGCAAGATCTCCGGATCTGTCCCCCATTGAGCATGTTTGGGACTGGATGAAGCGTCGTCTCACGCAGTCTGCACGTCCAGCACGAACGCTGGTCCAACTGAGGCGCCAGGTGGAAATGGCATGGCAAGCCGTTCCACAGGACTACATCCAGCATCTCTATGATCGTCTCCATGGGAGAATAGCAGTCTGCATTGCTGCGAAAGGTGGATATACACTGTACTAGTGCCGACATTGTGCATGCTCTGTTGCCTGTGTCTATGTGCCTGTGGTTCTGTCAGTGTGATCATGTGATGTATCTGACCACAGGAATGTGTCAATAAAGTTTCCCCTTCCTGGGACAATGAATTCACGGTGTTCTTATTTCAATTTCCAGGAGTGTATATGACATTAATCCTCATAGTTCTAACATATATAACCATATTCCTGTACATGCCTAACCATGTGCTTATACTTCCTTATATGCATGTACTTCCCCCTACAACACCTCATGATTCTCACATCATCTCAAACTGACCTTTTCTTGTTTGTGTCTTTGTGTGTATGCATATGGGTAGTTGTGTAGCCTGATTCTTTGGCCTACTTATGTAAAATAAGTTAAAGGTCACAGAAAACCATGGAAACTGAGAAGGACTTCAACAGTAGAAGTGAATGCATATGGAAAGAGGAAAAGATAGACTGGTACTCAGACGAGAAGTAAGAAAGGAAAAAATAGAAACGGTTGCTAAGATCAAAGAAGTGAAAGATAAAAACCACAAAGACAGGAAACCCTTCCCCCCCACCCCTTCCCCAGGATTCCTACTTCGCTGGTACTTGAGTGAGAAGCCGGAGGGGGTATGATGTTAAATGTCTCCTGCAGAACAGACATTCTCACTTTCACCTATGAAGCCCCTGGAGAAAGATCTTAGCAACTGCTATGGAATGGCAAATGGTGAAGAATCTTGTCTGCAAGGGTTGTCTGAAAGGTGGGGTGTGTGATTAGTGTTAGTTATGCTTGTACTTACACTTCCCACCCTTTTCAAAATCGATATAAACCCTCCCTGTCTACATCACATCTCATAAAAGGTATAATATTCAATACTAAATAGAAAACTATACACTATAATCAAATAGTTAATTCATCAGTCTCTTCATATTATATTATTCTTAAATATAATACCCTATTCTGATCACTTGAAGATCAAGGCTGAGTTTTAATATAGCAAATCCTGGCAGTATCCATCCACAATCCAACATTCCTCCACCACATGCCAACATCTACATTTGGCAGTGACAGCTAAGTATCTAAAAAGTGTTATCTTTCTAGTTTGGGACTCACATGTAATTCTTGTTGGAAAGTTTAGTACCAATATCTGATTATATAAGGTCATCACAATGTCAAAGTCAATTTTATTCTTATTTTCTGTCATGAAGTTTATATTGAAATCATCTAAAACTACAATATTGTTTGCTTTTCCATGTAACCCTGCCAGCAGCAGTTCCATTATATGTAGAAAAGTTTTTATGTCACTTGAAGGTGCCCTGTCAACAGGCAGCACTATTATTGTGTACGAATTAGTTATTATTTCAGTTGCACGTGCCACAAATTGTTGTTCCATACAATATTTCTTAATATCTATAGCTTTGTATGCTACACTATTCTTAACATAAATTGCTACTCCACCTTGTCTTTACTTTCCCTACAGTAGTATGTTACTAAACTATAACTTACTATGGATGGCAAGGCACATTTATCCATAACATGGTGCTCAGTTAAGCACAAAATCTAAGCATTACTTAAATAATCCTTTTCATTAATGTTAATAAGAAGTTGATCTGTTTTGCTTAAGATGCCTCTTATATTTTGATGGAAGAAAGAGATGCCTTCCCTTGGTTTTTGAACTGTCATTACCTGACTGAGATACCACTGGAGTCTGCCTTGAGACAGGAGGGAGGAGACTCTTGACACTACCTTCTGTTTTTCCTTCTTTTTCTTCAGGCCAACACATTAAAATATCGTTGAGATGTGAAGGAGGCTCAGCATTTCTTCTGCCCAACAACCTTTTATTTGGATTGCTTGATGAAGATTTCTTACCATTTGTTGAATGTGGAATTTCCATTTTTCCTGTAGATGCCACATCTTCTTCTTCTGCAAGTGATGACACAGCTTCTTCTGCTGGTGATGACACTGCTTCTTTTCTGCTGGTGATGACACTGCTTTTCCCCCCTTGCAGGGCAAAGTGATGTTTCCTCTTCTGTTCTTTCATCTTGTGGTTGTTTTGGGTCTGTTACTGGATACAGTATTGTATCTTCTATTTCTTCCCTCATTGACAGTGGTATAGGTCTACATACCTGTTCTTGTCTGCCGCTAATTTTTTCTAATATGTCTTTGCACAGAATTTGTTTACCATGGTTGTTCCTGTCATAAGGAAGATATGGATCTGACATGGAAAATTACAATAGCCGTATGGGAGATGAAGGATTTTTTCACGTGGGAAATTGTGTCCATTCATAAGAATGATACAGAAATTTATATTTCCAGAGCTACATTGTCAGGAGAGGGTATTTCTAATACTTCGCTCATTGTCAGTTGTCAGACTGAGGCTGCAATTGCAATATTTAATTGTAAGTACAGTGATAAAATATATGCTGCTGATTTCTTAGGACGATTCTGCCTATGAGGTGTGGGGCACGTGGCAGCTGTAGCCTGTGGCCAGAATGATTGACATTTCCAGTTTGCAGCAGGAGCTGTCTGAACTGGACAAGAATGCAACTGATCTAACCATGTCACCATCTGGGTGGGTGAGTAGTGAACTGATACTCAGTATGTGTTCCCCCCTTCTGCCATGCACTATGCAGTGTCGCTTTCTGCACCGACAATGACCGTGGACTTCATTGTGCCTGATATCCAGTATGGTAGCCAGTTCGTTGTGGTGGGGCCGCTGTGTACCCTGTTAGTTGTAGCCCCCTGACAACACAGGGATCACTCTGCTGATGCCTGCGCCATTAACTCCCCATGTATGCCAAGGAGTAGATGCTTGTCTCCCTGGGGCATTGGGACTCCTGGCAATGGCCATCCTGCCAGGTGGCCCTTGCTATGGCTGGGTGGCACCTGTGGGGAGCATCCATGGTCAGAGTGGGTGGCATCAGGGTGGATGACACACAGTGAAGTGCGGCACATCTTCTTATGTTGGTCGCCAACCACCAGCAGTCTCTAAGTGTTCGAGGGCTCGGTTCAGTGCCCAGAAGTATGACCCCAAATTGTTTCCCTCCCTGGCCACACCATGGGAGGAATGTAAGGCTAAGGTTGGCAGTGAAGCTTACTAGCCCTTGTACATAGTATGTACGAGAGCGGATGGTGAGTCTTTCATGATGATGAAGCCTCAGTTCTTTGTAGAGCATTTAGAGGACAATTTTGGGGAGGTGGTGGGCTTGTCCAAAATTCGCTCTGGGTCAGTTTTGATAAAAACAATATCCTCTTCCCAGTCACAGGCATTACTTGCTTGTGATAAGTTGGGCGATGTTTCTGTTACCATCACGTCCCTATTATATCCCACAGGGAGCTTCTTTTACAGTCTGATGATGAACTGTCTGCCAGTTTGAGCGGAGCAGTGTTCATTTCATCTGGTGCATTCATCAGGGTCTGAGGGATAATCAGGTTGCCACCGGTGCCTTCATCTTGGCCTTCGATGGTGATACATTGCCTGAGAAGGTCAATGTGATGGTCTATCATTGTGATGTCAAGCTCTATACCCCTCCCTGATGTGGTGCTTTAAGTGCTGGAAGTTTGGCCATATGTCTTCCCACTGTACTTCCAGCCTCACATTTCGATATTGCAAACGCCCATCGCATCCCAATATTCCATGCACCCTACCTCCCATTTGTATCAACTGCAGAGAGCATCATTCACCTTGCTTGCCAGACTGCAGGATTTTAAAAAAAGAGAGGAAAATTATAGAATATAAAACCCTGGACTGACTGTCCTACACTGAGGCTAAGCGGAAGTTTGAACGCCGCGATCCTGTTCGTATGACCTGTGCCCCCTTGATGGTGGGGGGCAATTCCCTCCCTGTTGCTTTTGCACCACCTGCTTTGGGAGGAACACCCCCAACCATCAGGAACATCCGTCCTCACTTCTAAGACAGAGAAGTGTCCACCTTCTTTGGCTCCTCTCACTCGGAAGGGGTCCCTCCCTTCCCAGGTACCCACCAGTGGAAAAGATGACGTCCGCCAGTTTCTGAAGTGCCCAAAAACATCTGGTCATAGGGCTTCACCATCCTCCTCTGTTCTAGAGTCTGACTCACTGAAGCCTTCCCAGCCAGGGAAACCCAAGGAGCAGCAAGACAAGTCCAAGAAGAAGGCCCCTGAGACCAAGGACCTTGCAGTGGCACCCACCCCACCGCTACCTACAAGCTCTGCATCTAAGGATTAGGTGGACATTCTGGCATCTGCTGAGGACCTGGATCTCACCGGGCCCTCAGACACAATGGATATCATCTCCTCAGGAAATCAGTCAGTGGCAGCAGGTGACCCTGATGCATAAGCCGTCTCATTGAATGTTCAGTGCCTTCCCAGCCTCACGATCATAGCATCCACCAGTGGCATTGTGGCTGTTTTTTCCACCACCTTGCTGAGCTCCAACAACTTATCAGTGTTCACCCGTTCTTCTGCACTGCTCTCCAGGAAACTTGGTTTCCGATGATGCAAACCCCCACCCCCCATGGCTATTGGTGTTATTATAAGAATCGGGAAGCTTATCTGAGGATATCTGGTGGAGTCTGCATCTACATTCTTAATTCTCTTTACAATGAGTGTGTACCTTTTCAAACACCTTTAGAGGCTGTTGCTGTTTGGGTGTGGATGCCTCAGGCTGTTATTGTCTGCAGTATCTATCTTCAACCAGATGGTGATGTCCCACAGCATGTATTGGCTCTGCTGATAGCCTAACTGCCGCCACCTTTTCTGTTACTGTGCGACTTTAATGCCCATAACACTTTGTGGGGTGGATTGGTTGCAACAGGCCTAGACTCTATTGTTGAGCAAGTGGTGGCATAGCTAGACCTTTCTCTCTTAAATAATTGTGCCTCCACACATTTCAGTATGGCGCATGGCATGTACTCTGCCATTGACCTTTCGGTCTGCAGCCCTAGCCTTCTACCATCTGTCCAATGGAGTGTACATGACGACTTGTGTGGTAGTGGCCAGTTTGTGATGTTTCTGTCACTGCCACAGCAGCACTCTTCTTGGCACCTCCCCAAATGGGATTTGAATAAGGCTGACTGGGACTCGTTCATCTCCATTGCCACTATTAAGCCTCTTTCTCGTGACACCATTGATGTGGTGGTTCATGCAATAACCACCAGCAGAATCTGCAATTCACTGTTCTTCTGGGTTCCCTTGGCGGAGGACCGTGCCATGGTGGTCACCAGAGATCGCTGAGGTGATTAGAGATTGCAGGCAGGCCCTCCAATGACATAAGTAGCATCCATCACTGGAACACCTTATTACCTTTAAGTGACTCTGTGCCCGAGCCCGACGCCTTATTCGTCGGACGGAAGCAGGCATTCTAGGAATGGTATGTCTCCACCATTGTCATCCATCCCTCTCCATCGCAGGTTCGGACCAAGATTAGGCGACTCTATGGGTATTAGACCCCCATCAGCGTACCTGGGCTTTCCCTGAATGGAGCAGCCTGTACTGAATCAGACACGATTGCAGAACTCTTAGCAGAGTGTTATGTTCAGAGTTCCAGAGTTCCGCTTCTATAAATTACCCGCTGGCCTTCCGCTCCCTGAAAGAGCGATTGGAAAGTTGGAGCCTTTCATTCCATATGCACCAGCCCGAATCGTACAATGCTCCATTCAGTGAGTGGGAATTCTGAAGTGCCCTAGCTGCTTGCCCTGATACAGCTCCCAGGTCGGATCGCACCACTATCAAATGCTCGAACACCTCTCGGTGGACTGCCAAAGACACCTCCTAGACCTTTTCGACCATATCTGGGTTGAGGATGAGTTCCCATCTCAGTGGCAGGAAAGCATTACCATACCAGTGTTGAAGCCTGCCTAGAACCCTCACCAACATTCTGTGCAAGTTGTTCAAATGAGTGGTGAGCCAGACGTTGAGTTGGCTACTTGAGTCTCAGGGCCTTCTGGCTCCATCTCAGGGTGGGTTCCATAAGGGCCGCTCTGCCATGGATAATCTGGTCTGCCTGGAGTCTGCCATCTGTATGGCCTTTTCCCACTGTCAGCATCTGGTTGCCATCTTTTTTGACATGCGGAAGGCATACAATATGGCATGCCAACATCACATCCTCACCATGCTTCATTGGGGTCTTAGGGGCCCGCTCTCGACTTTTATTCAAAATTTTCTATCACTTCGTTCCTTCTGCATGCAAGTTGGTCCCTCCCATTGTTCCTCCCAAGTCCAGGAGAATGGGGTCCCGCAAGGCTCTGTCTTGAGTGTCTGCCTCTTTTTAGTTGCTATCAATAGGCTCGCTACAGCTGTAGGAATGTCAGTATCAGCTACCTTGTATGCTGATGACTTTTGCCTGTACTACAGCTTCGCTGTCATTGCAGTTGCAAGGTGCAGTCTTGGGCCGTAGCACGCGGCTTCCAGTTTTCAGCCCTCAAGACTTGCGTCATGTATTTCTGCCTACGCCGCACTGTTCATCCTGAGCCATGGCTTTATCTAGCTGGCGAACCTCTTGCTGTGGTGGAGACGCATAGGTTTTTGGGATTGCTTTTTGATACCCAGTTGACTTGGCTCCCTCATATTCGGCAGCTTAAACAAACATGCTGGCGCATCTTAACGCTCTTCTTTCCTTGAATCACACCGGCTGGGGTGCCGATCGGTGTACCCTTCTCCAACTGTATCAGATGTTGAATCAGTCTCATCTTGATTATGGGAGCCTGGCTTACGGTTCGGCATCACCCTCTGCATTGCGGTTGCTTGATCCCATACTTCACTGCAGGATCCAACTCCAAACTGGAGCTTTCCGCACAAGCCCTGTAAACAGCATACTTGTGGAGGCTGGTGTCCCTCCATTACAGATCCGGCTCCAACTACTGGCCGCTTATGCTGCACATATTTGTAGCTTACCCAGGCATTCAAATTACCATGTTCTGTTCCCCAACTCGGTCATCCATCTCCTCGAACTGCAGCCCCAGTCAGTTTGTCTGATTGCGGTTCGTGTGCTATCTCTTCTCTCTGGGCTTGAGTTTTTCCCTCTCCTACCTCTTTTCCGGGCCCATATACGTATACCCCATGGTGTGTGCCCCACCCATGCCTTCAGCTGGATGTGGCACAAGGCTCAAAAGACTCAGTCCCTCTTGAGGCCCTCTGCCAACGCTTTCTTTCCATCCTTGCTTCGTTTCCCGGTTCTGCCATAGTCTATACCGACAGTTTGATGGTTGCTGGTCGAGTTGGGTATGCTTTTACTCTTGGGGATCAATCTGAAGAACGCTCATTGTCAGATGAATGCAGTGTTTTTACTGCAGAGCTCGTAGCCATCTCTCGTGCCCTAGAGTATATCCACTCCTGCTCAGGTGAGTCCTTCGTTATCTGTAGTGACTCCCTGAGCGGTTTACAAGCTATCGACCAGTGTTTTCCTCACTCTCGTCTGGTGATGGCTGTCCAGGAGTCTATCCACACTCTTGCCCGTTGCGGCACTCCACGGTTTTTGTGTGGACCCCGGGCGATGTCGGCATCCTGGGTAATGAACGTGTTGACAGGTTGGCCAAACAGGCTATTGGTGAACTGGCCCTGGAGTCTGGCCATCCAGAATGTGATCTCCAGTCAGCATTGTGGTAGAAAGTCCTTGGTACCTGGGATGCTGAATGGCGCACCCTGTCTTCACCCAACAAACTTCGGGTCATCAAGGAGATTACAGATGTTTGGCACTCTACCATGTGAACTCCTCACAGGGACCCATTTGTTCTCTGCCGGCTATGCATTGACCTTACCTGGCTGAGGTACGGTCATATATTGCTCTGTGAGGACCCACCTTATGTCGCTGTGGATCAGCAGTGACAGTGGTCCACATCGTGTTGGACTGTCCGCTTTTAACTGCGCTCAGACAGATGTTTGCGCTGCCTGATACGCGCCCTGCTCTTTTAACAGATGACACTGCCATGGCAGGCTTATTTTTGAGTTTTATTCGCGCAGAGGGATTTTATCGCTCAATCTGAGCGTTTGTCTCTTTTCTGTGTTGCGTCTGGCCTTTGGTCTATGGTCTTAGATTGGGGCTCTTAGTGTGTCTCTTGGTGGTTGGCTTTTCCTTTCTTTGTTTCCATGGTCGGCCAACCACTGTAACACTCTGTGTGCTTTTAACTCCTTTTTTCTGGTCTTTGTCTGTGTCTTTCTTGTTCTGTGTTGTCCCTTGTCATCACCGTTGCGTGTTTTCATTCCCAGTGGGTGTTTCATGGTTATGGAAAAAGAGACCGATGGCATTTGTAGTCTGGTCCCTTCAACCCCCACAAACCAACGAATTATCAGTATGTGTTGGACAACCTTCATTATCGTGAGTATTCTCCATGGAAATTTGAGAAGATTCAATATGGGCATGTGTTTGCGCTGGACAATTATTCTCTCACATATGAATTGTGCAGTTGACTGCTTCTATATATTTCCTGTCTTTATTTGGTTGGGGAAACATCAGTTTTCGTCAGTGTTACATGTGTCTATATGGTAAAAGGCAGGCGGAAGAGACGTTTCCTGGTTCACTAGATATGAGATACACCTTAGTGACTTTATAAAGTAGAAGGATGATTTGAAATCTGTTGTATCATTGATATCAGTATTCGTGAAAAAAATACTAGCAGAACTACCAGTTTCCTTTACTTTCTAGCTTTTGCTCAAAGATCTTTACAGACGAGATAAATGTCGAATTACTCAGTGGTTTGCAGCATGTTCCACCTCGCTGCACCTTGCTAACGTTTAGGGTTTCTAGGGAAATAATTTCCATTCTTTATCTTCAGAATTATATTGTGCAAGCAATCAGTAGCATACTGTTATGTGCTTGATATGGAAAACTATCATGTAAATGATATGATAACCTGGTGAAAATACTGATGTTGTTGTTATCGCAGAGTCAGTAGATGGCTGTAGAAAGCATGGCAGCAAGCAAGCAAGCAGGTTTTGGGCTGAAAACAGTAATGGCTTTGTGCTGGGGGGGGGGGGGGGGGGGAGACCAGCCCAGCCTTTGTACACCAGTTCGTTGAGTGACTCTGGTCCACTGAGGGCACTCACATCGCGTGTCAGGGCAGCATATCAGCATATGTGGGGGCAGTTGAGTTGTGACCACTGGCCGTGGTGGATGACCAACTGATATCACAGGAAATATCTAGTGCTGTGAGGACTGTATACAGTGCATCTGCTTATGTTATTTTGGGATCTGTCTGTCTTCATGGTATATGTACAAGTGTTTGGTGGCTGATAGCTATGAGGGTTGAAATTAAATAGTGGCTACTATTTATTCACAACCGATACAAAAGAGTTACATGTTTGTACCTGTTACTGTCACCAGCGTTGTGTAGAACCCATTGAAATGATGTTGAAGACATACCGTTAGCAGTGCCTGTTCTGTTGATGATCTGAATGGAATGGTCTACTGCCTGTCGAATCTCTGGAACAGTTCTGAAGCGAATGCCTCGAAGTGATTCCTTCATCTTTGGAATCAAATCAAAGTCACAAGGGCTGAAGACTGGGCAGTATAGTGGATGGTACAATACTTCCCACTCCCATCGATCACAGCCACAGCTTGCGCTGTATGCGCCAGCGCATTGTTGTGCAAAATGATGGGGGGGGGGGGGTTTACGCAGAGAGTGTCGTCACTTCTTTCACAAAGCTGGTCGCAGGTGATGCTCCAAAAATGAACAGTATATTTCTGTGTTTGCTTGAATTTCATTTCATTTTGTTTCAAGTGGAGCATAAGCCAAGCTGTGACCAGCACAGTCAAGTACGGTCATAAGGATACATTTTATGCTGTGTTACACGCACATAGACTGAGAGATAATGCGGGACAACAGCATCAGTGGCGCATTAAACTTGGACAGCACTGGCCAGCCAGCAGTCCAACTACGGTACCCTGCAATGATGTGATCAATTGTAAAAATGGTTCAAATTGCTCTGAGCGCTATGGGACCTAACATCTGAGGTCATCAGTCCCCTAGACTTAGAACTACTTAACCCTCCGTTACACACACCGCTGTGAGTCCGCAGTTTTATCTTTCCATCAACAATCACTTATAAATTCAAGATTTCCATTAGCGGCTTTTTCTACCTTCCCCTCCTTCCGTAACGAATTATTGGCAACAATTGAAGTTAGTCATTACTGCCACTTCTCGTGAGGTGCAGAATGACAGTCCGCGTGTATGCATTCGTGTGGCGCTGTTCTATCATCAGTTCTTTTACGATGTATTGCAGGTAAGGAGGTTTCTTCCCTTATAATATTACAAAACATAGACAATTATGTTTAGAAACTTTATTTATTTATTTATTATCCAAACTGTCATACAATTATGAGCCTTTTCATTGACCAAAACTAATTAGTGAAATAAGTTATACACTTTTTTTTTAGAAGAACGGTGGATGACGATCATGTTTTGCAGTGGTTGGACGAAGAGCTTGGTAATGAAGAATGTAGTGATTTGGAGTCAATATTCGAAAGTGATCACTATTCAGATAGTGAACAGTCGCTGGACGAAAGTTATTCTATCGAAAAATTTGACTTGTATTTTGGGAAAGATGGTATGCAATGGAGCCATCGACCTCTAATCCAAAACAGAAGAGTAAGAAGACCTCAACACAATATTGTCAAGCGTTTACCGGGAGTCATAGGCGAAGCAAAAAATGCCAAGCGTCCAGTTGATTGTTTACAACTTTTCTTCACAGATGACATTTTAGAAGAAATTGTTCGCTGCACTAATATTTACATTGCTACCATCCGTTATAAATATTCCAGAGAAAGAGATGCTGCAGACACTAACATTACAGAAATCAAAGCTTGTTTAGGACTCCTTTTCTAGGCGGGTGTGCTACGAACATCACACACAAAATTTACTAGATGTCTGGGCTGCAGGTGGTACTGGAGTGGAGTACTTCAGACTTTCAATGGGCATAAACCGTTTTGTTTCTTGCTGACATGTCTGAGATTTGATGAGTCAGAAAAAGAGCTCATCGGAAGGAAACAGACAAATTAGCTGCTGTCCGATTATTGATAGATCAGTTCAATGAAAACTGCAAGAAAAATTTTAGTTTATCAGAACTAGTTACAGTAGATGAAATGCTGGATGCATTCAGGGGCAGATGTGGATTTATACGATACATTCCATCAAAACTGGCAAAATATGGTATAAAAATGTTTGTACTTACAGATGCAAGAATGTTCTATAGTAGCCATTTAGAAATATACTGTGGAAAGCAAGTGGATGGGCCTTATCTCTGTGATAACACCTCATGCTATTGTCAAAGGAATGGTGAAATGCATATCCAAATCTGGCAGAAATGTAACATGTGATAATTGGTTAACATCAATTCCACTTGCGGCTGACTTGTTGGAAAATGACAAGCTGACAATGGTTGGAACAATTCGAAAAAATAAACGTGAAATTCCTCCATTTTTGACAGTAGCAAAAGATCGTCCTGTGGAATCCAGCATTTTTGCATTTAGGAAGAATAGGACACTGGTTTCATATAAACCTAAGAAAGACAAGGTTGTTCTGGTACTGTCTACTTTCTATGATGATGACAGTATTGACAGTGATTCGGACAAGTGCAAGCCGGAAATAATAACATTTTACAACGAGACTAAATCTGATGTGGATAAAGTTGATTAGATGGAATGTACATACTCTGTGACAAGAATTACCAGAAGATGGCCATTTATAATTTTTTCCTCTTTTCTAAATATTGCTGGAATCAATGGGTACATAATTTACAAGAGCAATTCGGATTCAACAATTCCCAGAGAAGACACTCTAAAAGTTCTTGCTAAAGAACTGTTGCATGATTATATGACAATGAAGGTCAATCATCTAAGTTCACCGGTGAACATCAAGAACCGTATCAAGGAAATTTTGGGATTACCAACAGCTGAAGCTCTTCCTAGACCTCCACAAAAAACAGCTTAAGGAATATGCAACTTCTGTGATCGGAAAAAAAACAGACCGACGAGATCTTCCTGCAATGTATGCAATAAATTTGTATGCCTGGAACATGTCGGTGCATACCTGTGCAGTGAAAATGCCAACCACCACGAGTGATTTACTCGAATTGACAGTGAGGCTGTAAACTATATTTTCTGAAAAAGTTTCTGAACTAATTTACTTAAGATAAGTATTGGTTAATATTCATTTGGGAAAACAATGAAAAAACAGAATGAACGTAAATTTCAGCGAGTACAATAAATGTTCTTATTGGTTTACAGGTAAATTATGAGTTAAAATATTTTATGTATACTACTGACGCTGAAATACATTGTGTTTACGAATTCATTGTTTTATTTATGTTATCCAGATTCGAATACATTATATTTGCCAACTGTAATGTCAGAATTGTTCATGAAAATGGTATAAAAAGCAATGTGGACACTCAGTCCGCGCGCGTGTAGCGGAGGTAAAAAAAATTGCGCGTGTAGCGGAGGGTTAAATATAACTACCTAAGGACATCACACACATCCATGCCCGAGGCAGGATTCGAACCTGCGATCGTAGCAGCAGCACGGTTCCAGACTGAAGCGCTTAGATCCGCTCGGCCACAACAGCCGGCGATCAATTGCAGTTCAGACGTAAAAAGAGACAAGCAAAGAAACAATACAGCTTCGAATGTCATTTAATTTATAAAGAAAATGGAATTATATTCGGAAAAACTCCAGTACTATCACACGCTTCTTAGGTGACCAGACGGAAAGCATAAAATGCACTCGTTCTCACTTGACATAGTATTCTAATTACAAACAAGAGTGATGAAAATTTCAAAACTTAAACCTAGGGTAATTTTTCTTAGCAAGCTGTGTGTAATGCAATAGCATACTGGTATTGCAAGGATTTCACCGCACCGTTGAATACTGAAGCCACTGTAGGTATTAACAGTCTAATAATCCCTTAGCTCCTTCCTTATACGAATCCGAGAAATACATTTCAGTTCTGTAAGTGTCAGCTGCTACGTTGATAACGAGCTTATCGACAACAAAACCCATGAAGCCAACCAGGCGCCATATTTTCTCTTCTTCTTTTCTAACGAGTGTTCTATATACCGCCAGTGTTCGGCAGTGACATGTGAAAAAGCTGCATGCGTTAAGCCGAGTTCACACAGGCAACAAAATTATCGCCACTGCTAATGGCGAACTGCAGTTGCTTTGTAGTTGCATATGTGAAATCCTAGTTTTCGGTGGCGCCATTTAAGAAGCGCAACTTTTGTCACGCCACAAAATGTTGAACTTGGTTCTACTTTGTTGCGCCATTTTGCCTTCTCCACAATCGAATACTGTCATTCGATTGCTACCTCGCGGCTGGATTCAAACCCTTCTAGTGTGTATTCGGTCGCAGATAGTGCTTTTGTTTGTGCGTTTGCTATTAATATGTCGAAAAAGTGGTCAACAGCGACAATTATGAGATTCTTGGAGGTGTATCAAGAACGAGAATGCCTTTGGAACCACAAAAGCGAATCATACAAAGACAGAAATTTGAGAGATGCTGCATTAATTGAAATAGTAAACAGTATGCGTGAATATGTACCTGGAATTGATGTAGCTACAACAAAATTAAAAATTCGAAGCATTCGAAATGCTTACATGAATGAACATAAAAAAGTACTGAAATCACTTTAGAGTGGTGCGTCTACAGACGGTATTTATAAACCCAGCCTTGCTTGATTTGAAGCTGCAGACCAGTTCTTAAAACATGTAGTCGAGACAAGAGAGACGGGAAACACTTGGTAAGTAATACGAGGGCAGTTCAATAAGTAATGCAACACATTTTTTTTTCTGAAGCAGGGGTTGTTTTATTCAGCATTGAAATACACCAGGTTATTCCCCAATCTTTTAGCTACACAACACTATTTTTCAACGTAATCTCCATTCAATGCTACGGCCTTACGCCACCTTGAAATGAGGGCCTGTATGCCTGCACGGTACCATTCCACTGGTCGATGTCGGAGCCAATGTCGTACTGCATCAATAACTTCTTCATCATCCGCGTAGTGCCTCCCACAGATTGCGTCCTTCATTGGGCCAAACATATGGAAATCCGACGGTGCGAGATCGGGGCTGTTGGGTGCATGAGGAAGAACAGTCCACTGAAGTTTTGTGAACTCCTCTCGGGTGCGAAGACTTGTGTGAGGTCTTGCGTTGTCATGAAGAAGGAGAAGTTCGTTCAGATTTTTGTGCCTACGAACATGCTGAAGTCGTTTCTTCAATTTCTGAAGAGTAGCACAATACACTTCAGAGTTGATCGTTTGACCATGGGGAAGGACATCGAACAGAATAACCCCTTCAGCGTCCCAGAAGACTGTAACCATGACTTTACCGGCTGAGGGTATGGCTTTAAGCTTTTTCTTGGTAGGGGAGTGGGTGTGGCGCCATTCCATTGATTTCAGGTTCGAAGTGATGAACCCATGTTTCATCGCCTGTAACAATCTTTGACAAGAAATTGTCACCCTCAGCCACATGACGAGCAAGCAATTCCGCACAGATGGTTCTCCTTTGCTCTTTATGGTGTTCGGTTAGACAACGAGGGACCCAGCGGGAACAAACCTTTGAATATCCCAACTGGTGAACAATTGTGACAGCACTACCAACAGAGATGTCAAGTTGAGCACTGAGTTGTTTGATGGTGATCCGTCGATCATCTCGAACGAGTGTGTTCGCACGCTCCGCCATTGCAGGAGTCACAGCTGTGCACGGCCGGCCCGCACGCAGGAGATCAGACAGTCTTGCTTGATCTTGCGGCGATGATGACACACGCTTTGCCCAACGACTCACCATGCTTTTGTTCACTGCCAGATCACCGTAGACATTCTGCAAGCGCCTATGAATATCTGAGATGCCCTGGTTTTCCGCCAAAAGAAACTCGATCACTGCCCGTTTTTTGCAACGCACATCCGTTACAGACGCCATTTTAACAGCTCCACCTGTCGGAAGTCAATGAAACTATACGAGACGAAGCGGGAATGTTTGAAAATATTCCACAAGAAATTTCCGGTTTTTTCAACCAAAATTGGCCGTGAAAAAAAATGTGTTGCATTACTTATTGAACTGCCCTCGTATTTTACATTTATTATCTTTCCAAAACATCTTTTTTAGTCATATGTACAGTCGTTTAATCAGCTGAGACAGGTGACGCCATTTTGCAAACTGCGCAATTACGAAGAATTTGTGGCGTCCTGTGTGAACGGTAGTACACAGCGCCACTCCAGAATGACTTGACTTGTGGCGATACTTTCGTTGCGTGTGTGAACCCGGCATTAGTTCCAGTATGTGTGGCAGGTTTACAGTCTTGTTACTTATCGGGCCAAATCCCGCAAGTTGGCTCCAGATCAGTTCTGTTGGGTTCATATTGTAATGGTACAGTAGCAAATGTAAAAATGCAGCATCTGTATGATGTGTTCGATGCTGTGAAAATGATACTTGTCTACCTCTGTGGTATAAAACGACGAACATAGCCCAGATGAAGAGAATTTGGTTTTTCATTTTTGCCTTAAAAATTAAATTGTTATGTTTTCTTAATTTAAAGCAACTTTTATGAACAGTCTTTCATAAAACATCGATAACTAAGAATTTGTATTTGAAATGGAAAGATGAACTTCGAGTCCAACAAGTAATTAGAAACAAGAAGAAGTGTATTACTCATAAAAATGATGATGAGTTTTATAATTACGAGATGCAGGTATTTCAAATTGAACGAGGAAAAAAAATGACACTGGGAAGATCTGAACTCATGAACCATTAGCTATGACGTAGAATTATGTTGTAACTGTAATATATTCAGAGAATGGGGAAACTTCAAAGCCGATTATCTCCGTAAATTTATGAAAAACACTAAGAACAACGTATTTCTCGGCATTTTTTAACCGTATTCCCATACGCCTGTTTCACTACGGAACAGAAAGCAGCTTCGACCATTTTCATACTGCGCAATAACATTGCGACAATCAGAGCACAAAGCTGCATAGGCTGTGACTGTACATGATTTTTTAAAGTAAAAACTGTGTAGCTAAAGGGTATTAAGAAAAGCGTTGATGGCTGTTAACACATTTGAATACCTGAAAGTTTCATTTAATGGAACTTAGTAATAACATATCTAATACGTAAGTAGGAGATACTTCCAAGAGTGTAACGAGACCAGTGTGCGTGTGCTACAACTTCTGACCAGTCACTGCGTTTGCGGTTGTCAGGTTTATTCTTATGATGAATGGATTATAGATATTTTTATTGTGTGAGGAATGGATAAACTTGTGTGTGAGTAAGCAAGAATTATTTAATTAACAGAAAGTAGATTTGCAGTTTTACAGCAACTGACTTTATCCTAGAAATGGTGTGTATTAATGTGATGTTGGCAGTAGGTACCGGTATATTCAGATAATCAGCTTTCAGTACTAAAAGTTTCATGGCTCTTTGATCACTTGCCCAAGGAATTTGAGAAAGGATGTATTAATAAAGAAAATTAAGTGTATTACAACGTCTTTTGCGGCACTTGCACGAAGCATAGCTCCAAAATTCGATATGGAATAAATTAAAAAATTCGTAGTATGTGTGTTGCAAGAGTGAAAATATTAGCTTTGTAATTAGTGTTTTGGGCGTGGTAAATAACATCCAATACATTACACAAAAACTTCGAAACTTTGCTTTTCAGAGCGCGGTATAGGCCTAATCATTGGAAAGATGTAATTGCCAGATGATGATGATGTCCCATACTCCGAGGAGCGTAGGGGACGATGCGGGGAAACCGCACTGCTGTACTAGGCAAGGTCCTAGCGGAGGTGGTTTGCCATTGCCTTCCTCCGACCATAATGGGGATGAATGATGATGATGAAGACGACACAACACCCAGTCATCTCGAGGCAGAGAAAATCTCTGACCCCACCAGGAATCGAACCCAGGACCCCGTGCGTGGGAGGCGAAAACGCTACCACGCAAGACCACGAGCTGCGGACAAAATGTCAGATATCAAATTGTCACTTCTACTTGTACTAAGGCCAGAATTTCATCTTCAACTGAGAATCGGATTTTTTAATAGAGCTCAAATCACACCTCCAGATTAGAAATCTGTTTTGCTGATTTATGTGAAGTTGTGCAGATGTATATCTGTTAACCTTCAGTGACTGTCACTCAGCATATGTGTAAAGACAAACACGAAATCTGGAATAAGATATTCTGAAACGTAAAGCACTGTGAACTGGAAAAATATACATGTACCACATTTGCAAACCACTTCATGGAACAGAATAACCAGCCTACCGCCATAAAATCGCCAGTTATGAGTAACAGTAATTTGAAGACAGCTAATGACCACCTACCACAACCCAAAAAGACCCACTACAGGAACTTTAATCGTAAAATACCCCATACTTTTCACTTGAACAAATTATTTTTCGAGGTTATAATCTACACTTAGTATTTCTGATAAAGATTTTACCTACTTGTGATTTCCAATAAACCTGCAATTACAAATCCTAGATTCCGAGTTATATCCCGACTATGATGTTTTTCATCCTCAGGATGCACGAACTACTCCTGTGACTAAACTTATTAGTTTCGTGCCGTGTCGTCCATTATTACCCGAAAAAGCAAATTGATTTGAATTTCACCGATTATCGTCCGAAATCCGTACGTTTGGTCGATGAGGTCGGTTATACTGAGATCACATATGTGGTGGCGTTCTGATTTGAAAAAATCGACTGTCTTCGGATGATGTCGGTCATCAGCGGAATTCACTGATATCGGTGCTACTGTGACGGCAGCCTAATTCGCGGCCGGACACGACGGGACGGAGCGAACAATCGACATATCTTCAGATTCGCGAAAGGTTACGTGGGGGACGCGTATTGTACTCGGCCGACTGGCGCGCCGCCGCCTATGCAATTCTGTGGTACAGCTAGGACAAGCAAAGTACGTCGGTCTGTTCGAACTGGCGCCAGAGACAGCCGAATACATAAACTAAGCTTGTGGTATTTTGATCTCCTGTACTTTCCGATCGACTAGGAAATACTGAGACTCAAAAGAACACTACTGAGACAGAAATTGGGGAAGAAGTGCTCTAGAAAATGGAATACAAGAGTTATAAGCTTTGGTGTATATCTGAAAGTCTCCATGTCCATTCACAAATAATTTCGCCGGTCATTGTGTTCGCCCGGTAACTAACTCGAGAGGTAAATTAATATGTGAAAACTATCGTTCCCGTTTTGACCGTTCTTTCTGCCTCTCACATGTTACTTACATTTCATTTATTTTGCAATATTTGTTGTGAGTACAGACGACAGATGAATTTCCATCGAATATATTAGCAGTTGCATTCGCCGTAACGTAATACAGAATAACAAAGGCACTGCAACATCGTATTTATCCGCCGACAACGGTCAAACGACTTTCAATTAAAATGTCTCCCCTATTTAGGAATATACATAATGTATGTGCGAATACAAATTGTAGACACGTGGTTGACGACGTATGGAGGTTTGTGTCTGAACCTCAGTCGTGCTCGGGTAGTCAAATTGTAAGGCGACCACTCGCGATAAGCAGAAAATCAGGGTTCGAATCCCAATGCAGCACAAATTTTCAATTTCGTCGTTCCCTTATACAGCTGATGGTTGTCCACATTCGCAACTGCGAATCTATTTCAGGTATTTCATATCAGCTGTAGTCGCCGCAGTGCGTTTTCCTTCAGACAAGCATGCATCTTAAGTCGGAGTAACACAGGAACTGCAGTATCACACCATGAATTTCCTACTTTACGAGTCAACTTGTCGAACTGAAATATCACTTATTACTAAACCTGCGTCGTTTACCAGTCTTGACTGGACATATTGTGTCAAAGTTATATTATTTACCATATTACATATAAGTTATTTACGATTATTCGTGTAGCATGTAAGAAAAGTTGTTCACAATCAGTACACAAGCATAAAGCCGGGTTCACACACGCAACGAAAGTATCGCCACAAATCAAGTCATTCTGGAGTGGCGCTGTATGCTACCGTTCACACAGGACGCCACAAATTCTTCGTAATTGCGCAGTTTGCAAAATGGCGTCACCTGTCTCAGCTGATTAAACGGCTGTACATATGACTAAATAAGATGTTTTGAAAGATAGTAAATGTAAAATATTACTTACCAAGTGTTTCTCGTCTCTCTTGTCTCGACTACATGTTTTAAGAACTGGTCTGCAGCTTCAAATCAAGCAAGGCTGGGTTTATAAATACCGTCTGTAGACGCACCACTCTAAAGTGATTTCAGTACTTTTTTATGTTCATTCATGTAAGCATTTCGAATGCTTCGAATTTTTAATTTTGTTGTAGCTACATCAATTCCAGGTACATATTCACGCATACTGTTTACTATTTCAATTAATGCAGCATCTCTCAAATTTCTGTCTTTGTATGATTCGCTTTTGTGGTTCCAAAGGCATTCTCGTTCTTGATACACCTCCAAGAATCTCATAATTGTCGCTGTTGACCACTTTTTCGACATATTAATAGCAAACGCACAAACAAAAGCACTATCTGCGACCGAATACACACTAGAAAGGTTTGAATCCAGCCGCGAGGTAGCAATCGAATGACAGTATTCGATTGTGGAGAATGCAAAATGGCGCAACAAAGTAGAACCAAGTTCAACTTTTTGTGGCGTGACAAAAGTTGCGCTTCTTAAATGGCGCCACCGAAAACTAGGAGTTCACAACTGCAGTTGCTTTGTAGTTGTACAAAGCAACTGCAGTTCGCCATTAGCAGTGGTGTTACTTTTGTTGCCTGTGTGAACCCGGCTTAACAGATGAAAACAATATTATTTTGTCCAAACACTTCAACCACTTTGCGAGGGCGTAGCCGCTTGTCGTTGAAATTTCATTCGTAGACGGATAGATAGCGCACCAGAAGTAGGTTGGAACTGTGTTCTTTGTACACTACAGATTTTCGCATATATCTGCATTAATAAATTGTTGCATCTGGACCAGCCTTAACGAGAACCGTTGACCAGAAAAGCCGGATTTGAGGTGTTTTTCAATCCACATGCTGCTATTTTTCTGGCCAGATGTAAGCTGTGCACTCACATTTGATTAATTTTGTTCGCAGTTCTCTGCTCAAATTCCCTGTCCATGCACTATGATCTGTCAGCGCAGATGTTTTTTTTTGCAGAGAAAATACTATCATGTTGCCTTGCCTTAGGCAGAGTGTCAAATGGTAATGAAAACTTGCGCAAACATTCCCTCTCACCGGTGTTTCCAACAAGTGTTGAGATGGAAACACAATTTGGCTCAATGTCATTCTACCTGTCGTAACAATCAGGTAAGTATTGAATCATAGACGGTATTTTTAATGGCGCTTCGACTCGTTGTCGGTATCATCTCTGATATGTTTGATTTGTGTCGTAGCCGTAATGGCGTATCGTGGGATCAAAGTTCCTGATCCTTTCACCTCTAAAACGACGCGAAATGAAAGGTTTGCCCAAATGTCAAAACAAGAGCAACTCATTGAACAGAAGAAACGTGAGATACAAGCTAAACTGGAAGAGCAAAAGAAGAAGGAAGCAGATGAAGCACTGAAAAAATTGCATGGCGTCTCGGGCAGTGGAAAAGCAGGAACAAACAATAAAGTGTCTGCTGCCGCATCACTAAACAAAAGCAGTCAGAAGCAGAGTGCAAAGAGGTACGGTGTTTATGCATTTTTTGTTGTGCTTATGTAAATAACCCGTAGTTGCTGTTTGGTGTGGAGCCAAACATTTTGAGTTCTTATGTTTATTTGTAACATATATCCAGTTTTAGTCTTCAGATACAGGCGTAGGAACATTAACCTTTGTAATCCAACATGGGTTGGTCATAATGTGTGAAGAATTCATGCGAACCCTCCACATAACGCGGTACAAATGTCACATTCTTGTGTTTCTTTGAATGTTACCTATCAACAGAGCTTGTTCTCGTCGTGTTTATGCCACCAGCACCTTTATTATTGGGGGTCGACAGAAGCGTCCGATCCCACGCGTCGGCTTTGACCCGTGACGTAAGGGTGTTGGGAAATACGGAAGCGTCCGATCCCGCCCGTCTGTTTTGACCCATCACGTCACAAATATGGCGGAAACAAAAACAAACACACACACTTTCCACAAGAAGCCTAATGACACTAACGGGACAAGCGCGGGAAATGGGGTGTTTTGGGTGGGGTGGGGGGGGGGGGCAAACTAAATATAAACAAATTTAGACGTCTTGCGTAGCTACAACATGTAAGTGAAGACAGCCATGCATGAATACCCACCCACCTCCCCAGGGGTCGTAACCCCTGCAACCCATAGAAGATAAAGATGCTTCAGTAGCTGATTAGTGTTTTTTATCTTTTTTTTAAAAAAAAATCTACGGGATACAACGAACAGATCAGAAAGATAAATATAATAAACTAAAACAGAAATTGGAGGAAACAGATGATTAAAATAAGTAATAAGCGTTTTTAAATTAAAAAAAAAATCTCACGAGATAGAACGAACAGATCAGAAAAGTAAACAAAATAAGATAAAACAGAACGGGTCGAAAGAAGCGTCCGATCCCACGCGTCGGCTTTGACCCGTGATGTAAGGGTGTTGTCGTGTGTGACGTCATGACGGCGCGGAGTTTGGTTTGAGTGTGGCAGTCTCCAGTTCTGTTTTATCTTATTTTGTTTACTTTTCTGATCTGTTCGTTCTATCTCGTGAGATTTTTTTTTTTTAATTTAAAAACGCTTATTGCTTATTTTAATTATCTGTTTCCTCCGATTTCTGTTTTAGTTTATTATATTTATCTTTCTGATCTGTTCGTTGTATCCCATAGATTTTTTTTTTTTTAAAAAGACAAAAAACACTAATCAGCTACTGAAGCATCTTTATCTTCTATGGGTTGCAGGGGTTACGACCCCTGGGGAGATGGGTGGGTATTCATGCATGGCTGTCTTCACTTACACGTTGTAGCTACGCAAGACGTCTAAATTTGTTTATATTTAGTTTGCCCCCCCCCCCCCCACCCAAAACACCCCATTTCTCGCACTTGTCCCGTTAGTGTCATTAGGCTTCTTGTGGAAAGTGTGTGTGTTTGTTTTTGTTTTCGCCATATTTGTGACGTCATGGGTCAAAGCAGACAGGCGGGATTGGACGCTTCCGTATTTCCATTATTGGAAATGTAAACCCCATTGAAGGATTTGACTTAGTGGCTGGATTTAATTCTGTTAAAGCTATGTTGAATTGATTAAAGATTTTTGACACCATCTCTTGTAAATATTTCACAAACCATTGCTGCTTTGTCAGCCTATGATGTATGGTAGTTATGTAGTGCTATCAAAGTAATGTAAATCAACACATCGGAAGTAATGTTCAACATATCATGCGTATTTAGTAAATAATGCACATGGCATATGTATCTCTATTATATTAGGACATTATGTTACACACTGTCTTATTTTATTCATTTATTTGTCTTTATTCATCCAAAATCACCTCACATTGGGGGAGGATTTGGCAAGGTAATACAGTGCAAATCAGTAAGCCAAAATATACAATACACCGCATACATAATATTCTTAATGAGGAAAGGGCAGATAGCCTATGGGAATAAGACTGGTGGTCAGTGTGGCATTAATTAAGAAACCTTACTGTGATTTGCCTTAGGGAACCAGAAGAACCCAAATCAGGATTGCCGGATAGAAACTCCATCCTCCCAAATGTGATGTCAGTATCTTAACAGCTGCATTGCTTCATTCAGTAATCCTCATTGTATAATTTTCCTTGATTTATACACAGTTTGCTTCAGATAATTTGCTTCATGGATAACTTTGACTTGATTTTTATAGATAACATTGACTTGTTTTGTAATCATTTCCCTCAGTTAATGCAATACATCAACTATCTGAAATTTAACTTGTAATAAATCTCATTATTGTCTTCATTGATGTGCATAACTACATAATAGAATGGGTTGATAATTAGCTAAACAGTAAATCTGCAGTGCCATATAATCAACTGCTCTGTGAGTAGCAGCCTTACATATTCCCTCAACTATCCCAAATCTCCAAAATTATTCCATTACACATTTACTTGTCAGCCAGTGTTCAGTAAAGGAGTCTGTGGCTATCTCAGTGCATTCAAATAGCTTGTGTTTGTGAATTTAGGAAATTTGGTAGTGCAAATTCTTGTGTAAAAGACGACAAATGTCATATTTGTTGTTTTCATTCTTTATAGGATTTAGTTTTTGTAGTGTAGCTTCGCACCAGGAGCACCTCAGTTGTGCAATTTTGAAGAAGGGTCAGTGGAAGTGTCCAATTCCAACTGTTTGCTTTGACCCGTGATGCAAGGACATTGTGGTGTGTGACGTCATTATGGCGTCAAGTTTATTAGTTGGTTGTGTTTGAAGATGTCTGTTGTATTTGATGGTGCTCTCTGGAGGTGTGTTTGTATTAGGTTCATTCAAATGGAACCTGGTCAGTGCGTCTACCGTTGCCTTACACATAAGGTGGCACCATCTGTTGGTAGAGAGACTGAGCCATGCACACCGTGTGATGTTGCGTAGTGCCCCAGTGTGGTTTCATGTCGAAGAGAAGGTGATCACACAAGTTATCATCCACTATTGAACCACAAGGTCTCACTGCTTGTCAAGTTCCTAAAACGGGGAACTACCATTAGTACCCAGCATTATCAAGCCACTTTACAGAACCTTAGACAAGCTATCAAGTCGAAACACTGAGGATGTTGTCCAGTGGCATTATCCTCCTGCATAATAATGCCCGCCCACACACAGCCAATGTGGTGAAGACAACATTGCATCAGTTTCAGTGAAAAACTCTGGAACATCTGCCATACAGTCCTGACCTTGCACCGTGTGACTTTAATGTGTTTGGACCTCTAAAACAAGCTATTCGCAGACATCGATTCACAATGGATGACAAATTGTGTTACTGAGTTCAGGCCTGGATCCGACAGCAGCCTGCTAGCTTCCTCAAGGATGGAATCGACCGACTGCTGTCACAATAGGGTAAATGTACCAACAATTGCTGTGTTGTATTGGGTTCATTTGAGCCTTGGTGTTGGATGTGAATTCTTTGGCAGTGTTAGTAGTTCGACATGTGAGGTTTGGAAGTTTATTCAGTGAGTTATGTATTAATATTTTTTATGTATGTGTTTGGTGTTTTCATTAGGTATTAATGGTTTGCTGTTTGTGGTGTGGTAAGACTGTTAATTTATTGTGTGGCTATACATATGACAATGAAATATAACAGTGCTATGTTGCATTCAGAGATGGGGAGGACATGTCCATTCTTAAATTCTTCCAGTTACTTGGACTGATCGCTGAGATTGTGAAGGGTAGTTTTTGTCGCGAGAACATGAGGTTCACCAGAGTTCTGTCAGACCAGGGATGTATACATGTGGCTTAGTGTGTGTGTGGGGGGGGGGGGGGGGTTGGTTGGGGTTGCCAACCTAGTTTGCAGCACTCGAATTTGTTGGTGGTAAGATATTTTTTTTTTTTTATCTATTCGTCTCAATTTGTGATGTTTTATGTATTTATGGTGTATTGAGTGTGTTTTAATTTATGTAGGGATGTTTGATTATTAGATTTTTGAGATGGTGGTGTTTTGGGTTTGTTTTTCGTAGTTGTAGGTGTTGGTTTTTTGGTATCTGTAGTTGTCGTTGACCAGTATAGGTCACGGGAAATTACTGATTCCAGTTTTCGTAGTTTTAGCTGTAGGTATTGGTGTTTTGGTATCGTCAGCTGTGGTTGACCTATATAGGTCAAGGGAAGTGCCAGACTCCTGTGGATTTTGTTGGTTTAGTGGAATGTTGTAATTTCGTTTTTTCATCATTTTGTGTGATTTGGGATCGTGGTATTTTTTACTGTTAATTTAGCTTTTCCCCACCCTAAAACCCCAAATTTCCCGTAGTTGTCCCTTTAGTTTGAGTGTATTTTTGGAGGGAGATGTTATTGTTTTATCTATATGTATTTTCATGTTTGCTGCTGTGTGTATGTAATGATGTCATAGGCTCCATATTGGAGATGATTAGAATAGCCATTTCCGCTGTATTGATGTTGTCATGGGTCAAAGCAGACAGATGGAATCGGACACTTCTGTAATCCTGTTTTGAACATAGTAACGTAACCACCCACACTCACATTTCCTTGAGAGGTGCCAGTGTCCATTTGTGAACTGCCACGAGAGCAGATTCGTTCTCTCTGCTAGTGTGCAGTAAACTAGTGTCAGTGACAGACTTATTTTTGTCTAATGGCATGTGTTTCTTTTTAACTAGTTTGATAGTGCAAATCCTTGTCTAAAAGACAGGAGGGTTGAGTTTTATCTTTTTTATATCTATGGTTTTCATTTGAATTTTAACAGTAGGCTGTATAGGGAGTGTGGATGCTGTCTGTGGCAGGAGGAGCTGGCCTAGTTCACACAAACACCCAGAAGACTATTGGCTGCAATCAGCAGGCTGAAGTTTCTGGGTGTAGTGGTGATACAGAAACTGGTGTGTCACAAGCGACACTTCAATTGTTGCTTATTTCACCCATGGGCTCTGCTCGCAATGAACCTTCCAGCATAACCGATGCAGGCCAATCGTGCTCATTGCAGAGTGATTGGCTTATTGTAGCATGTTTGCTTTGTATTGGGTGGAGAGTCAATGTGGTGCTTGGCCTTGCCCACATACTCTGTGAATGACAGGGGATCACTGTTTCAGCAGGGTCCGAACATACTCATGGGGAGGAGTTTGCTAGTTGTTATGAGCTCCATTGTTAGGTGCACTACCAATTCCCATCGGAAAATAGCATCCAGGTTTGGAAAGAAGTCAGTTGTGCACTCGGTTTGTCTGTATCAGGGCCTTTCGTCTGAGACTTAGAGGATGCCTGCCTGTGGCTATCCAGGTGCAGTCATATCCAAGTTGTGAACTATCTTGGCACCAATGATGATTGTTGGTTTGGTTCTGGGGAGGAGGAGATCAGTGTTTAACGTTACAATGACAACAAATTATTAGAGATAAAGCACAAACTCAGATTAGGGAGGGATGTAGAAGGAAATCAGCCATGCCCTTTTGAAGGAACCATCCTGTCATTTGCCTTAGGCGATTTAGGGAAATCGTGGAAAACCTGAATCGGGATGGTCGGACATGGGTTTCAACTATCGTCATCCTGATTGTGTGTCCGATGTGCTAAACACTGTGCTGTACCGCTCAGTGATTGGGAACTGAGACCTTCCATAATTTGTACAGGCAGCTGGTAGAAGTGGCAAAGTCTACTGGGCTCAGTCTGGAATGCAAGCAGAGCTTATAGTTCGCAGTGTAGTACCTAAAGTTGATTGAGGCTTTTTTTGGAGCCGACTGGAGGGCCTCAACCAAAGACTCAGTCGGTGCTGTTAAAGTCTTGGTTACAGATTTGTGTTGTGGGGTGTTGGATTGTAGAACTACTCTTGATAGTAGGTCAGACATACAGTACACAGAGGAAGCAGCTACTCTGCTAGCAGAGTACTTCAGACCATTCACAGAAAACCAGTCAGTGATGCTTTTAAGAACATTGTTTACCATATCTTCTGTTTCTGTATGCATGATTAGGTAATGCTAGTGTTATCTGCTGAAAGAACTACTTCTGCACCTGAGCACAAGTTGTCAGGTCTTTGAAGTAAACGCTCCAAAAAAGAATTCACAGAATACACATATTGATGGCTCCAGTTATGCAAGTATCAATGTATTTGATTGTCTTTTCATGGAGTGCATAGGGGCCTGAAGGTGGAATTAATGAGATGCTGAAACTGGTTGTCTAAATAAAATAACTTCTTGAAAAATACAGCTGTTTGGCGATTTTCCTTGGTAGCTATTTGACCGACCGCTGTCCCTTATCCACAATGAATGAACAGAGATTGAATTTGTTTGGTGTGATGAATGGTAGCTTGCTGTAGATGCAGAAAAATGTAGTTTAATACAAATGAGTAGAAAAAAACAAGCCTGTGGTACAGTGCCAGTATACAGGTCCAAAGGGCTTGAGTTTGATTTCCAGTTAGTCCTGAGATTTTTCTTGCTTATCAGTTATTTCACCTTTGCAGTGTTTGTTGTTGTGAGAAATGCTCGGATTGGAATCCATGTTAAGCCGTAGGTCCCCATATAACTGGCCGGGTAAGTCGGTTCAAAGGTGGGTGGAAGGCAATGGCAATGTCGTCTAATAGCTCGTATTTGTTTTTAACAGGTTTGAGAGTGCAGATCCTTTCCTAAAAGACAACAGGGTTCAGTTTTATCTTTTTTGTGTCTATTGTTTTCATTCAAATTTCAACAGTAAGCTGGGTAGGCAGTGTGCATGCTATGTGTGAACACAGTAGGAGTTGGCCTAGTTCACACAAACAGTTGAAGACTGTTGACCGCAATCAGCTGGCTGAAGTCAGTGGGTGTAGTGGTGGCATATAAACAGGTACATGACACACTTCAATTGTCACTTATTTCACCCATGAACTCTGTTACCAAGGCACCTGTTTGTGGTCCAGCAGGATCACACCTAGTACAGCACTGTGGTGTTCAAAACTATCTCCAGATTGCTGAATGCTTTACGAGGTGCATTCAAGTTCTAAGGCCTCCGATTTTTTTTCTAATTAACTACTCACCCGAAATCGATGAAACTGGCGTTACTTCTCGATGTAATCGCCCTGCAGACGTACACATTTTTCACAACGCTGACGCCATGATTCCATGGCAGCGGCGAAGGCTTCTTTAGGAGTCTGTTTTGACCACTGGAAAATCGCTGAGGCAATAGCAGCACGGCTAGTGAATGTGCGGCCACGGAGAGTGTCTTTCATTGTTGGAAAAAGCCAAAAGTCACTAGGAGCCAGGTCAGGTGAGTAGGGAGCATGAGGAATCACTTCAAAGTTGTTATCACGAAGAAACTGTTGTGTAACGTTAGCTCAATGTGCTGGTGCGTTGTCTTGGTGAAACAGCACACGTGCAGCCCTTCCTGGACGTTTTTGTTGCAATGCAGGAAGGAATTTGTTCTTCAAAACATTTTCGTAGGATGCACCTGTTACCGTAGTGCCCTTTGGAACGCAATGGGTAAGGATTATGCCCTCGCTGTCCCAGAACATGGACACCATCATTTTTTCAGCACTGGCGGTTAGCCGAAATTTTTTTGGTGGCAGTGAATCTGTGTGCTTCCATTGAGCTGACTGGCGCTTTGTTTCTGGATTGAAAAATGGCATCCACGTCTCATCCATTGTCACAACCGATGAAAAGAAAGTCCCATTCATGCTGTCGTTGCTTGGCAACATGCCACACGGGCAGCCATGTGGTCGTCCGTCAGCATTCGTGGCACCCACCTGGATGACACTTTCCGCATTTTCAGGTCGTCATGCAGGATTGTGTGCACAGAACCCACAGAAATGCCAACTCTGGAGGCGATTCCCGAGGTTGTTTCGGTTTGTTGTCACACGATGTTCTGCCTTCATTAAACTGTCGCACCCACGAACGCACTTTCGACAAATCCATAACTCCATCACCACGTCTCCTTCAACTGTCGATGAATTTCAATTGGTTTCACACCACGCAAATTCAGAAAACGAATGATTGCACGCTGTTCACGTAAGGAAAACGTCGCCATTTTAAGTATTTAAAACGGTTCTCATTCTTGCTGCTGGCGGTAAAATTCCATCTGCCGTACGGTGCTGCCATCTCTGGGACGTATTGACAATGAATGCGGCCTCATTTTAAAACAATGCGCATGTTTCTATCTCTTTCCAGTCCGGAGAAAAAAAAATCGGAGGCCTTAGAACTTGAATGCACCTCGTACTAACAGTGTTTGATGCTGTACTGGTGACGTGCTATGTAATACAGTCAAGCTAATTAAATATGTAGGTGAAACATTGCAATACTATATGTAATGGAACGAACATGTAATGTTGGTTGTAGGCAGTGCGAATGGTAAACTTTGGTTTATTGGCAGAGTTTTAGTTTAGTGTAGCTCGTCTATTAAGGAGATTCTGTATAGGAAACTAGTGTGATCTGTTCTTGAGTACTGCATGAGTGTAAAGTGTATCCACCAGATCGGATTAAAGGAAAACACTGAAGCAGTTCAGAGGCATGTTGCTAGATTTATTACTGAGACGTTTGATTAACATCCGAGTATCACAGAGATGTTTTTTGAGCTCAAATAGAGATTTTTGGAGGGAAGACAACATTCATTTTTCGAAGCAGTATGTTGAGAAAATTTAGAGAACCAGCATTTCCAGCCAACTGAAAATTATTGTACTGCTGCCAGTTTACATTTAGTGTAAGGACCATGCAGATAACACAAATTAAGGCTCTTACAGAGGCATATAGATAGTTGTTTCTCCCTCACTATTTGTGAATGGAACAGGAAGGGGACTGGCGAGTAGTGATAAGAGTACCCTCTGCCATGCACCGTATGGGTGCTTGTGAAGTATGGTTGTAGGGCGTAGCAGATGACAAACAGAAGGTATATGATCATTAACCAATGTACACTTCCATCCAAATGTATCCAAAGTAATCGGAAAAAAATTGTGTACACACACTCTTTTTAAAAGTAACTTCTTACTGACAGAACAGCAGTTCTGCTTTCAAAGAAATAAATCCCTCCCTAAAATGCTTTTTGTTTGCTGGCCAGATAATAAATACATGTAATGAAAATCAGGTAGAAGTTATGTGTGGACCCCTTTCATTTTTCATAGTTTATCTATGGTATTTGTTCATCAAATGCATCAAAATACTTGTCAGTGGACCCCAGGGGCTCATAACTCTTTGTGTATGTGTGTGTGTGTGTGTGTGTGTGTGTGTGTGTGTGTGTGTGTGTGTGTGTGTGTCCCCTCCCCTCACCATACTCATCTCTTTTCCATGCTACATGTCTTATCCTCCTCCTATTCTTTCTCCTGTCCTCCTCCTCCTCCTTTGGTGTTTGTGGTCTACCTTTTTGTCTTTCTTCCTCCCTGTACATGCCTGAATGCTGGCTCACACATTTGATGCGTAAGGGTGACTGGGTAATGCGTAACTCCCAGCATATGGGTCAACAGGTAGGGCTCGCACATACCCCCTGATATAGGCCAGGCCCAGGGGGAGGGGTGATTGCCTGAGGTGTTACCTTCCCAACTGCCAACTGGTCCCTCTGTCTGGAGCTGGGGAGGTGTGGCCTGAGGTGTGAACAATCACCTAAGGTATGTTTGCTCTCCTCTTTGGGGACTACCAGTAGGAAGGAGTGCACCACTGGAGAGACGCTGCCAGTCATGGGGGATTCATCTGCGATGAGTACATCAACTCCATCAATGCAACCTACACCTAATAAACAGAAATGGAATGAGGATAAAGACATGATGAATCTTCCAGTTGCACTGTGCTGCCTCATGATGTCGCACACAGAAGGAGGTAAAATTTTTTCTACAGTGAACTTGTTTGTAATTCAAAAAGATGAGGACATAGTTACAGGCCCCCTAAAGTCCTGCACTTGCTTATGCAGTGGAACTTTGCTTCTAGAGACAGGCAGCACCTTTCAAGCCCAAAAATGTTTAAAGCTTCACTCCTCCACAGGTACCATGTTCATGCAGAGGCTCATCGAACACTGAATTCTTCACATGGTGTCATGTACATTTTGCTGCATGTTGGTATGACTGAGGTAGATGTACAACATTATCTGTCCAATCAGGGCATAACTGCAATCCATCGGGTCATGAAGATGGTTTATCCGGAATTCATGCCTATTCACACACTTTTCTTAGCTCTGAAGTCATCAATGCCGGACTGTACATACCAATCCCAATGCATTGCTACCAACGTAAGTGTTATAACCATACTTGCATGTCCTGTAAAAACGCTTCCAAATGTGTTACTTATTGCAAGGATGTTGATGAGGGAGGTTGCCTCTCCCCTTCTTCCCACTGCATTAACTGCACTGGCAACCATGCCGCAATGCCCTGTGTACTTAGATGAGCGAGCCATTCAAGAGATAAAGGTAAAGGTACCCCTCAATGTTACTTGCAAAATGTTAGCTAGCCAAAGCCTTGCACACCACTATCTGACAGATACAGTACCGTTGTTGTTATGTCATGGCCCACGAAAGATACGGCCACATAGACCAGTCTTCCAGTACAGTGCTACAATTATGAAATCGCCTAGCTCTGAGGTGACATCCTTACTTCCATCCACTACAGTTGCTCAACCTACCAAAAAACAACTTCACCCACACCAGTGAAGTCACTTGTGATACACTCAGAAAAACAGAAATTTAAAAAGAAATACTTCTGAGCTGACTTTTTTTTGCACTCCTCAAGTCAGAAAACGTCTGGCTCCACATCTGACAAATGAAAAGGTGCTAAGAAGTCGAACAAAAACATACTCTCTTCCATTTCTCCAACTTGGAGATTCTCTACAACAGTGACACTGTACGACACCTCTATCCGGTTGACCTCCATTTCGCCAGTGTGAATCACCAATGGATTTTCCAGCCTCAGAACCTTGTAGTAGTATGCAGTTAATACCTTGCACTTGAAAGCCACCGAATTAATTGTCTTGTGTAAGGGAAACATCTCCTATCTTCTACAACAACTGTTCTCGAATGGAACATTTGTGGCATCAGACCATAGAGGACAGACTTACAGCTGCAATTGCAATCACAATGCCCAGTTGTTTTATACCTCCAAGAAATGAAATAATGGCCTCTCAAGATCACTTTGGCTTCTTACACTTCACTCCAATATGTTTCAACCAACCCTTCAAGGATAGAACTCCAGCTCATAGCGGAGTCACAATGCTCATTTGGGATGTCATCCATAGCCAATTCATTTCATTGAACACCCAGCTACAAGCTGTTGCTGTCTGTCTTCCTCTCCCCAGTTACACCTTTTCTCTTTACAGTGTATCTACTTATCCCCGTCACCTGACCTGACCAGGGCAGTCATACTGCAGCTCACCACTCAGCTTCCTCAACCCTTTTTGCTACTCAGTGACTTCAGTGCCCACCATCCCATTTGGGACTGTCTGAAAACCTGCATGAGAGGCTCTCTCTTCACAGATATCCTCAGCTTGCACTGGTGAACCCACATTTCTTTCAGCTTCCACACACACCCTTTCTCGCACCTGGATCTCTTATTCTGTAATGCACAGCTTGCCCACCATCTAGAGTGGTCCATCCTCTGAGACACGCAATTGAGCGACCATTTTCTGCGTGTAATTCATATGCCAACTCCTGTCCTATCTGTGTGCAAGACCAATTGGCACCTATCTAAAGCTGACTAGTGGCTCTGCTTCGATGAACAACATATCCACAGCAGTGATGATAAGACGGAATACCTTATGAATGATATCCTTAGTGCCACAGAATGTACCATCCTCCAAACCTCTTGCTTACTGCGATGTATCCCAGTTACCGAGTGGTCGGAGGAATGCCACAATGCGATTCGTGCATGAAGACATGTTCTCCATTTCTTTGAACACCATCTCACAAAGCAGTGCTATATTAATTATAAACAGTTGCATTCAAAGTGTCATCGCATTATCAGGGATAGCAAAAAAGCTAGTTGGTTCTCTCTTACTAATTCTGTTAACTGTTTCACTCACTCTTCTGTCGTTTGGGGTAACCTATGTCAGATTTCTGGAAACGAGGTATATCTCCCGATTCATTGCCTGACTGTAGCGAACAATGTCTGTGTGAACCCTAGTGATATTTCCGACACCTTGTGTTGGTACTTTGATGAGATCTCGAGCTCTGCCTGCTACCATCCCTCCATCCTATCTCGGAAACAAGCAGAGTAGACTTGGTAGATATCTGTCCCCCCCAGAATCTTGAATGTTACAATACTGTTTCTACTATGTGGGAGTTTGAACATGCTCTCAGCTCATCATGATCCTCTGTTCCAGGACTGGACGATTGGTGCCTTCAGTCTCAGTATTTGCTAACAAATACACAATGTGGATTTTGTAATCACCACTCCCCAGTTGATCATCTCGTCACTCTCAACCCACATTATGAACAATTTTCTGCAGAAATGCCAGGTTGTAGCTGTGTTTTTAGATTTGGAGAAGGTTTAGGATATCTGTTGGAGGACAAGCATCCTCCCTACAATTCACATGTGGGGCTTCTGAGGTCACCTGCGTCATACCATTCAAGAGTTTTTAAAAGACTGGGTTTTTAAGGTATTTGTGGGTTTGACTTTGACGAACACTTTTATTCAGGAGAATGTGGTGCCTCAGGCCTCTGTGCTGGGTGTAGCTCTACTTGCCATAGCAATTAACCCTATAATAGACAGTCTCACAAGAGTCATCTCAGGGTCTCTCTTTGTCAGTGACTTTGCAGTCTATTGCAGCTCTTAGCTGAACTGTTTACTTGAGCAACAATTTCAGTGATGACTCGGCCATCTTTACTCATAGAGCATCAACAACAGCTTCCCTTTCGGCACAGTCCACCATCTGGGCATACATTTGGCCACTGGAGTTTTGTACACTATCTCAGTTGTGAGTGTCTGTGAAGATGCTACCAAGCTGTCGTCATACTGGCATGGTGTTCTCCTCAGCAGACAAGCAAGCTGTCTGTCCTCTATGCTTAATCATCCGTCTTATGCATCCTCTTTTGATGACTCCCTTGACTGCCAATACAAGATAAGCCCAACTTTTATGTTGCATCCTAGAGTTTGCTTTCCTATTCTGCTTTGGAAACTTAACCTTACATTACCTGCCACTTTCCCAAAGGGTGAGAGCCCTTCACAACCTTGGCTTTGTGCAGAGATCTGCATTCATCTTGGACTTAGTTGGCTTCGCAAGTACACTACTATAGATTTGATCTATCACTGTAAGTTTCTCGAAGTTTGCATGCAACTTGGAGATAGCACCTTTGTCTACAGTGATGGCTCAAAGACCGATCATGGTGTCAGTTGTGCCTTTGTTGTTAGCAAAAAAAACACTTGTTACCGGATTTGAGACCAGTGCTTGATTTTCACTGCAGGGCTTTCCTCCCTCTATTAGGCCACCCAGTACACCTGACGGCACAGGCTTCTGAAGTGTGTATTATGTTCAGATTCGCTTACTGCCCTCCATAGCGTCTGTGTACTGTATACATACTATCCCTTAATACAATGAATCAATGAATGCCTCCACTCACTTGCTGATGTTGGAGCCAATGTGATGTTTATGTAGGTCCCTGGTCACATCGTAGTGTCAAGGAATGAACCTGCTGATGCTGCTGTCAAGGCTACAGTCCGACTACCTAGCCCTTTTAGCTATTCTGTCCCTTCAGATGATATCTGTGTTTCTGCACTTGGGAACATTGTTCCTTTCTGGCATGAACACTGATCTTTGCTAAATGGGAGCAACCCTCCAGGGTGCTCACTGTTTTTTCGTGAGTTTGTGCATGGTGTACATGTGGCCCAAGCTATTGCAGACTGTTTTTCCTTCCCAGGTTGAATTTCCTTCCCTGTGCCCCTCCCTCCCGGTCCTTGCTTCTCCCCCTCTGCCATCTCCTTCCCCTCAATCGGTGTTCTTACTAACATTGACCTGGCTATCTACCTGGTTTTCCTGTACTCATTTCAGTTTTGTTCCCCTTGCATTTTCTCTGTCTCCATTTGGGGTTTGACCTCCACTTCTAAATTTTCTCTTCATAGTGTGAGCCATTTAGGAAGAACTCACTCCCTAGCATCTACAGTGTGGATTCTTCTCCCTCTCTTCCTTCCTTCCCCTCTTCCTTCTCTGATGTAGCCCGCTCACACCTCACTATGTCACCAGCATTTGTAGCAGTCCATTGGTGGAACTGTTATCGGCCACCATGCCAGACACCTCTTGTTGTAGCGGGAAGGCACCCGTGGGGAGAGCCCCTGATTGAAGTGGGTCGTATTCGGGTGGATGCTTTGCACATGAAGGGTATCAAGCTCCAAAAATCTGGCCATTCTCCTATGGCTGTCTCTTTGAGTAATAACAGATCATTGAATGCTGCTTTCTTTTAACCCTGTGGCGTTCTCTTCCCTGGTTACACCCTTGGAGGAGGGCCGGGCTCTTCGGCTTGGGGTTAAACACTTACCACTACCTGGTCTGTACTAGGACAGACAGGGACACATTCACTACCACAAAACCGTTATTTTTTGTGTAAAATAGCAAAGACAAGTTTGGGGAAGTGGAGTCTCACAGCAAGGTGCAGTGGGTTCCCTGTTGATCAAAATGTCTTCTGCCACCCAATCTGCAGCTCATCATGCTTATGATCATCTTGGTGATGTCTTCATGTCCATTACACCTCACCAGTGTTTGGATATGGTCCATGGAGTCATTTATCATAAGGATCTCAGCCTTCAAACTGATGAGGGGGAACCCTTTGCCAATCTGGAATAATGGGGTGTTCATTTTGTGCGGCATGTGCAGAAAGGTCGTAAGTACAACCACACCAACACCAGTGCTTGTATTCTCGCTTTCGAAGGAGATACCCTCCTAGAGAAGGCCAAGGTTATGTGTTGTCAGTATGATGTGAAGCCGTTTGTTCCACCACCCATGAGATGCTTTAGGTGCTTGCGTTTCTAGCATGTCTTCGCGGTGTATGGGGGACGCTCTTTGTGGTGACTGTGGACAACCATTCCATGAGGAGAGTGCCAGTGCTCCACCACCCATGTGTAAATTGTCACAACCCTCACGCTCCAACGCTCATCAGTTTGCCCGGCTTATAAGAAGATGCAAGAGTAGAAGACACTGGATCATTTATCTTACACTGAGGCTTGTCAGAAATTTGAGCAACTTCATCCGTATCAATGACTTTTACTTTTGCCTCTGTAGCATTGTTTCCCCCTCTTTCCTCTTCCTTACCCAGGTCTCGCCCCCCTCTTCTCTCCCTCTCCCCTGTGGTTCCCTGCCCTCCCCTCTGCATGCCTCTCCCCTTCTCCATCCAAAGAAGTTGCTCCATTCTTTGGCACCTGCCAGTGGTGGGGCTCCCTTCCAGGACCCCTCCCACCTGCGTTTCTCAGATTCTCAGACTGGAGGCCTGCTACAACTCGGCCATGAGACACATAGTCTTTGCACCCAAAGTTTGTCAGATTTCTTTTGGTTCATGATCTTGCAGAAGTCTGCTCTCCCTCTGTGCCCTGCCCTCCTCTACATATGAAAGAGAAGAAAAAGAAACATAAGTCACAGGACAAGGCCCCTGCTAGCCCCCCCCCCCCCCCCCCCTACCGAGTGCCATCTCCGCCCTAGCAATCTGAGTCCGACATCTTATTTATGAGTGTCACTGTGTCATTGGTGATAATGGATGGTGACCTGGCAGTGTAGTTAGCTCCAGCCCATTCGCCTCCCATTTGGATACCTGCTCCACGCTTATTCAGTGGAACTGTAATGGATACCAGTGTCACCTCCCAGAGTTGCAATCCCTTACTGCCTTTTACTCGGCAGCTTTCATTCTCCAGGAATCTCATTTTACTGATGATCACTCACTGACACTTCGTGAGTTCCGTGCTTTCTGTTGGGAACGTGTCGGCCCTTTGAGTGCTTCTGGTGGCATCTGCATATTGGTCCTTAAGGATATTGTTAGTACATGTGTCCCACCTCGTATCCCATTGGAAGCAGTTGGACTCTGCCATTACAGTTTGAAATCTCTATCTCCTTCCTGACAGACCACCTACATCTGTTGCCCCAACTGCCCTCCTTCAGCAGCTTCCCCCTTCCTCCCTTCTTCCTCTTTGGAGATTTTGGTATGCATCATCCTTTGTGGGGCAATGCTTCGTCATCTAGTCGTGGGCTTGTCATTGACCAATTACTTGTGGACCACGATGGGTGCCTTCTTAATGATGGTTTCCCTTCTTATTTTAGTGCTGCATATGGCTCTTTTTCTGCCATTGATCTTTCACTCTCTTCCCCTCTCCTTGTTCCTTCCTTACACTGGTTGCCTTACAGTGACATCTGTGATAGTTACCACATCCCATTGATTCTCTTGTTCCCTTCCCACCTGTGCTAACCAGGTTACCCCACTGGATTTTCCATCATGCTGATTGGTCTCTATATAGATGCCAGGTCATGTTTCCACCCTCTTTGTCAGATTGTATTGATGAAGTTGTTCGTGATCTGTCCAATAAGATAATCTGTGCTGCCAGTATTGCTGTTCCCCACTTGACAGGCCTCTTTCTCTGTCAGCCAGCTCCGTGGTGGAACATGGCCATTGCGACTGCTACCCATTATCGTCATCGTGCCTTGCAACATCTTAAGTGACACCAATCCTCCACCGGTCTTATTACCTTTAAATGTCTGTGTGCCAAATCAAACAGAGCAAACAGGTGTTATGGGAATGCTTTGTTTCCTCTCTAGTTACTCCTGTTCCTTCGTCATGGGTGTGGGCTACACCCCCTACCTTCCAAGGTTCTAAGCAGTAGTCTTCCATTCTAGGCCTTGCCCTTCCAGTTGGCCTTTGTTCAGATCCATCCTTTCTCATGGAACACCTCATGACCCATTTTGCAATGGCATTGGTATCAGCCTCCTATCCAGCTGCCTTCCTCCTCTGGAAACAGTGAGCTGTAGCTTCCCACTTATGTTTTACCTCTTGTCAGATGGAATCGTACAATGAACCTTTCACTGAATGTGAGTTTCTTCTGACACACTCTTCTTCCCACAATTCAGCTCCTGCTCCTGACTCCAGTCATAATGAATTGCTTCAACACCTCAGTCCTCCATAATGCCAATATCTCCTCCAGGTGTTTAACTGTGTGTGGCGCCAAGATATTTTCCCCTCTCGGCGGAGGGGACTGTATTGTGGTTCCTGTCCTTAAGCTTGTCAAGGATCCATTGTCCCTTGATAGTTACCAGTCCATTAGCATGACCAGTGTTCCCTGCTCATTGGCGCAGTTAGGACTTGTTATCTCGGGACCTTTTATCTCCTTATGAGTGCGACTTTTGAGAGGGACGGTATCTGATTGACCATCTGCTTTGATTGGAAACCACAGTTCGGTAGGCATTTTCTTATTGCCATCTTGTTGCAATCTTGTTGCAGTCTTCTTCCATCTTCGTAAGGCCTACGACACACTTGGTACCATCACTTCCTACTTACACGTTCCATGAGTGGGGTCTTCAGGACACCATCCTTATTTTTGTTTGTCACTTCCTGTCCCACCAGTTCTTTGGAACTGTTCTCAGCTGTCTGCAGATCCAGGAGAATGGCTTTTCACAGGGCTCCATATTACATGTCCTTTTCTAATCGCTATTCATAGACTTGTGGTTTCTGCTGGACTGTTGGTCACCCCTGCTCTGTATGTGGATGACTTCTGCATTTGGGCTAGCTCCCACGCAGTGCCCTCTACAGAACGACAGCTCCAAGGTGCCATCCAGTGTGCTTCCATGTGGACACACTCGCACAGTTTTCATTTCTCTCTCCTTCAGTCTAGGGTGGCACATTTCTATTGCTGTACTATTCTCTGTCCTGATCGAGAGCTCTACCTTGATGCACAACACCTGACCGTGATTCCCCAGTTTCATTTCTTGGGTCTTCTTTTTGGCAACAAGCTTACTTGGTTGCCTCATATCCATCATTTGAAGCCCTTCCATGCTGCTCCTCTTGGAATTGGTTCACCAATTTGGTATCTGTTTAGCCACCAATGCCTTTCTCACCAGTCCTGTTGATAGTCTTCTGGTTGAACTTGGGATCCCTCCCCTTTAGATTTGGTGGTCCCAGCTCCTGGTTTCCGATGCCATTACTATTCGCGCCTCCCCTGATTACCCTCCTATTCTATTTTTTTTGCAGCTTTGAGCCATTGCCCACCTGCTTCCTGCCCTCGGGTGGGTTTATCAGTTGGGCTTCACCTCACTTCTCTCCCCTGTGACTTCCATCCTCTCTCCGACCCCCACCCCCTCACCCCCCTCCCTTGATTAGTTCCTCAGCCACAGATTCATATGGGCCTCTTCTGGGTATGAAAGCCTCCATCACTCCAGTGGTGTTCCGTTGTTTGTTCTGAATGCTGTTATGGCGTTTTATTATGGAGCTGTTTTTTACACTGATGGCTCTAAATTCGCTGATCAGATGGGATGTGCCTTCACATCTTCCGTTGGCACGGAACATTAGCTGTTGCCTGCCACACATGGGGTATTTACTGCAGAATTCATGGCTATCTATAGGGCCCTCTGTTTTATTAAATGGTCCTCCCTGACCCGCATTTTGTTATGTACAGACTCAATGAGCAGCCTTCAGGCTATTGCTTGGTGTTTTTCGTGCCATCACTTGATGTGTGCCATCAATGACCTTCTCACTGATCTTGGTGATGCTGCATATTTGGTCGACTTCCTTTGGGTTCCTGGCCATGTGAGTGTCCCGGGTAATGAACGTGATGATCATCATGCGGGGGTGGGGATCCCAGTGGCAGCCACCTACTCCCCGTTCTCCCTCACCCCTCTGTGGCAGATTTGCGGCTTTACATTAAATCCCTTTTTGCTCAATCATGGGCTGACTCTTGGGCAGCTACCCCCATGTCTAATGAAGTTCGCCCCATCACGGAGATTCCCACCGTGTGGTGCTCTTCCCTCTGCCTCTCCCAGCGGGAATCTACCATCCTTTACCATCTTTCTATTGGACGTCGAGCCACCCCCACCCCCACCCCCCTCCCGTGTTGTAGTTGTGGGTCTCAGTTCATGGTGATCCATATTTTGATGGACTGCCCCACCCTTTGGCCCTTCACACTAAGTGTGCCATCCCACCTTTCTTGTTTCGGGTGTTAGCCGACAACCCTCACCAGGTTACATCTGTTCTCAATTTGTTTCTTCTTTTTAAGTGATTTACACTTACAGGTGTAAGTCCTTGAATTTTTTCCTGGAATTTGAGTCTCTGTTAGTATAGGCATTGTTTATGGAGGCCTTGACCTTTCCTCCCCATCGGCCAGGTTCTCGTCTCCTTTTCAATACTTTTTTTCCAGTCTGTTGTGCTGTTTTGTTTCCCCCTTTTATTGTGTCTTCTTCTCCTGGTGTTGTCCCCGTTGTATCATGATAGTGGTATGGTACAGTGTGGGTGTCGTGCCACACTGCGTGTAGCTTTTCTGGGGCATCCCTGCTCTCCCCATTTCCACCCACCCCCTCCTGTTCTTTTCTCTTCTTGCTGCCCTGATGTCCCTCTTCCCCCTTTGTTTGCACGTTATCCCTTCCCCATGACTGGACTGTGCTGTTTGTGCTGTTTTCCCTTGATTTCTTCCATCCTAGATCATGGGATTGCCGACCTTGCTGTTTGGTCCCCTCCCCTCAATCAACCACCCAACCTATATGGGAAAAGTCTCCGGGAAATTAAACCCCTTCCACTGGCTTGGATGACTTCCTCTTGCCCCTCTCGTTGTGAGGAGAAACTTTTAGTTCAGCTGCATATTGGGCACTGTCACTTCAGTCACTGTTATTTGTTAAGTGAGACCCCCCACCACTCTGTGCCTACTGCAAACAACCATTGACAGTACACCTTTTTCTGAACCAATGCCGATTTTATAACCATTTACGTTTTAATGTATGTTTGCCATCTGAATTATCAGATATTCTAGCAGGTACAGCTTGAGCTGTACATTATGTTTTTCTATTTATTCTTCGTGGTAGGATGGCGAAGGAAATTTAATTTTCTATCATTTGAACATCCACCTCAAAGGGGAAGTGATCATTTTTGGCTGTCTCCCTATTCCACTCAGTTAGGCGCTGAGTATTATCGACTTCAGTTTCATCTGGGAATTGACCATTTTAAGTGATGACATCAACTCTCAACCAAACTGTCACCTGTCAGTGCATCCTAGTCGTCGGACTACAGTACAGATCATTGTGTCGCCACAATCTAGATTTCAGTTGATGGGGGAGGGAGGGGGGTTAAATATTTCACTTTAGCCAAAAATCACAGCTTTTGCTGTTTCTGGTAACCTCACCAAGACATTTGATAGTCAGTTATTTCTGCTCATACAAAAACAGGATGCTTACGGCATAAGAGGGATTACCATGACTGATTTATGCCAGAGAGCAACTGGTAGACTCTCTCTCTCTCTCTCTCTCTCTCTCTCTCTCTCTCTCTCTCTCTCATATATAAGGACTTACCTTGGGGAGAAAAAGGACAGGTATACACTCGCGCGCGCACACACACACATATCCATCTGCACATATACAGACACAAGCAGACATATGTAAAGGCAAAGAGTTTGGGTAGAGATGTCAGTCGAGGCGGAAATACAGAGGCAAAGATGTTATTGAATGACAGGTGAGGTATGAGCGGCGGCGGAGGTTGAGGCCTGGTGGGTAACGGGAAGAGAGGATATATTGAAGGGCAAGTTCCCATTTTGTAATAGAGGGAACCATTCCACGTGGGAAAAATATATCTAAAAACAAAGATTTTGAGATTTACCAAACAAAAGTGCTGGCAGGTCGATAGACACACAAACAAACACAAACATAAACACAAAATTCAAGCTTTCGCAACAAACGGTTGCTTCATCAGGAAAGAGGGAAGGAGAGGGAAAGACGAAAGGATGTGGGTTTTAAGGGAGAGGGTAAGGAGTCATTCCAATCCCGGGAGCGGAAAGACTTACCTTAGGGGGAAAAAAGGACAGGTATACACTCGCGCGCACACACACACACACACACACACACACACACACACACACACACACACATATCCATCCACACATATACAGGCACAAGCAGACATTTGTAAAGGCAAAGAGTTTGGGCCGGATGGATATATATATACAGGGTGTTTCAAAAATGACCGGTATATTTGAAACGGCAATAAAAACTAAACGAGCAGCGATAGAAATACACCATTTGTTGCAATATGCTTGGGACAACAGTACATTTTCAGGTGGACAAACTTTCGAAATTACAGTAGTTACAATTTTCAACAATAGATGGCGCTGCAAGTGATGTGAAAGATATAGAAGACAACGCAGTCTGTGGGTGCGCCATTCTGTACGTCGTCTTTCTGCTGTAAGCGTGTGCTGTTCACAACGTGCAAGTGTGCTGTAGACAACATGGTTTATTCCTTAGAACAGAGGATTTTTCCGGTGTTGGAATTCCACCGCCTAGAACACAGTGTTGTTGCAACAAGACGAAGTTTTCAACGGAGGTTTAATGTAACCAAAGGACCGAAAAGCGATACAATAAAGGATCTGCTTGAAAAATTTCAACGGACTGGGAACGTGACGGATGAACGTGCTGGAAAGGTAGGGCGACCGCGTACGGCAACCACAGAGGGCAACGCGCAGCTAGTGCAGCAGGTGATCCAACAGCGGCCTCGGGTTTCCGTTCGCCGTGTTGCAGCTGCGGTCCAAATGACGCCAACGTCCACGTATCGTCTCATGCGCCAGAGTTTACACCTCTATCCATACAAAATTCAAACGCGGCAACCCCTCAGCGCCGCTACCATTGCTGCACGAGAGACATTCGCTAATGATATAGTGCACAGGATTGATGACGGCGATATGCATGTGGGCAGCATTTGGTTTACTGACGAAGCTTATTTTTACCTGGACGGCTTCGCCAATAAACAGAACTGGCGCATATGGGGAACCGAAAAGCCCCATGTTGCAGTCCCATCGTCCCTGCATCCTCAAAAAGTACTGGTCTGGGCCGCCATTACTTCCAAAGGAATCATTGGCCCATTTTTCAGATCCGAAACGATTACTGCAACACGCTATCTGGACATTCTTCGTGAATTTGTGGCGGTACAAACTGCCTTAGACGACACTGTGAACACCTCGTGGTTTATGCAAGATGGTGCCCGGCCACATCGCACGGCCGACGTCTGTAATTTCCTGAATGAATATTTCGATGATCGTGTGATTGCTTTGGGCTATCCGAAACATACAGGAGGCGGCGTGGATTGGCCTCCCTATTCGCCAGACATGAACCCCTGTGACTTCTTTCTGTGGGGACACTTGAAAGACCAGGTGTACTGCCAGAATCCAGAAACAATTGAACAGCTGAAGCAGTACATCTCATCTGCATGTGAAGCCATTCCGCCAGACACGTTGTCAAAGGTTTCGGGTAATTTCATTCAGAGACTACGCCATATTATTGCTACGCATGGTGGATATGTGGAAAATATCGTACTATAGAGTTTCCCAGACCGCAGCGCCATCTGTTGTTGAAAATTGTAACTACTGTAATTTCGAAAGTTTGTCCGACTGAAAATGTACTGTTGTCCCAAGCATATTGCAACAAATGGTGTATTTCTATCGCTGCTCGTTTAGTTTTTATTGCCGTTTCAAATATACCGGTCATTTTTGAAACACCCTGTATATATATATATATATATATATATATATATATATATATATATATATATATATATATATATAGTTATAATAGAAGGAAACATTCCACGAAGGAAAAATATATCTAAAAACAAAGATGATGTGACTTACCAAATGAAAGTGCTGGCAGGTCGACAGACACACAAACGAACACAAACATACACACAAAATTCAAGCTTTCGCAACAAACTGTTGCCTCATCAGGAAAGAGGGAAGGAGAGGGAAAGACGAAAGGATGTGGGTTTTAAGGGAGAGGGTAAGGAGTCATTCCAGTCCCGGGAGCGGAAAGACTTACCTTAGGGGGAAAAAGGACAGGTATACACTCGCGCGCGCGCGCGCGCGCACACACACACACACACACACACACACACACACACACACACACATACACACAAGCAGACATATTTAAAGGCCTTTCCCGTTTGGTAAGTCATGGAATCTTTGTTTTTAATATATTTTTCCCATGTGGAATGTTTCTTTAAGCTTTCGCAACCCAAAGTTGCTTCATCAGGAAAGAGGGAAGGAGAGGGAAAGACGAAAGGATGTGGGTTTTAAGGGAAAGGGTAAGGAGTCATTCCCAGTGGAAAAAGTCATTTGTCGGTGCATTGTCCATCTACCTGTCAGTAAGTTATTATCTATTCCTCCATATTACCGAAATTGACAAATTGTGCATTATGTTACATTGCATGTTGTAAAATTGATGTCTTTGATTTTGCAATATTTTACTCCACTTAAAAGAGCACATTTAAATTTATCAGAAATACTTATTTCATTTTGGTGCCATTTAAGTTAAGATGCAAAAATTTGACTTAAATTTTTTATTGTTTCAGCAGTGCATTTAAATTCTGTTTCCCATTTTGCAAAACATGTTTGAACTATTGTAATTCTACAGATCCTATGTTTTATTGAATATATGAAACAAGGAGTTAATGATTCCAAGACAGACTGCTGCCCTTCATTGTAGTGACTGAAACTAGCAGCAGTGAATTTGTTGTATGAAATTGAAAGAATTGAATCATTGCGGGTTTGAAAATGTTAATTAATCTCTATGCCTTTTAACTGTGTGTTAGGTTTACAGAGGCCTAAAAGCTGAGAGACTTTTCTTCAGAACATGTACTACATAATGCTGGGATGAAGATATACTTTCACCATGAAGCACTAATCTTAACATTACGTCAGGAACAGTGACTTGTCAAAATTGATATTTTTGTATGTTTCTAGTTCTGAAGAAAGTGGCCTATGTGAAAACAAATCTAGTACCTATATCAAGTTTCAGATGGAACTGAAACTTGGTTAAGTTCATATTCGTCCATTAGGTACATTCTGTATAAATTTCAACAGAATTGAAGGTGGATGACCTGGAAGAATCTTTCACTGTGTGCATGTGTATGGAAAGGGGAGTGTAATACTGAGTAATGTTATGGCTGCTCCTTCAGTGGACTCTATATTCACTGTGGCCTTTTCTAATAGAATTGCCCCCATAGCTTGGTACAAGTTGCATAAAGAGAATGCTTCTTGCATATGAGGGTTAAATCGTTGAACACACCAGTAACTTCTACCATCAAAGAAAAATGCAGTTTAATTTGACAACTCCGTAGCCAAAGGCACTTGATAATATTCCACAGTAAGAGCCATGGTGCTCTTGTATTTCTCCCCAGAAAATTGTTGTAATAATTATTACCATTTTGTTGTTGAGCTCTGTGCCTCGTTAATTAGCTATTATCCTTTGATACAATTCACAGTATTTTGTCAGCTTTTCTAACTGCCTAAACTTAACCTGCCCTCACCCAAAAGTTTAATTTGAACACCACAAAGCTGTACTCTGCATGATCCTGTTGTAGTTGATATGCACATGCCTTTTTCTGACCTTTCGAACTAACACCCACCCAGTTTTAGAGGGACCTGTAGTTTAATGTGGGCTCCAAACCATTTGAGCAACTTAAGTGACTTGAGTCATTTCACATGTACATTTCATTGGTAGAGATGAAATACATCTTTGGACTAACAGGGAAATTTCAGATTTGTTGTGTGACACTGAACCAATCCGTTTCTCACAACTGTCAAGGTGGTATTATAATTTTGGGAGCTTGGAGAAGTGGAGGGAAAGGAGGCTGAAGGCTGAGAGGGAGATCCAGCAAGTGAGTGGGATATGAATGTGGCACCAATGAGCATGCCTTGGTGCAGACGGGGGGAGGAGCTTGTATCATGTAATGGCTGATTCAACTGCAATTCAAACTGTTCAAAAATTGCAGCATAGTGCTCAATATTGATAGTTTCTTGCATGGAAAAGTGCCAGTAATGCCTTTGCTCTATACCTCAGCCCAAACTGTAGCTTTGGGAGAACACATCGGTTTTGCTTCACAGAAATGGTGGTATCGAGAACCCCAAAATAGCCAGTTTTGTTGTTCACGACTGTATTCAGGTGGAAGTGTGCTTTGTCTGTGAACCAGATGCAGCCAGCATCAAGTCCTTCATTATCAATTGCTTTGAGACAATGGTGTACAAATTCAGCCCTTTGTTGCACAGTTCATATAGGTATGGCCTGGTGGCTTTGTAATTTGAATAGAACCATGTAGGCTCTGTCTTAGTATTTTCTTCATGCTGGAATGCTTCAAACCAGTCTGTGCTACACTTCATCAGATGGATTCCTTTGGGTTTTGTTAAATAATTCCAGAAACCGTGGCGACATTCTCAGGAGTAAATAAAGTCGGCCTTGGGCCAAAATTCTCCACTAGGTCAATAGCAAAGCTGCCAGTCCATTGGAATTTGGTGAAGAGCTTGCAGATCCTTTTGGATATTAAATAATGTTTGAAAACTACACCTTGTTGTTGTAGGACAGTGTTTTAACTTGTGGCATTCCAGTACCAGAAAAACACTTTCAGTGGAATACATGATTTCAACCTTTTCCTTCGGTACGCTAACCTTATTTCAAGTTTAAACAGTGGAACTGATTGCTCTGAGATGCACCACACTATGAATGTGGCATCAATGAGCATGCCTTGGTGCAGACGGGGGGAGGAGCTTGTATCATGTAATGGCTGATTCAACTGCAATTCAAACTGTTCAAAAATTGCAGCATAGTTTTAAAGGCAGTGTGTATTCCGACTGCAATTCAAACTGTTCAAAAATTGCAGCATAGTTTTAAAGGCAGTGTGTATTCCGACTTCAGTACCATCTGTTAACAGCTTTCTGTATTAAATTTTTAAAGCCTTCACAATAAATGTACCTCTTGTGGCACCTGTCTGTTGGTCAAGTTGTCGAGATATTTAACTTTGACTGGACATTGTGTATGTAATTCAGAAAAGCTGCTATTTTGTGTAGGATTTAGATGATAAAGGTTGTGAAGTGGGACTGCATTCTCCAGTCAGGTTGTATTCTTTTAATGCATATAAAAATGATGATGTGCACGTCTAAGGTTACTGTTTAAAAAATGTAAGACATTAGTTCTGATAACACCAGTATCTGTAACGTTCTCATAATTTGGTGGATACTGTAACTGTTGTTCTGTGAGATCACAGATGTCGCATTGTGCAATTCACATGTATTTCCAACTTAACATGGAAGCACGGAATTCTTAATTGCATCAGTGGTTCTATTCCATTTTTGCTTTATGGGGTCTTGTTCGCTTTTGACCGCAGTCTTCCAACCAAACTCTAAACTTACTTTTTCCGTTTGAACAAGAATTATGGTACCTCTTTGACTGATTTACTAATTACACGGCAATACCAGCGTATCATACTTAGAAACTTCCCTGTTTAAAACACCATCTTACTGAAAAATGGCGTATTTCAGTATAACTCTTAAAAATCTTGTATACTGAAGTATGTCAACTTTTAAAATATTTTGGATGTGTAAGTATTAAAATAATTTCACTCATGAAAGGGAATAATTGAAATTTACATTATTGAGAACAGGAAAAAATTCCAGCTTCACAGAAAAGTTTAAATAAACAATGTTCTAATATTGTGAGATTCTAAATAGTATCCTGTTGGTAATTTTTAAAGGTGAACTACAATTAATGTACACAGTTTTATTGTGAACTAGTTACAGCCACTGTAATTCTGTCAAACAGTTATTTGCTTGCTAATTCAAGTCATGCTGCTCAGAATGGTAGGTCTACAACTATATAATATTGTGGAAAATTTGGTAAATTTCTATTTTGTCCCTCTCAGTTGCATGACTATACAATTTATTGATGCAGTGGTTACCAGTTTCGGGCTGACTCGCCCATTCTCAAACCACACACTTTGTTAGTAATTGTAAATAGCTGCACAACATGGTGCCAAAAGGTCTGAACTGCTGCATACAAGAAAGTGAAACTGTGAGCAGCAAATACGCTCATTGATATGACAAACTGAAGTTTGGTTGTGTCATTTAGGTGAAAAAGCAGACACACAGGCCATCACATATTAGTGAGCATATTTGTTGCTCACAGTGTGACTTTCTTGTATGAAGCAGTGCATGCCTTTTGGCCTCATGTTGTGTAACTAGTTATGGCTAATAACAAGACATGTGATTTGAGAATGGGCAAGTCAATCCAAAGCCAGTAACCATTGCAGCAATAAATTGTATATTTGTGCAACTGAGATGGATGAAATAAAAATTTATCATGTTTTCCTCATGCATATTATACAGCATTTTCATCACTACCACCACCACCACCACCACCACCACCACCACCACCACCACCACCAGCATTCACACCACCACCACCACCAACAACAACAACACACCACTACTTCTCTGCCAATGGTAGGGTCTGCTTGGAACGCAATCATTTTCACATTCTTCAGTCTTCCTCAACCTCTGTTGTCACTCTGATCCAGTCTTCTCCTCACTTCCAAATGCTTTCTTCCCTTTTTTTTAGCCACTTGGCATGAAGCAAGGGGCTGCCTGTATGGGTAAAGTACAACAAAGGCCTGTGTGCTTTGACTGCTTTACTAACTGTGCAGGCCCTACAGGAACCCTGAAAAATGCCAATAAATGGGAGCACTGGTGAAGCTGTGTTAGGCCCATCAGGCCCACAGTGGATAAAAATGAAAAGTCAACATTTCCCAAATTCTAAAATTGCCTACATATTTTGCCCATAATAATGATCCAGTGGAATTTATCTTCCATTATTGTGTAACAGCATCTATTTTATTTATTTAACACATTGCACATGGCAAATGTAAATATCATAAACATTCATTAGTGAAACAGTTTTATACACTCTGTAGATGTATTTCTTTTGTAAATAAAAATAACTTATTGCAAGGTCTATTTACAGCAACCTTGATAGCAGATGGAAGAAAGAACAATCACATACAGAGCGTAACTCTTCTCAGCAGAAAACCTCTGGTGCTTTGAACATTTTCTCAAATGATGGAAGCTTCTTGGATCAGTTCAAGAAGATGTCTGGTGTTAAAGGTAAAATAATAGTACTAAGAAATGTTTTGAAGCATATTTCTTTTGGTTTTTGAAATGACTGTTTTTCTTTCAGAAGGTAAACAGAGAAGAGAGGATGCCGTCAGCAGTATTATTGACATAAAGAATACTCCTCAAGCCACTGATACTCATGCATCTGACAAAAGGGATAGAGGTGAGAATGTACATACTTATGGTCTTCTGTGCCAAATGTCTTCACAAAGAATTTGGGGTTGTGCTTTGCAGCTGACACACAGTTTGCTGAATTATGTATATGGTCTAAAATTTTGGAATGTCACAACTACAGGCTAGAACATTTCAGAGTGAAGATATGCAAGAAAAGAAAAAAAGAAAAAAAATGTAAGTAATGTAAGTAAATGATTATTATTAATAATGTACACAATTTATTATTAATAATAATAATTTGTTTACATCACTTAAATCGTCATGAGGCACAATTGCAATTAAAAAGACGTTGTCTCACATCTTGTTTTGGTTGTAGGGCATCACCACCCCAGGGAAGTTTTGTCAGGTGGGGAAACAAAACACGAAATCTAATGTAAAATGTGAACTAGCCACCTGAAGATGAACCTATCGATTTGAAACCGGTTATGGCACTGTTTAATATTAATAGATAGCTATGTAAAAAGTGGCAGGTTGCTGTAACATTTTGTGTAATATTCAACCTATATTAAATAAATCAGATTCAGTAGAGGGTGGGATGTTATGGTTTATTTTGTCAGATTTGAAATAAAAGTTCACTTTAATCAGCATTGCATTTACTCCCAGGCCCTCAGTCTGTAGTATGTAAGGCAAGTTCAAGCTTTTGCATCCTTGTACTAGTCAGCACTACAACTCCTCTGTGACTAGAAGTTCTATAAGATCTTTAGCAACCAATGTTAGGTGCTGTGCATTGCACATATGAGTGTGGAGGACTTCACTTAATTACTGGATTTTGAATAAGTTTGAATCTTCTACTAAGAAGTGAATCTCTAGGTGTGCATCTAGTTTATGGGGTAGATATGAGGGTTGGAACTTAAATAGTGGCAACTATTTATTCACAACCGATACAAAAGGGTTACATGTTTGCACCTGTTACTGTCCTTCAAAGTAGTCACCAGCATTGTGTAGAACCTGTTGCCAGTGATGTGAAAGGCATTGTATACCATTAGTAGTGCCTGTTCTGTTGATGGTCCGAATTGAGCCGTCTAATGCCTGTCGAATCTCTGGAACAGTTCTGAAGTGAATGCCACGAAGCCAAAACTGAAATGCCAATCAAGCAAATGGCTTCATTATGGGTTGCCACGAAAGTCAGTGCGTCAGAGCCCCAGTATGGTGAAAGTTATGGTGATTCTCGTGTACGACTGTGATGGCGTTATCCTAATGCATTACATTCCTCCACGGCAGACCAGTGATGCACAGTATTACTGTTTGTTTTTGGGGCATCACCTGTGACCAGCTTTGCGCAAGAAGCAGTGACGCTTTCTGTGCAACCCACCCTTCATTTTGCATGACAATGCGTGGGTGCATACAGTGCAAGCTGTGGCTGCTCTGTTCACTCGATGGGACTGTGAAGTGCTGTACTGTCCACCATACTCCATGGACTTAAGTCCTTGTGACTTTGATTTGATTCCGAAGATGGAGGAACCACTTTGTGGCATTCGCTTCAGAGCTGTGGTGCCAGTTCAGTTCTCTCCAGTGACCTACCAAGGCCTCATTGCTTCCATGCCACAACGTGTCGCTGTTGTTATTCATGCCAAATGTGGACATACTGCATATTAGACAGATGGTCATAATGTTCTGCCTGATAAGAGTGTGCTGTAGGTATCTAGAAGCATGGCAGTATGCACTACTTTTGAATGACGTCAGTTCTTGCTGTTTTATGAAAGGATGTATTTTATTACGGGTAAGTAGAATAATGAGGATCATGTGTGAATACATGATACTTGAGCACATTGTAATTTGTATAATTATACTTTCAGTATTGTGCACTGTAGTTTTCTGCTGCCACAACCAAACTTTGATCATCTCAAGAAATGCATGTCATAATGTATAAGGGTACCTTTTGTTTGACACATCATATTATTGCTTTTCATAGTTTTTACTGTATTGAGTTTATGTATGGTTTATTTTATTTGTTTTGAGGATATATTTAGTGTATGTAGATTTTTAATGGTCATTGCAGAATGATTTTAGATTTTTCCATTTACATGTTATCGATGGACAGGACTGCTGGCCACATGGATGTTCCATTGCCTTTAGAAAACCAGTGCTAGTATGCAATTGACTGCCTCCTTAGGCAATGCACGTGGTTCACTCCCAACTCCTTTCTTACCTGAGGTTAACCCCCGTCCCCTCTCCCTCCTCCTTTCAGTTTCTGTGCTAAACGACAACTACTCTTACCCACACTGTTACTGTCTGTGTCTGGTGCATAGTATTCGCCTACCTGAAAATTCTGTCATCTAAAGGAAGCTTCCAGGTGAAAATCAGCAGGGTGATCTGGATAGTGTGCAGCTGATTGGCTACATTTAAGGCCGGTAACGCATGAGGCAGCCAGGCTGTGGCAGCCGATAAAACAATGACAGTTGATTGCGGGCTGCACACTAGGCAGCGAGGATTTTGTGGCCGCGGCAGCTGACAGAACACGGGTGACTGCACGGCAGCCAGGCAGCTGTGCGCAGCCAGTGGCGAGCTGTGGGTCCCACAAAGAGTGTGTGTGGCTGCCTCAGTCTCCGCGCACATTTGTCCGAGCAGCTACACCTTTTTTGCACCTCGAGCCAAAAGTTACAATGGCTTTCAACACTGAGAAATTTATTCAAGAAATTGAAAGATAAAGAGCAATCTGGGACTTATCTTGTGAGGAGTACAGTGACCGTGACGTGAAGAGGAGGAGATGGGAGGAAATCACAAATATAATGTATGAGGAGAATATGACGAAAAATGAAAAGAATGAATTCGGTAAGTCATTTATTATTTATTACATAATAAAAATGGTTATGCATACAGTAATCAAGAAGAGGGTATCATTGTACACTTAACAATAATTCACGTGAAAGCAGTAATAGTCACGTCCACAATTCAATTAACACATATAATTATTACCCCAATGGAATTCTGTTTTGCCATTCCAGCAGATTTCCATCTGTAAAATAATCCACAAATAAATCTCTGTATGCTGATGCTGATGCTGATGAACGGCACCCTGCTTTTGTAGGACCTGGGGAAATTTCCAGTTCTGGAGGGATGTACAGTGTGTCTTCAAATTTGTAGCCATCTCTTTCTCACACATAATTATGTAAAACACAGCATGCTTTTATCATGGCAATTGCAAATTCTTCCCGAACATCCATAGGGTGATGAAAAATGTCTCCATTTATTTGCCAGAATGCCAAACGTGCATTCTATAAATCGCCTAGCCCGAGACAGTCAGTAGTTAAAGATACTTTTTTTGTCTGTTAAACGCCTTCCTCCATAAGGACGCATTAAATTTTCAGACATACCAAACGCCTCATCTCCAACAATGACGTATGGCATCAGTATTCCATTGTTTGATATTGAGCTTTTCTCTGGTATTTGTAAATTTTTATTTAGGAGTTTTTCATACAGAACCGATTTCTTAAAAATAGATGAGTCACTACATTTTCCATATTCTCAAACATCAATGTAAGTGAATTTCTAATCTGCAGCACATAAAGCAAGTAAAATGATCGAAAAATAATTTTTGTAATAATAGTAAGGTGAACCTGAATGACAGGGTTTTATTACTCTGATATGTTGCACGTCGATAGCACCGATGCAATTGGGAAAGTTTGCATATCTATTAAATCCATTTGCTATTTCAATACATCTTGCCTCATTTAATTCTGGAAACACAGTCTGTCTCATTTTGTCCCAAATCGCCAAGCAAGTTTCATATATGACTTCTCGGACAGTAGTACGTCCGATCCGAAAATTGTGACTCAGTGCTGCTGTAGATATCTGAAATGAAATATATGTTCATATCAAAAAATGAAACCCACGCACTTCTGCCCGGAATTTTATTAAATTATTATAATAGATTAGTCATATAAAATATAAACATCCCTAATTTCATCCCATCGGCGCCGCTAACACAGACTTTTTTGCAGGCAAATCTCTACAGCAGAAGTGGAAGACTATTCGGACAAGTTTCAGCAAGGAATTAAAACGCATAGCAGGTGCCAAAAGTGGATCAGCAGCTTTGCGTAAAAGCCCTAATGTGTATTTCGAGCAATTACAGTTTCTTAAGGAAACTGTTGTAGACAATATAACTCAAGGTAGCCTGGATGAAACTGACATTGCTGAAAGTAACTATGGGAGCTGTGGCATACAAAGTCCTTCAATGCCCAGAAAGAAGCAGAAAAGTAATGACGACAGATTGATTGATGTACTACAACAGAGTATCGCACTGAAGGAGGAGTGTGAAAGGCATCCAGAATCTGATTCAGATAGACTATTTCTGCTTTCATTACTAGAAGACATGAAAAAGATTCCGGTACATTGCAAGCTTACTACCAAAATGGAGGTTATTGACATCATAAAAAGAGTACAAATGCTTCCACTGCGGGCTTATCACCCAAGGCAATTTTGATCATGCGTCAGAAACAACAGAGGCTGGAGCATATAGCCGTAGGTATGAACCAGAAGCCTCGAGTAGACAGCCGTTTCAGCATGGATGCATACTACAGCCAAATGATGGTCGAGCAGACTTCAGCAGAGGGCAGAAGGAAAGTCGCCGTGATTATTCTACGCCTATTACATACAGACAGGACACTGCCGCCAAGTACAGTGAGCTGTCATTGCCCACTAACTCAACTGTGTCAACTCAGAATTCTGAAATACTTGATCTATTCCAGTCATCAGTACAACTACTACTTTAATATTAATATTCTTTCCAAATGTTGTTATAATTTAGCATATAAAATTAAAATAATAATGTCAAATCATCAAACATGTTGTATTATTTTCAAACTATCACTTCTGTTTTCTGATTTCGTCCCTTTTCAGTTCCTTCAAATTCGTAACTTTAGAATCGAAGGGCCAGGGGAGAAACCGATGATAATTCAATAATTCAATAATTTTTCATGCAAATTTGGCGTTTTACTGCTTTGAAGTTTTTTAATTGTACATTTTCTAACACGAGCGACCATTGTTAGTCAGCAACATAAATCTTTGGTGTTGATGGTTGCTGCAGAATTTGGAAAGGGCAATTTTTTTTTTCTCTAAAAAGAAATAAATAAATTGTGACTTATCATTTTAACTGCTGGCCAATTATTTTCAAATATTATTAAAATGAACTATCATATTTGTTTTTGAACTCACCTCAAAGTAATCAACAATTTTTCTTCCGAAGTTACACAAGCTCGCATACAAGTATCAGTACCCATTATGGAAATTCTTATATTTTCCACAAGGTTATCAAAAGATTCCATTGATATTCTTGCCTTCCACATCCATCTCGCTCAGCCCATACGTCACGGATAGCCGTCGTCTGGCTGCTCAAAATTGCGGCTGCCGCAGCTTGGCTGCTTAGTGCGTTACTGGCCTAACACTGTGACCTGACCGGTGCTAACATGATCAGCTACATTACTAGTGTGATTCACCAAGTAATTGAAACAGTCAACCCTAAAGTTGTCTAGTCAGCTTAGAAGACACACTGTGGAGTGAGGAATGTGACTCTGCAGCTTTGGATAGGCAGGCAACTCTGTAAAGATTTGGACATCATGATGGCAGGCTTTAATGAATTCAGTCAATTGTGCATCTTCAAAATCATAATATGGTTATTAGTCAGCAGTATGTCTAGTAAAGATTGATCATTGCTACTTCATGATACACTGAAAGAGGAGAATACTTTAATTTCTTCAAATGAAGCGACCAAGGAATGGTAGGCTGTTTTTCCCCACATAGCATCTAGTGATACATAGGATCACACTTCCTGGTGTGAGAATGTGTTACAGGGAGCAGTCTGACTTCAATTCCACAAACTTTAACTTAATCAAAGGAGACAGTCATGACCACTACAGTTTAACATAAAAAGAAATATTTGTCAGTTATGTAGGGAATCGCAATTGTCAGACATGGAAGAGTCAGTAGGTATGAAAAAGTTTCAAGTATTAACTGCATAGCAAAATAATCATCCTTTAGCTTATTATCATTTGCCAAACAACTTATTTTGATATTTGAAACTGATTAGGAAATATTTAGGATGTTGTGACTTCTATGACTTATAATGTAGATAAATATGCCACTTGAATTGTAATTGACTCTTAATCAGAGTGCAGAATGAAAACAACTATTACTGCAAAGTAAACTTATGTCTCTTGGTTGATCAGCCAACTGATAGCCTGAGTGACTTGATGGACCATATACAACAGAGAAATACTGAACACACAGATGAATTCAGAGATTTGTACAAGGGTTTCAAACATGATGCAACACAGTATTTTGCTACTATATTAAAAATATTTTCAACATTTGTGTGAGATGTTTCTGTTTTTGCAGCTCTGTACACAAGCTGCGATGTGTGTGTATGATGTGAAAGATTCAAATTTTTGACTGAATTGTTTGACTTGTTTGAAAAAGACTATGTAGTGAAAAATGTGACTAAAAATACTATTTTCTACAGAAAGGAAAAATTTATAGCAACAAAGACTTAAATTGGAAGTGGGTGTAGATTTGCTTCATTTACTTTAAAATGTATCTGTAGGGGCAAAAGAGGGCACTCAGATTCCATTAGTATTTTGCTTTTTGTCCTCCAACCAAGCAGCTTTCCGAGTTTTGTAAGATGCTGCATGGACAAGTGAAATGAGACAATGAGCATATGGCATATGAGAAAGAATTATACTTCGGTGATGTTTGTAAACCACCACACATTTCACAGAAACATCAAAATGACGAAGTTACTTTAATCTATATACAAGGTGGGCAGAATGGACTTCCTAGTTTCAAACAATCACTGAAGAGCATGCAGGTGCGGTAGCAGAGTGAAAGTAGCGGCGTTAGGTGGAGGAAATGGTGCCATTTTCAAAAGTTGCCTTGCTGTGGTTAGTGAGCATCGGGGCTTTGTCGTAGAAACATTTGTTAAAAACAATGGCGGCGCAGAGGGCTCTTCACAGTTGGTTTGGTTTGAATTGTCGTGACAGGGTTTCTGATGCTAAAACCATTAGGAAATGGATTACTAGTGTTACGGTGACAGGATGTGCACTTCCTTGAAAACCAGTTGGCTGACCGAAAACTGTGAGGACACCGGAAAACATGGCAGTTGGAGTGTCCATTGAATAGCCTGCATCACACTCTATGTGGAGACATGCTGCTGCTCTTGGAATATCGTCCGGAGTGGTAAGGCAAATTTTACACTATGACCTTCACTTACATCCCTACAAGTTGATGGTTGTTCAAGTTCTTAGTCCAGAAGACTAGGTGAAACATACAGATGCTTGCAGTGCAATCTTAGCATCTGTGGAACTCTACACTATTCTGTGGTCTAGCGATGAAGCACATTTTGACCTTTCCAGATCAGTAAAAAAAAAAAGGAAAAATTTCGTCACTGGCCAACTGAAACCCATGTGAACTTCACCAAATACCTCTACACAGTCTCAAAATGATAGGTTGGTGCACTGTATCCTCCATAGGCATTATTGTACCTTACTTTTTTGAATCTCAAGGTGCAACTGTTACTGTGAAATCTCCGCGCTATTATGAGATGCTGGAGAAATTTTTACTCCCCAAAATGGAAGAGTATGGTGAGGAATATGACATAGAAACCTTTTGGTTTCAACATGATGGTGCCACAGCTCATACTGCCGATCGTTCATGCCAAATTTTGCAAGAACAGTTTCCTGGCAGCCTGATCTCCTTATGAGGGGATGTTCCATGGTCCCCTCACTCCCCGGATTTGAGACCAAGTGATTTTTTTATTGGGGGGGGGGGGGATACCTCAAAGCAAAAGTTCAACCAAGGATCTTGGAAGCTCATAAGAGGGCAATTACAGATGTCATCACTGGAACAACACAAGATATGCTGAGAAGAGTTTTCGGAAACTTTTGTGAGTGACTCAATATGTGTGTCGTTCACTAAGGTCGTCACCTGGCTGGTATAAGTTTCAAAACCTAATGAAAATAAAATGGGACTGAATGTAGTTTTCAAAAATAAAACCTTTTTTAATTATCTTTGTTGGTTTTTTTACAGTTGATCTGTCAAATCAGGGAGTCCATTCTACCTCACTTTGTATAACGATTAATTCCTAAGGCTGTAAATGCCTAGTTGCCTTGAAATGTTTCCACTCCTTGTGTGGGTTAATTTGTGAATAACTTATCAGTCACCATTGTAATTAATAGTTTTGAACCTGCTGTACTTCCAATGCAGATCCAAAAGAACCGTGTAGCTCAGCATAGATAGGAATTTCTTACCCTCTGCACCGTCTTCTGTGCTGTAAACTGTAAATTCAAATAGTTTTGCAACTTTCTACAGAGTGATGTAAAACACATCTTCAATAATCAGAGTATACTGAACTTCGCTTGTGACACAGTGGAAACACTTCACACAGAGATGAACTGAAACATTGTATTTGCTCAGTACATAAAGCTTAAACAGTTTGTGACAGATGATGTATGTCAAAATGACCAAAAGTTGCAGAATGATGCCCAAGACTCTACAGATATTGATGACATCATTATGTTTGTCACCTATGTCCTTCTATGAAGCGCACCTTATCTCCAAGGCAGAACCTGATGACAAAGAATGAACCACTGACCACTGACCAGCCCCAAAACTTATCAGTACAACTCTTGTTGTTTCCGCTTGCAGATACGTGCATCCATTCCACAGCAGATCGCATATAAAAAAAAAAAAAAAAAAAAAAAAAACCACACACACACACACACACACACACACACACACACACACACACACACACACAGCATACCCTTTTAAATTCATTAAAAAAATTTGTTGGTTTGAGAGATGCCGTGTGACATGTCGTTTCACCAAATGATATGCTACACTATATATCTCTCTCCTTAGACGAATGAGACTGTCACTATTACAAAATTCAAATAAACAATGGACATTTGAAGTTTAGAACCAACATCTACATTTTTAAAGTAGTTTATTCACAACTTGTGCATTTTGTTCTCCCTTTTCAGGCTTCATGACAAACACTATTTCATTTCAGTGACTGCTTCACAGCCTGTGCCATCTGGGCCGTTCCTAACAACACCAGCCTTTCTAAGCTGAGAAGGTGGGAACTCACCCATCAATATATCCTACATTCATGTAACCCTCGTGGCCTCAACCTTCATTAGTCACTGTCCTTCACCCACGTATCCCTACCCTTATTCCCATTCCGGCACTACACAGCCTTCTATTCCACCAATGCACCTGTAGTCTTTTTACTTCTCTTCTTCTCCCCCCCCCCCCCCCCTCCCTCTCCACTCTCTGTCTAACCTCCGGCCTGCTGCACCTAGCTTCCCTACCTTCTCTCCACCTCATCCCCTGTATGCTCCCAAAAGCAGCACTTTACCACCTCCCACTCATACCCTGCAATCCCTCCCATTCCCCACCCCAGTCTTCTCCTTACCCCACCACCCAGATTGCTTCTCCTGTGCTGTTGCTTGAAGTCTGGCTACAGCAGCCAGGGAAAGTGGTCATGTGAATGTGTGTTGCATTTGTGTGAGTGCGTGCGTGCGTGTTGTCTAATTCAGAAGAAAGCCTTTTGGCCAAAAGCATACATGTTAACAGTCTCTTTTGTTGTGCCGGTCTGTGACTGAACTTCACTATATGGTGAGTAGCAATCCATCCTTTTCATAATATTGTCATCATTCCATTCTGGATTTTCCATTGTTTGATTTTAAAACTATTGACGTATGTCCTTCGCCGAAGTGATATGTTGTGCAAGAGTGTCAGAGATTTTAGTGTCTACACCACATAGTACTGTAATATTTGAGTATTTGAGCATTTGAGCAGTTATGGAAATCGTGATAGGTATCAGTGTACATTCAAGATTTTTTTTTTAACCAATAAATTATTCTTTTTTCAATAAATGTGTTTCTGAGATTGTTTTACATCTACACCTGTACGCTGCAAACCACTTTATGGTGGAGGGTAGTTTAGTGTACTATGGTTTCCTCCTCCCTTTCTCCTGTTCTGTTTGTGAATGGTGCATGGGAAGACCTGTTGGCAAGCTTCTGTGCTTCTGTATGAGCTATAATTTTCTAATTACAGTAATTTTGGGAGACATATGTGGGAAGAATGTATCGTCAAATGATTTTAACACTAAGTCTGTTTGATATTCAATGCTTCTTGTTGCATCTACCATGGGTGTTGAATGAGCATTCCTATGATGTATGACACTTATTAAATGAACCTCTGATGAAACACACTGCTCTTTTTTGTTTTTTGACCTTTCGTTGGGCTCAGGCTGATATGCAGTACTCAAGAATCAATTGAATGAATATTTTACAAACCTTATTGTGCATGTTTTGCATCTTCTCTGGATGCTACCAGTGAATCTCAACCTGCATCTCCTCTTGGTAGTCCAGTGTTAGTTTTATGTGGTTGATCCACTTTGCTCTCTGGATGGATACTCTTAGGTATTGCATAACTGTTACTGTTACTAGTGATTTATGGCCAATAATGTAATCAAAGAATAATAGACCTTTCCACCTAATTGCATGCAGTATGTTTCATGTATTTATGTTGAGGGTCAAGTGCCAGTTCCTAAGTGTTGATTTTCTGGAGGTCTTCCTGCAGTTTATGATAATTTTCTGCCATTGAAACCCTCCTATATAAAACCACCTCAAAGAACATCTTACATTATCCACGTATCTTTTATATATGTCCTGAACAATAGTGGCACTTTATAACTCTTTCATGTGATACACCAGAAGTTACTTTTAGAGCTTACAATTTTGCCTTGCCAAGGATGACATCTTCAGTTCCATCTGTTAGGAAATCTCAAATTCCATTACAAAACCAGCATAACGTTCCATGAGCAGTTCTTCATTCTTTCTCTTGGGACACTGTGAAGATTTATCTGATATCTCCAGAAGTTAGTGAACATGGCATTAACCTGGGAGCCATTATCAACTGCCTTCTGAATCTCACGGAGAGGCAGAGCAAACTGAGCTTCTCAAGACTGCCATTTATGGGAGCCATATTGATTGTTACAATGGAGATATCCATTCTCATAAGTCATGTTTTTGAATGACTTCAAACACTATTCGATGACCTATGATGATGGTTTGCTAGAAGGGGTGCAATGTGTTTTACAGATTCATACTTCACCAGTTTTATGTTGGAATGATTTTCTGTTCATAAATCAGAGATTTCTCAGTATGTCATTTCAGTGTTTGTGTGGCAAGAGTTGGTTTTCTACACGGTACCATGAGGTAGGCTGTTGACAGCCACATAAGTATTCTCCCCCTTGAATATTATTCTTTCTGACTGCTTCAAAATTTCATCATTCTTAATTATGCAACAGTTTGTGTACTGAACTGCTTTAAACTTAGCTATTTGTTAATATCACTTCAAGGAAAGTAGGTATAATTCTGTAGTAGTGTTTTGGTTGCTTCCTTCTTTGTTCATGTAAGCCTTGAAGTGCCTGTGACTTTTAATTATGAGCTCACTTCATTTTGTTTTCTGTAAATATTTATCTGTAACTAGGTTCTATTTAGTAGGTTTCTTAGCTCCAGGAATTGAAGATATTGTGACTGCTGTTCATTTTGTGCTCCAGCAAATTAAATATCTTTTGTTTGAAGATCTTTTGTTTACTTGAACTATTGTCATGTCGACTAGTTGAAATTGGAACTTTGATGTGTGTGATTCAAGTATTTAGGATAAGGTGCCCTGAAACTGATGTAGCCAAAATTTTCCAAAAAATGATATACTCAGTGTATTTATAAGAAAATCGTGAATGTTCCTACTGTTATTTATGCTGCCATTGTGTAGGAACAGTTAAGTCATAATTTGTTTTTCCATTACAAATTTCATTTTTAAATAAGTAAACAATTTTGACAAACAACGTTTTTGGATTGAACATAATTGTGTACATGGTTCTAGAATTGTTGCCATATTCTTGAAATTAATGACTTTGTTTCTACCAAATACCCGAATGCAGAAAATGGTGCTCTGTCTGCTGAGTTATTCATTATCATCATATTTATTATATGGAGATAATTATCAAGCAGTCAATATAATCCTTAAATACCTCACACTCTGCCCCAAAATGTGAAACAGGTAGTTTCCAAAAGTGATGGCCAAAAGTTTTTTTATCGTGTGGTCCTATACACTGAAATATGTATTTCTTGCTGCTTTTGGCAATAATGCACCAGGTAATATAGACTGTGCTCTAAGCCTTGTTGCTGTTGGCATTAATGTGCCAGAAAATATAGACTGTTAGGTTTTAAAGCTTCAGCTACATAGCACATTTTATTCCAATGCAGTTTACGGTGCCATGATGTGATCCATCTTTTCAATCTACTTTAGTCATTCCTGTGATACTATAGAAGTATGACTTTACCTTTATCACTGTACGGTCGCCTTACTTATTTCGATCCCAAATTCACTGAAAAAATAAGGAAGGGAAAAGTTACAATTGCAAAACTGCCGCTACTCACACCTAACCAGCTGCAATTTTTATTTAAGTGTTGCTGCAAGTCATTCACGGTCACTTGGAATACTGTGTTGATCCAGTGGCAAAGAAGCAATCATAGAACACCATCTAAATCAGAGTTTGATGATATGGTCTGCAGAGCACAACTACATGCTTTGAAGTCTAAAAAATATAATTTCATAATTAAAGAAAACAATAATCTGACCCTTTTATAGGTCACAGTATCATCCTATTCTACTGGATAACAATATGTCCCTACAACGGATCATAGTAACCTCTTCTACTGGATCCTGAAAAAGTTCAGAGATAAATTATGTAAGACGAAACAGAATGAGCTCATAAACGTCACTTGTGGTAGGTGTGAGTCATTTCACAACATTTCTGAAGATGCCTTGTGTTGATGGAAATAAAGTTGAAACTAATGATTTTGAAAGAAAAAATGTAACCTCTGTTTGCAGCAGTGAAACTTCAGCAAGTTTTTAGAATTTACTCCTTGAGGGGAAAGGGAGACTGATAAACATGTGACCAAATGTAGGATATATCCTTTGTCATAGATCAGATAAGAACAGAAGAATACGGCAAACTCCTTGCTGAAAAAGAAAAACCTCCAAACAAGAGAGGGGGAGGGGGGGGGGGGGGAGCAGAAGTAGCAGAGCTTGTGCCTGTGACCAAAGCTGTGGCAAGATAAGGGAAACTGAGAAGTCCGATTCCAGTGTCTCACTGAAGAGTGATAGCAGCATGTATGGTGTCAATCCCTTTGAAGAATTCACACCAGGTTCTATTTAAATGACTGATCCAGCAGCTGTAGGTGGAGGAGCTTATATCTTGGCTAAATTTCAAAGGGGAAAGAGGAATTCATACAGCCACAGATGTCTGCACCATGCAAAAAGTACTTTGTCAGTCTGTCTGTGTCTAGAGTCTGCAGGCAAGGACAAAATATATTTTGGATCTGCTATGTCATATTTAAAATTTTCAGTCCAAAAATTTTTCCTAGTCTACATTTGTAACTTTAAAGAAATAGATGCAGTGTCATTTTAGAGGATCTATACTCCCTTACATACCCAATTTTATCTCAAAAAATACTCTTTTTCTTTAAAAAACTTCGAAAAATTTGGTGATTTTTTTTTTTTATCGTATTTAATTCTGCTCACCCTATTTTTAATTATAGTATCATTTTTAAAATTATTTTTAACAGTTTGTAAATAGGGACACTATGATTATGATCTGGCAAAATGAACTGATTATCTGGCCATGGTGGCAGCACCATCATGTTTGCATCTGAGAAGTATGGAGGAGAGGTAGTAATAGCATACAGCTGTGTGAAGACCTACCTGCAAACCTTTATTCTGCCCTCAGCCTCTCATCGAAGAACGTTCGTAGTGTAGCTGTGAAATTGGTGATACGAAAAGTATTCCAATAATGTGCCCCACACAACTTTTAGTGTGACTTATCCAACATTTATTGCCACTATAACATAGATGACCAAACTTTGTGGCAGATTAAAACTGTGTGGCAGACCAATACTCGAACTTGTGACCATTGCTTTTCACAGGCAAGTGCTCTACCAACTGAGTTGCCATGTATGACTCACGACTCTTCCTCACAGCTTTACTTCCCCCGTACTTTATATCCTATTCCGCACTTCACAAAAAATTGTGGGGCTAGCACTCCTGGAAGAAAGATATTGCAGAGACATGGACTAGCCACAACTTGGGGATGTTTCCAGAGTATCCTTCCTTCCAAAAATCCTAGTCCCACAAGTTTCAGGTGAGAACTTCTGTGAAGTTTGGAAGGTAGGAAATGAGCTACTGGTGGAAGCAAAGCTGTGGGGATGGGCTGGGAGTCATGCTAGTGTAGCACAGTTGTAGAGTACTTGTCTGCGAAAGGCAGAGGTCCCAAGTTTGAGTCTTGGTCTAGCATACAGTTTGAATCTGCCAGGAAGTTTTATATCAGCGCACACTCCACTGCAGAGTGAAAATTTCATTCTAGTACGATGACCTGTTCTAGTTTTCAGGTGAAAAGTTTGTTTACAGGCAGAGATTTTCACATAGGAAACAGTTTGACAATTGCAAATACAGTGCACTCTCATGCTTGAAGTCTGAAACATGGACATTCTGAAGTTGGTATCAGAATAAACAGTTGTGGGCATTAAGTTTGATGATGGCTGGTAATAATGTACAGAAATGGATATTGTTGAAACTGAGATGTTAGTTGTGTGATTACCATGATTACCAGCTGCAAAATTTAACATAACATTGACTAACTGTGAGTTTTCAAACTTCTGCATAGATGTTGTCTCTAAGATTTACAACACACTACTTTATAAAGACTGGTAAATGAACATATTGCGATTTCAGAAACTGAGAGGATCATTTCAAAAGTCCTGCATACTGCACGTTTGCAACTGTTTTGGCGATGTGATCAAGTTGAAATTCATGTCAGTTGTGAACGAGACTTGAGGTGTGACAGTCGTATATATGTTTGCTGGTTTGCATGTCTATCATGAGTAATTCAGTGTAAAATGGAAGCTGAAACAGTCAGGTTGGATTACATGCAGCGAGCAGCAGTCCTACATCAAAATCTAATCCATACAAGAACACAACAGAAATCCACAATGCTTTGAGAGAGGTATGTGGGAATAATGTACTGGATCATAGCACAGTATCACAGTGGTCTGCTCATTTCTGTGAAGGTCAGATAAGCACTGAGGACAGTCCAAGAAGTGGAAAGCCATCAACTGCAACAGACTACATCTCTCAGGTTATTGTTAATGACATTTTGAGAGAGGATCAGTGAAAAATGTGGGGAAATTGCATACGAGGCCAGAATGTCTTGTCACTTTAGTTTACAGAATCATAAATTAAAAAGTTAAAAAATGAAAAAATTTGCTGCCAGATGAATTCCTCATGATCTGAGTGAAGAGCAGAAGGCAGGTCGCAGAATAATCGCAGGAGTATTGCCTCATCATTATCAAACAGAAGAACAGTTTCTGAAAAGGATTATTGCACTTGATGAAGTCTGCATATGAGATCTTGAGCCAGAACTCAAGTCTGTTCTCACAGTGGAGAAATTCAGGTTCGCAGTGCCTGAAAAAATTTTGCTGCCAAGAATCAAAGGTGAAACTACTGATGATCTTTGCATATGGCATGAATGGAGTTGTAGCTTCAAGTATTGCACCAGGGGACATCTGTAACAGGCACGTACTACAAGCTGTTCTGCAAAATGTTTTGCTGCCGATAATTTGTGAAAGAAGCCCTGACATGCTTGCAACTGGTGTCCTCATTTTGCACAACAACCCAAGACCTTGTAGGCCCTACAAGTGAGAGAAAAGCTCAACAAATATGGATGGCTAATACTTCCCCACCCACTGAATGGTCGTGATATGAGCCCAGCAGACTTCAATCTTTCTCTCCATGGAAAATGTTTTGAGACAATTGATGAAGCTTCCAGGGAGGTAAACAGAGTAATCAGACAGCTCAACAATGAAGGTGCCCTATAAGGTATATGGAAGACACCAGAATGTTGGGAAGGTGTCATAAGCAAGAATAGACATTATACTGAAGGCTTGTAAAGGTATTTTGTAAAATAAATTATTTTCTTCAGTTCTGTCTTACAGTGTGTAGGACTTTGAAATGATCCTCATACATAGAAGTTTGAAAAATGGCTAGGTTAGATTTTAATTTGTATGAGTTCTGTGTTATAGCAGTAACTTGGTTTACAAAACATGTAGTCATTTAGGAAAACACAAAAGATCATGTAACCATTTGATACATTTGCATTGCGAATGACATGTTTTCGAGTATAGGAACCACTTTAGATCTAATCATTGATACAAATTTATAAGAAACCTTACTCACTACCTACTTAATTTGTGAAAGGTGTTACTACCTTAATAAAAAGTGGAGCAACAAAAGTATAGCGATAAAGTCTGAAATCTAACAAATACAATGACTAAACCTGAGCTGAAAAATATAGGTACTTCTCACGTTGTTGAATGTGCCGTCCCCCTCCATGCTGTTACCTCCCTCCTGCGTTTTTGTGTTATGCGTCAGTGGGAAGAGGAGTGGCTGGCAGTCGGTGAAAATAAGCTGCGTCTGGTCAAGGCCACCACGCGGCCATGGCGTACGTCCTACCAGTCATGCAGGCGGGATGAGGTTCTCCTCACTCGCCTCCGCATCAGGCACAGTCCCTTAACGCATGGTTTTTTACTCCGGCGGGAATCCCCCCCAATGTGCAGTGCTTGTGGCATCCAGATTACTGTCCGCCACATTTACTTGACTGTCTTTTATTCTCTGACCAGAGGGCGGTGGTTTCTTTGCCACCGGATTTGCCCTCTATTTTGCAAGATGATGCAACGACTGTGGTTAAGGTCTTACGCTTTTGTGTCCTGTCCAATTTGTTGCCTCGGATTTTAGGGAGAGGGTTTTAAAGTGCTGCTGGGTGACTGGCTCACCCAGGTTTTAGGTAAGAGGTCCACCAGTCACGATTACCTCCTTGTTTCCCTTCGGTTTCTGTTCTCTTTTCCTTGTGTTTCCTTTCCTTTTTTAGTGCGTTCCTTCTCCTCTTGTTTTGCCTGTGTATGAGGATTTGGAACTGCGTCAGGTCTGTGTCTTTTAGCTGTTCTCCTTGTTCGCTGTTTATCTTAGTCCCTTCACTGCATGTGTTCCTGTTTTTATGTGTTTGGGCGCTGATGACCACGCTGTTTAGCGCCCGTAAACCTCAAACGCACACAAATATAGGTACTTCCCCACTTTAACATTAATTACAGTATCTGATATGTTAGTTAGTTTCAGGATAATCAAACTATTAGGTTGGCGCATAAGTTCATAGCATTTTTCTATAAGTTTAAAAAAACAACAGAGGCACATAAAAGAGACTTCAGTCATCAAAAATATATTCCCCTTCACTATTTACAACAGTCTGCCTATGCTGGTGCAACTGTTCGATTCCACAACTTTAAAAAACATGGTTTTGAAGTGAAGAATGCAACAAGCCTTGTTTGGAGCATATTTTCATCAGGAAAGGAAGTTTCTTGAAGGTTGTGTAATAGAGTGTAGAGAAGGTGAAAATCTGAGTGTGCAATATCAGCTGAGTAAGTTGGGTGCAGAATGACTTTCCAACCCGACTTCTGAGTATTGTTTCTTGTTAGTGTAGCAGAATGCGGATGGGCATTATCATGGAGTAGCACAACTTCACACCGTCTTCCTGGTGGTGGATTGTGTCTGCAAGATGTCTCAGTTTTTGACAGTTAATGTCAGCTGTGATGGTTACACCTGAGGGAAGCACTTCAATATGCACCACCCTGTTGGTGTTCCATCAGGCGCAAACAGTTATATATTATGGATGTGTGCAGATCTTTGTATGAGAAGTTGCTGCTTTCTTTTCCATATTTTAGAATAACACCACCATTTCTCGTCACCAATAACGATACAGAATACGGATGGTCGGTGTTGTTTATGAGCCAATTGTTGATCAGCAAGCAGAGATGCACATATAGCCACTCACAGATTTTTGTGAGTTTGCCTTAGTGCACGAAGTACCCATATACCTGATTTTTGAACCTTCCTCATTGCATGCAAGATACTCCTTAAAACAAGAAAACTATTTGCTGCCATTCTCTACTCAGTGGCATTATTCTCATATATGACACAATTTTTCTAGCTGCCATTGCTCCTCTCCCACCTCTGTTAAACTCAAACAGAAGAATATGTCAAAAATGTTCAGATTTTTCAACTTTGGTTTCCATTTTTTAGTGTCTATAGCTCCACTGTCTCCAAATGACAGTACATAAACAAATAGCAACAGTGAACTACGAATAAAAAATATCAGTCGATAAATAAAGCCACGACTGCCAGAATACCAATATGCGAAACAAAATGCTATGAACTTATCACCAATCTAATACAATACTATAACATCTGGATGCCACTGTTTCTAGTGAATGACATCAGTTTCCACCTTGTATTATTGTAAAATTTTCCGTTGTTAATCATTTTTAATTAATGTGGTTTCCAGCAAAACTAATTACACTAATGGAATCAGCACATTGAAAAGGAAAGCCCGAATAATAAATCTAAATGAGGTACAAACTGATCGAAGTTTGGATAGATCCAGGCGTATGTTACACATGCACATAGGACATACGTAAGTGAAAAGATTAGATGGAAGACCCAGCTTGCTCTGTATTACACTCTGGTACTCTTACAAGTGGAGTGATGTCATAAGTGCCACTGAATGAAGTGCCCATTGAAAACCAGAACAGAAAGAGGAGATGCACATTTTGGCTGCTTACGATCCTTTGTTGGCCATAGGAGCTTAGCTATGAAATTTCTTTCGCTGGTGATGTTGCTCTTTCCCACAGGTGTGCCTATTGATTTGTCATCTTCCATCCGTCTAAATTGAGCAATCTTATCACATTTTCAGTTCCATTGTCTCTTCCAGTAATCGTGTACTTCTTTGGCATGATACACAGCACTTCTAGTCTTCTAATATCACAGCATAAAAATTAAACTGACAATGTAATCTAGTGGTTAGTGTTACTACCCAGTAATGATGAGGGTCCAGGTTTAAACTCCTGATGACTACCTTAAATTTTTTCTCTTGTGGAAAGATCTGCAGTGACGTTCACTCAGCCCTGTGAGGCCAACTGAAAAGTTGCTTGGGGAGGGAAAAAAAGAGCAAAATTACTCGCAAATCGCTGAAGTAGCATTATGTCAAAAAGGCTTGCACCATGCTAGGCACCTCACAGAGGTTATTTACTATCAATAAAAGCATTCACTGTTATTTTTTCTGGTTAGAAAATGTGATGATTGCTTTGTTATGATTATGGATGTTGTTATTTGTGAGACTCTCAATCAGTTCTGTAAGTTGAAGGACTAGATGGCATGGATACAGTAGAAAAGTAAACATTTTGTTCAAAAATGTTGTGGATAGATTAAAGAGGAGAAGGTTGGCACTCCTTAATTAATGCCAAATTTTGACTTGCCTTCTCTCTACAAATTTTTAACTTTATTCTGTCCATTTCTACACGATACTCTGAAGTTTTCCTATTATAGAGGAGAAGTGAACATGAAACAGAACTTTGCATTTACAACAATGAAAAATTGCCTGGCATTGTTCTTTTTTTGCATAAAAAACCCAATGTAGATGCTCTTTTCACAATGATTTCTTCTTGTCCACACGTAACTCATTTCATTTTGGCACTTTTAAAATCAAATACTGTAGATGAAGCAGAATTTCTCAGTTTCTTTGCTAGCATGGAAATCTACTCATTTGTGATGAAAACTGTGAAGTTTGTGCAAAGATGATATTTTCTTGTAATGTTCATAATGTTGCATGAATGTTGTCTAATAACACATTTATCTAAATTGTCAGTTAAATATTTGTTGTGTGTATTTTACTCTTTTGCTTCGAGGCAAATATTTTAATTCTATTCCATACTGATTTACTTAACCATTGCTTGTCTACGTTTTGGCTCTGTCACACCGTTCTCTTCCTCATTGTCAGTAAAATTAGTGACTTCATGGAAAGTTGTTGTTGCTTTCTGTGAAGGTATTTTCCATGGTTACTTTTGTGATCACTTTTTGCACTCACACTGTGAGGTAACAATACTCTCTACTTTGAATTGGAAAGCTACTGTTTCTAGTGACCATTATGGCTGAGTAACCAATTTGCCGTGCTAAGTAATGCGTCTTTCTGAATTAACAATACTATATTGCTAACTGAGATCGTAGAGAATGCAAATATATTCTGTGGTCTCTAAATATTGCCTAAATTATCGCTTTATCTATTAGTTTTTATTTATTAGTCAGAAATATTTGTGGAGAGTTTCAAAGCAAGCTGTTAAATCTGAGAATGTTACTTTTTTTTTTAACAGAAACAATAGATCGACACGAGAGGAGTGAACGCAGCAGGAATAACAGCGGTTGGGAAAGCTGGCAGTCTCATCAAGTTCGACCATCATCCCCTTATTCTCCCACCAGAGGCACTTCACCTGTCAGTGATTTTTCACAGCCACCTCCACCACCAGTTCAACAGGCACAGCCTCTGCAGCAAATGCAGATTCCAACACTTCCTCTAACAATGGCTCACTGCCTGACTGCTGTGGAACACCCTCCTCAATTAGTACAAACTCCAGCACCACCTCTGGTTTCACCTGAAGCCGCTCCAGCATTGGTGCTGGCTCCACAGTCACATTCAGTAACCTCAGTGGCTGCCCCAGTCAGTGGAGCCCCTAATATTGCTCCTCTGGGCATCACACCTTCTGTTCCTCCTCCAACTGTGGTTCTGTCACATCCTCCTCCCATGGCACCACAGTACATGCAGTACCCTCCACCACCGCCAGCACCGGTCCAACTCCAGACACTGCCACCGACAGTACAGACTCCGGCAGCTGCGTCCTTGCCAGTGCAGGGCCCTCCCCCTCCTCAGACTTTGCTTGTACCACCACCTCAGCTGGTCTCCCTCCAGCAGCAGCCTCCGCCGACCTCAGCCCCGATGCCGCATCTCGTGGCCGCCGCTCAGCCGCCCCCGACTGGAGGTAACTACTCCACACAGCTGCAGTTGCTACTGCTACAGGTGTAATCAAAACACGGTGCTCATAAGAGTTTCCTAGTCTCCTCAGCTGCAGAGCCCCATGTACCATCGACAGAAGAGTCTATGAGGGAAGTTGCACGGATGGTGGCGCAGTGTGGGGATGATATTGAAGAAATCATAAAGATACGAAATCCTGATGACCAGTCCGTATGGTAAGTTTCTGTTGAGATGTCGTCAATTTGATTTTGGTAATAATGCATGAGAGTAGCTAGTATGTTTGACATTCAGTTGTAAAACTGCCAAACAGATATGTTTATATATACGTCTTACTTTTGGAATGTTGGCTAGCTGTTGCTTTATTGATTTACTAAACAAATCAGGGTAAGCAGAATGCAGAGGAGCTGGAAAAGGTGACTTTTTGTTTTGTTTCGACTTCATCAATATTTTGGAGAACATAACTTTAAATGACTCATTTAAATAGCATAGCAGTCGAAGTAAGCAAAATTGTTGCTATGCCTGTATGCAGCTGTTCTGATAGTGTAGAACACAGGGCATCTGGATAGTTGAAATTTCGTGTTGCATTAATTGAACTATAGTGGTGTATCTACTGTGGACTGAAACTGAATTTATCATCTTGTGAGATCATATACTGGATTTGTATGAATTCTTCGCTTATGGTGCAGGTGTGCAGGAATCCGTTGAGAACTTTCTCAGTTAGCAGAATTTGTTTACTTTTGTCTCGATATCTTTGAGACCGTGGCAGTTTCTCACACTTTCTTTACACTTTAATGGAGAAAGCAATCCCTACACCATAGCTGCTACAGTTATATTATTGAAATCAGAAAATCACAGTTATTGGAGTTTGGTTATATTTTTTATACTACCAGAGTAACTCATGGCACTTTGTTGTACTCAGTGAGCTGTAAGCTGTATTTGAAACTTACGAAAACTTCAATTATTGGAGGTCTTTTGACAGTTCAGATTTTTAAAGCTGGTCTCTCTCTCTCTCTCTCTCTCTCTCTCTCTCTCTCTCTCTGTGTGTGTGTGTGTGTGTGTGTGTGTGTGTGTGTGTGTAATATTCTTTGCATAAAGATTTGTGTATTATCCTACGCATTTGACCTAAGGCTGTAGAAAATTTTATATTGTTGAATTGTTGAGGATTAACAATTTGCTTTGATGTCAATCTCAGTTTTACGTAATACTTTTTGCCCTTCGCTTTTTGGTGAAACTTAATGCCATGGAATGACTTCTTGTTTTTATTATTGCAAATGGGATAGTAACAACTAGCAATGTATCAGACATATTGTTATATCACCCCTTATTAACTAAATATCCATATGCAATTTACGTTGGTAAACACACAACATAGTGTGGTAAACACATAACATAGTGTGATAAAAATATACAGTTGAAAAATTGGTGAACTGGGAACCTGACTGACAAGCAGGTTTGAAGTATAGTGATCGATGCAGACCTAACATCGGGAATGAAGAAGCCTACATGCAGTTTGTTCAGAAAATACAAGGGGTGATAACTTACTGGATGTTTTTCTGATAAAACCTGGTGACATATGGTAGAAAATATATGTCATTAATGAGTAAATGGCCGAAAGGCAGTAGTGTTGAAGTACACTTGGAGAGCAAAAAGCAGACAAACACAGTAGTTGCTTTTTTTTTAAAGGATGGGGCCCCTCCACGCCCGCACCAACGTGGTGACCAAACCAAAAGTTCTACTGTCACCTCCGTAAACATGTTAGTTTTTGAATCAGGCGTCACAGGATGCAGGCTGTGATGTTATCCATGCGTCTGGGTAAGATTACTCATTAACATGGTCGATCAGGAGATAGAAGTGGTCGAAAACGATTGAAGGGTAGCGGTTGTAAGGGCAGAGGAAAAAAAGTGCCAAGGCCAGCGCCAAGGGAAAAAAACCTCTGCGACAGTAGGACGGGTAGTAAGGGCAGTAGCGGCTTGCTAGCTGTGACAGAGCATGCAAGTTGAGGGAAGGTTAGCGTGAGGTGTCATGCAACGTTACCTATGTGCTGCGTAGTCTTTAGCTGGGTCAGTCCGGGTGCTGTGGCTGGGCTCGCTTGTAGTCTCCTGGGCCGGCCGCAGTGGCTTCCTCCCTGTAACATAAGAGTCCGGCACGGCAACGCATGCGTTGCTGTTAGGCCCTCTGCTACGCCTTGTCGTCAGTGACTTGGTGCAGCTTCATCAGGCTGGTGCAGAACGGCGGCAGCGATAGGCTACCGTTCAGCGTCCTCCTCTACTGCACGGCGCAGGACTTCTGCAGCGTAGCTTCGAGCAGCTCCGCATGTTCAGTGAGCTGCGCCGCTTGAGCGTCGGAGAGATGCACGCCGTTCGCTCGCGCTTCCGCTGTGATGGCTGCATTTTTGTCTTCATGGGTCCTTGGAGGGGCCGCTCCCGCAGCGGTCGGCGTCGCCACTGGTTCCGCTGTGGTGGCGATTTTCTTCTTTGCGCCCTTCACCTGAGATGCTGCTGGGGCGACCACTGGGATAGGCGCGCGAACGTCCTTCTGTGAGGTCGCAGGAGTGTTCGCAGGCACGACTGCGCTGAGGCCTTGGGCGAAGACTGCTCGCAGTTGCCTCAAGGCCTCTTCCTTCTCTGCAGCCACGGCGGCTGCGAAGGCAGCCCTCTCCGCCGCCATGATGGCTTTGAGGGCCGCTGTGGCCTCCTTCACAGCGGTGCCGAGTTCAAGGTCACACTTCTTCACGGGAGAGCGAGCTGCGTCCTGGCTGCCCGTTTCCGAGCGGTCGTCCCTGCCCCTTCGCGAGCTCTCAATGGCCGAGTAAGCGAAGTGCGCAACGGCAGCGATGCGCTCGCCTCGCCAGCTCAGGCCGCTCTGGTGCAGTTGCTGAATATCACATAATTAATACGGGTGCAAATAGAAAAGTATCTAGCTGAAACATTCAGTCAGTGATTGACTACAGTAGATGATGCTAACAATATGTTATCAGACTGTAGCAGATTATATCAGAGTAGGAAGCAAAACATATTCCACTAAAAGTAATGAAGCACATCACCAGATCTGTTTCATTACTATAGAGCAGTGATGACAGAAAAAAGGATTATGCTTCCTGGAACAGCTAGCATTACCAAGAGAAAAGGAGAATCGTGTATGGGTATATAAGAAGTCATACAGGAGCATTAAGGATTATTCCTATGTTCAAGCAGGTAACAAAATAATACCAAGAGATCCAGAAAAAGCAAGCTACTTAATTAGAAATACAGCAGCGTAGCGGATACAGCTGGGAAGTGTGTTGGGAGAAGTCGAGGGATAAGAGGGATGTAGTCAACAGATTCACATATAACAACAGGGAAATATATCCTACCATAAAGGGGATAGATGAAAAGAATTGTTGTGATGTTTGTTGCTACCTCTGGTGCATGATAATTTGTCATGCAGCTATGAATTTATCATTCACACAAAAGCAAAAGTGCCGTTTTCACTTTCATAAAAAATGTAAACATAGATCTGTATTTGAATGTGCAGGTTTTATGTATTAGCAATGAATATTCACGCTTCAGTTCTTTATCCACCTTTATCCACCACATCCAATGGGATGTAATACTTCCCCAACTTACAGTGTCAAGTTTCCTCAGTAACTGCGAAAAGTGGCAGGTTTGAAACAACATGTTGTTGCAATCAAACTTTCAATATCACAGCCCATTGGCAACGTTTCAAAGTGTATTCATGTAAGCATTCCTTGTTTACTTGAATTTATCCCAGAATCACATGGCATGGCATGGCATGGCATGGCACGGCACAAAATGGTGGTGATGGACAACAGTAAAGAATGAATTTCCAGGTGTGGCCAACTTATAAAACACGGAATTGTTGACAAAACTGTAAGTCCTAGCCGAATTTGGGATAAGTGTAGTGGCCACTAAAAAAGTGGCCATAAAAATTGCTAAAATAGTACCTGCTCTTAAATAAAAACAAAGAAAATCTTTTGATGAAAGAAAGTCACCAAAGTGTATAGGGTATTGGCTTGTCTTGATGAGGTATATAAAGCAAGAAATGACAATCAACACCAAATAAGTGCGAAATCATGGAACAGTGAAGTTGAATATTCTTGTTTTGGTAGAGGGTTAAAAGGGTGAAACAGTTAACAAAATATCTTCACTCAGTTTCCAGAAAGTATCACTAAATTTAAATATCTGGTACAATAGTGGCAAAACACACAAGATTATGGAAAATAGGATAAGTGTAAATTAAGTATCATCTATTGCATGGTATATTATTGTTTAATAACATTAGGGATTTAATGTAATTGTGTGATGTAAAATGTCAAGTTCACCACCTTGATTACATTAAGTTACTAGCTGTTCAAGAAACAAGAGAAAATTTTAATTGTGGATAGTTATTGAGTACTGAAGGAAGAACGTACCATCAAAGTAAACAATTCAGGGAATATGCACCAGCCTTCTGTGTCTGAATAAACTTTTCTAGGTGTACAAGTTGTTGCATCATTTTAAATAAAACACTGGAGCTTTTGACAGCTGTCACTGCCATCATCGTCAAGTGCAAAAAACCACTGACTGCCAGTGCTAGCACGGTATTCCACTTACAAGAGGACGATTGCAAAATCTGGGAGGTGATGTGTGTGTGGACGGCGAGTTGTGAATTTGCAGCCAATTGATCTATGATGGAACCAATTATGTAAGGTGCCCGAAGGTACCAGTGCCACATTTGAAACTGCCACTTTCATCTTTCTTAGAGTGTTGAGCATCAGTTCAGTTACAGAATCTATAGTAGATTTCACATCTCCATCTCTCTGACTCTTTGTACTGACCCTAAAATATGGAGAATTTAGAGGGAATACACAATTTCGATTGTAACATGTAGAATTGTTTAGGACTCTTGCTAAGTATGTAAGACTTCTAAGAAGAGTTTTCAGAGATCAGTTTTGAAATGAAAAGAAGTTAAGGAAAGTGATATGAAACTTTTCAGCTCACAAAATAAAGATTTACAGATGTCCAATTTGTAAATTATGTCCACACAGTACAAGACGACCTAAAGTATATGAAGATATGATGGTTGCCAAACTCTGTGTTAGGAATGTTTCATGTTAATTATGTAGCAACCATCAGCCCAAGAGACATAATGTATGACTGAAGAGTATCCAAGCTTAACTCAGAGCATCATCCAACAAGAATTGAAATGAAATCAGACTTATATCAAATCTTTTCTGTTAAAACTTTGAGGCTATCCACCGATGAACATCTCTTATGAAATTGGTTGTGGTAAATTACTTTTGAGCAACAAACAGAAATGTAACTATATGGCGAAATGTTTTAAATATTTCATCAGCTGTGAGACTGCACAGAATTGTGACCTTTTAAGATCTGCTGATTAAACGTCGTGACTTGACCCTGCCAGTTAAAAAGGAAAGAAAAAGATCATAAAAACATCATCATTAACAAAACATCAGGCAAAGAATGTATCCAGTAAAAAGAAATGTCATTGGGGAAAGACACGATTAGTCAGGGAAGTTCACATGATTTGCAGTTGTGTTTAAAGTGATGCCTAGCTTACTATACACTGTGTTTTGTATCATACTTTACAGAGAGGGAACAATGCTCACTGTATTTGAATTTTTAAAGAGAGGGAACAATGCTCACAGTATTTGAATTTTTAATCAGCTTTGTCAGCTTGAATTGCAGAATCATCTGATATGATATTACAGACCTTCACAGCTTATTCTATACAGAGCAACACATTAGTTCTTATCCAAATGCTACCTTTTAAGTGGAAAGTACATTTCACATTTGAAGATACAAAAGTGTAGAACAGTCCACAGATCTATGTAAGATGAAACTCACTATGGTTGGACTGCAGTAAAATCTGGCAGTGTTTTACGTTATTGCTTTAAATTGGAAGTGAAAAACTGCTGATGCAAAATATACAATTAAGTTTGTAGTTATTTCTACATATAAAGCACTAATAATTTGGGTGTTCCTTCTTTCAATTTTTGATTTCATACTTCTGGGGGAATGCACTACCACAAGCTGAAAAAAGTTCGTGTTTTATATCACCACCATCTCTAGCTCCACAGAATTGTGCATACCTATTAAGAATCAAATTTCTGTTAGGTAATCCATATATAGTGAAACCAGTAGCTGTGTTTTGAAGGATCTTTCCTTGGACCACCCGATCTCTCTCTGTCAAGCTTTTAAAGTTCTTCTATATAACAGTGTGTAATATTTATAGTTTCATTTTGCTATTTAAACTGAAAGAACAATAAAAGGATACAAGAAAATGTGGATTCTTAGTTCCCTGTTACTACAGATTACTACAGACCAACGAAAAGAGGTGGACTAAGGGAAAACACACTCACGAAAATGCAACTCACACACATGAGTCGTGTGTGTGTGTGTGTGTGTGTGTGTGTGTGTGTTGTTGACAAAGGCCATTGGCCAAAAGCTTTAATTGTGAAAATCTTTATGTTGTGCCTATCTGCGACTCAGCATCTCTGCTATATGGTGAGTAGCAACTTTCCTTCTGATAATATTGTTACATTCCATCCTGGATTTTCCATTGTTGGACTACGGGAATGTATTTATCATGCATCAGTTTGCTTACCAATGGTGACGTTTTTCTTGATTTAAATACGTCATTAGTGAAAAATATGTGAAAGGGGTTCGTAAAACTAAGTAGTTTGTCTAGCTGAAAGGACGTGTATACAGTGTTCTAAAAATTCTCTTGGGATGCTCTAATAAAATCACAAACAATATTAATCTGTCATATTCCAAGCAGTTGCTGACATCTACTATTAGTTCTGGGTGCTGGTTCCTGTGGCAAAAAACATGGTAGGGGTGTGTTCACACAACATACGTTGTACAGAAAACTGAAAAATACTGAATTTGCTACGAGCGCATACTATATTTCTAAGTATGCAAAATAAAATGCCATGTGTCACTTTGGGAGGTACTTACCTCCTTGTTATATAACTTAATAGACAGCCTTCTGTTCAGAAAAGTTTGGACTGTGGGAAAAGTTAATACAGTTGTATGCCCTTGAGAAAAAGATTTGTTAAATAAACATTTGGGATAACGGCAAATAAAGGGAGACCATACTCTTCAGAGTGCCTCATTTCCTAATCTAATTCTCTCAGCATCACCTGATTTTATTCGACTACATTCCATTACCCTTATTTTACTTCTGTTGATATTCAACTTACAATCATTTTTAAAGACACTGTCCATCCCATTCAGTTGCTCTTCCATGGCCTGTGTCATCTCTGACTTAATTACAATGTCATTGGCAAACCTCAAAAGTTCGTATTTCTTGTTTTAGAACATTATTTCCTACGCCAAATTTCTCCTTGCTGAGTGTAAAAAACAAATAACATTGGGAGTAGGCTACAGTCCTTTCTCACTTTCTTCTCAACCACTGCTTTCCTTTCAGGCCTTTCAACTGTTAGAACTGCAGACTGGTTTCTGTACAAGTAATAAATAACCTTTTGCTCCTGTGTTTTATCCCTGTTACCTTCAAAATTTCAAAGACTGTGGTCCAGACAACATTGTCAAAACCGTTTCTCTAAATATATAAAAGCTATAAATATAGAGTGTAGTTTCAGCTCTCTGAGACTGCAGATGTGTGTGTAAGTTGCACTTGCGTGAGAGAGAGAGAGAATGTGTGTGTGTGTGTGTGTGTGTGTGTGTGTGTGTGTACTGCTGACAAAGGCCTTAACTATGATGTATTAAACTGATGGTTTAGTGGTATCATTTAAATCTTTCAGCACCTGTCTTCTTTTGATCTGGAATTATTCCTTAAACCTTTCAACACCCGCCTTCTTTTGATCTGGAATTATTCCATTCTTTTTGAAGTCTAGGAGTATTTAACACATTTTTTACATCTTGCACACCAAGCGTAGCAGCTGTTCCAGTGGCGTTGTTTCCACCTAGGTCTTTCAGTGCTCTGTCAGATTCTTAAACAAAGTGTTAGCAATGATTAAATTACACTGTGCAGAAAATTCTACCAGCTCGCTTCCTCTTTCAATCCTTTCCCTCAGTCCATGTTCTACTATGGTTCCTTCTCTGCCTTTTCTGACTACCAAATTCCAGTCACCTAACACAAATAAATTTCCATATCCATTAACAATGTGAATAATTTCCTCTGTCTCATAAATTCTTTCAATCTTTTCATCTGTGGAGCTAGAGGGCATGTAGACTGGTAATAGTCCAGTGAATACTGGATTTGTGCTTATCAATCCATTCATGTTTTTGTTCATAGTAGCTTTCCTGCATTTTTATTTTCTTATTTGTTATTAGGCCTATTCCTGCATTACCCCTATTTAATTTTGTGTTGATAACCGTAAAAAAATTGAGGATGTGTTAGACGATGATCAATTTGGCTTTAGGAAAGCTAAAGGTACCAGAGAGGCAATTCTGACATTTCGGTTGATAATGGAAGTAAGACTAAACAAAAATCAAGACACATTCATAGGATTTGTTGAGCTTAGAAAAAGCATTCAACAGTGAAAAAGGTGCAAGATATTCAACATTCTGAGAAAAATAGGAATAAACTGTAGGGAAAGACAGGTGATATACAATTTGTACAAGGACTAAGAGGGAACAATGAGAGTATGAGGTACAGAATGAATTGCTTGGATTAAAAAGGGCATAAGACAGGGGTGTAGTCTTTTGCCTCTGCTGTTCAATGACTACATAGAAGAAGCAATTAGGGAAATAAAAGAAAGGTCGAATTAAAATTCAAGATGAAAGGATATTAATAAAAATAATCACTGATTACATTTCTATCCTTAGTGAAAGTGAAGAAGAATTGCAGAATCTGGTGAATGGAATAAGCAGTCTAATGATTATAGAATAATAATTGAAAGTAAACTGAAGAAAAATGAAAGTAATGAGAAGTGGCAGAGATGAGAACAGCAAGAAACTTAGCATCTGGATTAATGATCACGAAGTAGGTCAAACTAAGGAATTCTGCTGCCTAGGCAGCAAAATAACCCATGACGGATGGAGAAAATAGGACGTAAGAAGCAGACGAGCAATTGTGAAAAGGGCGTTGTTGGCCAAGAGAAGTCTACTAGTATCAAACATAAGACCTTAATTTGAGGAAGAAATTTCTGAGCATGTGTGTTTGGATGACAGCATTGTGTAATAGTGAAACATGGACAGTGAGAAAACCAGAAAAGATGAGAATCAAAGCATTTGAGATGTGGTATTACAGAAGAGTGTTGAAAATTAGGTGGCCTGATGTGATAAGGAATGAGGAGGTTCTCCAAAGAATCGTTGAGGAAAGGAATATATGGAAAGCACTGACAAAAGGAGGTGACAGTATGGTAGGACATCTGTTTAAAAAACCTATACTGACGTGTTCTTCTTGCCACCATAATGCCCCAATTCCCATTATATCTAGGGCTACCTCAAATCTATCTATTTCCCCATTTTAAATTGTCTAATCGACCTATCCACTAAAGGAATCTAACGTTTCACTTTTGGTCCCTTGGAGTGATAGTTTTTTCCCCCTAATGACAAGATTCTGCTGATTAGTACCCTCCTAGAGATCTGAATGGGGACTATTTTATCCCCAGAATATTTTATCCCCAGAATATTTTATCCCCAGAATATTTTATCCAACTTTTGGTCAGGTGAATACAGGGTTATAAATACAAAATCAAATATAGGTAATGCAGGTGTAGGTTTAATAATGAATAAAAAAATAGGAGTGCAGGTAAGCTACTACAAACAGAATAGTGACGCATTATTGTGGCCAAGATACACACGAAGCCCACGGCTACTACAGTAGTACAAGTTTTTTATGCCAACTAGCTCTGCAGATGATGAAGAAATTGATGAAATGTATGATGAGATAAAAGAAATTATTCAGGTAGTGAAGGGAGACGGAAATTTACTAGTCATGGGTGACTGGAATTCGAGAGTAGGAAAAGGGAGAGAAGGAAACATAGTAGGTGAATATCGATTGGGGGTAGGAAATGAAAGAGGAAGTTGTCTGGTAGAATTTTGCACAGAACATAACTTAATCTTAGCTAACACTTGGTTCAAGAATCATAAAAGAAGGTTGTATACATGGAAGAATCCTGGAGATACTATAAGGTATCAGATAGATTATATAATGGTAATGCAGAGATTTAGGAACCAGGTTTTAAATTGTAAGACATTTCCAGGCAGATGTGGACTCTGACCACCATCTATTGGTTATGAACTGTAGATTAAAACTGAAGAAACTGCAAAAAGGTGGGAATTTAAGGAGATAGGACCTGGATCCCCCCATGAACCATGGACCTTGCCGTTGGTGGGGAGGCTTGCGTGCCTCAGCGATACAGATGGCCGTACCGTAGGTGCAACCACAACGGAGGGGTATCTGTTGAGAGGCCAGACAAACATGTGGTTCCTGAAGAGGGGCAGCAGCCTTTTCAGTAGTTGCAGGGGCAACAGTCTGGATGATTGACTGATCTGGCCTTGTAACATTAACCAAAACGGCCTTGCTGTGCTGGTACTGCGAACGGCTGAAAGCAAGGGGAAACTACAGCCGTAATTTTTCCCGAGGACATGCAGCTCTACTGTATGATTAAATGATGATGGCGTCCTCTTGGGTAAAATATTCCGGAGGTAAAATAGTCCCCTATTCGGATCTCCGGGCGGGGACTACTCAGGAGGACGTCGTTATCAGGAGAAAGAAAACTGGCGTTCTACGGATCGGAGCGTGGAATGTCAGATCCCTTAATCGGGCAGGTAGGTTAGAAAATTTATAAAGGGAAATGGATAGGTTAAAGTTAGATATAGTGGGAATTAGTGAAGTTCGGTGGCAGGAGGAACAAGACTTTTGGACAGGTGATTACAGGGTTATAAATACAAAATCAAATAGGGGTAATGCAGGAGTAGGTTTAATAATGAATAAAAAAATAGGAGTGCGGGTTAGCTACTACAAACAGCATAGTGAACGCATTATTGTGGCCAAGATAGACACAAAGCCCATGCCTACTACAGTAGTACAAGTTTATATGCCAACTACCTCTGCAGATGACGAAGAAATCGATGAAATGTATGATGAAATAAAAGAAATTATTCAGGTAGTGAAGGGAGACGAAAATTTAATAGTTCTGGGTGACTGGAATTCGTCAGTAGGAAAAGGGAGAGAAGGAAACATAGTAGGTGAATATGGATTGGGGGGAAGGAATGAAAGAGGAAGCCGCCTTGTAGAATTTTTCACAGAGCATAACTTAATCATAGCCAACACTTGGTTCAAGAATCATAAAAGAAGGTTGTATACCTGGAAGAATCCTGGAGATACTAAAAGGTATCAGATAGATTATATAATGGTAAGACAGAGATTTAGGAACCAGGTTTTAAATTGTAAGACATTTCCTGGGGCAGATGTGGATTTTGACCGCAATCTATTGGTTATGAACTGCAGATTGAAACTAAAGAAACTGCAAAAAGGTGGGAATTTAAGGAGATGGGACCTGGATAAACTGAAAGAACCAGAGGTTGTAGAGAGTTTCAGGGAGAGCATAAGGGAACAATTGACAGGAATGGGGGAAAGAAATACAGTAGAAGAAGAATGGGTAGCTCTGAGGGATGAAGTAGTGAAGGCAGCGGAGGATCAAGTAGGTAAAAAGACGAGGGCTAATAGAAATCCTTGGGTAACAGAAGAAATATTGAATTTAATTGATGAAAGGAGAAAATATAAAAATGCAGTAAATGAAGCAGGAAAAAAGGAATACAAACGTCTCAAAAATGATGTCGACAGGAAGTGCAAAATGGCTAAGCAGGGATGGCTAGAGGACAAATGCAAGGCTGTAGAGGCATATATCATTTGGGGTAAGATAGATACTGCCTACAGGAAAATTAAAGAGACCCCTGGAGAAAAGAGAACCACTTGTATCAATATCAAGAGCTCAGATGGCAACCCAGTTCTAAGCAAAGAAGGGAAGGCAGAAAGGTGGAAGGAGTATATAGAGGGTTTATACAAGGGCGATGTACTTGAGGACAATATTATGGAAATGGAAGAGGATGTAGATGAAGACGAAATGGGAGATAAGATACTGCGTGAAGAGTTTGACAGAGCACTGAAAGACCTGAGTCGAAACAAGGCCCCGGGAGTAGACAACATTCCATTTGAACTACTGATGGCCTCGGGAGAGCCAGTCATGACAAAACTCTACCACCTGGTGAGCACGATGTATGAGACAGGCGAAATACCCTCAGACTTCAAGAAGAATATAATAATCCCAATCCCAAAGAAAGCAGATGTTGACAGATGTGAAAATTACCGAACTATCAGTTTAATAAGTCACAGCTGCAAAATACTAACGCGAATTCTTTACAGACGAATGGAAAAACTGGTAGAAGCCGACCTCGGGGAAGATCAGTTTGGATTCCGTAGAAATGTTGGAACACGTGAGGCAATACTGACCTTACGACTTATCTTAGAAGAAAGATTAAGAAAAGGCAAACCTACGTTTCTAGCATTTGTAGATTTAGAGAAAGCTTTTGACAATGTTAACTGGAATACTCTCTTTCAAATTCTGAAGGTGGCAGGAGTAAAATACAGGGAGCGAAAGGCTATTTACAGTTTGTACAGAAACCAGATGGGAGTTATAAGAGTCGAGGGGCATGAAAGGGAAGCAGTGGTTGGGAAAGGAGTAAGACAGGGTTGTAGCCTCTCCCCGATGTTATTCAATCTGTATATTGAGCAAGCAGTAAAGGAAACAAAAGAAAAATTCGGAGTTGGAATTAAAATCTATGGAGAAGAAATAAAAACTTTGAGGTTCGCCGATGACATTGTAATTCTGTCAGAGACAGCAAAGGACTTGGAAGAGCAGTTGAACGGAATGGACAGTGTCTTGAAAGGAGGATATAAGATGAACATCAACAAAAGTAAAACGAGGATAATGGAACGTAGTCAAATTAAGTCGGGTGATGCTGAGGGAATTAGATTAGGAAATGAGAAACTTAAAGTAGTAAAGGAGTTTTGCTATTTAGGGAGTAAAATAACCGATTATGGTCGAAGTAGAGAGGATATAAAATGTAGACTGGCAATGGCAAGGAAAGCGTTTCTCAAGAAGAGGAATTTGTTAACATCGAGTATAGATTTAAGTGTCAGGAAGTCGTTTCTGAAAGTATTTGTATGGAGTGTAGCCATGTATGGAAGTGAAACATGGACGATAACTAGTTTGGACAAGAAGAGAATAGAAGCTTTCGAAATGTGGTGCTACAGAAGAACGCTGAAGATAAGGTGGGTAGATCACATAACTAATGAGAAGGTATTGAATAGGATTGGGGAGAAGAGAAGTTTGTGGCACAACTTGACTAGAAGAAGGGATCGGTTGGTAGGACATGTTTTGAGACATCAAGGGATCACAAATTTAGCATTGGAGGGCAGTGTGGAGGGTAAAAATCGTAGAGGGAGACCAAGAGATGAATACACTAAGCAGATTCAGAAGGATGTAGGTTGCAGTAGATACTGGGAGATGAAGAAGCTTGCACAGGATAGAGTAGCATGGAGAGCTGCATCAAACCAGCCTCAGGACTGAAGACCACAACAACAACAACAACAGGACCTGGATAAACTGACTAAACCAGAGGTTGTACAGAGTTTCAGGGAGAGCATAAGGGAACAATTGACAGGAATGGAGGAAAGAAATACAATAGAAGAAGAATGGGTAGCTCTGAGGGACGAAGTAGTGAAGGCAGCAGAGGATCTTATAGGTAAAAAGACGAGGGCTAGTAGAAACCGTTGGATAACAGAAGAAATATTGAATTTAATTGATGAAAGGAGAAAATATAAAAATGCAGTAAATGAGGCAGGAAAAAAGGAATACAAACGTCTCAAAAATGAGATCGACAGGAAGTGCAAAATGGCTAAGCAGGGATGGCTAGAGGACAAATGTAAGGATGTAGAGGCTTATCTCACTAGGGGTAAGATAGATACTGCCTGCAGCAAAATTAGAGAGACCTTTGGAGAAAAGAGAACCACTTGTATGAATATCAAGAGCTCAGATGGAAAGCCAGTTCTAAGCAAAAAAGGGAAAGCAGAAAGGTGGAAGGAGTGTATAGAGGGCCCATACAAGGGCAATATACTTGAGGACAATATTATGGAAATGGAAGAGGATGTAGATGAAGATGAAAAAGGAGATACGATACTGCGTGAAGAGTTTGACAGAGCACTGAAAGACCTGACAACATTCCATTAGAACTACTGACGGCCTTGGGAGAGCTAGTCCTGACAAAACTCTACCATCTGGTGAGCAAGATGTATGAGACAGCCAAAATACCCTTAGACTTCAAGAAGAATATAATAATTCCAATCCCAAAGAAAGCAGGTGTTGACAGATGTGAAAATTACCGAACTATCAGTTTAATAAGTCACAGCTGCAAAATACTAATGCGAATTCTTTACAGTCAAATGGAAAAACTGGTAGAAACTGACCTCGGGGAAGATCAGTTTGGATCCGTAGAAATGTTGGAACACGTGAGGCATTACTGACCTTACGACTTATCGTAGAAGAAAGATTAAGGAAAGGCAAACCTACATTTCTAGCATTTGTAGATTTAGAGAAAGCTTTTGACAATGTTGACTGGAATACTCTTTTTCAAATTCTAAAGATGGCAGGGGTAAAATACAGGGAGCGAAAGGCTATTTACAATTTGTACAGAAATCAGATGGCAGTTATAAGAGTTGAGGGGCATGAAAGGGAAGCAGTGGTTGGGATGGGAGTGAGACAGGGTTGCAGCCTCTCCCCGATGTTATTAAATCTGTATATTGAGCAAGTAGTAAAGGAAACAAAAGAAAAGTTCAGAGTAGGTATTAAAATCCATGGATGACATTGTAATTCTGTCAGAGACAGCAAAGGACTTGGAAGAGCAGTTGAACGCAATGGACAGTGTCTTGAAAGGAGGATATAAGATGAACATCAACACAAGCAAAACGAGGATAATGGAATGTAGTCGAATTAAGTCGGGTGATGCTGAGGGAATTAGATTAGGAAATGAGACGCTTAAAGTAGTAAAGGAGTTTTGCTATTTGGGGAGCAAAATAACTGATTATGGTCGCAGTAGAGAGGATATAAAATGTAGACTGGCAATGGCAAAGAAAGCGTTTCTGAAGAAGAGAAATTTGTTAACATTGAGTGGAGATTGAAGCGTCAGGAGGTCGTTTCTGAAAGTATTTGTATGGAGTGTAGCCATGTATGGAAGTGAAACATGGACGATAAATAGTTTGGACGAGAAGAGAATAGAAGCTTTCGAAATGTGGTGTGCTATAGAAGAATGCTGAAGATTAGATGGGTAGATCACATAACTAATGAGGAGGTATTGAATAGAATTAGGGAGAAGAGGAGTTTGTGGCACAACTTGACAAGAAGAAGGGACCGGTTGGTATGACATGTTCTGAAGCATCAAGGGATCACAAATTTAGCATTGGAGGACAGCGTGGAGGGTAAAAATTGTAGAGGGAGACCAAGAGATGAATACATTAAGCAGATTCAGAAGAATGTAGGTTGCAGTAGGTACTGGGAGATGAAGAAGCTTGCACAGGATAGAGTAGCATGGAGAGCTGCATCAAACCAGTCTCTGGACTGAAGACCACAAAAACAACAACATTTTATCCAAGAGGAGGCTCTCACCATTAAGCCATACAGTAGATCTACATTGGAAATGTTAGTGTCACTCTCTTGGCCATGGGATTCCTGTACAAGATCAGTCAAGGGAAATGTTTTTGCATGTTATGTGCCTACTTTGAGAAAATAAAACATAATGGTGGGCCAGTTCTCTCCATTGATCAAAATAACTGCTGCATATCTGAACGTAAACAAAAACACTGCTATGAAGATTGCCGAGCAAATGGGCTGGGAAGAAGATAAGCTAGAACATCTATGGAAAAAGATTGTATGGCCAGGTGGATTACTATCATAGATTTGTTTGTGAAGTATACAGTAAGTTGTCATGTTTACTATTAATATTACAGAAAGGAACAGCAACACACAAAATTATTGAGCTCTTAATGTAGCTGTTCCTTTTCCAGGGAGGCATGAATTGCTCTTTTACTGTTCTACAGAACAGTGTATTCACTGTGGACACTTTTGTTGCTGAAAGCCATTTATCAAGAAGTTCCAACCTGTATTTGGGTGACGATGGCAACATACTTGATTTAGGACCAAATTGTTACATTGACAGGAATAATAATAAAATCCACTCTTTCTGCAGTTGAAGTGCTCACCCATGAAGCTGTTGGTAGTGCCACCTCTTCTGACAGGAAGAAAGCCACCAGTCATATATAATGCATCATGAAAAATGGCAGAATTAAGCTCTTTTGAAAAATTTGTTGAATGAAATAATCACATCATTAAATAAAGATACTTGACAGTGTCACTTCAAGGATTTGAGTTAGTGATGATTTTAATATCAGTACTTTCCCCATTTTCACCACAAAAAAGATGCATACACAGATTGAGCTTAATATTTTTTTTAGTGCATGGGTTAAGGAACTGCATTGAAAAAGTATATTTTTGTCAGCTCTAATACAAAAGTTATTGTGAGCAATTAAGTCAGAGTGAAGTTAATCACAGGAATTCAGTCATTACCATGCAAAAGTACTCACTCTTATTATTTACATTATAATTGCTACAGTACACAAGATGTGTCATTTGTAATGCTACTCATTGTTCTTCCAAACCAATAAGATAAGTATTATCATGTCAGTTAATATGTATAAATTTTGTTGTTTAAGGAATAAGTACAGAGGCTGATCCGAAAAGTAATAAGTTTATATAAACTTAGCCTTATGTTTATTGTAATGAAACCAAACTGGTGACTGCTTAGCATTTGATGTGCATGCAGAGTGTTATGCGTAACACTTGACTGAAATTGCCTCTGGATCATGGGATCCTGGGTTAGATTCCATGCCAGGTAGGGGACCAGGTGTTTGTATTGTCCTCATCATTTCAAGATCATTCATATAGGTTAAGAAGAACAGACCTACTAATTGTCATTGTGGGACACCATGTGTTACATAGCTTATCTTGAGGGTAGTTTAAAGCCTCTGACACGATTTCAGTGACTTTACTAGTCTCATACAGATATGATGTTATCTACACTACTGGAAATTGAAATAAGAACACCGTGAATTCATTGGCCCAGGAAGGGGAAACTTTATTGACACATTCCTGGGGTCAGATACATCACATGATCACACAGACAGAACCACAGGCACATAGACACAGGCAACAGAGCATGCACAATGTCGGCACTAGTACAGTGTATATCCACCTTTCGCAGCAATGCAGGCTGCTATTCTCCCATGGAGACGATCGTAGAGATGCTGGATGTAGTCCTGTGGAACGGCTTGCCATGCCATTTCCACCTGGCGCCTCAGTTGGACTAGTGTTCGTGCTGGACGTGCAGACCGCGTGAGACGACGCTTCATCCAGTCCCAAACATGCTCAATGGGGGACAGATTCGGAGATCTTGCTGGCCAGGGTAGTTGACTTACACCTTCTAGAGCACGTTGGGTGGCACGGGATACATGCGGACGTGCATTGTCCTGTTGGAACAGCAAGTTCCCTTGCCGGTCTAGGAATGGTAGAACGATGGGTTCGATGACAGTTTGGATGTACCGTGCACTATTCAGTGTCCCCTCGACGATCACCAGTGGTGTACGGCCAGTGTAGGAGATCGCTCCCCACACCATGATGCCGGGTGTTGGCCCTGTGTGCCTCGGTCGTATGCAGTCCTGATTGTGGCGCTCACCTGCACGGCGCCAAACACGCATACGACCATCATTGGCACCAAGGCAGAAGCGACTCTCATCGCTGAAGACGACACGTCTCCATTCGTCCCTCCATTCACGCCTGTCGCGACACCACTGGAGGCGGGCTGCACGATGTTGGGGCATGAGTGGAAGACGGCCTAACGGTGTGCGGGACCGTAGCCCAGCTTCATGGAGATGGTTGCGAATGGTCCTCGCCGATACCCCAGGAGCAACAGTGTCCCTAATTTGCTGGGAAGTGGCGGTGCGGTCCCCTACGGCACTGCGTAGGATCCTACGGTCTTGGCGTGCATCCGTGCGTCGCTTCGGTTTGGTCCCAGGTCGACGGGCACGTGCACCTTCCGCCGACCACTGGCGACAACATCGATGTACTGTGGAGACCTCACGCCCCATGTGTTGAGCAATTCGGCGGTACGTCCACCCGGCCTCCCGCATGCCCACTATACGCCCTCGCTCAAAGTCCGTCAACTGCACATACGGTTCACGTCCACGCTGTCGCGGCATGCTACCAGTGTTGAAGACTGCGATGGAGCTCCGTATGCCACGGCAAACTGGCTGACACTGACGGCGGCGGTGCACAAATGCTGCGCAGCTAGCGCCATTCGACGGCCAACACCGCGGTTCCTGGTGTGTCCGCTGTGCCGTGCGTGTGATCATTGCTTGTACAGCCCTCTCGCAGTGTCCGGAGCAAGTATGGTGGGTCTGACACACCGGTGTCAATGTGTTCTTTTTTCCATTTCCAGGAGTGTATATAGATTGTGTATATGTAAACTATATGAAACCAGAAAAGTCTCTGAAATTGTGTCATTTCATTTGTATGGGTACCCTTCCCTGGGTTTCAGGCTGGATCACCCATTTATGTTCGACGCTATTCCAGAACGTGGAGCGCAACAGCAATTTTGTTCCTGTGTAAGGGGGTTAAAGTAGACTGGGGTGGCAGTGAGAATTTGAATCGAGGAGGGAGGCATGCTAGGGTAATCTGTGCAGTTGTGTGAACCACTGTACCAAGATGGTTCAGTGGCTAATGCACCTGCCTAGTAAGCAGGAGACCCAGGTTTGGATTTTTGCAGATCTTATAACCTGATATCTTTGCTTCATAAATGACTGAATTTCTTTTGATTATATGATATAGTCATTGTGTTGCATGAAGTTAAGTAAAACATTGTGCAAAATTTTAAAATATCTCGCAGGGTTAAAACGCACGGCAGGTAGATTGATTTTTGCTCATACATTGCAGTGAATGAAATATAGATAAGGTATTGAAACTTCATTTACAATTGAGAGCACCTATTGGGTTTCGTATCCAAAGACACACCCTTTCACATCCTTGTGCATTGCGAATCATGTGGTCATGACAATCATCATGTCATGAATGATTCAACATAGGGTCATTCCATGTCAAATCAAAACACTTTAAATAAAAATTTGACCTCACCCTCTCAGATTTTACTGAAAGTTGGTACACTTATAGTGGGTACTGAAACTAAGAAAAGTACCAAATTTCAATTTTTTACCTCAAATCATTCCTGAAAATGGCTATGTAAACTTTTCAAAAACTGGCCAAAAATGTGTGAACGGACTTTTTTTTTTTTTTAATTGCCCTAGGAGCTGCCCTAATTGAGCTATAGAGCTGTGAAAGGTGTAATTTTTCATGCTCTTTTCAGTGATATACAAAAAAATGTAGCTTCTAAGTAATAACCTTTTTCAAAATACTAATTAATATTTTGATTTAATTTTTTTACAAAAAGTACATAATTGAAAATTTTCAAAATATTTCCATAACTACTTCATACTGTTGTAAATCACATGGCAAAATATAAATGTGGGATGATGATGGGTTCATTGTTAAAAGAAAATTATCCCGGACTCTTGTTTTTCACTAACAGCTGTAGTTTGACCAAACTGATCTTTAACAAACAGGAATTTCATTAAAATATACCAAAAGGTAAGTAAAAAAGTACTAGAAATATCAAAATATCACCTTCTTGAAACAAAACTAAACAATATTTTCTATAATTGATTGCTTATTTTTTTAGTTTCTTACAAAACTAATAGTCTATTAACTGGCAAAACGAAATGTTGAGTGTGGGACCTATAGCTAAGATTTAAATAAGGTGTGATGTAATACTTCTGGTCAAAAAATTCACATTTCATTAGCACAGATTTTAGCCACTGTATGAAGGCTGAGCATGCTTGTGTTCCTGTCTATGTAGGCAGCAGGCTGTGAACAAGTTGAAACAAACACAGCTCTTGATGTCTGTGCATTCATTCAGAGACTGGAGCCATTGTTGAGAGGATACAAGACTGTTACCTTCTAAGGCTTAGTGTGCCTATAGCATTATTGTGCACTGTGGTTTTAGTGCAAATCAATTGTTACCTCTGCGTTGACCAGTTTGTATCTAGTATATTTAATAGTTCATTTACAAGTAAATCTATAAATTGAAGGAGAGTTTATAAGTGGTTTTTGTAACAATATGCAACCAAGTAAAAAGTGCAGTGCTCTTAAGAGTGCAGTGTTGTAATCCATTGAAGAAGTCAAATCATTTTACTAGAGACAGGAAAAAAAAAAGAGAGATGTCACAGCATGGATTCCCAAATTATTTCCACAAATACCTAGTGGTGGCAGGATTTGTGATAAATGTAGTAAACATGTAACCACATCGAAAAATACATCAGAGCCCATCAGTGATAAAAGTGTTGAAGATTCTTCTGGATCAGAGATAATCATCCCGGACCAAGACCCTGACTTCACTGCAACTTCAGTGGTTGTTCAAACACTTAACTCATCACTTCAAGAACTAGGTGAGTCCCCAACTGATAAGAAAAAATTAACACCTAGGCGTTACGCCAAATCAAAAGTGAACAAAATCTCCTCATCAGTGACACGTAAACTTTTTGTTGCTGTTGAAACTTCTTCGTCAGATGCTGATGCTGATGAATCCGTTCTTCTAAATCTCAAAACAAACTTTAATAATTCTATAAATAGAGCAAAAAAACTAACAATTCTTACAAGTTTACCTGAAAAGTGGAGTGTCAGGAAAATAATGAGGGAATTTAATGCTCCTAATTACATTGTTTGGCAGTCCAAAAAACTTTTGAAAGAGAAAGGATTCATGGAAGGTCCAAACCTAAAACCAGGGACGTATTTACGAACAGAAACTGTCAAAACTTTACATTCATTTTATGAAAATGATGAAGTTAGCTGGGCAATGCCAGGTATTAAAGATTTTGTGACAATTACAGAAACAAGTGGAAGTAAAACAAAAATATCAAAAAGATTTATTTTCTGTAACCTTAAAGAAGCTTACAAACATTTTAAAGACAAGTTTCCTAACATAAAAATAGGTTTCTCTACATTTACTAAGTTGAGACCGAAACCTTGTGTATTTGCTAGGTGGAGTGGCACACACACTGTCTGTGTGTGCACAACTCACCAAAACATAAAATTAATGATAGAAAATGCCAAACTAAATACAGTAACACACAGCAGTTTAAACAATTATAAGCAGTGCATTGCAAAAATGCTTTACAACCCATCATCAGTTGATTACAGCATGGGAAACTGTGAATATTGTCCAGGAGAAATTGTCATGTGTAAAATTTTACAAGACTATTGATGAAAACTTATTTGAAAGAGTTCAGTTCCGACATTGGATGTCAGTTGACCACTGTATTCTAAATATTGTTCAGAAAACTTCTGAAGAAGTCATAGATTTATTTTGTAATAGGATGTCTACTTTGATTCGGCATGACTTCATTGCCAAGCAGCAATGAAAATTCCTTAACTCCACAAGAGTAAATCTTATGGAATCTGAATTTGTTGTCATATGTGATTTTCCAGAAAATTATAGTATAGTTCTACAGGATGAAGCTCAGAGTTACCACTGGACAAGACAACAGATTACCATTCATCCTTTTGTTATCTATTACAAACAGGAAGACAAAATTGAGCATATGAGCTTTGTCATTGTTTCCAATTGTCTGGAGCACAGTACAGTTGTGGTTTACACCTTTCAAAAGCAGCTTATTTTTTATCTAACAAATAAATTTCAAAAGCTTCCGAAAAAGATATACTATTATTCTGACGGTTCTGCTGCTCAGTAGAAAAATAAGAAAAACTTCCTGAACCTTTGCCTTCATGAGGAAGAGTTCAACATAAAAGCTGAGTGGCACTTTTCAGCCACAGCACATGGGAAAGGGCCTTGTGGTGGAGTAGAGGGTTCAGTTAAGAGACTGGCAGCTCGTGCAAGTTTGCAAAGGCCATACCAAAATCAGATCCAAACTCCACGAGATCTATTTGAGTGGGCAGTAGATAATATCAAAATGTTGATTTTGCGTTTTCCACTCAAGAAGACTATGCTGCTTCAGAAATATTTTTAAAAAGCCGGCTTGAAGAGGCATTGACAATCATAGGAACACAGCAATTTCATGCTTTCATTCCCAACACTAAATCAAAATTAATAGTCAAATACTTTTCAGGTGATATGCAAATTTGGGAGATGGAAGTAACTATATCACCAGACAAACTGAAGTTACAAGATGTATCAGGCTATGTCACCACTGTATATGGCAGAAACTGGTGGCTTGGGTACATTTTAGAAAAAACAAAGAACTTGATGAACTGAAAATAACTTTTCTTCGTCCAATTGGACCAGCTAAGTCATTCTCCTATCCTGCACATGCAGATGTCCTGTGGGTGTCATTTGTGGATGTTCTCACAAAAGTAAATCCATTTACTCCGACAGGGAGAACATACATTCTTAATGAAAGTGATGTAAACAAAACCCAGTCGGCTTTATTAAGATGTAATCTGTGAAGTTTCAAGACAATTTTTTGGGAAACTGTTTTCAACCCAAAACTTAATTTTTGTCTCAGGTTAGTGCTAATGTACATTTTATAGAAAGTTGCTTCAAAATTACTGCTAGTACCTATTGTGTTAAATAGATACCTGTTATGCAAAAACAAGCGTTATGTATTTAATTTTTTTAAGAGTTTCATTCCAAACATCATGGACCAGAACTATTATGTAAATACTTGTACTTTTTCATACTTTATTTCAGTTTGTAGTTAAATGCTCAAACTTTTTGTTTTATTAGTTAATATACTGTTAGTTAAGTTGTATGAAATTAAAATAAGCAATCAATTATAAAATATGCTGATTAGTTTTGTTTTAATAAGGTGATGTTCTGATATTTCTAATACCTTTTTTTTTACTTACCTTTCAGTATATTTTAATGAAATTCCTGTTTTTTAAAGGTCACTTTGGTCAAACTATGGCTGTTAGTGAAAAACAAGAGCCCGGAATAATTTTTTTTGTCAATGAACCCATCATCATCCCACATTTATATTCTACCATGTGATTTACAACATTGTGAAGTAGTTGTGCAAATGTTTTGAAAATTTTCAATTATGTACTTTTTGTAAAAAAGTTAAATCAAAATATTAATTAGTATTTTGAAAAAGGTTATTAATTAGAAGCTATGTTTTGTTGTATATCCCTGGGAAGAGCATGCAAAAGGCTGTAAAGTGACACCTTTCTCAGCTCTCTAGCTCAATTAGAGCAGCTCCTAGGGCGGTTTAAAAAAAAAAGTCCGTTCACACGTTTTTGGCTGGTTTTTGAAAAGTTTACATAGCCATATTTCAGGAATGGTTTGAGATAAAAAAAATTGATATTTGGAATTTTTCGTAGTCTCGGCACTCACTATAAGTATACTCAATTTTAGCAAAATCTAAAATGGTGAGGTGAAATAGGTGTGCTGATTTGAGATGGAATGACCTCGTATCAAAATAAAGTTTTTTCGCAAATTTTTTGTATTCATCAAGATATGCAAGTACTCATCTGCAGCAGTGAGGTCTGTGGCTCAGAGCACTGTCTGACATCCATAGCACTGTAGGAAAACCCAAACATGCATGTATACATGCCCACAACACCTGGGAAATGGTGTATCAGGACCTGTATACATGCCCACAGCACCAAAAGGGTTAATCTTTGTAAGAGTTGTATTATCGAAACTAGTGTCGGTTCGTGGTGAAAACAGTGCCTGCATGACTAAAACTAATGCAGCTGTATTTGGTTGTTTAATAATGGGTGCAGTGAACTGGCAGGTGTTAAACAGACCATTAAAATCAGAAAATTTTTCATGTTATACAAGTATTCCTGCACAGTTGCCCTCTGAACTGCAGAAAAGTAAAGATGTTGCGTGTTGTTATTTAGTAATTTGCAGAACTCTTTTAATTACCAATGAGGACAAATATTAGTCCTGAAAGGTGAAACTTCAAAGCCGCACCAAATGTGCCTTCCCTAGTCACCTAAAGCAGTGGCATTCAACCTGTATGCCATGGCTCCCTGGCGAATCATGAATGACGATCTGTGACATCATGGATTTGTTTTGTCGTTGGTGGCAAGGAAGACAGTTGTTATTTCTTGTGTCAAACTGAGTGGTCTCTCACCATTTTAGATGATGGTTAGCATCAGCACTGAGTGTTGTGTTTTCAACCAGTCTTTTTTTATATTGTGACTTTGTTATAAATTTGATAAAGGTGATGAACTATGGGAAAGTTTTTAAATTTGTCAAGTGGAAGTAAAAAGTGAGAACTTGCTGAGGACGGCAAGAAAAGTGGCAATGAAGAGAGGAAATGCAAGTGTAGAAAATACGCCGATACCTACTTGGATTCTGGTTTCGTGTGCTTTGTTGTGAAAAAATGAAAACTGTGTAAAGTGTGTTTTGTGTTGGAAAGTACTTTCTGTTGAATATATGCTACCTAGAAAATTAAAATGTCTTTCAGAATGTGTCCATAAGAATGACACAGTGAAACCAGTGGCATATGTTTATATAAAAGTTTATCAAATGAACGAACAAAAATCATCATTTTCTAAGCAGGCAGAATTCTCAAGTAAAGCATTTCTAGCTTCTTGCAGTGTAGCTTACTGTGTAGCAAAATGCAAGAAAGCCCATACGATCGCAGAAGAATTAATTCTATTGTGTGTTGTTGCCACAGCAAAATTTTAAAAACAGAATCTGTGCAAATACTGAAAGAAGTATGCCAGGGCTATATACAATGTTCAGTTTGTATCTGGACAAGATTTTTCAATCCAGTCAAGACTCAGAATTATTTGGTATAAAAGTAAATGGCGTGAAGATCTGGAACTTGTCGTATGCCGACGAAAGCTGGTCAGCATTTTGCTGTCAGAATAAATGGCAAGAAAACTAAGTAGATATCAATTGAAAGAACCCCTGGTCAAATCGAGTGCCTAGTCATTAATGGTAGTAAAATTGAGAAAGTAACCAAATTTAAATGCCTAGAATCTGTGATAAACTCAAAACTTGATTGTTATGAGAAAATTAAGATTCGCAGTGGGATTGCCAAAGAAACATTCTGAAAGATACGAAATGTGCTGATATACACAGACATGTCGCTCCATCTGAGAATAGGGGTGGTACAGTGCTACATTATCCCCACCCTACTCTGTGGAGTGGAAACTTGGTCAATTAAAGCAGCTTCTGTAAAGAGATTAGAAGCAACAGAAATGTGGTTCTTGCACCGATTACTAAAAATACCATGGATTGAGAAAGGGAGCAATGCTGAAGTGCTGCATAGAGCCGGGGTGAATAGATAGCCATCTGTGAGCAGCCAATGCACTAAAAGTGTGTGACACCAAGAAGAAGAAGAAGAAGAAGAAGAAGAAGTGTGCTGTTGCCATGGTGCCCATAGCAAAACAGCTTTTGCTCATTCCGTTGTCATCAAATTCAAGATTTATGAGAGCATATTCCTGAACTAATTATAGAACAATTAGAGGGATGAATATTGTTATGCAGTTTGATGAAGCCTTTGATAGCAATAGGGATGCTCATTTAATTTGCTCTGTGTAATTTGTTGATGAAAAAGTAACAAAACAATGGAATAGCTTACTTTTTGTAAGGAAATAAATGCATAAATGACAGTCAAGGATCTGTTTGAGATGTGGACAATGTCATAACAGAAAATCAAATTAACTGGTCTCATTGTGTTGGTGTATGTACTGATGGTGCGCAATCCATGTTGGGATATTACTGTGGTCTATTAGCACTTATCCTTGACAAAACTCCTAATATTATTTGGACCCATTTCATTATCCATAGAGAAGTGCTTGCTTTGGAACATTTGAGTGTTGATTTGAATCAAGTACTGCAAACTGTCTTAATGTGGAGAACTTTATAACAACTCATTCTCAGAAAGCTAGATTTTTTTTTTAGACAGACATGTTAAGATATAGGGGCTGAACATAAATCTCTCTTATTTTATAGCAGCACTCATTTGTTTTCTAACAGAGAGTTTCAATTTGCTTGTAAGTTTCTAAATGGCACACACTCCACTGTAAATTAATTCAACTTGGAATACAAACTGTTTGTATGACTTTGGTATAGGCACATTCATAAGCATGATAAGGGAAGGAAGTCCCCCACCCACACCTCTTTTTTCCCCTTCAAGCCAGTGAGAAGATCCTGGTAACATACTTAATTTTAAAGGTTTGTGTCTTCACAAGAAAACATGTGAGCCATAACATATTATTCTTACACTTGAATGTAATTGATTTAAGGAACTAGCTTACTCTATATTCATTGAAAATGTTTTACATCAGTGCTTTGTCTTCAGAATGACTGGTTAGTTCTGGATTCTTCTGGTGTAATACCCTAACAGAATCTTGTGGTATGATGTGAAAGTTACTCATTACTGACTATTTGCACTATTCCATTCTAGCGTGAGCCAATTTGAACATCAAGTTACTTTTAAAAATAAAAATAAAAAGTCAGAATGGGTACGGTAGTGAAAGTAATCAATCAAGTATCCATGGTATGGTTATTACAGATAATGTCCCTCATCAGCAAATGCTAAATTCAAGACTGCTGATGTTTGTGCTCTAGGAACTTCAGCAAGCACTGTCTTACATTGGAACTACACCTCAATGCCTGGAGTCATTTGAAATAATTGATGTCTCACTGTTGCATTAAGAAGTATGAATTTTGATTATATGTTCATGAATAGCGAAGGCTGAAACAATCAGTTCAGTATTCTGAAATTGTTTCACTGCAGAGGGCAGGAAATATGGTTCCTTCTTTCATCTACATCTACATTTATACTCCGCAAGCCCCCCAACGGTGTGTGGCGGAGAGCACTTTACATGCCACTGTCATTACCTCCCTTTTCTGTTCCAGTTGCGTATGGTTCGCGGGAAGAACGACTGTCTGAAAGCCTCTGTGCGCGCTCGAATCTCTCTAATTTTACATTCGTGATCTCCTCGGGAGGTATAAGTAGGGGGAAGCAATATATTCGATACCTCATCCAGAAACCCTCCCTCTCGAAACCTGGCGAGCAAGCTACATCTCGATGCAGAGCGCCTCTCTTGCAGAGTCTGCCACTTGAGTTTGCTAAACATCTCCGTAACGCTATCACGGTTACCAAATAACCCTGTGACGAAATGCGCCGCTCTTCTTTGGATCTTCTCTATCTCCTCCGTCAACCCGATCTGGTACAGATCCCACACTGATCAAGTATAGGTCGAACGAGTGTTTTGTAAGCCACCTCCTTTGTTGATGGACTACATTTTCTAAGGACTCTCCCAATGAATCTCAACCTGGTACCTGCCTTACCAACAATTAATTTTATGTGATCATTCCACTTCAATTCGTTCTGCACGCATACTCCCAGATATTTTACAGAAGTAACTGCTACCAGTGTTTGTTCCGCTATCATATAATCATACAATAAAGGATCCTTCTTTCTATGTATTCGCAATACATTACATTTGTCTATGTTAAGGGTCAGTTGCCACTCGCTGCACCAAGTGCCTATCCCCTGCAGATATTCCTGCATTTCGCTACAATTTTCTAATGCTGCAACTTCTCTGTATACTACAGCATCATCTGTGAAAAGCCGCATGGAACTTCCAACACTATCTACTAGGTCATTTAAATATATTGTGAAAAGCAATGGTCCCATAACACTCCCCTGTGGCACGCCAAAGGTTACTTTAACGTCTGTAGACGTCTCTCCATTGGTAACAACATGCTGTGTTCTGTTTGCTAAAAACGCTTCAATCCAGCCACACAGCTGGTCTGATATTCTGTAGGCTCTTACTTTGTTTATCAGGCAACCGTGCGGAACTGTATCGAATGCCTTCCGGAAGTCAAGGAAAATAGAATCTACCTGGGAGCCTGTATCTAATATTTTCTGGGTCTCATGAACAAATAAAGCGAGTTGGGTCTCACACAATCGCTGTTTCCAGAATCCATGTTGATTCCCACAGAGTAGATTCTGGGTTTCCAAAAACGACATGATACGCCAGCAAAAAACATGTTCTAAAATTCTACAACAGATCGACGTCAGAGATATAGTTTTGCGCATCTGCTCGACGACCTTTCTTGAAGACTGGGACTACCTGTGCTCTTTTCCAATCATTTGGAACCTTCCGTTCCTCTAGAGACTTGTGGTACATGGCTGTTAGAAGGGGGGGGCAAGTTCTTTTGCGTACTCCGTGTAGAATCGAATTGGTATCCCGTCAGGTCCAGTGGACTTTCCTCTGTTGAGTGATTCCAGTTGCTTTTCTATTCCTTGGACACTTATTTTGATGTTAGCCATTTTTTCGTTTGTGCGAGGATTTAGAGAAGGAACTGCAGTGCGGTCCTCCTCTGTGAAACAGCTTTGGAAAAAGGTGTTTAGTATTTCAGCTTTACGCGTGTCATCCTCTGTTTCAATGCCTTCATCATCCCGGAGTGTCTGGATATGCTGTTTCCAGCCACTTACTGATTTAACGTAGGACCAGAACTTCCTAGGATTTTCTGTCAAGTCAGTACATAGAATTTTACTTTCGAATTCACGACGCATAGCCCTCCTTACGCTAACTTTGACATTGTTTAGCTTCTGTTTGTCTGAGAGGTTATGGCTGCGTGTACACTTGGACTGAAGCTCTCTTTGCTTTCGCAGTAGTTTCCTAACTTTGTTGTTGAACCACGGTGGGTTTTTCCCGTCCCTCACAGTTTTACTCGGCACGTACCTGTCTAAAACGCATTTTACGATTGCCTTGAACTTTTTCCATAAACACTCAACATTGTCAGTGTCTGAACAGAAATTTTCGTTTTGATGTGTTAGGTAGTCTGAAATCTGCCTTCTATTACTCTTGCTAAACAGATAAACCTTCCTCCCTTTTTTTATATTCCTATTAACTTCCATATTCAGGGGTGCTGCAATGGCCTTATGATCACTGATTCCCTGTTCTGCACTTACAGAGTCGAAAAGTTCGGGTCTGTTTGTTATCAGTAGGTCCAAGATGTTATTTCCACGAGTCGGTTCTCTGTTTAATTGCTCGAGGTAATTTTCGGATAGTGCACTCAGTATAAAGTCACTCGATGCTCTGTCCCTACCACCCGTCCTAAACATCTGAGTGTCCCAGTCTATATCTGGTAAATTGAAATCTCCACCTAAGACTATAACATGCTGAGAAAATTTATGTGAAATGTATTCCAAATTTTCTCTCAGTTTTTCTGCCACTAATGCTGCTGAGTCGGGAGGTCGGTAAAAGGAGCCAACTATTAACCTAGCTCGGTTGTTGAGTGTAACCTCCACCCATAATAATTGACAGGAACTATCCACTTCTACTGCACTACAACATAAACTACTACTAACAGCGACAAACAAGCCACCACCAGTTGCATGCAATCTATCCTTTCTAAACACCGTCTGTACCTTTGTAAAAATTTCGGCAGAATTTATCTCTGGCTTCAGCCAGTTTTCTGTACCTATAATGATTTCAGCTTCGGTGCTTTCTATCAGTGCTTGAAGTTCCGGTACTTTACCAATGCAGCTTTGACAGTTTACAATTACAATACCAATTGCTGCTTGGCCCCCGCATGTCCTGACTTTGCCCCGCACCCTTTGAGGCTGCTGCCCTTTCTGTACTTGCCCGAGGCCATATAACCTAAAAAACCGCCCAGTCCACGCCACACAACCCCTGCTACCCGTGTAGCCGCTCTGATTCAGACCCTCCACTCAGCTCTGTACTAAAGGTCCGCAGTCAGTCCTGTCGACGATGCTGCAGATGGTGAGCTCTGCTTTCATCCCGCTAGCGAGATTGGCAGTCTTCACCAGATCAGATAGCCGCCGGAAGCCAGAGAGGATTTCCTCCGATCCATAGCGACACACATCATTGGTGCCGACATAAGCGACCACCTGCAGATGGGTGCACCCTGTACCCTTCATGGCATCCAGAAGGGCCCTTTCCACATCTAGAATGTCTCCCCCCGGTATGCACACGGAGTGCACATTGGTTTTCTTCCCCTCTCTTGCTGCCATATCCCTAAGGGGCCCCATTACGCGCCTGACGTTGGAGCTCCCAACTACCAGTAAGCCCACACTTGTGACCGCCCGGATCTTGCAGACTGAGGGGCAACCTCTGGAACAGGACAAGCAGCCATGTCCGGCCGAAGCTCAGTATCAGCCTGAAACCGGTTCGTCAGACAAACTGGAGAGGCCTTCCGTTTCAGTCACCGTAGGAGCTCCGAAACGGCAGATATTAAAAAAATTGACTGCGAAACAGAGCACTAAAAGCACAATGGAGGATAGGCAGTGGGAACTAATGATATACCTGTAAGATTCTGTACAGATGATTCTAAATAACTTTTCTCCATTTCTAGCAGCAGTGTAATGCATGTTACTCAAATAACGAGTGATTCTAAGTGATTGGAAAAAGATACATTTCATTCTAGTTTTCAGGTGGAGTAGTTTGACAGTTTATCATAATTATAGGCATATAACACTGATGGCAGTCAGTGTACATTGTGCCATGGTCAGACCTTATATTCCTCATGCCTCAAAATCCATTCACAAAAGAACAGCTGAACATCAAGTACCGCAGTTAACAGTGCATGATCACATTAAAAAAATATTAGAAAAAGATTTATTGAAAAAGTTCACGATGCCTTCAGGTGCCGTTCTTTTTATTTAAGTACAATTGTACAATTTTGGCCTTAGACCACCTTCAAGTATCTAAAAAGACAACATTAAATGTTGGATATATTAGTGACACTTGTGGTTTTGTTGTTGGAACAAGTCATATCAGATATACTAAGTGCATTATAACTTACTTTATGGATTATTTTTTGTGCCATGTAAGTTGCTGCTCTTATGATTCCATTTTGTACTCATAAAGTAAATCTGAGATGTTTTACGCTATTGTAGGAGCACATTACTTTCGAGCAGTTGTTGAAAAACTCTTATATATAAAAGACCCATGTATTAACTAGAAAGATCATAATTATTTTAAAGAAATTTGTTAATTCATCTGCATATGCTTTTGTTCTCAATTATATTTAATTACCACTCATCATTGGTGGAAATATGGCTGTATGTAATTTCTTTAAAATAATTTGTAAATAATCATTCTTGATTGTGGGAGAACAACATTTTTGAATAGTTGGTACAAAGATCTTATATACAAAATCTATAGTAGTACTCTAATGAAACAGTACTGAAAACTGAGAGTCGACTAAAAACTGTTGTATGGATGCATGGTGTTTGGTTTGCAATGATATTTATTAATGAATGTAGCAGTTTTACATTCTATGGTTCTGTAATGCTCTGTCGTAGAACTGGTAAAAAGTTGTCTAAGAATTTCTCATTTCACAGGTCTTTTTGCTCATTTAAAACTCTGACTGACTGTTACGTTAGATGGATGTAAATTTCAATTTCTTCCATTACATCCACGATTTTTCCATTCTGTAACTTTGTAATATAAAGAATAATATACGGAAAGGAAAAATCGCAGATTCTATGGAAGGAATTGAAATTTGCATCCATCTAAAAGATCGGTCAGAATTTTAAATGAGCAAAAAGACCTGCAAAGTGGGAAATTCGTAGAAAACTTTTTACCAAATCTATGACAAAGCATTTCATAACCATAGAATGTAAAATTATCACTACATTCATTAATAAATATGACTGTAATGCAAAACACCATGCAACCATACAACAATTTTTATTCGCCTATCATATTACATCAATGATGAGCGATAATTAAATATGATTGAGAACAAAAGCATATGCAGGTTAATTAACAAATTTCTGTAAATTAATTATAATCTTCCTAGTTCATACATGGGTCTTATATATGAGAGCTTTCCAACAACTGCTCGAAAGTAACATGCTCCTATAATAGTGGAAAACATCTCTGATTTATTTTATGAGCATAACATGGAGTCATAGGAATGACATACATGGCATAAAAAATAATCCATAAAGTAATTCCTACATCAAAATCACAAGTGTCACTAATGTATCCAATGTATAATACTGTCTTTTAGATACTTGAAGATGGCCTAGGGCCAAAATTGTACAATTGTACTTAAATAAAAAGAACGGCAGCTGAAGGCATCATGAACTCTTTCAAAAAGTTCGTTGCAGCTGCAGACCCTATTGTATTGAAAATTACGAAAAGATTTAGACCGACATTTGTGAATGAATTATCTGAGGACAACACGGAGCAATAAATACCTGTTTGTCTTGCATTGTTGTCACTATTTCCAAATTCTGTCTCTCGCTTAAGCATATTATTTACTGGTGAATGTGTGATGTATTTCAATTCACATGGGGGAATGCTCACATCGTCCATGAGATCCAGAGGACTGTACATAGTGATGTCTGGATTGGTACTGTAAATTCTAGGAGGTACTCACTAGTTTTCCACTGTTGCCTAATGAAGAAAATATGAGTTTATGGAAAATCAAATGAGTTGTGTGACTGGATTTGGAACTTCCTAACAGATGGAATTCAATGTATCACTCTTTAACAGGAACAACCATCAGAAGTAGTAGAGGGTAATGCATGCTGCAGCCATGGTATTTTTGATAAAGCCATATGTGGCCCCTGGTTGTTCTAAATGGGAGACACCTCAAGGAGTTCAGCTGTTGTTTGCTGGGTATGGGCTAGGTGAAAACCTGGGTTTCCTGAGCTGCGGGGGCCTGGGGCTGGGAAGTGCCACCAGTCCTCTTTAACCGTAAGCTGTGTGGGTGCTCCAGCAAGAACTGTGTAGTGTGGTGGTGGAACGTTGTGTCCTACAGGGAATAGGGATTTTGGCTTAATATATAATAATATTTATCCCTATCTCATCACAGCAGAAGGAGTGTGCCATACATCACGTGTATTCTCAAAGAGGAACTGAAGACAAGTGGGCTCAACTATCTGTGCAAAATATCAAAAAATGAGTAGTATACAAACTGGTAAAATCAGAAGCCTCGCTTCTTGCATTTATTAGCACAACACTTCTACATCAAAATAGGCACTTCTAAAGCCACCACATGGTTAGTGGAGGGTACCTTATACAAGGATGCAAAATTCTCATTCTATTGTCACTAGCCACTCTAAAAACTTTATCCCCCCCCTCCCTCCTCCCCTTCCCCCCTCTCTCCTCCCCTTCCCCCATCTCTCCTCCCCTTCCCCCCTCTCTCCTCCCGTTCCCCCCTCTCTCCTCCCCTTCCCCCCTCTCTCCTCCCCTTCCCCCCTCTCTCCTCCCCTTCCCCCCTCTCTCCTCCCCTTCCCCCCTCTCTCCTCCCCTTCCCCCCTCTCTACTCTCCCTCTCCCTCCCCCTCTCTCCACAGAGACTGTTTGACAGACAAACTGTTTGAATGGTATCTTCGCACATAACACAAAATCAAATTGTTTAACAGAGTACTATGGTACAACATAATAATTGCAAACATATATAAATACCGGTACCGTAGTCTAGTGGTTTAGCACTTCATGTTTGTGTAGTTTTGTCTTTCTGCAGAGAAGTACTGCTTATCAATGGCAGCTCTTGGGTCAGACTCACAGAGAAGGTCCATTTACAGATGTTGTTGTTGTGGTCTCCAGTCCTGAGACTGGTTTGATGCAGCTTTCCATGCTACTCTATCCTGTGCAAGCTTCTTCATCTTCCAGTACTTACTGCAACCTACATCCTTCTGAATCTGTTTAGTGTATTCATCTCTTGGTCTCCTTCTACGATTTTTACCCTCCACGCTGCCCTCCAATGCTAAATTTGTGATCCCTTGATGCCTCAGAACATGCCCTACCAACCGGTCCCTTCTTCTTGTCAAGTTGTGCCACAAACTCCTCTTCTCCCTAATTCTATTCAATACCTCCTCATTAGTTATGTGATCTACCCATCTATAATCTTCAGCATTCTTCTGTAGCACCACATTTCGAAAGCTTCTATTCTCTTCTTGTCCAAACTATTTATCATCCATGTTTCACTTCCATACATGGCTACACTCCATACAAATACTTTCAGAAACGACTTCCTGACACTTATATCTATACTCGATGTTAACAAATTCCTCTTCTTCAGAAACGCTTTCCTTGCCATTGCCAGTCTACATTTTATATCCTCTCTACTTCGACCATCATCAGTAATTTTGCTCCCCAAATAATAAAACTCCTTTACTACTTTAAGTGTGTCATTTCCTAATCTAATTTCCTCAGCATCACCCGACTTAATTCGACTACATTCCATTATCCTCGTTTTGCTTTTGTTGATGTTCATCTTATATCCTCCTTTCAAGACACAATCAATTCCGTTCAACTGCTCTTCCAAGTCCTTTGCTGTCTCTGACAGAATTACAATGTCATCGGCAAACCTCAAAGTTTTTATTTCTTCTCCATGGATTTTAATACCTACTCCGAATTTTTCTTTTGTTTCCTTCACTGCTTGCTCAATATACAGATTGAATAACATTGGGGATAGGCTACAACCCTGTCTCACTCCCTTCCCAACAATGTCAGATATCAACATCAAGTCCTCCTGTATGCCTGTCTTGAGCCAAGTTCTGTATAGGGTACACAGTTTTTAGTCTGTTGTGACAACTGAAACGTCTCTGACATGAAGCTCTGCTTATTGACAGAACAGCACAGAATGTGAGAACCTGAAGCAAGTTTGACAGTCTTGTAGAAAAATTTTCATTGTAAATTTTCTAAAGCATCTGATTCAGTGTTTGTGAGGGAAAAAAAGTTTGTATTCTACCACACTGCCAATAGAACATCCACTTTCTCATCAAAGAGAGTAGGATTCAAATACATGAAGAGAATTTTTATTTCGTTATTTCTAAACTGAAGAATTTGTCTTTGTGAGGCCAGCCTAAAGAGTGCAAAGTGTGAAAAACATGCCGAGAGGTAATAACATTTGATGAGACAGACTGCAAAATTTTTGTGATGTTCACCTTTGCATTTTTATCGAGTTTCTTTCACAGTCTGGTACTCTTACTCCCCAGTTTGAGTGTTTGTCAGCTAAACATGGTTCATTTTTCCTGAAATGGATACTTGTTCCCAGAAACCTTTGTTCATTTGCTCCAACAGTAGAATGCAGGTCCTCAAAACCTGAGATGCAATGTTCAGTTTTCATTTTCATGGATGAAAAAAGGAGTTCCTTTGTTTGTAGTGCCACACTCAGTGGTTTCAATTTCTGGTAGACGTCGAAGAGTAAGTTGAGAGGCCTGACAAATTTAAATTGCTTTAGACTTTTCAGCAAACGCTTCTCTTTAGCAGCATTTTCGTTATAGCCGTGGGCTACCGGTTCAAGGTAGGTCACAACAACTTTCCATGATTGCAGGAGAGCTCGAATGGCACTTTATTTGCTGGCTAACCACATGATGGTGTGAATATTGCTCAATTTATGAATTTCTTCACCTACAGCTTGTGTTGTTGATACATTGTAGAATTTGAAAATATTTCTAACCACAGAGTCAAATGTTTTGGGATTTTCACATTCCCAATAGGCATGCAACACAGCTAACTGCAAGTGATGTGCAAGGCAATTAATGCGTATCAGTTTTGGGCAAAGAGCTTTCATTTGCACATGTAATCCTGATTTGTGCCCAACCGTATTTGCAACACTGTTAGTACCTAAGCCTATAGTAAACATTTTTCTCTTTATTCACTTGGGCCTACAGTCTTATCTAAATAATCAGTCAAAGCTGTGAAGTAACCAGAGAAAGTGGAGTTTGGTAGTTTTATTACACTTTAACTGTCCTTCTTTATGTGACTGTCATTTGTATCCATGTGTCTAACATACACATTTGCATGATCAATTGCAGATTGATCAGTGGAACCATCAGTTCAAATTGTGTGCGAGATCCTGCTTCACAGTACTCACTATAAAATAAATGAATTCTCTGTATTGTTGTTCATTGCCCTACTGTGCTAATGTAGTCACATTTAATTTTCCTGCCAAACACAGAAGGTGCCCGAAGTCTTCAAATGGAAGACACAATATAGGTAACCATAAAAGTTGAATACCAGAGGGTGCCACATTATCAAGAAATGGATCATATGGTACCAGCTTTTTTTAATGGGTGGTGGTGCTTTCTTGTTTCACAAACTAGGACATTTTTTTGTTGTTGCCGACACTTGGCATGGCTTACATACTATAGTGTACTATAGTACTATAGTACACTAACTGTGCCCAGGTTTGTGTTGTCTGTACTATTCTGAGCCTAGCCCTAGTGTTTTTAGAAAACAAAATAAAATTTGCATGTAAGCCTGAGTTGTGAGCTGCCAATTTTCGGTTGCCAGTGGTGAGCTGGCGACCGTAAATTACGCACCCTGCATTATACTTCTACTAGTAGTTTCCTATCCTTTTCCATTTTCAAATAGAGCAAGGGAAAACTGCTGTCCGTATGCTTCCGTACAAGCCCTAATTTCACTTATCTTACCTTTGTGAGCTTCCAGAGCATAACTATGCAGATTTCATTTGCTTAAACATGAGACCTTATATCGCTGACTCAGTGCCAGCACTTTTTGGGCACACCACTGTAGCGTGTAAGAGAGAAGCTACTTGGGGCAAATGTGGTAGCCATCCATGGTGTTTGTTTCCTCCAAAATGTGTTAATTAGCTGGGTTCACTCCATCTAGAATAGAGACTGTGCTGTGAAAGTAAGATGCAGGAGCTAAAAACGACCAAATGTACCCCATAGGTGAGGCCAAAAAGATCTGCAAGGCCTTGCAACATCCCACTTTCACTACTTTGTTTGCTTCAGGTGTCACAAAGCCTGTTCAATGTACACTCCTGGAAATTGAAATAAGAACACCGTGAATTCATTGTCCCAGGAAGGGGAAACTTTATTGACACATTCCTGGGGTCAGATACATCACATGATCACACTGACAGAACCACAGGAACATAGACACAGGCAACAGAGCATGCACAATGTCGGCACTAGTACAGTGTATATCCACCTTTCGCAGCAATGCAGGCTGCTATTCTCCCATGGAGACGATCGTAGAGATGCTGGATGTAGTCCTGTGGAACGGCTTGCCATGCCATTTCCACCTGGCGCCTCAGTTGGACCAGCGTTCGTGCTGGACGTGCAGACCGCGTGAGACGACGCTTCATCCAGTCCCAAACATGCTCAATGGGGGACAGATCCGGAGATCTTGCTGGCCAGGGTAGTTGACTTACACCTTCTAGAGCACGTTGGGTGGCACGGGATCCATGCGGACGTGCATTGTCCTGTTGGAACAGCAAGTTCCCTTGCCGGTCTAGGAATGGTAGAACGATGGGTTCGATGACGGTTTGGATGTACCGTGCACTATTCAGTGTCCCCTCGATGATCACCAGTGGTGTACGGCCAGTGTAGGAGATCGCTCCCCACACCATGATGCCGGGTGTTGGCCCTGTGTGCCTCGGTCGTATGCAGTCCTGATTGTGGCGCTCACCTGCACGGCGCCAAACACGCATACGACCATCATTGGCACCAAGGCAGAAGCGACTCTCATCTCTGAAGACGACACGTCTCCATTCGTCCCTCCATTCACGCCTGTCGCGACAACACTGGAGGCGGGCTGCACGATGTTGGGGCGTGAGCGGAAGACGGCCTAACGGTGTGCGGGACCGTAGCCCAGCTTCATGCAGACGGTTGCGAATGGTCCTCGCCGATACCCCAGGAGCAACAGTGTCCCTAATTTGCTGGGAAGTGGCGGTGCGGTCCCCTACGGCACTGCGTTGGATCCTACGGTCTCGGCGTGCATCCGTGCGTCGCTGCGGTCCGGTCCCAGGTCGACGGGCACGTGCACCTTCCGCCGACCACTGGCGACAACATCGATGTACTGTGGAGACCTCACGCCCCACGTGTTGAGCAATTCGGCGGTACGTCCACCCGGCCTCCCGCATGCCCACTATACGCCCTCGCTCAAAGTCCGTCAACTGCACATACGGTTCACGTCCACGCTGTCGCGGCATGCTACCAGTGTTAAAGACTGCGATGGAGCTCCATATGCCACGGCAAACTGGCTGACACTGACGGCGGCGGTGCACAAATGCTGCGCAGCTAGCGCCATTAGACGGCCAACACCGCGGTTCCTGGTGTGTCCGCTGTGCCGTGCGTGTGATCATTGCTTGTACAGCCCTCTCGCAGTGTCCGGAGCAAGTATGGTGGGTCTGACACACCGGTGTCAATGTGTTCTTTTTTCCATTTCCAGGAGTGTATTTGCAAAGATGCTGTTATTATGAAGCCTGTAGCTCCCTCTAACAAATCAAAAAAGGCCATGATTGCCCACATTTTAGAGTTTCTGGCACCTCAACAGGCAGACTTCAGTAAACAGGCCAGCACTGATGCTGCGGCTACTACGAAGTCTTCTCTGACAAACAAGACAATTGTAAAATGTTAGACCATGTAGATGTCATTCTCTCTGACAGTTCTAATGTTCTCACTTCTGAGACAGTGGAATACAAACTATGCCTGAAACAAACATCTAGCCCATCGACTAAACCTCCCACCATCATGGGATCCACGCAACAACAGAGGAACAAGGCGAGAGAATAATCTTACCAATCAAATGGCTCCCACACTACAGCAGAACAGAATTTAGGGCAGTTATGGAGGAAGTGAAACTCCTATCACAAGAATGTTCCTTTGCTTGTGTTTACAAGAGATACATTTTAAACTTGCTGATTCCCCTGTATTATAGGGCTATACCTGACTAAAGAAAGGGCTGTGGTTGTCAGTAATACACACTACTCATTTACTCTATTCCTAATTACTGACTTGCTAGCAGTTTCAGTTGAAGTTCATATGGGTTAAAGGATCACTATATGCTCTGTGCGTGTACCATTCTGAGGTTCTTATAGAACAACTCCTGACCCATGACCTTTTCTCGTACTGGAAGACTTCAATGTTCGTTATGTACCATGGGGCTCAAGCCCTACTTGCTCAGTAACAGGGTTTTAGAGAGCCTTGTGATGTCTCAAGAGATGTACACCCTCAGCAACGGCAGTCTCACTCATTTCAACATTCCTACTGGAAAATCTCCAGCAGGAGACCTCTCTTTCTGCTCCCTAGCCTTCACAGATTCTGCTGAGTGTGAAGTACCTATTGACCTACATTCCGGTGACCATTTCCAATTCTGGATTCACCTGCCAGGCAGAGAAGTCCTTGAATGGAAGCCACCAAGATGGCTGATTAGGAGTGCTAACTGGACACTCTTCAGTCAGCTGCATGTGTTTGTTTTGATCTTTCATTTGCTTATTTGAGCTGTTTTCAATCAAGATGATGTCTCAGAGTGCCTCTCCTCACTTTGCTACTTTTTCTCAGGAATGTGATAACATAACTGAATCATTTTTAATCGTTTGCAATCTTCTCATGAAGGTCAGTGCACACGTTTCTTTAATTGTCAGTGCACACGTTTCTTTAATTGTCATTCTGCCCAGTTGTGAAGATTTCCAGCACCATTTTGGCACAGACTTTTTGCATATGCAAATCTTCAGTCAAAATTTGATGTACGGAGAAAGTATTTTTTTTAGGGCACCCATCATCCTTATTGTTAGACATCGGCCTGATCTCACAAGAGTACCCACACATTCAACATTTTCACTAGTTTTTGAAGTTGGAGAGAGGGGTTCATCTTCAACATGTTCTTGGTCTTCCAAAAATGATTTGTGCCAGTGAAAAACTTGTGCTCTTGATAAGGAATGTTCTCCATAGACCTGTTTTCAACTTTTCAGAGGTCACACACACATTTTTCCCAAGTTTAAGGGATGAATAGATCGCTATACGCAGCATTGCCAGATCATTTGCAGTGTTGTCAGTCGCATCACTTTTATCACACACATTGTACATTCTGAGAAGTTTCTTTCTCAGGTTAAGACCTATATTTTGTACTGAGACACTTCTTTTAGTGCGCAATGGTCTCCTGTGCTAGATTACGTATTATAGGCTTCTTGCTTTGCCTATATGTTATTTTGCTTCAGATGTAACAGAATTCCTTCACTTTATCTGCTGCATGGTCCCTATATTTGGTGTTTAAGTTTATTACAAATATTCCTGCTGCTGCTCACTACTTCAGTCTTTCTTCAGTTTACTCACGACCTGTATTTTGTGCTCAGTAGATGGTTGTGATCCCTTTCAGCAGTTGCTATATTCTTCCCCTTTTTCACAGAGGACAGAAATGTCATTAACTAATATCACTGGGGACCTTTCATGCTGAAGTTTAATCTCACTTCTGGAGCTTTCTTTGAATTCCTTCGTTGCTTCTTTGGTGTTCATGCTGAACAGTCGAGAGCAAAGACTGTATCCTTGCCGTATGCACTTCTTAATCTGAATGTTTCTGTACCTTTGTCTTTCATCCTTATTGCCTTCATCCCCCCCCTCTGGAACACCTTGGTTTTTGTAGATATTATATATTATGCATCTTTCTCTATAGTGTATACATTTTTTTCTGAAGATTTCAAACATTTTACACCTCTTTCTGTTGCCAAACACATTTTCCATATTGACAAATCCTGGGTTATTCTCTGACAGTTCAAACAGGGAAAAAAAATCCTCACTTACTATCTCAGATTTAGATGAAGTACGGTTTACTTGTTCTCTTTATGAAGACAAGTAACTATAGCAAATTTTAGCAATTTGTCTCTCTCTGTTTCCATTTTATGGTACTTCAAAGTCCATAAGTTTTTTCATTTTTTAAAATTACGATAGCAGAAGATGACACTTGCTAACATTTTGAAAATAAATTACCATTGCTTGTATTCATCACATAATCAATGTGAAATTTAGAGGTTTTACACCATCCATCCAAAAACGTAAGAGACTGATTTTGTTCCTGGCACATATGGAACATCAGTGCAATAACCATTGTGGCACTTTGAACTGAAATATGTAAACAGTAGGTGTGAGTTTGACTAGTCAACTGTGTGCAGGCAGTGTTAAGTAGTGTATGTTCGACCATTGTTGTGTCTCAAACCACAGTGGAGCAACATATCTACATCAGAAGTTTCGAAGAAGAAAGAAGTTTGTGGAAAAGGTGACCGTCCCCCTCCCTGACTCCTGAAGAAAAATGACGATGTGTGGATACCTGCCATGACTTGAGTGAAATGCAAGATGCAGACAATTCTTTTCTGCAAAAAATTGTCATGAGTGACGAGACTTGGCCTTATCAATATGAACCTACCACGAAATGACAAAATGCAGAAATTCAAATGAAGCTTCAGCATGATGACATAAAAGACATTCAAGCCAATGTGATGCATGAGGTGAGATGAACAACATCTCAAAAAAAAAAAAAAGGACCAGTATCACATAGTTGTATGAATGTTCCATTTGTTGTACTCAAGTGGGAGGAGACTGTAAAACACCTGATGGACCAAGAAGCCCCATCGTAACTTTTCTCATTATGTTCGCCAAGCACCAATGAAAAATTCAGTTAATGTTTTCTCTTTCTCTTAGTAATCCAGTCCCAAAATTTTTTACCTGACAGGGTATACTCTGTAGTATAAGGAGAGTAGAAAAAATATCTTATATATTTAAGTGTAACCACCTGGACAGGAAAAGATTTGTATACTTACATTTTTGTATTTCATTCTGTAAAAGACACAGTTCTAATGGAGTGTTTGCTCTTTTTTTTATAACAAAAAATAGTATTTTCATTCCTTGAAAAATTACAGCAAACTATTGAAATTTGAACGGTCTTGAATAACATACTTTCGACTATATTGAAAAGTTGAGTGATGAAATAAAACAGCCTCATCCAACAGTATTTTTAAAAGCTCAAGCTGATTCAATTTTTTTAACATCAGTACATGTATTAGATATTATAAATAATAGTAATTTTTTTCTGAATAGAGCATGCACACGTGCATGAGCATGCACAGCGATGCCCATGCCCATATGTGGCTGCGTGCCCCCCCCCCCCCCCCCCCCCCCCCCCCCCCACACACACACACACACACCTCTGAAAATTTGTAAGTTCTTGTACAAAGTTTTCTGTTTTAGGACATTCAAAAACAGGAAGCACATGAGGTAGGGGAACAGGGTGAATATTATTTCATGTGGCCAATGGAATGACAGTGAAGGTCCTGAATAATGTATAAACGATATGCAAACACCATTTTCTGTCAGCTTTATTTCAAAGATTGTCCCAAAGTACCACATATTGGAATATTTACAAGCTAAATATCTTGAGAGTCAATTTTTTTTTCCTCACAAAGAATGCCAAATTATTCCTTAAAATGTTATTCAAGGTGGTCTCTATATCACTACTGATCCTCGTTTCTTCCAGTTTCCCTGAACGATATAATGACTTAAACTTATTTAAACTCTGAAGTTCTGCAAATCATTGTTAGGTCAGAATGTGTATGATCTATAGACTCTTCAGAAATAAAATAAAACTGGACTTCGCTGATGTTAACATTTCAAGACTGAAACAAATCTGATGCAGTTAGTATTTGATTTATTAGGAGTCTTTGTAAAATTTCCTTTTGTACTAATCCTTTAACTGATATTCCTGTGCCATCACACTCAGATTTCCCATGGATTGTTGCAAAGAGTGATCACTCAGCACTGATTTTAAAGTAGTTTTGATAAAGACAGGTTAATAAAAGTTTGTTTTTATTTGTCTGTACACCTCCACAAAAATGACGGATTCATTTGACATTTGAACATGTTTCTTTGATGAATTTAGTCAGAGTTTCTTGCATTTTTACACCATACAGACACGTTTCATGTTGTCAGATATGGAACAGATATTTAACTAATCTTTCAGCTTCAGCATTTTTTAAATTAACCATAATAGCATGCACAGAGTCAAATATCCAAGGGCATCATTAGGCTTCATTGTGGATAATAAAAGAGTAATTTCACGTACATCCATTGATACTGTGGCAATATTTACCTCAGATGTAAGTCTATAAATCAGATGAAAGTCTATAAATGTTATCCAGTGGGCAACCACACAAAAGGGGGTCATTGCATGAATATTTGAAGTTATGTACACCCACTGCTAGAGCTCCAGATAGGGGATGCTTGCATCTTATCGGCAGTGCTTGCATCTTATCAGCAGTGGCATAATTGTTCGTGGCAGTGCCCTCGTGCCACGGTGGCAGCTGTAGGAAACTCAGTGGCACAACTGGCGGCATGCTTATTTGAAAGTGCGGCAGAACAGATAGCAGCCGATACCGCAGTACCAACCAGACAAACAAACCTGTCAGAAACTTCACAGCACCATTCTGAACATTTTAGTTTCTTTAGTCAGTCCAACATGTTGTGGATATTAGATAGACAAATGATGGTGAAGAGTGGATAGCTTGGGCATTTAGTAAGCAATTTTGTTTGTGAGGAAGCAACGCTTCTCAAGAATTCTCCCAATGAAACACACCGGTGCTGATAACTTTGTTCTGAATGACCACCATATTGAGGTATTTGTATAAGGTTACTCATTTCAGATTTATTTTTATGCTGTATTCCATAAGAAGAGATGACTTTCGTCTACTTATATACATTATTTTCAATTTACTCATGTTTAAAGATCTTTTTTCCTTTATCTTCATTTTAGAATACTGATCTCCAAATTCTCATGCTCATATAAGAGTTTACTGCTTTATAAGTAACAGGATTGTCCACAATCAATGTTAGAGGCTGTTGATTTCAACTAAACCTATTGTGGCTGTATCTCTAAGGCACACTGTGTTAACTTTCATGTTTTATGATGTATCTATCCAGAACTTATTATTAAACAATGAAAAGTCCAGGATGGAATATAACAACTACTTTGCCCGCATCTCGTGGTCGTGCGGTAGCGTTCTCGCTTCCCACGCCCGGGTTCCCGGGTTCGATTCCCGGCGGGGTCAGGGATTTTCTCTGCCTCGTGATGGCTGGGTGTTGTGTGCTGTCCTTAGGTTAGTTAGGTTTAAGTAGTTCTAAGTTCTAGGGGACTTATGACCACAGCAGTTGAGTCCCATAGTGCTCAGAGCCATTTTTGAACAACTACTTTATGAAAGGGATGGATTGCTATGCACCGTATAGAGGAACTGTTGAGTCGCAGACAGGCACAACAAAAAGACTGCTGTACATTTAAGCCTTGCGCCATGGTTTCTCTCTCTCTCTCTCTCTCTCTCTCTCTCTCTCTCTCTCTCTCTCACTGTGTGTGTGTGTATGTGTGTGTGTGTGTGAGAGAGAGAGAGAGAGAGAGAGAGAGAGAGAGAGAGAGTGCTTTCTACTTCAGAAGGAGGTCTTTTAACAGAAAGCTTAAATGTATAGCAATCTTTCCATTGTGGCTGTCTGTGACTCAGTGTCTCCTCTACATGGTGAGTAGCAATCTATCCTTTTAATAACATTGTCATCAGAGCTCATTATAGAGTTCTGCCTCGTGAGTTACATATGTTAATGGATATTCTGCAAGTGCACATGGTATGGGTTAATGAATAGGAGTATTGGCTAATGAATAGTGCAGCACAGATTCAAAGAACATTGATAGTGTACTATAGCAATCAACCATAATTTCATTGCAAACTGTTGATGAAATACAGCTAATGTGCTGGAACATTTGTTTTCATTTTCATTCCCCAACAATATTTTCACATTGACTCCGTGTTCTTCATTATTATTAAAGTTCGCTCAGAAACAACACAGTATCAAAATGCACAAGTCTCTGTTCTAACTTCCACAATGGTATAAATCATCTGGTACTGGGTCAGTTGGATCCATAAGCAAGTGGACCAACAATTTCAGTTCACTCACCAGTTGTACAACTTAATGTTATTTGATGGGTTTATGGATAGTTTGGTCTTCAACTTTCTCAAAGACATCTTCTGAGCTTAACTGTGGTTCTTATGCTGCAATTTTAAGGGTTCTATTGAACCTAGAATAACCTCTTTAGTAGTTTCATGAAGTAATTTGCAGTCTTGAGAGTCTTTTATTGTATCTCTTTGTCGTGATTGTTATATATTCATTAGTTACCTGTTGAATGACACACTTTGACATAAAAACAAGATTCCTGTAGCCTTTTTTTTTTCTTCTGAAATTGGGTGTCTGGATTAGCTACTTTGATTTGGGTTTGTAAACAAGAAAACATTTCTTATCATTAATAGTTTCATTAATCATTTGTATTGTCTCTTGTTGCTGATAACTGCACCTATGCTAATTATATTGAGAATGTCAAGTGGCTAATTACTGCAAAGTCAGAAATCTTACCTCCATAGTGTTTGTGAAACATGCTGTTACAGATAATGTTCTTTTTTCCTCCTGAGCGCAATATTCCATTAGCCTCTGTTTCCCTGTTATGAACACATTCATCTATATAAATAAAAATATAAATGTTCATTTGTTCAAAATCATGTATCTCTGAATGTTCTTAACTGATTGCTTTGAAATTTTGACACAATGCACGTTTTTATTTACCTGAGTTTTAAATATATTTAATACGTGAGCTTAATAACATGAAAACATTATGAAATACTATAGTGAATTGTCATTAGCAAACAGGAAAGTTGTATTTATGGCTTATTGTTTTTTGATTAGAATACTACTACAGAATCTGAATTTAAAATAAAAATAAACAAGGCTCAAGGTTGTGGTGGGAAAAGGGGGAAGGGGGGGGGGAGAGAGGATATGGGCAGAGGGTGTGAAGAATTGGATGTGGAAAACAGGCAGGAGAAGATAGACAGAGGGGGGGAGCAGGAGGAGATGGAGAGAGAGGGGGGGGGGAGAAGGTGATGGACAGAGAGAGTGGGAGAGAGGGGAGGGAGGAGAAGATGGAGAGAGAGAGGGGGGGAAGGTTGGCACACAGAGAGGGGGTGAGGAGAAGGAGATGGACAAAAAAATGGTGGAGGGGGGAAGATGGACAGAGACAGGGGAGAGAAGGAAATTAGGACAGATATCCAATTCCCGTACATATTATAAATGTGTGCTTTCTCTTGCCTTTCTTTTCCATTTAAGCAGACTGAACCACAGCCAAGTGTGGCTGGGTACAGCTAGTTGATAATATTTTCTCAGTTTTCTTGCTCCATTGGGTTTGAATGATACAACAATCTTTCAGTTATCTTCTTCATAATTATCAGGAGCTGATCATTGTGGTGAAATTTCGGATTTAACATTCAGCTTAATTATGTGATAGTAGCAGTCTTTAAGAAATGGAACTGCTCATATACCATAACCTGCAGCTAGCTGTCTTGCAAGGCAGGGATGTGAGCCAAACTTGGATCAAGTTCGCAAGGTGGATTAGTGACCGTGGGCTGGTACACTGGCCGGTGTTCAGGCAGTTTCCCGTACTAGTTTTGGCAAATGCTGGGCTGGTCCCTAAATTGGAAGTCAGAGAATACAGCAGACTGACAGTTAAAATACAGGGTGAGTCAGTGTAGTGGAGGGTCATACTTGGGCTCATTGTTTTGCACTACTGCAGCAGTTTTGTTGCAATGGACAGGTGGACTGCACCATACCGAGCCTGCATCGTAGATACATTCCTTAAAAATGCATAATCTGTGACCACCACTCAGAGGAAGTTCCATCTCCAACTCAATGTTACATGTAATGGTGCAGTTCTGATCCACAGTACCATTCTGCTGTGGGTTAAGAACTGTCATGAGGCAGGTTTTGAATTGAAGAAAAAGCAGGGAGGCAGTGCAAAGATGGCCACGTCATCTGAAAACATTGAAATTGTGCATCATGTAGTTCAACAGAGCCCCAGCCAATCTGCAGGATGGCATCATAGTCTCTCAGATTATCAGAGTCATCCATTTGACACATTTTACACCATCTAAATTTTCATCACTACAAAACTGCGACTGTTTGGGAGTTGAAGTCTCTCAAGATTTTGTGAGGAGACATTTTGCTGAAATAATGAAAGAGCTGCTGGAGGAAGAACTTGGAATTGTGATTTTAATGTCAGATGAGGCTCATTTTTACCTAAACAGCACTGTTAATAAACAAAACTGTCGTTAGTGGTCTCCAAACTGCCCTCAGCAACTGCACGAATGCCCACTGCATTGTAACAGGGTAACAGTGTGGGCTGGATTATGGAAATTTGGTGTCTAGGGCCTTTTTTTCTTTGAAGGAAGTCGGAATGTTATTTGACCATGTTACGCGAATTTCTCATCCCAGACCTTCGTTGCCATGGCACATATTGTTTAAATATTTGGTTTCAGAAAGGCGGTGTGACGGCTCTCACTTCCAATATGTGAATGTCTGAAGTAAGTCAGCTGTTTCCAGGGAAAGTGGTATCCAACAGAGATGTTGTCTGGCTGCACTGCTCTCCAGACATTACTCCATGTGATTTTTTCTTGTGGGGCTTCCTCAATACCCCATAACATGTTGGAGAGTGTGATGACAAACTTCATTCAGAGGGTCAATGGGTGTGCCAAAAAAGAGGGCCAGTAGTTGAGGGACATTATCTTTCACAAATAATTAATTTCTGTAAAAATTAACATGAGACATTAATTATTATTCATTGTGTATCTTTTGAAATAAAATAAGTTGTTACATCTTTAAACAACAGTTTGTACTATAAAGTCAAAACCCATCAGACAACACTGACTTACCCTATATGATGACGCACAGAACAAAGTTTACACAAGTCACATACAGAAGGAAAACAACATCCCTCCCTTAGGTTACCTTGATTATTGTGTCGTCAGGACGGGTGTCTATCCACAAAATTTAATAATAAAATAAAGTGTTCCAAGTCCTGAAAAAGTGGACCCACTAGTGAAAAGAGGAGGAAACACTCTTTAAGAAGAAAAAAAGTCGTAGGTATAAACTCACTGCAAAATAATTCACCACATTATTTTCTTTCTGAGAGGGACTGCACATACCAAAATAGACCTAGTATTTTTTCCCCCCTCACGATTCATTTAAAATATTTTTTAACCACACAAGGGGGAAAAATTCTCTCTCTCTCTCTCTCTCTCTCTCTCTCTCTCTCTCACCCTCTCGCCCGTCCGTCCGGTGTGTGTGTGTGTGTGTGTGTGTGTGTGTGTGTGTGTGTGTGTGTGCTCTCAAATAGGTATTGAATTATATTTCATGAAACAGAAGTATTTGCCGTGCACAGACCATCAGAAATTCTGTCGTCAAGGAAGCCATTGAGATCGGAAATTGCAACAAGTTTAATATGGGTAGCAGCTATACCCGTAAGTGGTACTTGGAAGTGTGAACTCGGTGCTTAGAGACTGTAGAGAAAAGTGTCAATTTCTTTACTTCATGGGTCATGTGATGGAGCAGTGGCACCACTACTAACTTGTCATCACAGACATCATCATCATCTCTGTAGCATATGTAAACTCCTTGACAGTTGCATGACATCACAACAAAATAAGCTAGCTGGCTGATAAATGCATGTGTGTCAAACCTTTTAGATCAAATTGAAACAAGTGGTAGTGGGTCCACAACCGATTATACTGAAGTAAGGAACCAGCTGTTGGAAATGCATATTTATTTTGTTAAGGACATGCATAGCTTACACTTCATAACAGTAACGTAGTTCATAGTAATTGTTCAGAGTGACAACTGCCAGTCTCAATGCATGCGTAGCCATGGTGTTTGAAGTCTGTCACACTCTCTCAGAGATCCTTGGTACCTAATTTTACCAGGAGATAAGCAGCTTTTACCCAAGCGAGCAGGTCTTCATCCAGTTCTACTGTGGTTTCATACACCAGCATCTTGATGTAACCCCATAGGACTGAGGTGTGAGATCCAGCAGTCTTGCTGGCCACGGGACAGGAATTCCCCTTCCAATCTGGTGATGAGGGTATGTGTTCAGGTGCTCAAACATATTAACAGAGAAGTGTGCTGGTGTACTGTCATATTGAAACCACATACTTTTGTGGACAACGAAGGATGCAGTCTTCAAAAATTGTGGTAACACATCTTGGAGGAACACCAGGTAACATAGTCAAATGGGGAGTTAGCAAAAAGGTTGTGTTATGTGATCTTGGACAACGCATGTCCGTACGCTATTTATTACCTGCTGCCTCTTCCATTGTTCAACAGACACCCGGGATCTTTGTGAGAGTGTGGCAGAACTGCATGCATTATTGCAGTGTATGCATTGAGACTGCCGGTTGTTGTTTTGACACTTGTTATGAGCTACTTTGTTATTACGTAGTGCTCACTGTGTATATCCATAACACAATAAATATACATTTCTGGCCATTTGTTACTTGTCTCAGTATAATCGGCTGTGGACCTGCTATCACTGTTTCAGTTTGACCCAAAAGTTTTGATACACACTGTATAAGATATTGCCACAGTTCCATTCAAACCTTGAATTATCACTGAAACCGGATGCTGAAAGAAACTGAAGAAAATTTTGTTCATCATCTAATCTCAGAGGGTAATCACAAAATTTGCGTGCTAGGTTTTCCAAGATCTTACAGAAACAGTTCACAACTTTTGATGATAAATCATATGGGAAACCATTTCCTGTTGACAAGTCTTGAGCAGTCTTTAAGTTGTTACTGTGAAGGCTAAATTATTGTTTCCTTTTTTAGTTAATAAACTTGCTTATTTGTCAAACATAGGTTAATTCATGAGCACTCCATGCTTTAAATTTTATGTGGCTGTTGTATCCCAATTGCTAGCTACCTTAACTTTGGATTACATTTTGTTAATATGTCAACTAAGTATACTTGTAAAACTTGGAACTTCATCCCTTGAATCTTGGTTGTTTACAATCATTTACTGAAATAATGTGGTGCAGTTTGGTCTTTTATAAAATTCATCACAAACTGTTCGAAATTACTGAAATCAGATTACTATTTACAGTTCAGACATGTCACTGCCATGGTGTCATTATTTGGCTTGCTGGTCATTCGTAGAGAAATAACTTGCACTGTTCTTGTAATTTAGACTATACATAATTGTATATTGAAAGTGTATAGCAGGGTGTGTAGTTAGTTTGTAACTGTATTATAATTGGAATTTGATCACATAATGTATAAAAAGTGCAGGCTTTAGGTAAGTTACCTTATTTCATATCAAGTGTAACATTACAAAATATAATGCTTCCATCTGCTTTTTTAAACTTAAAGTAACTTATTTTGTTTGCAAGGTTCTTACGAGATAAGACAGACACTGCATATATGCAGTATCGTTGCTTGGTGGAGAAGTTCAAATCTGAAATGGAAGAAGAGAGAAAACGCGAAAACAATGAACCTAAAGTAAAGACAGAAGTAGATACTGACAATAGTAGGGATAGTGTGAAAACAGAACCTTCAGAGACTGATAACAGGGTGGCGGAGAGTACAGTAAAGCAGGAGCAACTTGATGACGAGAACTCTTGTGCTAGTGAAGGTAAGAAATTTGTGCCAGATGTTTCAGTATACTTGTCTGTTGTGATGTCTTGTATGTGTGAAGTAGATTAGCAGAGGATTGTTGAATAGAGTGTTGACTTCACTATGTTTAAGTGTGTGCAAGAGGGAGGGGGGGGGGGGGGAGAGTCATATTAGAGTCAAGAATTCGTTACTGCGTACTTAAAATATTCAGAGGGAAAACACCATTGAATGCTGCAGAGTATAAAGTAACACAATTGGACAATTTGATGTTTTTTTGGTGTCAAAATTTTGAAGTGAAATAAGAAAAAATTACAGCATACAAAATTTTTATGAAAAAAATTGGTCACCAAAATGATAGCAGAATTAAATATAAATAGAAAAAGCTTTCTGCTTACAAAGTGACAGCAGTGACAAGCATGAATAGGAGTCTTCTGAACATTAAACTAAAAACCAGTTTCCAAAAAAAAAAAATAGGAAATGATTGGAACAAACAGTACTAATAAAAGATTAATATAAACATCATCAAGAAACTTCAGTCCATTGATCAAGAGAAGTGATGCAGTAATGAAGACACTCAACAAGTATAGCTGAAATAACCATTCATCTAATCTGAAAAATTTTGTTACCAATTATCTTTTTCATTTTTACCAAACTGATCCACTGGTCCCAACTCTGATGCCATTGATGCTAATGAGATATTAAAATCTAACCCTCCCCCCATGGTACTCTGGTTCAGCAGAGTACAGCAACACAAAAGTAGAGTGAATCTATGATAAAATGCTGCCAGTGTATGAGGGTTGAAAATTTGGGAAATTGAAGTAATTGGAGAGTGAAGATCGATAAGAACCCAAAAGGATAAAGTCAGGCAAGAAAAAAATTGGCAATAACAGAGTAAATGAGACCAATAGGCAATAATTGACGAAGGAAGGACAAAGGTGGGGAGCCTGACTTACAAGAGATATATGAAAGAAATATGTAACTGCAAAATAATGGTAGAAATGGTGAGGTTAACATAAATTGAAAAAAGACCATGACAGGAATAAGAAATTGCTTCTTGTACCATATGTCTGTGCAGTTGCTGTGATGTTTACTTAGATTTGGAGTCATGAGTAATTTGACTGAATAACCTATGATTTCCAGAATGAATGCTTCATTCTCCAGTGGAATGTTTGCAATTTGTAGCGTCTGGCAAAATTAAATAAGTCCCCCAGCCTGGATGTTCACGTGGAGCCTTGCCATCTCTGGGCAATGCTTTACCAACTGAGCTGTCCAGACATAATTCATGACATGTCCTCACAGCTTCAACTCTGCCAGCACCTCGATCTTGCTTTCTAAATTTCACTCCTGGAAGAAAGGATATTGTGAAAATATCTCAGTAAGACCATTATACATGAAAGACATCTGAATTTGCTCCTAGTCAGCACAGTTTTAGCCATAAAGTTCGAAAATGGTGCACAATCTGCTGCAGGGTGAAAGATTTGTTCTGGAAATTGTGAACTATGTAGGTTGGTCACTCAGGAGACCAAATAAAGGTAGACATCACAGCAGTTGCTGAAGATAGGAAAGATAAGAGAAACCAGAACTATAAGCATTTGCGTCATTGTCTTTTCTGGATGCAGTCCCATAGGCTGTGATTAAGCCATTTCTCTGAATCATTATTTTTCCATGAGTGATAGTTTTGCAAGCAGAGCTTCTGTGAAGTTTGAGAAGTATGAGAGATTGTCTGGTGAAGCCATACATTTTAAATAACCTTTGTGTGTGTTCCTATTTATACATGTCTTCTGATTTTTAGAAATAGAAAGTATTTGAATTCAGTGTTAAACACTTAACCAGATAATAAAATTTAGAGATTTCTTTGGTACTGATTTGAAACTGTAAAATATGTAAAGTACCTGTCTGACTGTTGTAACTTCTGTCATGGAAGTCATCAGGGTTGGGAGTGACTTACATCATACTTTAAATTCAGAATTGTATTTCTGTTGTATTCGTGTTTGTCAAAGTTTTTGTAAGTAATTGCAGCATCCAATATATTTCATAAGAAAGTAAGTTTGAACTGTGTGTGGTCAGTTGTACATAGAATGTCATTGTTCCTGCAACTTTTCCATATTTGCATATAACAATAGGTATTTTAAATATGAGGGACTACCTTGTGCCATTCTGTGGCATCAGCAGTGAGTGTAGTGTTTATTTAGAGATTATCAATGCTCATAGAATATTTTGTTTATCTTTTTTAGACAAGTGGTTTTCCTATTTGTTTGTCTTACCTGTTACATTACAGTCTGGTGTGAAGATACTGGGTAGTAATAATTAAAGTGCAGCTACTAACAGGAAGTCAGTGTGGGCTGTAATTTCTAAGACAACTTAACTTGTTAGATAATCCAATATATTAATGCAGAACCGATTTATGCTGGTGAAAAAAACTTTAGTGTCAATTTTGCCTACCAGTTGCAAGTCTGGTGTTGTGAATGCAAGAAAAAGTATATAAATGTTTCCGTGTGTAATGGATTAGGAACAGGACATGGGCAGGAAAGGTTATAGAATTGAAAAAGGTATAATGTTGATTTCATTATTAATGACTGCTTACACAATTTGTTCAATATGAGCACCAGAGACTTCGATGAGATGCTACATCTGTAAAACAACATGAACAACAGCTGCTCGGAGCAGTTTTGGTGGAATCCAAGCAACGTGTTCTTGTAAACTGCTCTTGAGATCACATAGAGATCGACATGCCCTTGGTAAACACATTCTATTAGATATCCTGAGAGCCAAAAGTCACATGGATTCAGATCAAGTGGTCTTGCAGCGCATGCATCTGGAAACCCTCTGGAGAAAACATGTTTGTGGAAGGTTGCATTAAGCAGATATTTCATTGGGTGAGCAACGTAAAGTGTTGTCCCATCTTGCATGAAAGCAGTGGTTTCCACACAGTTGTACTCTACTGAACCAGGAATCAAATGCTGTATAAGATTGTTTCAATAACGTGCAAGTGGTACGGTACACCTGGCATGCCCTCTGAGTGTATTCTCTTCAAAGAAGAACGGACTGAGAATAAAGGTGCTTGTAAATCCACACCACACAGTCACATACAGCAAGTGCAGTGGCTCTTCATGCACAACGTGCAGTTTAACAATACCCCAGATTCAGCAATTCTTTGTATTCACTGCACCTTTATTGTAAAATGTACCTTGCCACTCCATGGAATATTGCCTGGTCACATGTCATCAACTTTGCTCTTGCCAGTTACAGAAGAGTAAAATCCGAATGTTGTTGTGGATCAAGAGGTTTCAGTTGCTGCGCGATCTGGATCTTGTATGGGTACCAGTGGAAAATAGATCACAAAACTTTTCGTTTTATTGACCATGGGATGGACAATTCCCATGACACTGTGTGAACACTAGCACTATCCATGGCACGTGCTGCATGGTCAGATACAATAACAGCAACCTCTTCAATAACTTTCACTGGGATAGGACTCCTTCCTCTACCAGATGCCACACCAAGCTCACACCTGTTATCAAATTTCAGTATGATCTTTTTTAAACCATTAAATGATGTTGGGTCTCTCCTCAGACGTGTCAGTTGGCGACAGCCTCTAAGTGCGGTACTGTAATTGGTGCAGTTCCAATAAAACAGTTTCATTAACAGCGCATTGTTTCTCTTTTCGATAGCTGTATTATCCACTTGCATTATGACTTGTCAAATGAAAGCATGAATGTCATACCATCATACAAACAATTTATAGAACCAGATTTGCAGGTGATGTCCACAATTGGAACTAATTCCTCCTTCCCATGTAAATTGGTTCTGCATTAATGTACTAGCATGTCTACAGAGTTTCACTGCCATATGATAATTGCAGCCCATACTGGACCTCCCTGAGTAGCTGCACTGCGATTAAAACCACCTGGTATTTTCCCGATTCATAATTTTCGTGTGTATAGCAACAATGTGGAAAAAAGAAGATACAAGTAGGGAAAACTCTTAAACTTGTACTAAACTCAAACATCAAAAAATTACTAGAGTTAATGCAAAAATATGCAAATGGAAAAGAAGTTGATAATGTGAGAATAAATAATGAAAATTCAGTGATAATGCTACAGTATTAAAAGAAAAGGTTTGGATGAACATAAACAGAACAGTATTTGCATAATGCAGAACCAGTATTCAAAATACAGGGTGTACATAAATTATCTTTATAACTTACGACTTTAATACCTTTAAATTATATTGGATATTGACAAATGGTGTTCAGTATGTGATAACTCAAAAGTTTTGTTTCCTCATTTATACGCATCAATGTGTGCATCCTTAGTGGCACAGATAAGTCCAGTTGGAATTACATTTCCCTCCACATACGATTCAGAAGCTCCACGGTGACATGTTCAAATGCATTACCAGTGTGTGTCTTAAAGTCCTGTAGGTTTCTAACTTCGTTTGATGCATCAGGTCCTTTAGGAAACCTCACAGGAAGAAGTCCATTAGTGTGAGGTCAGGGGTTCGTGGTCTCCTCACACATGCCTGCTGTACCTTGCCCAACTCAGCATTTGAAACAGATGGGTGGCCCATCCCCCTTTTATGGAGAACAGTATCTGTTTCCATAAATGACGTACACCCAGTCTGAGTAGTTGGTCAAGACAGTGGTTGCCTTCCATACCGTGTTTGAAAGTTTCATTGCATTTGAGTATCAGATATTGTCTGTATGAACCAGGCCACACTTTGAGCTTCCTCCTGTGGCATCCACATTTTATCAGGTTTTCAAATTCAATTTTGCATTAAAATTGCATTGACTGGAAGGTAAAAAACTGTTTGAGTTATTTTTTCACATGTTGAAAACCATTAGTTAATATCTAGCATAGTTTTAAAATTATTAAAGTCTTAATTTGTAAAGATAATTTATGGACACTCTGTATTATGTTCTTCAGTTTCCAAAAATTTAGATGTTGTACACAGCTTGCTAGAAACTTCAAGCTAGGATGAAAAGCTGAAGTAATTATTTTAATTGACTGTTCATTGATTTGCTGTTGGGTTTCTTTTTACCAGTTTAAAAAATATTGAAGTTTTTTCTACCTTTATAAGCAGCAGTGGTGGCACTTCTAATTTTACAGAATACCAATAGCTTTAATTACTACAGAGACAAAAACAATGACTTTTATTTTGTTTTTTTCATAACAGGAAGAAAGTCTGGAGATGAAAGTGATAGTAGTCGTCGTAAAAGGAAGAGACGTAGTCGCTGGGCCCCAGAAACTGAAAAAGTGGAAATTGCTCCTCCTGTTACTCAAGGTATTCTGGAAACATATTGGATGAAGTTCATTTTTGTTTTATCGCACAGAACTGCAGGTGAAGTTATTTGAAAACTATACGAGCAGCAACAGAAAAATATTATTTTTGTGGCTTAAGTAATTAATACTAATTTAGATAGTACTGTAAAAGTATTGTCAAAAAGTACATATTTCCAGAAACAGCTGTAGGCATTTAGAGACACGGACTTAACTTACATGGAGGAGAGAGACTAGGTAAGTGCGAGAAGTCAGGAAACAGAAAGGGGAGGGGGATAAAATAATATTGCAAGAAATGTAATACAATCAGAGAAATTTGTGAAAGAAAAAAAGTAACTTTGATGAACACATCAAATCCTGAGTTGTAGTTGTCAAGCTGAAACAGAAAATTGAGTAGTGTGTTTTTATATTTTGCAATTTGCAAATAAATGTGCTGATGCTTTTATCATATAAGAAATATGTCAGCTTGAGCTTATTTTTTTAAGTAAAGGATGTTTTAGAAAATGTGCTGTACTTCATAGCATTTCAATCATTTTAATTTAAATAGAAAAGAAACCTGTCATCATTTAATGTTTGTCATTTACTATGTTCAGATGTGGAAAACAATATCTGGTATGCACTGTAATACATCTAGAAGCTCTCACTACATCTGTGAAATTCACACTCTTATACATTGATTTGTTTTATCTTGCTTCTTCTGCTAAAGCCAAGTCATAGTTTGATCTTTGTTACTGTAAACTAGTGATTTAATATACCACTTAGAAAAATCACAAATAATTAAATCGCAGTGCTGAGCGAACTTTTGTTAACTATGAAGAGAACTTTTCCGTGCAGCAGAGCAAGTGTCTGGACAGCTTGTGATGAGTGCCGTTGTACTGCTAGTATATACAGGGAGGGCAAAATGAAACTAACCGCCAGTATATTTATAAAACATGATACTGACCCTTGCTAATAAACACAACATCTGCCCATCAGAGAAAATGCTGAAAGGCATGATTTCAATGCAACAATCAGTTGCTGTAATATGCGTATCTTGTGCTTGCTGTCACCATATCACTTCTCGTTGTCATTACGTTTGAGTGAGAAGTGCAGATGTGTTTGGACACCAATTGAATACAATACAAAATGATGATTTGTTAGTGATAAAATGGTATTTGCGATTCTTCATAGTCTCCTGGTATAATTCATGACAAAATAGTTCATAGTTGAATAGCCAGATATCAGTGTCCAATGGGCATGATATTTCGGTAAGCAATGACATTGGCATCAGGTAAGCTGATGAACTGAGTGCTTAGGGGCTGGTGCAATGCTTTCATCTCTTCCCCTGTCCTTCCCTCCAATAACCCACTCACTCCGTGGTCCATACCCAGCACCTTCTTCCACTCCTCTCGTTGACTCATTGCTCTGTACTCATTTTGCACCCAGAGATGCCTGCTTGCAGCGTCTCTGCTCTTGCTCAATCTGCCCCCAAAGTGAGTTCAGTGTGTGATAGCTCTTTCTCTTTTAATCAGACTAAGCGTTGTGCTAAGGGTGTAGCCAGTATCATGATTGGTCAGTGGTTCCCTTACTCGAATCCATTTAGATTCTTTAATTACACAGTCCCACATGTTAGACATCTGTGTCAGAATTGTAGTGAACCCGTAATCAATTCTATGTAATTCTGAAAGGCTGCCAACTTGTTAAACTGTTGCAATCTAATGTGCCATCAATGTTCTCAGCAAAGGTCTTAGACAGTATGCACTATCTGACCTATATGTGTCTTGCACATTGGCTTTGTATCTGGTAGATGCCAGATTTCCGTAGTCCAAGGTCATTTTGGACACTACCAAGCAAATGCCTGCGTTTTAATTGGTTGGTGGAAGACTGTCTTCAATTTATATTTCCGGACCATTTATCCTATCTTCCCAGATAATGCACCACAAAATGGAATAAACACAGTAGCCACATCCTCCTGAAGTTCTCCTGTTTCTGCTGGTTGTACAATGGGTGCAGGACCGAGGGCTCTCCAAATTTGTCACCCGAAGAATCCAAATTTGTCACCCGAAGAAGCTGTCACTGCAGAACACTGTCTTCAAATGTTGAAGTTCTTATTTGAGACTTACAGTGTCTGAGAGGGTGCAAGCACTGTGTACCAATGTTTTTAGCACCCCATTCCTCTATGTCAGATGTTGCCAGCTGTCAGCTTGTAGGTATATGTCAGTGTGCACCTTCATCCTGTACAGGCTGTGGCCCAATGTGCTGTCTGCCCTTTTTACCAGGAAAGGGAATCAATTGATCCACATTGACTCCCATGGTAAAACTGATTTTCTGTTGCATGAAATTATTCAGCTTGTCTCTTCCATGTGGCCAGACAACGAAGGTGTTGCCTATGTACTGGAAAAAAACAGGTAGGTTTCCACTGGGCTCATTAGAATGCTTCCTTCTCAAAACGTCCGGTATACACGTCGGCGACAGCAGTTGAAAGTTGAATCCCCACAGCTATTCTTTCCGTCAGCTCATAGTAACCATCATTGAAATAAAAGTGTGTAGTTGTCAAAACATGCCTGTAAAGGTTTCTCATCACTGTCAAATTTCTGGCAAATAAGTTCTAAGGATTCTTATAAAGGCACGCTAGTGAAAAGAGAGGTAACATTGAAGCTCACAAGGATATCGCTATTCTTAAGCTTAAAGTTGTTAAGGTGTCCAACAAAATTCAGAGAGTTATACTTATAATCACCTACCGACATTAGGGCTAAGCAAATCGTGGAGGTACTTGGCAGGTGAGTATGTCGGGTCACCAATGTTTTGGCAACAATTGGGTGTAAAGGCACCCCATCTTTGTGAACTTTTGGAAGTCCATGTAGGTTTGGGGAACTGGTGCTCTCTGTCATAGATTCTTAACAACTTTGTCTGGCGAGCTGGATTCTTTGAGAAGCACATAGTCTTCCTCTCCACCCTCTTGGTGGTACCAGTGTGGATCTTCCATTATGCACAGTCTTCTAGCGTGCCATGCATCTTCACAGTCTAATCCTGGTGAGACAGGGCCACAGGTGCATTGCCTTTATCAGCTAATAAGACAACAATGTCTATATCTCCTCTTAGTTCTTGTATGGCTGCCCTCTCTCTGCTGGAGATGTTTGGTTTCACAGGTTTTGTTCGTATGAAAACGACAGGTTTCACAATGTATTCTACGGCTGCTTCAGGTGGTAGTCGTGCAGCTGCCTGTTTCATGTCCCTGATGATGTCTGTGATATGTGCAGATTTAGGAGTGGCTGCAAAATGTAGTCCTTTCTAAAAACTGAAACTATATCCTCATGCAACTGCTTGACTGAGGGACTGAAGATAGTTTTGCAGGCAGCATCTTTGATATACTCTTGAATTTTGCTGTTTGCTGTCTGATGGCCTGCCTTTGTGCTGAACCCATGCACCATGTGACACCATCAGTCCATTACCACATCAAGAAATTTAACTGGTTGGCCAGTCGTAGATGTAATTTCAATAGTTTTTTGTTAGTGGATTCCAGGCACCAATGCATGAAATGTACTCTTTTCCCCTACCAGGGATGGGCTGGCAAATTTCTTGATTCTTCAGGCCGCTGCTGACTCTGTAATGCATTACATGGCAAAGTTTGATGCCACATGTTCTTCATACCATTTCATAAGGAATGCAGAGGCACTCAGCAAACAGCTCCTGTGTGGTGCAGCTTGTCAAGTCTTTCCATGCTGCTGAAGGAATAACTTCATTTTCTTCACAATTGTTGTCATTATTATTAGTATTATAATTAATTATTATTATTATTACTACTATTATTAGCGACTAGCACTATGGAAATCAGATGTGCAACCTACCAGTGTAAGCACACTTTTAAGTGAACAAAAATTTAAACAAATAACATATAATAATACAAAACACTGAGAGTAACACATACGCCATTTTGTGTGATCTCATGGGCATAGAGGTGAAACATACAGTTGCTTTTGATGAAAGTAATCTCAGCTTTATTCTAAAGAACTAGTTTCCACCACACAACTGGAAGGTTAGAAGAAAATATATTTAATTTGCGGAATTAAATAGAGTCTTGGCTCGTATCCTGTAGTTCAGAAACGGGTAGATTTTAGCAACAGATTACAGTGTTTGATGAGACAGTGCCTCACACTCTAAGTCTCTCTCTAAGGCAATGTACATCAATAGATGCTGATTAAAACCATCAAGAAGATATCATTGGAGAAATGTTCATGTTCCAAAATTAAACGCTAAGAAACATTAAAGAAATCATTGTACAGGAAACCTATTATGTTAGCACAGATAGGAGATTCTTCGGGTAGCATCCGTTCCTTGCGTCCAACAGCAGGGTATAAACGACGGATAATGAAAAGAGGAGATATCCAAGTTATCAAGTGAAATTGACTCGTCTGACAGTGAAGGGAGCCAGCACAGTCAGAAAAGGATTTCTCTCTGGGCACAGTTGGCAGTAAAGGTGTGCAGTAAAGGTGTGGACAAATGGCCAGACGTGAAATGGGTAAAAGAGTCATTTGCTACTTCTGGTACTTGCTTGTAATTAAATTGAACAAATGCTCACTGCACTCGCTTATTAATCCAGTGCAGATAAAGCGGCATTAGACTGTACTGCAGAACTGTGAAGCCTACTGAGAAAGTGTAGTTCAAAACTGGGGCAAGGAAGATGGGACTGAATGTCTGTGAGAATCTATGGTAAACTGGTTCCAAATATGAAACTTCACTGATAAAAAAAAATCTCTGGGCGAAGTGTGTTAGCGAAGCTCCCAAGCCACATTACGTTGTGCAATTTCAGCTGCCAAGAATGCAATCAGGAGCTGTTTACTGAAGCAGGAGCAAAGACTAGGTCTCATGGTGGTTAAGAGTGCATGCGCCTTCCTGAAGGTATGGGGTTCAAAGTTACCAGCATGGATGCACTGGAGTAAGATGATGGTACACTTGCTGACGGGAGCTTTGCTGGCCACCGATGTATGGTGAGTGCAGCACGTCTGTGGAGACAAATGAAAGGAGTTGCCACACCGAGAGACAACTTCTCCTTGTAGAGGCATGAGATGCAATTCTTCAGCTTCTACCATCGTAATTCGTAACAGAATAGTTCACAGGTGAATGCTGATTTCAGTGTCTAAATGGCACAGTATTTCAGCGAGCATTCATGTTGCCATTATCAGGTGTGCTGTTGAACTGACTGCTCAGGGGACGGTGTGACGTTTTTCTCTCTCCTCCCTCCAACCACCTGTTCTCTACTCAGTCTGTGCCCACTATCTTCTCCCCCATCATGTGATTTGCTGGAAGTCCCTTTGATCCCCACATCCGCTCCCCCTTTGGCAACAGTGTCAAGCTGCATGACCGAAGTCAGCACCACCTCAAGCTGTGGTGGAGGATAACCAAATCAGCTCACATCCAAACACATCAATCAGTGTCCCTATACATACTAAAGCCGGCTGAATTATATACTAGGCAATTATTAAAAATGGGACTGTGCTTATAAACACACAAACGTGCAAGAAATTTAAGAATTTAAACTAAAAACCATACAGAAAAATCAAAATAAGTTGCTTCTGGTTAAAAGCTCATAACAGTTCACAAGCAAAATGGTGTGCTCTGTTATGGTGCTACATGGACGGAAGTAGCTGCCTAATGCTGTGCAAAACAAATTTGATCCACAGGAAGTAGGTAACTGCAAGAAAAATAATACTGAACAATAATTGCATAAAGGTGTTAATGAATGTGTTTATCTGGAGCATATAATGGATATAAAGGACATTTGGAAAGACTATGGGAAGGTTGTTCGTAGATCTCACTAAGAATGATTGGGAAAGAAATGAAGAATAGGAGTCATAAAGGAGTTCAGGATGTTGTGGAAAGGGCAGAGGCTCTAAAACAGAAATGAGCAGAATATATTACACAAAAAATGACAGCAGAGGGACAAAGACTGTACTAAAATGGAGTCAGAGAGAGAGAGAGAGAGAGAGAGAGAGAGAGAGAGAGAGAGAGAGAGAGAGAGACCACAAGGGAGACCACCTGACCACTGGGATAGAGCACTGAAGAAAATCTTAGGCTTCAGCTGGCAGAGGACAGCAGGAGACAGAGAGGCATGGAAACAACGATCAAAATTGTATTTGTTAGTGTCCACAATTTATTATCAAAAATAAGAAGTGTATTAGCATTCCCTCAGTAGCTTGTGCTGGATATGCTTCTACTCATTCACCATAGTTCTGAGACTGTATATCTCAAATAAACACTTTTCCCACAAATAATGTTTGAATATTTGCAACAAGAGAAATAGTAGTAAGAAAATCCTGTGAAACCACAGACAATGATTGTCCCACTACAATCATGCTCAATAATGTTGCATACCAATCATAACAAATATATGCAAATTGAATGCATCCCACTGAATGGAAATAAAGTTTAATCTCACCTATCCCAAAGAGTAATAATCACAACAATCTTATGATTACCAGCCAATCACAATACACCTTTCACCCGCTGTATCCAAAGGGTTGGAATATAATGGCTACAAAGAACTGACTGATTGCAAAGGCACTTTCAGCATATATGACAGAGCGTCTCATTTGTGTAAATGTTAATGGACTGAATACTGCACTATCTAAGGTAAGTGATAGCCTGAAATACACAATAGACTATCGACATCTGTAAGCTACACTTTAGAAAAGTTTTGGAAACACCAACTTTGACTTCCTGCTTGCAGAATTGTTACTCCTAGAATTTTCAGACAGAGAGGTGAAATGGTTTTAAATCTGCTTGAGGAACAGAAAGTAGTTTGCTGTCTGGACTGCCATAGGACACACTCTTAGGTCTGCTGTAGTTCCCCCTTGTATGTCAATGACATCTTAGTACTGTTTTCCTGTACAAAATTTATGACTGTAATGACGACTTCCAGCTCTACTGTAATGGCAGATCTGAGAATACCAGTACAGGCATCATGTGTTAATGATATATTCATTGTTCTGATGAGCACAGAATCTGAGTCCAAATAGTGCACAGATATTCACAGCCATTTAAGTTTACCACTGTACACTTATTGGTACTTTCCACTCAGATGGACAATCCAATTTTCTCTTGGCCACAGTTGAATGGTGAGTGTTCATTTGGTTAGTTGATCCATGCTGTTGCTCTATTTACAACTCAGAGCTGTGGTCACAGTGAAGTGTTTAGTTGGGGGACGAAACTTTAGTTACAGTGGTGTAGTAGGAGATGGAAGGCAGATGTGTGGAAAATGTATTTCAGCTGTTTAATCATAATTTTCTAAATACTTATCTCTTGCAACATTTTCTTCCTATTTTATGATCAGCTTAACATGAATCATTTCATTGAGCTGCAAACTTGATTCTAAAGTTTTATATTTTTTGCCAACAGCAATCACAGGTACCAGCCCATTACTTACAAAAATATCACGCAATCATCCTGCTCTTATTCAGTATGCAGTTCAAGCGTTTGGAACTAGCAGTCTATCAGAAGAGGACTGGAAGAAGGCAGAGGACCATTACAAGGTAGTATATGTTATCATATAATTATGAGAGTGAGGTGATCATGTATTTATTTTTGCTTCTAATTGTTGATTACTGCACTGCCACATTGATTCATTGCCCATTTATGCAGCATACTGATATTCACTTTTTTTTTTATAAAGTGCTTGAGCAACATCATTTCTACTTTTTTCCTTCCCCCCCCCCCCCCCCCCCCCCCCCCCCCACCCCCCAAATAGTTTTACACAATGATCGGTAAGTAAAAAGTGTTGTCAGGAATTAATGCAAGAAATGCAGTAGAAGGTGTACAATTTTGCTTTTGCCGATAGGCGGTGACAATGGTAAGTAGCGGTCGAAGGAAACAGATCCCATACGTTGAGCAGTTAGCTTGGAGCTCGTTCAACATAACCTCATTCAAACATAGTTGATTTTTGTCTGCATCATAAAGTTGTTCTTGATTGAAAATTACAGTTTACGAGCCTAATTCTTGTCATTTGCTGGAGGTGTTACTGTTTTGTTTCAGTATGAAGAAAACAGCGGCTGAGTCACATCGAATGCTCTCAAGTACGTATGATAAGGACACTAATAGTGAAAGAACGTGTTGTGAGTGGTTTCAATGCTTCAAGAACAGTGATTTTAATGCCGAAGACCAGCATAGTGGTGGAAGAGAGAATATGCAGAATTGGAGACATTGCAGAGTGAAGACTCGTGCCAAACTCGAGAAGAATTGACATGATTAGTGGGAGTGACACAGCAAGCATTTCAAAGCGTCTCAAGGCTATGGGCATGATTCGGGAAGAAGGAGCTTGGGTCGCGTATGAGCTGAAACCAAGAGACGTTGAACGGCATTTGCGTGTTTGTGAACAGTTGCTTCAGAGGCAGAACGGAGGGATTTGTGCATCGCATTGTGTCCGGGGACGAAAAAATGGGTTCATTACGATAACCATAAACGCAAAAATCATGGGGATATCCCGGCCATGCTTCCATGTCGACAGCCAAACCGAATATTCACAGCTTCAAGATCATGCTCTGCATTTGGTGGGACCAGCTCATCGTCATGTACTATGAGGTGTTTAAAACCAAGTGAAACAGACACAGGTGCTCATCGAATGCAATTAATGCATTTGAGCAGAGCGTTAAAAGACAAACGGCCGCAATACAGCGAGAGGCACAATAAAGTGATGTGTAATAATTACGAAACATGGGACATGCAGGCAAGAAAATGTGTGCTGAATGGGTGTCTCCTAGAGTTTCAGAAAGTCGCCATTAGAAGTCAGTGAATGTGTCTTCTCATCTGCAACAAAACTCAGCGCCACATTGCGAAAAGAGGTCAAAACGTACTTGGAAACGTTAAAATGGGAAGTCCTACCCCACCCGCCGTTTTCTCCAGACATTGCTCCCTCTATCACCTTTTGAGATCAATCGTGCATGGCCTGGCTGACCAACACTTCCGATCCTCATGAAGAAGTCACAAACTGGATCGATTCGTGGATCTCTTCAAAAGATGAACAATTTTTTTGACATGGGATTCGTACACTGCCCAAAAGATGGGAGAAAGTAGTGGCCAGTGATTCAAAATATGTTGAATGATACATGTGTAACCAGTTTGTTTCATTAAAACCTCAAATGTAGGGGGGGAAATGGTGGAGGCAAAGTTGTACACCTTGTAGAATTTATGGTAATTAAGTGATGATAATTGTGGAAGACTCACTTTTAGTGAAATATTTCGGTTTAATAGTGTGTAGCTTATACCTGCAGGCAAAGAAGGAACACTGTTAATCTTGTATAGCAGAAGAAGCAAGAAAAATGAAACAGACCTCAAACTGTTGTAGAATGTTTTTTCAAATAAATATAATTCACTTTATATGTATGGGGTGTTTCAAAAAGAATGGCCTTATTTTGGACAGTAATAATTACAAAACATGGACATGCAGGCAAGAAAATGTGTGCTGTTTGAATGGGTGTGGCCTAGAGTTTCAGAAAATCGCCATTAGATGACAGTCAGTGCGTCATCTCACTCTGCAATCAGTCAGAAGTAAGATGGCGTCAGCTCAACAGAAGGCATTTTGTGTGTGGCAGTTGGGAAAGAGTGAGTCAATGGTTTGGTCCAGTGTGCTTTTCATTGGCATCTTGCCATTGATTCATCTGCACCCAAAAACATTCATCATCGGTATCAATTTGAAGAGACAGGATGCTTGTGCCGAAGTAAGAGCCCAGGTCAACCTCACACTTCTGATGACATGGTGCAGAGACTCTGCAGGCTTTTGGGCAGAGTCCATGAAAGTCTGCTTGCCGCGCAGACAGTGAACTGGGAATGCTTCATGCCTTATGTGACTGACTGGTGAATGTTAAGGCATTGTTTGATCTGTAAACCATACAGACTATGATTAGTGCAAGCTCATCTGTTTGGTGATAAATGGAAACAGATTGACTTCAGCAATGCTCTGGTAGAGGACACGAAAGATGATACATTTTTACCGTGGTTAGTTTTAAATGATGCAACATTTCATGTTAGCAGTAAAGTAACCCAATATAACATGAGTGTATGGGGACTTTAGAACCCTTGTGACATTATTGGGCATGAAGAGGCTCAGCTGAAGTGAACATTTTTTTATGCCATTTCTTGTGAAAAAGTGTACAGCCCCTTTGTTTTTTAGGAAAACAGTGACTGGAAAGAGCTATATTCAAATGCTGCAGAATTGGCTTTTTCCACAACTTGAGGAGTACTCTGATGACTCCGTTTTCCAACAGGATGAGCTCCACCACACTGGCACAACAAACGTATGTAAAGTAGGGGATAATGTGGCGGCAATGGGGTACTCAGTTTGCCTTCATGGAGGTGATCCACACACATATTGTAAAAACTGTGTGTGGAACACTGCCATCATAATTCAGGCTTGGTGACCACTGCCACTATTTTATATGGCCCTCGAAAAATTGATTCTGAGAGTTTCAAAGAATAACAAGATAAACAGAATGTGGTTATAACTCACTCCTAGAGATCCAAATGATTAAGTAGCCCACTTCCCTATATGATACATCGACGACTTGGGTCTTAAAAACAAAATTGAAAAAAAGCGTTTTTGAGAGCTCCTGCAGTTCATCGAAGTTCATAACGTGCCTCTTACGAATGAAAATGTTTCTTATATGGTGCTACAGTCTAAAATATTATGGCGGAGATCTTTCTTCGCTGTCTACTGTTGTTGAGGATTCGATTACAGATAAATACTTGTGACAAGCAAAAATATGGAGATGACTGCTGTTTAAGTTGTGTTCTTAGATTCATGAGGAACTGCATACTTGGAAATCACTACATATTCGGAAAAAATGGTGAATTATTTCTGACAAGAAAAAAATAAAGGTCACTGTCAGTTGTTTCACTCACAATAATTTGATCTCCAGCAATTTCATATGTAGTGTTTTAAACACACAGAAATCACAAAATCATTATTGAGGAAGTGTGCTCTTACATGTAAGTAATAATGAATATTGCAGAAAAATCTTAACTTACATGAATAACAATGTCTCAGAACATGTTGCATATATGAAGATGAAAAAAATTTTTTTTCACCCATCCATGCGCAAACCTGTGTCCTTTCGTATTGCATTCCGGCGTGCTAACCTCTTGGCCATGCCAAACAACAGAAGCACAGTGCTCAATTCTCATACTATTGTGTAGAGGAACGTAATCTGATTTCGTTGACAAATTGTGCTGTGTTAAGTCATAGATGCATTATAGTTTGGAAGGTTTCCAATATCAGGCTTCACATAACTGCTTTCCATTGTTACTTGAAAGTTGTAAACACATTTCGATAATTACTAACTAAACCATTTGTGGGGAAAAGTACATAAAGTCACTAGTAACGTCAGTTCACACTCATGCAATATACATAAGCAGAGCCGATATCTTGATATTTAATGATCTTTAAACTCTTATTTGCATTAAAAAACATGTATTTTGAAAGAATATTGACCGAGAACATTTTTTTTATGTAATCATTCACAGTAACAACCTAACCATATTTCTAACAGAGGAAAATAGTCTATTATGAATTCACTTTCCAACCGGATACGTCCTCTGGCGATTCTTTAGTAACACAATCACTAAATCCAAAGCTAAGACTACTAAATATGTTTAAAATAACAAATTATAGTTATACATAAACCACAGCTCACCGATCGACAGGGCCACACCGAAATCCAAAACCACTCGGTACAATTGTCGTAAAATCTGTGGGAGGACCATTCGGTAACAGGTCTCAGAAGCTTACTGAATAGGATACTTCGATAAAGAACCAAAAATGACATCACTACCGAGAGTAAACTACTACACCGCTCGGTATGAACGATACAGAATAGGGCCCCAAGTAGGGCTAACGGAAGTTATTGAATGTATTCAAAGAAGGGCAGCATGAATGGTCAAGGTTTTTTTGATCCATGGGAAAGCGTCACAGCGATTCTGAAGGATCTGAACCCACAGACTCTTGAAGACAGATGTAAACTATGCTGAAAAAGTCTAGTAACAAAGTTTCAAGAGCTGGCTTTGAATTATGACTCTAGGAATATACAACAACATGAGATTAGAATAACTGCAATATGCATCAAGGCATTCAGACAATCATTCTTCCTGCACTCCATACATGAATGGAATGGTAAGAAACCCTAATAACTGATATAACGGGACATAACTTCTGCTGTGCACTTCACAGTGGTATGCATAGTGTGGATGTAGAAGTAGATATAATAGTTCAGATGATCATGAAAAAGTAAAACTCAGTAAAGAAAATGAAATAGTTGACTAAAATAAAAATGGTTGAACTTAATTAAAGAATATGAAATTGAAGGCTATTTAAAGAGAAAGATTCATTAATTTATTTAAAAATTGCTTGTACATTAAGAGGTTTTCTTATTTTTATACTGGGTGGCTATAATTAAAGTGCAGCTACTCACAGAAGTCCAGTGCAAGCTGTAACTATCTTATTGCAGTGACACTTGGGAGAGATTCTAATGCATTAATGCAGAACTTCTTTTGCTGGAAAAAAATTAGTTCCAATTTTTGCCACCAGGTGCAAATTTGGCTCTGTGAATGCAAGAGGTGTATAGAAATATTTCCATATTTGATTGATTACGAATGGGATTGGGCAGAAAAGGTCAAACAAATGAGAAAGGCATAAAGTTAATTGTATTATTAACCACTGCTTACACAGTTTGTTTGATATGAGTGTTGGAGGTGGTGGTGAAATGCTGTATGGTGCCAGATGTACACCTGGTGACCAAAATTGGAGCATTTTTTGTGTGCATAAATCAGTCCTGCATTAATGGATTAGCATATCTATCAAGTTTCTCAGTCATATGATAATTACAGGCTACACTTTACCTCTGTGAGTAGCTGAACTTTAATTATAACCATCCAGTACAACTACACAGTTCAGAAAAGCTGGTGGGGAGGGGAAAGATCCAGGGGGGCTCGGGTAATGAAGCAACCATTGAAATCAAGTGTGTTATCTTCAGATGGCTGTTGTACCACAGGGTGGTCTACTTTGCTCTTGGTCACAGAGTGTACTGCATTTGACTGCTGTTATCCCATTCACACCAAAAAATCACTCCCGCAGAGCCTGGCCACCCGGTTAGTGTGTAACTGCAATGACAAAATGCCCTTGCTCAGTATGTTGAGGGTCTCACCAAAACCTGCACAGACGGGCTTTATCCCCCAGACTTAGTCCACTGTTTCCCCTCAAACCCCCAATCCTCCCACTGGCCCCAAGAATGAGACACAAAGGAGTGTCCCCTTGATCACCCAGTACCACCCTGGACTGGAACAACTGAACCACATCCTTCGCTAGGGCTTTGATTGCCTATCATCATGCCATGAAATGAAGGACATTCCGCCCGAGATACCTCCCACCCCTCCTAAAATGGGGTTCTGTCACCCACCCAACCTCAACAGCATTGCTATGGTAGCAGCCCTGTAAACAGCTTGAGGTACCATGGGATACAAAATGAGCTATTACCTCCTAGTCTGTGCACAATATGTCCATGACATACACACATCAGCAGTACCATTTGTGCAATGGTGCCATGAGTGTAGGGAGTGGACCAATGAGGAATGGGGTCACATGCTCTTCTTGGATGAGAACAAATTCAGGCTGAGGAGTGATTCTGAATGTACCCTCATATGGTGGAGGTGGGAATGCGTAATGCACTCAGGAACATTGTCGAACATGGTTGTTTTGGTGGTCCAGCTGTTAAGGAGTGGGGAGGTATATTGTCACTTGGGGATACTGACTTCCCAATCTTTGAAAATGATACACTGATCGGACAACATTATTGTGACACTGTATCCCTTACCCACATACCTCTTTTCGGTGTTTCATTCGGCCCTGACTTCTTTTTAATGCATGACAGTGTCCAACCACATCAAACAGTGGAGATGGAGCAGCTCTTGGAACAAGAGGATATTCGACCAGTTTCCCCAACTTAAAGCACATCGAGCACATGTGGGATGCATTGGGGAGATGTATTGCAACATCTCCACATTCACAGCAACCATCCAACAGTTGTCAGCTGCATTGGTGGAGGAATGCAATGCCCTACCACAAGAACTCCTTCCCAACATTGTGGCCAGTGTGGAAGCACATTGCAGTGACATGCATTGCTGTCTGTGGTGATCATACAACCTATTAAGATCCATGTCCCACCTTTTGTAATGTCCAAGGGACCATCGTAAAGTACGGTGACTTAGTGTAGTTATTGTTTTCGAATAAAAATTTTCAGTTTGTCTCACCAGATATTTTGTTCAGTTACCTTCGGTAATGTATTTTAGCATTTCTTTCCCTGTATGTTCCAAGTTTCATTGAGCTATATTGTTTGCCTGTGACACAATGTGCAAGTTACTTCCGCCAAGTTTCGTACACCAGTGTACAAGTATGTAGGGGTAATACTGAGGAGCTGTATGAAATAGGACTGTCACATCAAATCATTAGAATGGAGGGGGAATGGAAGACAGATTTGTCACACCTCGAAATGAAAGTCTATAAGATATGTAACTGGTGACTTCTTCTAGAATTTTGTGTTAGTGTTGGGAGTCAAGGAGGCATGACAATAGAAACTGAACAAATTAGAAGAGAGCCTGCTAGGATCATAATAGGTCAATATAGATCATACAAAAGTGTAACAGAATTGTTCAGGGAACTTGAATGATGATGATGTATTCTTGCAAAATTGTGTTGGGAAAATTTAGAGAATCTGTGTTTGGAGAAGACCATGCGACCAGTATGCTTGCCATTACCGTATATCCCATATAGGGATCATGAGAATAAGATATGAGAGATTAGAGCAGGTAGAGAGACAGTCATTTTTCCCTCTCTTGATATGCAAATGGAATATGACAGAAAATCAGTAACATTTGTATGAAATACTTTCTTCCACACACTGTACAGTGGAGAATATATGTAGATGCAGATATCTCACACTGAAAATTTGTTAATTTGTGGATCCTTGTGTATTAAAACTTTTTGTAATTAAAATTTGTTTGATTGTCTGTGTGAAGGCTAATTTTAAAGAAACTACTATTATTGTATTGATGTTTTTGTTTGATACTTCTCATGATCACTGTGGATTCTTTTGTGTAAATCTTATGTATTAATGATGTGTTCTTTTGAAACAGATAAATTTGCTTTATCAAGATATGCTGCGTAAGCGACAAGAAATTGAACGCCTTGCACGCGCTGGGAAGTTTAAGTATGAATATGATAGTGATGAGGAGACTGATGGAGGCACATGGGAGCATAGATTACGGATGGCTGAAATGGAAGCTACGCAGTTGTGGGCTGAAGAACTGACTAAAAAGGCTGAAGGAAAGCATCATATTGGTGATTTCTTGCCACCAGATGAACTGGAACGCTTTATGGAAAAGGTTTGTAATTGATTTAGCTCCTAAAACATATGACGAGCAATTGTTAAGAGTTCTCACCTTTCAGAGTTAATGCTATGAGGATGTTGAGCTGCTACTCCTGCTGTTTTGGCAGTTCTAAAACTGTAAAGAAACACACATTGTAATTTTGGTACACTAATAATTTGTATCACTAACAAATAGCAACAAGTTGGTATTTAAATGATACTGATTTTTCTCAAGATGTAAATATGTCACTGCTAAACATTATTCTAAAATGAACTTTGTATTTATTGTCTCCTGCTCTCTTATTTGTTTATGGATTTTGCAGTACAAATAGTACAAAATATATCTCTGTGAAAACAGTTTACAGGGTTGATTGGGTTTGAAAGTGGCTTTTCATAACTGAAGACTAATATGTATTACAACATAAGATTGGGTTATTCACCTTCATATGATTCTTTTGTGACTTAAGTTTAACAATATGGCATGTTTTATGTTCAGTGGGTTCACAGCATGACATGTAGAAAGTAATGAGAAACAATCCTTTAAAAAACAATACTTTTAGAGATAGTTTCCAGGAGTACCAATTATTATTTGTCCAGTAACTTGTTCACTTCCTCAACCCCCCCCCCCCCCCCTCCATCTTGAAGACCCCTTCCTCCTTTGCTCCCTTGGATGTCCGTACATTCCCTGACTGCCCCCTCATGAGCACACGTGGCTGCTAACCCCCCCCCCCCCTCTCCTCCCCAACTTAATGTGCCTGGACGCCCCGTCATTGCTCTTTTGCCCCCAACCCCTCCCAGTTGCTCGCATACCCCTTCCCTGCCTCTCGTAGCTTGCACGCACCCTCTGTGCCTTTCATAGCTCACACACCCCTCCCTCCCTGTAGTTGCCCGCACACCCCCTCCACGCCCCTTATTGCTCGCACACCTCCTCCCTGCTCCTCGTTGCTCATGCGTCCCTGCCCCACCTCTCATTACTCGCACGTCCCTTCCCCCCCTCGGTGCTCACATGCCCCCTCCCCACCCTAATGGCACGTTGTTCCAAAGGAACATTGGCCGCATATTTTAGGTGAAGGTACAGCTACAGAACAGTTTAATATTGGATATTTTACAGTGTGACGCATACTATAAATACATGTACATGTACGTTTTTAAAAATTTTTGTAAGAAGTTTTCTTTACTATTATATAAGGCTGCAGCATAGTAACATTTAATGGGAATTTTTTTTTAAAAAAGTGACAAACATAAATCAATAATAGAGGAAGCATTGAACCACAGACAGGCTCAATGAAAAGATTGCTAAACATTTAAGCCTTCAGCCAGAGGGCCTTCAGAAATAGAAAACACAAGCACATCTCACACACACGTTGGATACAATCTGTGGCCACTGTGAACACTATGAAAAACTGTGATCACAATTACTTAATTTTGACAATATTCTGCTGTTCTGTTAGCGATGAACAGCCTGTATCCTGAGGATGGAAAAAATATCGGCGGTATTTGGTTGAGAATCACCTGAAAGTTTACTGTGCATTTCATGTTGAGGGCAGGATGATAAATATGTTGAGGCTGTTAAGCTTCATTCTGACATAAATGTCTGGCAGGACAAACTTAACTGTCACGCATTGAATCACTGTACGTAAAAACCACACACACACACACACACACACACACACACACACACACACACAGAGAGAGAGAGAGAGAGAGAGAGAGAGAGAGAGAGGGGAGGGGGGGGGGGGAGAGGGTTCCTCGTGATTGTCACCACTATTAGATTCTGAGCATGTGGCTTCCTTATACTTGTATACAGATTATTCTTATGTTTATTGGAAATTTTCTGTGAACCACGTAATGGATTAAATCAACACATTCATTTATAAACTGCTTCAGTTTAAATGGAAAGCTGACCAGCATAGCAGAGTGCCATAAAAGGGCTTTTCATGGGTCAAATATAATGCTAGGTTTCTTTTTTAGTTTCAGGCTTTGAAGGAAGGTCGAGAACCAGATTTATCTGATTACAAAGAATACAAACTTAAGGAAGACAACATAGGTTTCCAGATGTTGCAGAAACTTGGTTGGACGGAAGGCCAAGGTCTTGGCTCTGATGGAACTGGAATAGTTGATCCCGTTAACAAGTATGTTGAAATATATATTGAGGTACTGTAGTGTATGCATTTTGAAATACAAGTACACCTAAATGGATTATTTACAATATACTAGTGGTTTACTTATATTCTAACATAAACAAACCTTGTGTATTTACATGGTACAATGTACACCCGACACTTATATGGGAAGACACTCTGACCACAAAACCTTATGCTCCTACATGATTCAGTGACTATTTTATTTATTTATTTACTCTACATTATAATCATTTATATAATTTTCTGTACAAGGTCATATTTGCTGCCTAATTTGTGTTTCTAGATTTAGTTTAAATAAAGTAATAACTCTGTGGCTACAATATAGCAAAAATTATTATTAGTATTGTTGCTATCCCTATTTAATGCTGCTACTATATCTACCTCCGCCATTATTATCTGTTATATGTAATTATAGAAAATGTTCTTGCTGTTTAACAGCTTTTGCATTGTAGATTCTTCCGTCATTCAGTGGCCCCCTAGTCCATTCACTGTTGGCTCAGTGGGCACTGCAGAGGACACTGGGAAGGAATCTGAAATCTTCATCCATTTCAATTAAGGATGCAGTCTTTCTTTGCCTGCCCATTTTCCTCCTGGATGCAGTCTTTCTTTGCCTGCCCCATTTCCCTCCTGGATGCAGTCTTTCTTTGCCTGCCCATTTTCCTCCTGAGCTCCCTGGTCACTTTTGAAAATCCTTTCGATGGTAGGCAGTGCAAACTTCGTTAATCCATTTTGTTAAATTTTAGATGAGCAACAAAACAGTTTCTTAAAAGAATAGTAGAAAGTCATACAGGTAAAGGTGCTAAATGCATAACTACGTTGTAGAAGACATGTTATTGACAGATTGGGGAAATACTTGCACTTCCAAATCTCTCTTTGATAATGGAGTTATTTGTTATTGGAATTAAGGGGTTTCCACAAACAGACGGAGTTTGATGTTTTCATTGCCTACCATCACCTTGTTCCTAGGGCACATTGTCATATTCAGTGTCGATCTTTGCTGTGTGACAATCCATGTCATCCTGATATCTAGGATTCTTTCAGCATGGAGACCTGTACTTCAATATTGGTGCTGTTCCAGTAGTGCAGGGGGAATATATTGGTTCAGATGATGATGTGCCTCCCAACCCATTTTGGACACAGCGTCATCAATATTGTTGAGGATCTGCTAGGTTAACTTGTGGTTAGGGTTCCCAAATTATTTTTAACCAAATTCAATACCTTTTCCAAATGCCACTCAAAAATTAAGGACCAATGAGTCAAACTCAGGACACATTGAATTACTGTTGATATAGGCTTAATAATAATTTATTTTCACATAAACTACCACACCACTGATGAGAAATTAAAAACAGAATTGCTTATTCAAGTTAGATGTAAATAAAAACAGATGTCACACATTCTGCATTGAAGATGATGATACAGGCTCCTGGTCCTTCAGTTCTTTGTAATGGTGTGTATTTGCTCTAAGAATTTATTTTTGCTAAGTATCAAATTGTAGAAGCCCATATAAATGAGGCTAACGAACACAGTTTTTATCTTTGTCAAAGCTTTTGTTATTTCTAATTTGAGTCTGTTTTCATCTGCTCACAAGCTTTAATTGTATTTCAATAGTTGCATTAGAACCTAGAATAGCTAGTGAAAATTTGATTGAGCTTTTAAAACGTTCATTTTGCTTTTTGTGAAAATCAGTGAAAATTCCATGCTATTTTTCATTGAACCTAACATTTGATTTAATATTACATCCAGCAGCTAACTCCCTCCCCTGCGGATCCGGGAATAAGAATAGGCACGCTGTATTCCTGCCTGTCATAACAGGCCTTTATGTAATGGTCCCCTGTAGGGTTTGACCTCCATACTTCCAAATTTTTCTGAAGAGCAAGCCAGTTGGGGAAGGGAGCCTTCATGGTGTATCGTGCATTGAGATGTTTCACCCCCTTGTTCATTTTCGTATTGGAGTCCTGCTCATTCTCCATCTCTTGGGTGAGGATATATTCCTGGGTGCGGTTTCTGCCATGCACTATGCAGTGTCGCTTTCTGCACTGATGATGACCATGGACTTCTTTGCGCCTGATATCCAGCACGGTAGCCAGTCCAAGGACTCGCTTCAATGCGCAGAAGAATGACCACCAATCATTCCCCTCCCTGTCCACACCATGGAAGGGGTAGGGGGGGAGGGTGAAAGGCTAAGGATGGCAGAGAGACTTATTCACCCCAGTTCCTAGTTTGTACAAAAGCTGATGGAGAGTCTTTCATGATGATGAAGCCTCAGTTATTTGTTGAGCATTTAGAGGACAAGTTTGGGGACGTGGAGGGTTGGTCCAAAATGCGCTCTGGGGCAGTTTTGTTAAAAACAGCATCCTCCACCCAGTCAAGGGCATTACTCGCTTGTGACAGGTTGGGGGATATTTCTCTTACCATCACGCCCCATAAGAGCTTACATATGGTCCAGGGCATTATATTCCGCAAGGATCTTATTTTGCAGTCTGATGACGAGAAAGATTTTGACAATGTTGACTGGAATACTCTCTTTCAAATTCTGAAAGTGGCAGGGGTAAAATACAGGGAGCGAAAGCCTATTTACAATTTGTACAGAAACCAGATGGCAGTTACAAGAGTCGAGGGGTATGAAAGGGAAGCAGTGGTTGGGAAGGGAGTGAGACAGGGTTGTAGCCTCTCCCCGATGTTATTCAATCTGTATATTGAGCAAGCAATAAAGGAAACAAAAGAAAAGTTCGGAGTAGGTATTAAAATCCATGGAGAAGAAACAAAAACTTTGAGGTTTGCCGATAACATTGTAATTCTGTCAGAGACAGCAAAGGACTTGGAAGAGCAGTTGAACGCAATGGACAGTGTCTTGAAAGGAGGATATAAGATGAACATCAACAAAAGCAAAACGAGGATAATGGAATGTAGTCGAATTAAGTCGGGTGATGCTGAGGGAATTAGATTAGGAAATGAGACACTTAAAGTAGTTAAGGAGTTTTGCTATTTGGGGAGCAAAATAACTGATGATGGTCAAAGTAAAGAGGATATAAAATGTAGACTAGCAATGGCAAGGAAAGCGTTTCTGAAGAAGAGAAATTTGTTAACTTCGAGTATAGATTTAAGTGTCAGGAAATCGTTTCTGAAAGTATTTGTATGGAGTGTAGCCATGTATGGAAGTGAAACATGGATGATAAATAGTTTGGACAAGAAGAGAATAGAAGCTTTTGAAATGTGGTGCTACAGAAGAATGCTGAAGATAAGGTGGGTAGATCACGTAACTAATGAGGAGGTATTGAATAGGATTGGGGAGAAGAGAAGTTTGTGGCACAACTTGACTAGAAGAAGGGATAGGTTGGTAGGACATATTCTGAGGCATCAAGTGATCACCAATTTAGTATTGGAGGGCAGCGTGGAGGGTAAAAATTGTAGAGGGAGACCAAGAGATGAATACACTAAACAGATTCAGAAGGATGTAGGTTGCAGTAGGTACTGGGAGATGAAGGAGCTTGCACAGGATAGAGTAGCACAGAGAGCTGCATCAAACCAGTCTCTGGACTGAAGACCACAACAACAACATGACGAACTGCGCGCCAGTTTGAGTGGAGAGTTGTTCATTTCGTCCAGCATGTTCATTGGGGTCTGAGGGATAATCAGGTTGCCACCGGTGCCTTCATCTTGGCCTTCAAGGGTGATATATTGCCTGAGAAAGCAAGGTGATGGTCTACAGCTGTGACATCAAGCCTATATCCCTCCCCCAATGCGGTGCTTTAAGTGCTGGAGGTTCGGCCATATGTCTTCCCACTGTAATTCCATTGTCACATGTCGAGATTGCGGACGCCCATCTCATCCCAATACTCCATGTGCCTCGCCTACCATCTGTGTAAACTGCAGAAAGCATCATTCACCTTGCTCACCATACTGGAGGATTTTACAGAAAGAGAGGAAAATCATGGATTATAAGACCCTGGACCAACTGTCCTACACTGAGGCAAAAAGAAAATCTGGAAGGCTCCATCCGATGTGCATGACAATGTCTCTTATGCCGGCGCTATAACTGCAGTTCCAGCCCCATCCGTTGCACCAATTCTGGTCAACTCTCAGCACTGTAAGACTACACCTGTCTCCTTGATGGTGGGGTGCGCTTCCCTCACTAATGCTCCTCCACTACTACTTCGAGAGCAATTACCCCCCCCCCCCCCCCCCCACCATCCTGGACGTCCGTCCCCACTTATAAGCTGGAGAAGCTTTGGCTCCTCTTGCTCGGAATGGGTCCCTTGGATCCCTTCCTTCCCAGGGTTCTCCTAGTGGGAAGTATGACGCCCGCCAGTGGCTGAAGTGCCCAGAAGCAGCTGGTTGTAGGGCTTCACAATTCTCCTCAGTTCCAGAGACTGGATCCGTGAAGCCCTCCCAGCCAGAGAAACCAAAGGAGCAGCAAGAAAAGTAAGAAGGGAATACCCCTAAGACCAAGGAGATTGCGGTCGCATCCTCACCACCACTGTTACCCACCAGCTCTGCGTCTGAGGATGAGATGAAGATTCTGGCACCCACCGATGACCTCAATCTCACCTCTACCTCAGACGTGGTGGTTCTAGATTCAGGCTCTCCTTCGGTGGCAGTAGATGACCCAGTGGCATAATCTGCCTACTCGATCCCCACATGCCTTTTTTGGCTGCGGACGATGTCGTTCTTCAGTGGAATTGCAGCTGTTTTTTTTCCACCACCTTGCTGAGCTCCAACAAGTTATCAGCCTTCACCATTTCTTTTACATTGCTCTCCAGGAAACTTGGTTTCCAGTAATGCGAACCCCCACCCTCTGTGGCTCTTGGGGTTGTTATAAGAATCGGGCAGCTTATGGGAGGGTATCTGGTGGAGTCTGCTTCTACGTCCTTAACTCTATTTACAGCGAGTGTGTGTCCCTCTTGAAACACCTTTAGAGGCTGTCGTTGTTAGGGAGTGCACACCTCAGGCTGTTACTGTCTGCAGTCTCTATCTTCCATCAGATGGTGATGTCCCACAGCATTTATTGGCTGTGCTGATAGCCCAACTGCCGCCACTTTTTCTGTTAATGGGGAAACTTTAATGCCCATAACCCTTTGTGGGGTGAATTGGTGGCAACAGGCCGAGGCACTGTCCTTGAGCAAGTGTTGGCACAGCTCGACATTTCTCTCTTAAATAATGGTGCCTCCACACATTTTTGTGTGGTGCATGGCACGTACTCAACCATCGACCTTTCAGTCTGCAGCACTGGCGTTCTACCATCCGTCCACTGGCAGTTTGCATGGCAACTTGTGTGGTAGTGACTACTTTCCGATCATTCTGTCGGCTTCACTCTTCTAGGTGCCTTCCCAGATGGGCTTTGAATAAGGCTGATTAGGACTCGTTCGCCTCCATTGCCACTGTAGAGCCTCTTTCTCATGACGCCCTTAATGTGGTGGTTCACATGGTCACCACTGGCATTGTTTCTGCAGCAGAATCTGCAATTCCCTGTTCTTCTGGGTTTCCTCGGTGGAGGACTGTGCATTGGTGGTCACCAGAGATCGCTGAGGTGATTCGCGATCGCAGGTGGGCATTCCAACATCATAAGCGACACCCATCACTGGACCACCTCATTGAATTTAAGCGGCTCCGTGCCCGATCCCAATGCCTGATTCGCTGATGGAAGCAGGAGTGCTGAGGAAGGTATGTCTCCACCATTGGCATCCGTACCTCTCCATCACAGGTATGGGCCAAGATTAGGCGACTCTATGGCTATCGGAATCCCGTAAGTGTACCTGGGCTTTTCCTAAATGGAACAGTCTGTACTGACTCCAACATGATTGCAGAACGCTTAGCAGAGCATTATGCTCAGAGTTCCGCTTCTACAAATTACCCGCTGGCCTTCCGCTCCCTGAAAAAGCGGTTGGAACGTCCGAGCCTTTCATTCCATACGTGCTACCCAGAATTATACAATGCTCCATTCAGTGAGTGGGAATTCCAAAGTGCGCTAGCCACTTGCCCTGAAATGTCTCCCGGGCCAGATCGCATCCATTATCAGATGCTCAAACATCTCTCGGTGGACTGCCAGTGACATCTCCTAGACCTTTTCAACCATATCTGGGTCGAGGGTGAGTTCCATTCTTAGTGGTGGGAAAGCATTATCACACCAGTGTTGAAGCCTGGCAAATACCCACTGGAGGTGGACAGCTACCGCCCCATTAGCCTCACCAACAATCTGTGCAAGTTGCTCGAGCGTACGGTGAGTGGAGGTTGAGTTGGCTACTTGAGTCTCAGAGCCTTCTGGCTCTGTCTTAGGATGGGCTCTTTAAGGGCCACTGTGCCACCGATAATCTGGTCTGCCTGGAGTCTGCCATCCGTATGGTCTTTGCCTGCCATCAGCATCTGGTTGCCGTCTTTTTTGACATGCGGAAGGCATACGATACAACATGGCGACATGACATCCTAACCACGCTTCATGGGTGGGGTCTTAGGGGCCTGCTCCCGATTTTTATTCAGAATTTTCTGTTGCTCCGTTCCTTCCTTACGCAAGTTGGTCCCTCCCAAAAGTTCCTCCCGAGTCGAGGAGCATGGGGTCTTGCAAGGCTCTGTCTTGAGTGTCTCTTTTTGGTTGCTATCAATGGGCTAGCTGCAGCTGTTGGAACGTCCATATCGGCTTCTGTATATGCTGATGACTTTTGCCTGTACTATAGCTCCACTGGGATTGCGGTTGCTGAATGGCAGCTGCAGGGTGCTGTCTGCAAGGTGCAGTTGTGGGCCATCACGCATGGCTTCCAGTTTTCGGCTGCCAAGACTTGCGTCATACATTTTTGCCGGCGTCTCACTGTTCACCCTGAACCTTGGCTTTATCTTGACGGCAAATCTCTTGCTGTTTTGGAGACGCATTGGTTTTTGGGATTGCTTTTTGATGCCCGGTTGACTCATATTCAGCAGCTTAAACAAACATGCTGGCCGTATCTTAACACACTACGTTGCTTGAGTCACACCAGCTGGGGTGCCGATCAGTCTACCTGTCTCCGACTGTATCAGGTGTTGAGTCTGTCCTGTCTCGATTATGGGAGCCTGGCCTACGGTTCAGCATCATCTTCCGCATTGCAGTTGCTTGACCCCATACTTCACTGCGGGATCCAGCTCGCAGCTGGTGCTTTCCACACAAGCCCTGTAAACTGCCTACTTGTGGAAGCTGGTGTCCCTTCATTGTGGATCAGGCGCCAACAACTACTGGCTGCTTATGCTGCACATGTTTGTAGCTTGCCCGGGGATCCAAATTACAGATTCGTATTCCCGAACTCGGTTGCCCATCTTCCAGAACGGCGGCCCCAGTCAGAGTGTACGATCGCGGTTCGCGTCCAGGCTCTTCTCTCTGGGCTTGAGTTTTTCCGTCTCCCACCTCTTTTCCGGGCCCATATACATATACCCTCGTGGTGTGTGCCCTGCCCATGCCTTCGGGTGGATTTGGCACAGGGCCCAAAGGACTGAGTCCCTCCTGAAGCCCTCTGCCACTACTTTCTTTGTGTCCTTGACACGTTTCATGGCTCTGATGTAGTCTATGCCAATGGTTCGATGGTTGTTGGTTTAGTTGGTTATGCTATTACTCTTGGGGATCATTCTGAACAATGCACATTGCCAGCTGGTTGCAGTGTTGTCACTGCAGAGCTGGTTGCCATCTCTCACGCACTAGGGTATATCTAGTATATCTGCTCCTACTCAGGTAAGTCCTTCGTCGTCTGTAGTGGCTCTCTGAGCGGTTTCCGAGCTGTCGACCAGTGTTTTCCTTGCTCTCGTCTGTTGATGGCTATCCAGGTGTCCATCCATACTCTTGACCGTTGGGGCCGCTCCGTGGTTTTTGTGTGGACCCCGGGTCTTGTTGGCATCCTGTGTAATGAACGTGTTGACACTCTGGCCAAGCAGGCTATCGGTGCACTGGCCCTGGAGATTGGCCTTTCGGAATGTGATCTCCAGTCTGTATTGCAGCAGGAAGTTGGTACCTGGGGTGATGAATGGCGCACCCTGCCTTCACCCAACGAACTTTGGGTTATCAAGGTGTGTGGCGCTCCTCCATGCAAGCCTCTAGCAAGAACTCAGTTGTTCTCTCCCGCTTCCGCATTGGCCATACCTGGCTGACGCATGGTCATAAACTGCACCCCAAGGACCCGCCTCTATGTCACTGTGGATCAGCGTTGACAGTGGTCTACATCTTGTTGGACTGTCCGCTCGTAACTGCGCTCAGGCAGACATTTGTGCTGCCTGATATGCTCCCAGCACTTTTAACAGATGATGCTGCAGTGGCAGCCTAGCTTTGAGTTTTATTCATGCAAGGTGCTTTTATCGCTTAGTCTGAGGGTTTGTCTCTTTTGTGTGTTGAGCCTGGCCTTGGCCTACGGTTTTAGATTGGGGTTTTTAGTGTGTCTCTTGGTGATTGGCTTTTCCTTTTTTTGTTTCCATCATTGGCCAACCACTGTAACACTCTGTGTGTTTTTAATTCCTCTTTTCTGGTCTTTGTCTATGTCTTTCTTGTTCTGTGTTGTCCATTGTCATCTCCATTGCTTGTTTTTCTTCCTTGTGAGTGTTTAATGATCGTGGAAAAAGGGACTGATGGCCTTTGTAGTCTGTTCCCTTCAACCCCCACAAACCAACCAACCAGCAGTTAACCTTCAAGGTATTTACTTATGCAACAGTAGTCATCAAAACATTCTCCCTCATCTACAGTTAATTTCATGACATTATATTTTACACAACATTTACACAACATTGGTAGTTTGAGCTAAATGCATGGGACATTCCATCTCAGAAATTGTTAGGGAATTTAATATTTTGAGACCCACATTGTCAAGAGTGTGCTGAGAATACCACGTTTCAGGCATTTCCTCATACCACAGACAATGCATTGGCCAACGGCCTTCACTTAACAACCGGGAACATCGGTGTTTGCGCAGAGTTATCAGTGCTAACAGACAAGTGACACTGCATGAAGTAACTGCAGAAATCAATGTGGGATGTATGAGGTATGTATCCGTTAGGAAAAGAGGCAAAATTTTGCATTAATGGGCTATAGCAGCAGACAATTGATGTGAGTGCCATAGCTAACAGCATGAGATCACCTGTAGTGCTTCTCCTGGGTGCACAACCAGAGGCGTGCACAGAGCCTGAGTGTCACGCCCTGGTACTGTAGTGTTGGCTGTCGGGCGAGCCTCAGTGTAAGCTGTCCAGTCAAGCCGCACAAAGCCCAGCTGGGCTGTGTGTTACCCCACCAGAACCCGAGTCCACCTGCATGCACCCGTGTAACTCGGCTGCTCGGCGAGTTGCACGCCAGCCAGGCATAACAGTATTGCAAGTGTGAAACGAAATCTTTGTGGCCTGTTTGCAAGAGTTTTTTACTTTGCACAGTACTTCACCTCTTGTCTTATATTAAAACAAGGGATGGCAACACTAGCAACAAGAAGTTACTTAAATATCGACTGTTGCTGGTAATTCTTAATTCAACTTACCATTATATGCTTATGAGAAACCTCTGTACCTTACAGTGAAGTGAAAATAGTTACTTTTATTTATGGTCATCCTACTAATTAGCGAATTTTTGTAATACTGACCTAAGTTTTTGTTGACTAATACGGGTGTAAGATGGTTATATCACAGCAGAAATGTTCTCATATTGTACAGGGTGATTCAAAAAGAATACCACAACTTTAGGAATTTAAAACTCTGCAACGACAAAAGGCAGAGCTAAGCACTATCTGTCGGCGAATTAAGGGAGCTATAAAGTTTCATTTAGTTGTACATTTGTTCGCTTGAGGCGCTGTTGACTAGGCGTCAGCGTCAGTTGATGCTAAGATGGCGACCGCTCAACAGAAAGCTTTTTGTGTTATTGAGTACAGCAGAAGTGAATCGACGACAGTTGTTCAGCGTGCATTTCGAACGAAGTATGGTGTTAAACCTCCTGATAGGTGGTGTATTAAACATTGGTATAAACAGTTTACAGAGAATGGGTGTTTGTGCAAAGGGAAAAGTTCTGGATGGCCGAGAACGAGTGATGAAAATGTAGCACGCATCCAGCAAGCATTTGTTCGCAGCCCAGGAAAATCGACTCGCAGAGCTAGCAGAGAGCTGCAAATTCCACAGTCAACTGTATGGAGAGTCCTACGAAAAAGGTTAGTTATGAAATCTGAACGTCGACTACCCGAGGCGATGGATCGGCCGCCAGGCAGCCCGTGACAGAGCACTTCATCACTGGCCTCCAAGAAGCCCTGATCTTACCCCCTGTGATTTTTTCTTATGGGGGTATGTTAAGGATATGGTGTTTCGGCGACCTCTCCCAGCCACCATTGATGATTTGAAACGAGAAATAACAGCAGCTATCCAAACTGTTACGCCTGATATGCTACAGAGTGTGTGGAACGAGTTGGAGTATCGGGTTGATATTGCTCGAGTGTCTGGAGGGGGCCATATTGAACATCTCTGAACTTGTTTTTGAGTGAAAAAAAAAAAACTTTTTAAATACTCTTTGTAATGATGTATAACAGAAGGTTATATTATGTTTCTTTCATTAAATACACATTTGTAAAGTTGTGGTATTCTTTTTGAATCACCCTGTATGACATTTATCTTTTTCTCACCTGGTACACCTTTTCCTAGACAAAATCTGGCTTCCGGCTGTAGCTTATTTGACAGAAATTTTGTTAAAAATGAACAGTCAAAATTTATCACCTCACAGACCAAACAGAAACCAGTGTGACCTGCGAGACCACCCTGGAGTTTGGGAAATCTGTCTAAATTTCTATCAGATTGAGCACTTTGATACCCATCACTATTTTCTTGTAGAAATTTGTCTTACTTCAAACATAAATGTCAAGTATAAAGTCAAGGAACATTTGAAGGGATTTGGAAAAGTTTCAAACTCTATTTCTGTGCTCTGTCTAGTAATGACAACTGGTTTTTCAGTCACTGGGAAGAGACAATAATTTTGGAATCCACATAAAGTGCAAATGTAATCGAACAGCTATATGAAACTTCCAGTGACTAAGTTTTAGAAAATAAATCTTTCTCACCTATAAATTTCTGGTTAAGCTTAAAGATGGAGTTTCCAGTGCCATCAAATAAAGCAGTAACAAGTTTATTACGTGTCTCGTCCACATATCTGTACAAAAAGGCCTTTCCTTCTTACATGTATATAAAAAATAAAACCAGAAACAAACTTAAAAGTGCATAATCTGAAACTGTCTTTACCTTTTGTGGTTCCTGATTTCAAAGTTATGTCACATGCAAAGCAGACGGATCTTCCTCAACAAATTCCGAGGAAATGTTGATGTGGTACAGGTGAAATATAAAGCATTATGGCTGTTAAACTCTTTGTTTTGTATCCAGTTACTTCCATGTTACAGTAAGTTCTTTTTTGTGCTACGTCCATGATTTCACATTACACATTATTTTTCTTTGTAAAGGATCAAGAGCACCTTATTCCTAGCATATCAAACCTTCATGATTATTAAAGGAGTGCCAATGATTCAGAAAGCAATTCCATGCTTGTTTGGCCAGTCTTCCCAGCGCTGCCTGTTTCCCTGTTTCGCCAAGTCCTGTTGACATCCCGGCTTGGCCATGTACCCAAACGAACCGTGTGTCTCGATGGCACATTGCTGCCCATGCACTCTGTTGCTGATACACTTGAACTTGACTACCCAAGGTGTGGACAACAGGACAGAGGAGTCAGCCACAGCTGGGCTCGAGCAGAGAAATGTGGCACGATTCACGACTCTGTTAACAATCATATCGTTTGGACCTTAGGTGATTGGAAAACAATGACCTGCCAGATGAGTCCTTGTTTCAGTTGGTAAGAGCTGATGGTAGGGTTTATGTGTGGTGCAGACCCCACAAGCCAGGGATCCTGGTTGTCAACAAGGCACTGTGTAAGCTGGTGGTAGTCCATAATGGTGTGGGCTGTATTTACCTATAATGGACTGGGTCTTCTGTTCCAACTGAATCAATCATTGACTGGAAATGGTAATGTTTGGCTACTTGGAGACCATTTGCATCCATTCATGGACTTCATGTTTCCATGACAGTGCACCATGTTACTAGACCGCATTTGTTCACTATTAGTTTGAAGAACATTCAGGACAATTCAAATGAATGATTGCCCACCCAGATTGCGCGACATGAATCTCTTCAAACATTTATGGGACGTGATCAAGAAGTCAGTTCATGCACAAAATCCTGCACTGGCAATACTTTCACAATTATGGATAGCTATAGATGCAGTGTGGCTCATTATTTCTGCAGGAGACTCCCAATGACATTTTGAGTCCATGCAATGTCAAGTTGCTGCACTATGTCAGGCAGGAGGAAGTCTGCCATGATATTAGGAGGTGTCCCATGACTTTCGTCACCTCAATGTAAAAAGCTGTGGTGATAGCGTTAAATTGAGTAAGATCCACTCACTTTCCACCTCACTTACACAGTGAATACTGTTGGATGAAGTATTTAACTGGCTTGAAAGGAATTGAAGGATGATAAAGGAGAGTAGATTTTTTGAAAAAACCTTCAGGTTGATAGGACACTTATCAAGGGATAGGAGGTAGGATTTTAATGCTTGGGAAAAATCAGTGACTCTTTCAACAGCTGGTTTTATCACAACTTAAAAGTCTCTTGCATTTTACTTCAGTGAACTCACAGAAAGCTGTTAAGTTTTAAACACCTGCAGCATAAATATGTAAATGTTGGTAGATTTAACCAATTATGGTTGGTATGTCAGTGGGTGAACCCACTGTTGACAGTTTGAGTTGCATTGAGCACAGTATGAACATGACATCCTACACCTATTAATCATCATCACTCTTTATGCACCTTAAAATAAAGACGGTTTTTACCTTTCCTTCTCTTCCCTCCATAATTAATATTTGTGGTGTCAGCCAACATTATCAATTGAGATGGCCAAGTAGTTTGCACACTGGATTCGTATTCAGAAGGACAGTAATTCAAATCCCTGTCCATCCATCCAGATTTAGGTTTTTTCTGGTCTCCCTACAGCACTTAAAGCAAAAGCCAGTTTTTGACTTATTTTCCCCATGTTGCCCTATTCTGAGTTTGTTGTTCCATCTCTAATTGTTATCAGCTTCATGATAATCACTAATCTTTCTTCCTTTCTTCGTCCTTTCAGCTAGAATCACTACAACCTCTTTCTTAAGATAGAACTTTTCCAACACCTCTAAGATATATGAAGTCAGATGCTTTGCACCTCCAACACCATGGTTCACCAACTCCAACACTCACAGTATGATGCCTTCCACGAACTTGAAACACAAGTTATGCAACATTTTGTAATATGCAAATCTGGTGTCTTACACCAACAGTTTCTGATCCATATCTGAATCTATCACAGTTTCTGATCCATATCTGAATCTATCACAGTTTCTGATCCATATCTGAATCTATCACTGACAAGTGATTAACTTTTGATCTTGAAGAGTTAACTTCAAATCAGGTCTATGCTTGTTGGACTTACTTTTATTGAAGATATCAATCACAGCCATTGTCCCTGTGCGGTAACCTGAGCAGCCTCAGATTAAGACACTTGTATCACCACTTTTTCCTATATTGGAGGCACCTCTGGAACTCACTTTTCATTATGGTGTTCGGCTCCTTCAGGGATCATGTTTTTACCTCGTCAGTGGTGACAAAACGACGCCATTTAATGGGTGTCTTCAGCCTCAAGAGTAGAAAGAAATCACAGGGGATTGTCGGGTGAATATAGTGCTGAGGCAACATAACAGTTTCATTTTTTCCGAAAAATCATGAACAGTCATTGAGGTGTGAGTGGGAGCATTAACAAATGGAATTTCCACACGTGGTTTTTCCAGAATTCTAGTAGTTTTCTTCAGGTTGCTTTGTGTGAACAGTGCACAACTTTCAGGTAGTATTCCTTATTGACCATAGGACCATAAGGTAGAAACTCATTGAACACTGTCCCGTTGTAATCAAAGAAAAAAGTCAGAAGAACCTTAACATGCGATCAAACTTGTCATTTTTCTTTCCCCCCCCAGGCCGTTTCCATTGGGATAATTGGGCTTTGGTTTCAAAGTCATATCAAATCATTTTCTTAATTTCTTTCACATCGTCATCAGTAATTGCTGCGCTAGGGCATCCAGGGCAGTCTTGGTCTTTGACATCTTCTCAACCTTTTTTGAAAAGTTTATACCACTCATAAACTCTTACTCACAGTAGATCTGCCAAAAGCCACAGTCAGCATTCCGAATGCTGTGCTGCACTTCGTTTCATTTTTCAAGCAAAATTTAATGCACATTCTAGGATCCATTTTTTTTAGAAAGTAAAAATTTATGGAGAGCTTGAAAACACTCAAACCTTTCCGACTGTCAACAATAAACTAAATATTCAGAACAGCTGAAAATGCAAACGTACATCAGCAACATGTGTTCCAACAAGATAAAAAAATTGGATGTCAGATGTATAAAGCTCGCAAAATCAATTCCCTTGTGATTTTCAGTTGTCAACTATTCTGATTGCTCTACAATCAGATTGTACTGGGGTGCTCCTGTGGCATCAGTCAGCAATTATCAAAGGGTGGTGCACTTTGATACGGTGACACGGCAGTATTGGGCTCTTTCTCCTATGAAGAGATTTCTGTTCAGATTTGTCTTATCTCATAAGTTGTTTGTGGGTGTAAGGTGTTTAGTGCCATAGATGGACACATCACATTGTTCACCAACTGCAGCTGACGTTTACCAAGCTGTGCCTTGGTATGTTGCATATTTGTTTGACAAATCTTTCTCATTACTGCCTAGAATTGCACTCTGGCTTCTTGTGTGGGTAAAGTGTGTTTGTAGCTGTCCATAGCTAGACTTCTTGTAAATCGCTACAGGCAAAGACTCTCATAGTACCTTCAAAAAGACTACAGCTGATTTCCTGCCCATCTGTCTCCACTTATACTTTATATACAATGGTCTTTGTTAACTGTACATTAAACAGTGAACTCTATCTTCTTTGAGAGCTGCACAGTCTGTAATGGTATATTGGCCAAATGCCTATTATGTGCTTTGAGGTATCATCAGGCACAATCAGCTGTCCTACTAGGTCTCCTGTGACTAAACTTTCACTTTAAAAAAAATATATTGAGCATAACACTGTTCTGACAAGAAGTAACTCAAGAGTCTCTTGGTTTGTCCCAAGTCAAGCAAACTACAAAGGTACCTGCCATTGACATATTCCTCAGTCCTGACTTACACTTGATATGTGACTCATTGAGCAAGGATACCACCAATTGTATTACACATGTAATCAGTCCTAAATTATGTATCACTTTAGGAGAGTGTCTGATGTTCACAATTGAGATAGTTTCTGTATTGCCAACTTACTTTGTCATGTAACATCATGATTGAAATTTGCATCATAACACCATTTTTCATGGAAAAGGCTGCGAGTTAAATAGATACATAATAAGGAACTTTAGATTGTTTACCTTTGTTTCAAGCCTGAAGGAGTGAGTGAGACATGCTTGAGAAAAATTTAATTTTGTGTTTTTTCCCCAAAAACAAGTGAAATTTAAATTTCCTTACAGAATTTGATCAGCATATTACCATAATAAGACAATTACAAGTTCAAAGTCAGAATAATTTTGAGTGATAACTGTCTATTTATTCAAAATAGATCCTACTCAATGCAATATGTTAATCGGCATGAGTTTTCACTTTTTCTCCTTTCAAAATTTCGTTCGAATTTTTATGTCGCGGCCTTCAGGATCTCCTTAAAAGAAGTTGGGCATCCGATTCTGGGAAGAGTAAATAACCCAGAGAGGTAAAAAACATCGTGAATAAGATGGATGGTGCCACAATGAGACGTTTTTTTCACCAAGGATCTGGCAATTCATTGCTGCCAAATGAACCAGGTATTATAAAAAATAAACCACACAATTTAAGAGACTTTACTAGTCTTACACAGGTATGATTTTTTTATATACACACTTACTGGATGTTGAGATGTGATTCCTGAACATGGAGAGCCTTGGTAATTCTGTTCGTGTGTAAGGGGGAATTTAAAGTAGACTGAAGCAGCAGTGAGAATTTGGATTGAGGAGGGAGGCATGCCAGGGTAATCCATGCAGTTGTGTGAACTGCTGTGCCAAGTTGGCTTAGTAGCTAATGCACCTTCTTAGTAAGCAGGAGACCTGGGTTCAATTCCCAGGCTTGGTACAAATTTTCACTCGCCACTTAAGTCTATATATGTAAAAAATATTATTGCAGAAGTAGGAAAAAATCAAGAGAGGTGAAGAGGTTGAAGTGAACTCATTGAATTCAACCTAACATGTCTACCATTTTGGTTCTGGGGATGTTTTAGTTACCCATATGGAGTTCTGACATTTTCCAGAGGTTATAAGTAGGGACCTGAAAAATTTGCACTTTGCAATAAATGCAAACATAGATGTGAATTCCATGTGAAAATGTGAAATTACGTGTTAGATGTCGTTTCATGGTTGAATGTATCCAGGTGAACTATTTTATCAGAGATAATTTGAAATAGCTTTATTTTATGCAAATGAATATAGAGAATCTAACCAATTTTAGGTTACTGGTGTTGCACATCATCTGGTGAAGTCCATTTTGGAAAAATAATGTGCATATGAAAATTTTTGCAAAATAGAAAGGACACAAATACTACATCTGCGTATCAGTGCACTCAGTTCTACGGAGCCATGCCAATTCTGTGCGGCAGAATTGTCTATAAAATACATGCCATGTAATAGAGTGTAGTGCTTATCCATGGGACCTAGCTTCTTAGAACAAAGAAATACTTCAGCTTGTCTGCTAGCTTTAGTTCAAAAGTTGATATAATGCGAAAACTTTTAACCGACAGTTGCAGGTGGCAGGTGTTTCGAACAGCGATTGCATCAGGTACAGTGCGAGATCAGGCCTGAACTGCCTCATTTACAGCACACTACCAAACTCAGTATGAAAATGCACAGTAGCTGTTCCCTTGCTCATTGTTTTCTTTTCTTATTTTTAAATGAGTGAAAAAGAGTAATCCGGTCGCTCAGAATGACCACACTATAGCAGGATGTATATGCCCTGAGACAACTGGGATATTTCGGAAAAACCCAGGAATTTTTCATTGTTTTAGTTTTCAGTTAAATTTTTGTAATTTTGAATGGTAAGAACTGATACTGTAACAAATAATTTTATGTTAGCCCACTACTGCAGAATAAAATTGAATCCACAAAACATAGCGAGAGAGTAACACCGAAATAAAACTTCAATAAAATGAAAATGCACCATATACAACAACAAAACACAGTGCACACACAAGCATCTGCTAACAGCAAAATACGTCAAAGACTACGCAAAAAACTTCAGAACAACAAACTTCCTTTGAATGTCTTTTTCGTGGGACTCGTTTCGATGAGCATGATGTCACAACTATATACATTTCTAACAGGTCACGGGAAAATATTTTGAATGGTGGTTTGAGAAGCATTATATTTCACAAGATGAATTATGTTATATGTGAGAATGTGCGATGAATTTCTTAAATCATGGAGCGGTAGACCCTCATTCAAAACTTAACATTGAGGACCAGGCACTTGAAAAATTTTAGGCCCAAAAGACCTGCCATTTATATCATTACTTAAAATTTTACTGGCACATAATCGTGCTTGTCAGAAATATTCAGCTGCTGCAGTTTAAGCTGTGCTCGTAGGATCCTGCCTAAGTGTAACCTTGGAAAAAAAAACCTTTTTGACAATCAAAATTATATGTGAGAGCTTATCTTTTCTTGTAGCTATATGATTGGATATTTATTTAAACCATAAGTTTTCCTTATTTATGTTAGCACTACTAACAATGATGCTGCTATTGGCTAACTACGTCACATGCCTTTGCTCTGAATATGTGCAGTCATTGGCTGGTGAGATCACATGACATGAATTGTGATTGACCAACAAGTGTGTAGTAAATTATATTTCAGTGCTTCGGAAGCTTCCCAGCTATATTTGGTGGAATTTGTGTTTATACTTCATAATATGAAAATATGCAGTGTAAATGTTGCCACTCATTAAATATCTTTACAAAACATGTTATTTTCTGTTGGGTTTCATTTTCTAAAGTGTCAGGAAGTATTATGTCAATGTAGAAAACCATCACTATTCAAAGGACTGGTAAGCTTTACAGCTCAGATGAAAAGTATATTGTCACTTAACATGGAAAAAGTGAACTTTCACCAGGGAAGAAGCGAATTTTCATCTGAGAACAAGTGTATTTTTAACTGGGAAATCAGGGAAAAATTAGGGAGAATGCTCTTGAGAACCCAGTCTATTTGTCTCCCTTATCCTCACAACACATATGTCCTTCTCATTACAGGTCCTAGTGATCTGTCCCTCCTTTCCAAACTTGACAAACCTATCACTGTTGACTCCCTGAGGAAGGAACTAATAGTTCTGTAAGCTAGGGTAGATCTTATTGTTTTTATATCTCTCAGTGATACAGGAATTTTGCCTCCTGAAGGTAAGTTCAATCAGCCACGGTCTCTCAGTATAATTTTAAATGACATAATTAAAAAAGTTATCAGGTGTACAGTGTTATTAGGAGCACTGCACATCAGCTCCATGGCATACTGAAAAACTTCCACCTGTTCACCACATCAAATCAGAGCACAGACAGAGAGAGAGAGAGAGAGAGAGAGAGAGAGAGAGAGAGAGAGAGAGAGAGCAGAGGAAAGGCCAACCAGCATTTTGTAAACTGTATAATGTATTTATTTTTATTATTAGTGTCAGTTTCTTGAATAATGCGAAACAGATTGTGTAATGTTGTAGTGAGCATAGTTTGTGGTCTTTAATGTGTGGATTATGTAGTTTGGTTACTAGAGTTTTGCTCTAGTCTAAAAAAAAGAGAAAAAAAAATGGTAGAATTGTGCTCGTCTGTAGAGGGAATTAATATGGGTATGACAGTTCATTTTGTGGCCTTAAACCTCTTTGCAAATCTTCAGATATAACACGTTTGGTTCATTGGATTCCATTGTCATTCTGCAATGCTGTTTTCAAAAATTAAAGCTGTCAGGTGGTTCAATATTTTTTATTGCATGGAGTCATCTATAGAACAACATTATGGTTGACTCTGGCAGGACACTCAGACCACACAGTATAGGTATAATGTTCCTAAAATACAACTTAGTTATGGTATCAGTGTTGTGATATCCTTCACAGATCTTCAGAAAAAGCTTTTAGGAATAATTCCTTAAAGCCTGGAAAGCAGAGATAATCAGTTTGCGACCGAACCGCTGAATCTTTCCATCAGTAAATGGGGTATGTTCTCCACTGACTCGGTTGTTTTAACCCCCTCCACTGACGGAATGACCCACTTCCCAATTCCGTATGTATAAAACCAATACAGACTTGTAGCTGTCACGCCTTTGCGCTTACTGCTACGTATTTTAACTGTAAATAGCTCAGTCCCAATGGTAAGAGGCAGTAGTGAATTCACGTAGTTAATATTTGAATCCAGCACAGCTGCCACAAGCTCAGCTCACTTTTACTCCACTCCTACCCTCGCCATTGCACCACATTAACTAGGTGCTACGTGGACCTTGCTAAATTCACTTGCGTATACATTTTTGACCGTTACTCGCCAGTATTTACCTAATGATTAGTACACTCCTAACCGGACTATTTCCCTAAGAGCTGTGATGATTGAACGGGTTCGATCCACGGCCTACAGTGCCCTACAGTTCACACGGTAACACTGCCTACCTGACCCACGTAACTTGGTAGTGAGCTTATGTATCCAATCACCACTGCTAGCAGCAGTGGATAATCCTATCAGCACGACGAGAGCAGCAGACTTACCGTCGAATCCTCCTGAAAATACTTATAACTACGGTCGCCAGCTCTGAAGGACCAAAAGAATAAATCAATTTTTGGCTCGTTTCAAAGTGAAATGGCTTGAGTTGAATTTAAACTTAATTCTGAATATTACTATTTCTGATCATTCTAGATGATTCTACAAAGCAAATACTCTCTCAATTTCTGTGAGGTGGCTTGGTAATTACTACCAAGACAGGTTATGCAACTTCGGTTAACAAAATTCTATCCTTCAACTTATTTAATGATTTTGGATATTACTCTTTGGACCATTGATACAGAATTAGTTAAGTGACTTTACTTGAAAGGTTGCTCAGAAAAATTTAAGTAACTGTAAATAGGCGACTCATTCTGGTGTGACCATTGCTCTTTTCAACATTCTTATACGCTAAAGTATTCTACAACCAAAAGAATTGTAAATGAAAGAGGCGATGGTGGCCTCAGTCTGATTTCACTATACTATGTTTGAGGTTACTACACTTTACAATGAACAACATGCGTCGTAATTTTACTCATTACTATATTCTGTCCTCTGCACTTGCATAAAAGAAAACTGGTATTCTCCTTTTACATGTATACAAAGTTCGACTTAACAATTGCAAGCAGTCTTGCCTTGGGTAGACGTGTCGGTGCTGGTGGTGAGATGCATGTGGCTAACGCAGCTCTTCATGCCTCATGCCCTTAATGGCGGCTGGAACTACGAGCTGTAGCACTCGTATAAGCTACTGCACGTCTGCCATAAAATCTGGGCACAGGAACTCTTACAATCAGCCCCAGTGGCATAGAGGCGGCTTCAACACCCATTCGTCGCGTTTTACTCCAAAAACGGCGACGATATTCGCCTCTTCGCTGTTGCACAATCACTTTTGCGTGAGCACAGTTACGCACGTCCGATCACGTCAACACTCCCCAGGCCATTCCTTGTTCAGTCCCTGTGTCTCCAGCTACCCCTAGCTACGCTCGTATCACCAAAGAGTGGGGGCGTTCCCCTACCACCTTTTTACCGAAATCATTTAGTATTTAAGAATATTTATATTTACTACCCTGGAGTTCATACCAGTCATAATAATTTACTACTAGCGCTTTACAACATTAAATTATACAGTAATAACTTATAATTACCAAGAAAAAGAATACATTTGACTCTGAGAGCTTAGTGCATTGTCTGACAGGCAGCGCTAATTCCCAGTTTCGCCAATAGATGGCATCAGGGTGCACTCCCTGGCAGTCTCACACAAGCGCGCCCGTTTCAGACGCGCGGGCTCCAAATTACTGTCAGCCCACCATCATTTCAGTTCCGTTACACATGCCCCACTTCTTATTGAAGTATCTTACAGTGATAATTCAATAAGAAGTCTCTCCTATAATGAATCTGAAATGTTCGATAAGCTTTTTACCAAGGGTTTTCCCTTTCTTACTGATACACCTCGATACTTATATTACATATTTAAAATTAAACACCAATTCTTTCTCTCTTTCCTGCTAAACATTACATAAATGATTTACATATATTATTTCCAATTTTCTTACTTCTAAACACAGTACACTTTAAACATCTTTTTTTTACAAAGTTTTAAATACACTTCTTTTATCTCAGGCAAGTAAAACACACGTTATGCGCCTATTACTTTGTAGCCCGTCCTTTTCACTTTACCTCCTCACTTTTCTACCTCTTCCACAACACTTATTTACACATCTATTAAGACTTTCTTAGAAGCTCAGTCTTTCCCAGTCCGTTTAGTCTCTACTAAAACTAGAAGTTTCATTAGAATACTGCAATATATTTTAGTGAGCATTTACCTTTCACATAGAACAAAAGAAACACAACTATTTACATATTGGTTTACTTTAATATTTATATATATATTTATTTTCAATCTGGTAGAATTCGTGGTTCATACCTTTTGAGATCCACTATGTTTCTTACTCCCAGGCATTTGCCTGTTAATGGGTACTCTAAATAATAAGCATTCACATTGGGTATGGACACTATTTTAAATGGTCCATTATATATATATTTAAATTTGCTGATCTCGTTATTAATTTCACTTGACTTTTCATGTGTTTTTACACGAACGAAATCACCTATTTTGAATTTGGGATTCCTTACTTTTTCGGCGTGATGACGAATTCTCGCATCTGCTTGTTTTCTCATCTTGTCTTTTACTAAGTTCTTTTTACTATCATAATCTAATTCAACTCTATTTGGAAATTCTAGTAGGTCTTCTACTAGACTTTTACTTCTTGTATTTTTCAGGATTTCTTCTGGAGTAAATCCAGTGCTCTCGTTTGTTAATGAATTCATGATTTCTTCGAATTCACTCACATACATGCCCCACTTCTTGTGGTTACTGTGGCAGTACGTCCTAAATAACCGACCTATCTCACGCATATATCTTTCTGCTGGATTGCTTGATGGGTGATAAGCTGAGATATGTACCACTTCTACCTGTTTCTCAGTTACCCCATCCTTCCACATTTTTGAGCAAAACTGAACACCATTATCTGATAGTATTCTCTTTGGCTTCCCTACTTTCACAAAATAATCACACACCATTTTATCATACACAGCTCTGGCAGTAGCTTTTCTCAAGGGATAAAGCTTTATATACTTTGAGAAAAGTTCAACTGCTACAAATATGTACACAAAACCCCCCATGGTTTTGGGTAATGGTCCAAAGATATCTACTGCTACTATTTCTAATACTTCATCAGGTTTTATTGATTGCATGGGCCCTTGATTAGTTGCATTTGTTACTTTCACCTTTTGGCATAGATCACAAGATCTTATCCTCTGTGCTACCCTTCATGCCATGTTGTTAAAGGTAATGCATTCATCTAACTTATCGGTACACTTCCGTGCACCACAATGGCCATATGCCAAGTGAACATAATCTATCAGCACTTCAGTGTGTTGTTCCGGCCAACATACTCTCCACTTCCCTGGATTATTTAATCTTTGAAGATACAGTACACCTTTATGTATTTTATATGAAGCCCTTATGTTAGTTGCGTCCGGATTGTCAAACTTGACCTTTACCGACTTGAGTGCATCATCATCACTTTGATATCTTCACATATTCCGACATATTTCCCTAATTTTTTCTCTTCCTTCCGCTTTTTTGAAGTAATTCACCTCAAAAACATCTTCCCTATTCTTTACACTTTCTAGTGTCTCACATCCTTCCGGTAATCTCGACAAAGCATCCGGTACTGCATGTTCTTTCCCTTTAACATACTTGATCTCTATGTCAAATTGTTGTAAAAACAGCGCCCATCTGGTCAACCTGTTATGTAACAATCTGCAGTCCTTCAAAAATATTAAAGCTTTGTGGTCTGTATGGACCACAGTCTTATGTCCCCATAAGAAAAGTTGAAATTTCCTAAAACCCCATACTATAGCTAAAGCCTCCTTCTCTGAAACTGTATAGTTTCTTTCGTACTTAGACATGGTTCTACTCGCAAATGCTATTTGTCTATGAGTTTTTTCCCCATATATCATTACCTCCTGAAATATGGATACTCCCAATCCATAATCTGAACTATCTGTTGCCATGTGGAATGGTTCACACAGGTCAGGGTGCCATAACTTTATGTTTTTAGCCAAACTGCTTCTTTCCTAGACAAGGGTACATTATATGGTGGTTTAAAGAAAGGTTCATGCTCCTCTACCTCCATGCAGTACTCATAATTTATCACTCGTCCTGGTTTGTCCGAAAATACCTCCTGATTTTCTTTCAGAATTTGCCATAGATCCTCCCTTTGGGCATCAGATAGTCCTTCCGTTTTATCCACTACATTTCGAAGGAGTGTCTCCTTATTTCCATCTTCAACTATCTGCCTCACCAGAAACCAATCGAATTTTTTACCTATTCCTGAATCATGATCATCTCTAAATTCTACCCATCTCAGCTGGTTCTCTTCCATTACTCTAGATGATTCAAATGGTATTTCTAATACTGCACTATCAACTTTACAAACTATTATCCCTTTGTCACAATCTATAATTACTTTTTGTTTTATTAACCAGTCAATGCCTAAAATGATCTCGGCACTGAGCTCTGGAACTACTAAAAATGCATTAGAAAATAGCTTGTTTTTTATCTTAAATTCCATCATCACTTGATGTTTAACAGGTTTACTACATTTCCCTGTCGCCCCTATCACTTTTAACACCTGTTACTGGCATCATGACTACTCCTCGTTGCTCTTTGATCATCTCAAAAAATGCGTGCGAAATAGCACTTATTTGAGCACCCGTATCCAACAATACATATAAATCGTACCCACATACATTAATAGGTAGGATTGTTTGCATCCTATTGTCCTCTTTCATACTTTCTTTATCTTCCCATAATAAATCCTTTTCCACCGCCAAGTCTTGCCATATTATTTTTCCGGTTTTTATACTGACCATTCCATCCGGAGGTTTCTTTCTCCTTTTCATCCTAAATTCTTTCCCCACTTTTTCCAATAGTCCTTCGTCTAGGCTCTTTAATGCCATCGCGTTCTCATTCGAATCTGTCATGCCTGAACTCTCGGTTGCGGAATCGGAAACTTCCTCTATTTCTTTTTCTCCCTGGATGCTTTCTGATGATTCTGACGATAATTCCTCCTCCTTAGAAATATGACCTTCTTCGGGTTCAAACAATTCTCGCAAATTATAATCCATTTCAATACTTTCCCTTTGTTGGATAGTGCATTCGCCACTCTTACTTTCATTATTTTCCCCTACTAATGGAATTCCAGTCTCACTCAACTCATTTGCTTCAGTACTACAGGGATCACAACACTCTTTCTCTTGGTTAGATACACTTTCTCTAATTTCTTTAAAAGAATCTTCATCACAGTCATGTACTCTTGCTGTCACTAGGTACACATCATAATCGGTATGGCTCTCTAACACTGTCATATTCGGGTCCCAATTAATCACTTGAGTGGAAGATCTTTCTAATTGTGCTGGCTGGCTTTTGAGCTGATGTATATATTCTGCATACGAGGTAATTTCTGAATCGGCATGCGTCTCTGCACTATGCCCCTTTTTCTTATCCACCCTTTCCTCTTTAATTACTTCTCGATGCGATTCATCGACTATTCGTACGAACCTTTTACCATAAGTCACATCACTCCTCCCTTGCCCCTGCCTCTCTGCACAGTTGCCATCCCTACCGGCAAACAACGCCTTCTCTGACTCTTCCTTCATCAATTCGTCACTCTGACCGCGAATTGTACTTATTTCATTCACGTGAGCCTTCACATCCGACCGATATTCTTTTCCTACTTCATTTCCCTTAATAATTCCTCCCTGCTCTCTCTCCTCTGTTTGTATCCCTGCATTATACTTCGCAAAGTTTCGTTTATGTAACTGCTCTTCAGGCGAACGACACACTATCCTACTATAGTACTGCCTACTCCGATCTTCCCTATATTTGGGCCATTTCTTTCTTTCCGCGCGCGTTAGGCCCTTGACCTGCGCGGTATTTAGTTTTCTTGATTTTGATAATGCATCCTGTTTCCCTGATAGTGTCCTCTCCCTCGCTGAGAGTTACCTTCTTGACCTCTTCCTCTCATCATGTTAATTTGCGGTTCATTCCTACCACCTTTTACTATTCCAATCTGATTTCTGAAACCTCGAAACTCTCTAGTTTCACGCCACCTATCTTCATTCTCGATTTTTTCTAAAAATTCATCGAATGTTCGATGAGTGCCTCCTACATAACGCTTTGAATCGTCAGGTAGCTTTTTCCACAACTCCCACACTATCTCCGATTCTGATCTACGATCTTTAAGATGCTCCAAACGCTTGAACCATCCTTCACAGTATTCTTTCATGAGCCCACGCCCATGTTCTGGCATTCTGGCGACAACGAATTCTATCCACAACCTATCTCTCTGTTGTGTGCTCCAGAATTCCTCAAGGAACTTTTCTTTGAAGTCTGTAAACTTCAAATTGTCGATATCCAAATTCAATCCCCAACGTTTAGCATGACCTGCTAAAGCGTCTATTACTAAATTAATTTTTTCTTTATTCGACATGTCTGTTGGTAAGACACGTTCACAATTTTTTATAAAATCCATTGGATGCCATCCACCTTGTTTCTTTTGAGGATCGTATTTTTCCTCCCTACTCAGTATTTCCGATTTTTTTATTACCAATGGGATACCAATACAGTTAAGAAACGTCTGATTCTGAACTTGCTGACTTAATAATTTTATCTCATTATGCAGTGTATTTTCCTGCTCCTGCACACATGCATCAAAACTCAACATGGTATTGCGCAGTGTTTCAATATCAGCTGCCGTTTCTTTAACAATCTCTTTCTTTAGAACTGGTACTATCACCTGTAATTTACTTTCAATTATCGGTTCTAATTTTTCACTAACCAAAGGTTCCACTGATTTCTCTATTCTCTGAATTTCGGTATCAAATCTTTTCTCTATTTCTGTGACTTTTCTCTGAACATTTGTTATTTCAGCCCTAATGCTATTTACTGATTTGTTTCCCTCTGTGATACGTTGGCTTTGCGTATTCAAAATATCTAAATTGGCTTTTATTTTACCAGATAGGTTTTCATCCAATTGGGATATATGACTAGCCATTTCTGCTTTCAAACTAGCATTCCCTTCTTGAATTTGCGCCATCATCCTATTTAACAAACTTGTTAATTCCATATCCTCTCCCTTGTGACTTGCATCCACAGATACATTGGATTCACTTTTCACTACCTTTGGTTTCACTTCCCGTTCCTCCTGTCTTTTGGGTGTGGATTCATCTATAAGATTTTCCAACCCTACAACAGTATCTATGGTCCCTAATTCTGGGTCTGACCTTGTAATGTTTTCGTCTTGCTTGTTACTATTCGACTCCATCTTATGCTGCTGTATTTCGTGCCTAATAGAAATGTTTATTAAACCAAGTATTACTTGTTTAACTCCTACTATTGGACTTTCTTTTGCTGCTTTGCAGGTTGTCGTCTTGAACTTACCAATTGTGGTATATTTGTCTACAACAGAATTTTAAATTTAAAATTTTCTTGAAACTACAAGTTTATATAAAACACTTTTATTGCAGCCATTATTCTACAAACTTGGTTAGTCCTGTCACGGTCGCCACATGCGACCGAACCGCTGAATCTTTCCATCAGTAAATGGGGTATGTTCTCCACTGACTCGGTTGTTTTAACCCCTTCCACTGACGGAATGACCCACTTCCCAATTCCGTGTGTATAAAACCAATACAGACTTGTAGCTGTCACGCCTTTGCGCTTACTGCTACGTATTTTAACTGTAAATAGCTCAGTCCCAATGGTAAGAGGCAGTAGTGAATTCACGTAGTTAATATTTGAATCCAGCACAGCTGCCACAAGCTCAGCTCACTTTTACTCCACTCCTACCCTCGCCATTGCACCACATTAACTAGGTGCTACGTGGACCTTGCTAAATTCACTTGCGTATACATTTTTGACCGTAACTCGCCAGTATTTACCTAATGATTAGTACACTCCTAACCGGACTATTTCCCTAAGAGCTGTGATGATTGAACGGGTTCGATCCACGGCCTACAGTGCCCTACAGTTCACACGGTAACACTGCCTACCTGACCCACTTAACTTGGTAGTGAGCTTATGTATCCAATCACCACTGCTAGCAGCAGTGGATAATCCTATCAGCACGACGAGAGCAGCAGACTTACCGTCGAATCCTCCTGAAAATACTTATAACTACGGTCGCCAGCTCTGAAGGAGCAAAAGAATAAATCAATTTTTGGCTCGTTTCAAAGTGAAATGGCTTGAGTTGAATTTAAACTTAATTCTGAATATTACTATTTCTGATCATTCTAGATGATTCTACAAAGCAAATACTCTCTCAATTTCTGTGAGGTGGCTTGGTAATTACTACCAAGACAGGTTATGCAACTTCGGTTAACAAAATTCTATCCTTCAACTTATTTAATGATTTTGGATATTACTCTTTGGACCATTGATACAGAATTAGTTAAGTGACTTTACTTGAAAGGTTGCTCAGAAAAATTTAAGTAACTGTAAATAGGCGACTCATTCTGGTGTGACCATTGCTCTTTTCAACATTCTTATACGCTAAAGTATTCTACAACCAAAAGAATTGTAAATGAAAGAGGCGATGGTGGCCTCAGTCTGATTTCACTATACTATGTTTGAGGTTACTACACTTTACAATGAACAACATGCGTCGTAATTTTACTCATTACTATATTCTGTCCTCTGCACTTGCATAAAAGAAAACTGGTATTCTCCTTTTACATGTACACAAAGTTTGACTTAACAATTGCAAGCAGTCTTGCCTTGGGTAGACGTGTCGGTGCTGGTGGTGAGATGCATGTGGCTAACGCAGCTCTTCATGCCTCATGCCCTTAATGGCGGCTGGAACTACGAGCTGTAGCACTCGTATAAGCTACTGCACGTCTGCCATAAAATCTGGGCACAGGAACTCTTACAATCAGCCCCAGTGGCATAGAGGCGGCTTCAACACCCATTCGTCGCGTTTTACTCCAAAAACGGCGACGATATTCGCCTCTTCGCTGTTGCACAATCACTTTTGCGTGAGCACAGTTACGCACGTCCGATCACGTCAACACTCCCCAGGCCATTCCTTGTTCAGTCCCTGTGTCTCCAGCTACCCCTAGCTACGCTCGTATCACCAAGAGTGGGGCCGCTCCTCTACCACCTTTTTACCGAAATCATTTATTATTTAAGAATATTTATATTTACTACCCTGGAGTTCATACCAGTCATAATAATTTACTACTAGCGCTTTACAACATTAAATTATACAGTAATAACTTATAATTACCAAGAAAAAGAATACATTTGACTCCGAGAGCTTAGTGCATTGTCTGACAGGCAGCGCTAATTCCCAGTTTCGCCAATAGATGGCATCAGGGTGCACTCCCTGGCAGTCTCACACAAGCGCGCCCGTTTCAGACGCGCGGGCTCCAAATTACTGTCAGCCCACCATCATTTCAGTTCCGTTACAAGTTAAAAACAATTTGTAATGATTCCTTAAAGGGACTTTTCCTTCTGCAGTTCTTCACATGCGTCACAGCCAATTGAAACTGAAATTGTTAGCTTCTTATGGTCTTTCCCTTATGGTCTTTTCTCCCAATATCTTGGCACGATATTTTCTTTCTGCTCGTACTGCTAGTTTATCCCTTTCTGCCTGGTTCCCCCTTTCTCTGCCTTACTTTTTATTTCCTTTATACATCTTTTTATTATTATTGTTATTATTATTATGCGTCTTCCTCTCTGTTTCACAATTCATCATCAGTCAATTAATTTGCCAGTTTTGGAGTTAATTAGTTCTTGCCTTTGGCCTTAGTATATTATTGATAATGTGAAATGTAAATCTACTGGTCCATTTAATGTGACAACTTGGATTTCATCATCATACTGCTAATAAGTAGATAGTGTTTTGGAAGAGCTACATAATTCACATCTTTCTGGTTTTCTTAGTGAAGCTATTGATTTACAAGTTTTTGGATTTGTTGCCAAGTTCGTATTTTTACACAATAATTCAACAGTTTTCGTAGTTGTCTTCTTCATGGATCGAGCACATATTTTGCTGCTCACTATAGGACTCCAACCAAATGATGTACTCGGTATACTACATGCCACCTTAGAAATTGTTTCCTGGTGGTATCAAAAGAATAAAACAGTCTCATAGAAATTTAAGACCAACCAAAAGGACATGGAAAATATGTATAAAAAATGTGATAAGCAAGGAATAGTCAATATCTGTACCCTTCACCTAAAAATGTTGTAATAGATATTTATCTAGGACCGGAGAGAGGGCATTGATATGTTTGCCTACATGTTTTAAGCAAATTAAGCTCCAGATCCCAATTTATTTGCTTAAAACATGTAGGCAAACATATCAGTGCCCTCTCTCTGGTCCTAGATAAATGTCTATTAAGCTCCAGATCCCACTTTACCCCCCCCCCCCCCCAATGGACCTTGCCGTTGGTGGGGAGGCTTGCGTGCCTCAGCGATACAGATAGCCGTACCATAGGTGCAACCACAACGGAGGAGTATCTGTTGAGCACAACGGAGGGGTATCTGTTGAGCACAATGGAGGGGTATCTGTTGAGAGGCCAGACAAACGTGTGGTTCCTGAAGAGGGGCAGCAGCCTTTTCAGTAGTTGCAAGGGCAACAGTCTGGATGATTGACTGATCTGGCCTTGTAACACTAACCAAAACGGCCTTGCTGTGCTGGTACTGCGAACGGCTGAAAGCAAGGGGAAACTATGGCCGTAATTTTTCCCGAGGGCATGCAGCTTTACTGTATGGTTAAATGATGATGGCGTCCTCTTGGGTAAAATATTCCGGAGGTAAAATAGTCCCCCTTTCGGATCTCTGGGCGGGGACTACTCAAGAGGATGTCAGGAGAAAGAAAACTGGCGTTCTATGGATCGGAGCGTGGAATGTCAGATCCCTTAATCGGGCAGGTAGGTTAGAAAATTTAAAAAGGGAAATAGATAGGTTAAAGTTAGATACAGTGGGAATTAGTGAAGTTCGGTGGCTGGAGGAACAAGACTTCTGGTCAGGTGACTACAGGGTTATAAACACAAAATCAAATAGGGGTAATGCAGGAGTAAGTTTAATAATGAATAGGAAAATAGGAATGCGGGTCAACTACTACAAACAGCATAGTGAACACATTATTGTGGCAAAGATAGATACGAAGCCCACACCTACCACAGTAATACAAGTTTATATGCCAACTAGCTCTGCAGATGACGAAGAAATTGAAGAAATGTATGATGAAATAAAAGAAATTATTCAGATAGTGAAGGGTGACGAAAATTTAATAGTCATGGGTGACTGGAATTCGGTAGTAGGAAAAGGGAGAGAGGGAAATGGATTGGGGCTAAGAAATGAAAGAGGAAGCCGCTTGGTAGAATTTTGCACAGAGCATAAGTTAATCATAGCTAACACTTGGTTCAAGAATCATAAAAGAAGGTTGTATACATGGAAGAATCTTGGAGATAGTAAAAGGTATCAGATAGATTATATAATGGTAAGACAGAGATTCAGGAACCAGGTTTTAAATTGTAAGACATTTCCAGGAGCAGATGTGGACTCTGACCACAATCTATTGGTTATGATCTGTAGATTAAAACTGAAGAAACTGTAAAAAGGTGGGAATTTGAGGAGATGGGACCTGGATAAACTGAAAGAACCAGAGGTTGTACAGAGTTTCTGGGAGAGCATAAGGGAACAATTGACAGAAATGGGGGAAAGAAATACAATAGAAGAAGAATGGGTAGCTCTGAGGGATGAAGTAGTGAAGGCAGCAGAGGATCAAGTAGGTAAAAAGACAAGGGCTAGTAGAAATCGTTGGGTAACAGAAGATATATTGAATTTAATTGATGAAAGGAGAAAATATAAAAATGCAGTAAGTGAAGCAGGCAAAAAGGAATACAAACGTCTCAAAAATGAGATCGACAGGAAGTGCAAAATGGCTAAGCAGGAATGGCTAGAGGACAAATGTAAGGATGTAGAAGCGAGTATCACTAGGTGTAAGATAGATACTGCCTACAGGAAAATTAAAGAGACCTTTGGAGGTAAGAGAACCACTTGCATGAACATCAAGAGCTCAGATGGAAACCCAGCTCTAAGCAAAGAAGGGAAAGCAGAAAGGTGGAAGGAGTATATACAAGGGTGATGTACTTGAGGACAATATTATGGAAATGGAAGAGGATGTAGATGAAGATGAAATGGGAGATACGATACTGCGTGAAGAGTTTGACAGAGCACTGAAAGACCTGAGTCGAAACAAAGCCCCCGGAGTAGACAACATTCCATTAGAACTACTGACGGCCTTGGGAGAGCCTGTCCTGACAAAACTCTACCATCTGGTGAGCAAGATGTATGAAACAGGCGAAATACCCTCAGACTTCAAGAAGAATATAATAATTCCAATCCCAAAGAAAGCAGATTTTGACAGATGTGAAAATTACTAAACTATCAGTTTAATAAGTCACAACTGCAAAATACTAAAATGAATTCTTTACAGACGAATGGAAAAACTGGTAGAAGCCGACCTCGGGGAAGATCAGTTTGGATTCCGTAGAAGTGTTGGAATACATGAGGCAATACTGACCCTACGACTTATCTTAGAAGCTAGATTACCGTAAGGAAGGGCACCCCTACGTTTCTAGCATTTGTAGACGTAGAGAAAGCTTTTGACAATGTTGACTGGAATACTCTCTTTCAAATTCTGAAGGTGGCAGGGGTAAAATACAGGGAGCGAAAGGCTATTTATAATTTGTACAGAAACCAGATGGCAGTTATAAGAGTTGAGGGACATGAAAGGGAAGCAGCGGTTGGGAAGGGAGGGAGACAGGGTTGTAGCCTCTCCCCGATGTTATTCAATCTGTATATTGAGCAAGCAGTGAAGGAAACAAAAGAAAAATTCGTAGCAGGTATTAAAATCCATGGGGAAGAAACAAAAACTTTGAGGTTCGCCGATGACATTGTAATTCTGTCAGAGACAGCAAAGGACTTGGAAGAGCAGTTGAACGGAATGGATAGTGTCTTGAAAGGAGGATATAAGATGAACATCAACAAAAGCAAAACGAGGATAATGGAATGTAGTCGAATTAAGTCGGGTGATGCTGAGGGAATTAGATTAGGAAATGAGACACTTAAAGTAGTTAAGGAGTTTTGCTGTTTGGGGAGCAAAATAACTGATGATGGTCAAAGTAGAGAGGATATAAAATGTAGACTGGCAATGGCAAGGAAAGCGTTTCTGAAGAAGAGAAATTTGTTAACATCCAGTATAGATTTAAATGTCAGGAAGTTGTTTCTGAAAGTATTCGTATGGAGTGTAGCCGTGTATGGAAGTGAAACATGGATGATAAATAGTTTGGACAAGAAGAGAATAGAAGCTTTTGAAATGTGGTGCTACAGAAGAATGCTGAAGATTAGATGGGTAGATCACATAACTAATGAGGAGATATTGAATAGAATTGGGAAGAAGAGGAGGTTGTGGCACAACTTGACTAGAAGAAGGGATCGGTTGGTAGGACATGTTCTGAGGCGTCAAGGGATCACCAATTTAGTATTGGAGGGCAGCGTGGAGGGTAAAAATTGTAGAGGGAGACCAAGAGATGAATTCACTAAGCAGATTCAGAAGGATGTATGTTGCAGTAGGTACTGGGAGATGAAGCAGCTTGCACAGGATAGAGTAGCATGGAGAGCTCCATCAAACCAGTCTCAGGACTGAAGACCACAACAACAAACAACATCCCACTTTACTCTGATGAAATACCTTATTTTTAATTATATTTTACAGGGCAACAACACGACCAGAAAACCATGGTTTGGGCTTGGAACGGCCAGAAGATGTGTCTAAGGGAGATGACGAGTATGACGCTTACAGGAAAAGAATGATGTTAGCATACAGGTTCCGACCTAATCCATTGGTAGGTATATAAACTTGTGGCATAAAAAGTATTTCACTGTGCTATTACAGGCAATGTATTGTGTATACAAAGTTTTAAAGTCGTAAATAGATTTGATATGTCTTGTTGCTGAGAATCCCCAAACACACTCTTAAAAACAATAAACCTTCCCATCCATAAATGCTTAGACAAAATTGTAAATTAAGTTTTACACACAAAAAATGTTGTTATAATGTAGCAGTCACGATTTACAGAACTGAGACAGTGATTTATGTGAATACATGTGTGTGTACGCGAGCGCGTGCGTGCGCGCGCGCGCGTGTGTGTGTGTGTGTGTGTGTGTGTGTGTGTGTGTGTCTTCTGCTTCAGAAGAAGACCTTTTGGCTGAAGACTCAAAGGTATAGCAATCTTTTTTTATGAGAGATTGCATGAAAGATGTAATAAGGCTCCACCGCAAAAGGCAGCACTTTTGGATTGGGAAAGACATTCTTTTGCTTTTAGTGTTGTTGAAGATGGGCTGCAGAGTGGAAGAAAGAAGACATGAGAAGAAACATATACTGGAGTCTCTGCTTTAGTCGAACGATCTCCTATGAAGTCAATTAAATTCAATTCAATCAACACACAAGTGTGCTTCAGAAATTGGTATATTGAGAATGACTGTGCGATATCACATGGAAAAAAGACCGTAAGCCATAAGGTCAGACCTGTTCGACTGATGTTTGTAAACAAGTTACTAGGTACAGAGAGGAATGAGCGCATTTTAACATGCTGTGCTTTGTTGACTCAATTTGCAAATGCAGTGAACCATGCCAAGATTATGTTTACAGATTAATGTGCCTTTTGTTGCAGATCATGTGCTAGAAATAATATCATTTGGGCCAAAGAGAATCCTCATTACACAGTATGGTTGGAAAGGAATTTGCTTCGCATTATGTTATGGGCAGTGATGATATCACTTTTTTAAAGGGACTGTTAATGGCCTAACTTACTTATACGTGTTTCAAACATGGCTAATACTACAGCTTGAGGAAAGGGACCTCACAGAACACATATGGTTGCAGCAAGATGGTGTTCCTCCTCACTACACTCTTTCAGTGCGTGAATTCGTAAATGAACACTTTCCAGGGCGGTGGTTAGGCCATGGTTCATCAGGAAAAGTGGCTCCCTTGAAATGGCCACCAAGAAGGCCTGCCTCACCACACTTGAAAACTCATTATGGGAGTAATTAAGGCACATGTATCTGCACATCATTAAGCTAGAAACAAAGAACTGTGCCATGCTGTTGAGGATGTATTTCGCACCGTAACACTGGACATGCTCAAAATATGTCAGGAAGATCATGGAGGTGTATGGAAATGTGTGTGCAGCATGATGGGGAACATATCAATATGTTGGACGTTTAAGGCATAAGTATGTACTTGTGCTAAAATAGATCAAACCCATTATAGCATTCTATATTAAGAGGTATGCGGACTTTTGCCCACTATGTAGATGGAGACACTTTTTTATTTTTTAGGACCAGCAGCATAATATGTGACTGATAACAACATGATTGTTACAGTAGGTACACCAAATAGCTGCTTATAATAAGTAATATTTATTTTCATTTATGACTGTTTCAGCTTAATCGCCATTTTCAAGTACGTCTACATTGATGTGTCGTCCATATTGCGTCATAAGTAGGCTGTTGTGTAACTGTCACTGCCTTAACGAGATTGTAAATATTGTTAAGATGTTGAAATTAAATGTTAATTACTACATGACAGCAGTTTGACAGTTCCACTATTACAACACTATATGTTTACAGCGTCGTGTAATAGTGGAACTGTCAAAACAGTTGTCATGTAGTAATTAATATTTAATTTCAATATCTTAACAACATTAACGATCTTGTTAAAGCAGTGATAGTTACACAACGGTCCACTATCAACGCAATATGGGTGTCATATCAATGTAGACGTACTTGAAAATGATAACTTAAGCCGAAACAGATTGATTTAAATGAACATAAAGATTACTAATTATAAGCAGCTATTTGGTGTATCTACAGTAACAATCGTGTCATTGACATCTTGGGTTGTCGGGTGTTCTGCCGGATATCAGCGTCGTACTTGCACGATATTTCGGTCACGTAGCTCGTGACCTTCATCAGGTGCGACCTGAGACTGCTCCTCGAGTGGACCTGGTCCAGTATTTATGCCTATGGCCTTCCCCCTCCACCAATGGCTGCAGGCGCTTCCTCTGTGGTCCGCGCCCATTCCCTGCGACCTGCTGGAGCGTTGCTGCTCCGTTTTCCGTCCGCTGCGGTTCTAGGTGTTCCCTCTGCGGTCCGCGCCCACCAAACCCGCTCCTGGGGGTTTCACCTACGGTCTGGGGTACCAAGCGTTCCCCCTGTGGTCTGCGCCCGCTCACCACGACCTGTTGGAGCGTTGCCGCTCCGTTTTTCGTCCGCTGCGGCTCTGGATGTTGCCTGTGCGGTCCGCGCCCACCAGTCCCACTTCTGCATGCTCCATCTTCGGTCTGGTGCACCTGGCAGTCCGTCAGGGGCTCGTTTTCCATCTCCATGTCTCTGGTTCTTGTGTTTGTGTAGTGTTGCAGCTGGCCCCGTTGCTCCTTTAACAATACCAGAGCTGGATCCCAGGCTCTGCTTAGCTGGTACCCTGTGTCACGGTTCATAAGATCGTCAGTCATTTTAATTTCTATCGATTCTCTTATAACACTGTCCCGAAATCTGAGTGTTTGTGCTAGAATCTTGGTATCCTCATACTTCATGGCATGATCTAGTTCTAGACAGTGTTCAGCAATGGCTGACTTAGTCACCTGTCTTAATCTAGTGTGCCTCTGATGTTCTTTGCACCTGATCTCCACAGTTCTTGTCCTACATTGGCCAGACGACAAGAACTGTGGAGATTGAAACCCACATCCTTTCGTCTTTCCCTCTCCTTCCCTCTTTCCTGACGAAGCAACCGTTGGTTGCGAAAGCTTGAATTTTGTGTGCATGTTTGTGTTTGTTTGTGTGTCTATCGACCTGCCAGTACTTTCGATTGGTAAGTCACATCATCTTTGTTTTTAGCTATATTTTTCCCATGTGGAATGTTTCAACAAAGATGATGAGACTTACCAAACAAAAGCGCCGGCAGGTCGATAGACACACAAACACACACAAAATTCAAGCTTTCGCAACAAACGGTTGATTCATCCGGAAAGAGGGAAGGAGAGGGAAAGACGAAAGGATGTGGGTTTTAAGGGAGAGAGTAAGGAGTCATTCCAATCCCGGGAGCGGAAAGACTTACCTTAGGGGGGAAAAAAGGACAGGTATACACTTGCGCGCGCGCGCGCACACACACACACACACACACACACACACACACACACACACACACACATATCCATCCGCACATATGGGGTATGTGGTATATTGGGGTATATATAGAGGGAAACATTCCACGTGGGAAAAATATGTCTAAAAACAAAGATGATGTGACTTACCAAACGAAAGTGCCGGCAGGTTGATACAAACACAAACACACACACAAAATTCAAGCTTTCAGAACCAGCCGTTGCTTCGTCAGCAAAGAGGGAAGGAGAGAGAAAGACGAATTGGGCAGAGGTGTCAGTCGAGGCGGAAGTAAAGAGGCAAAGATGATGTTGAATGACAGGTGAGATATGAGTGTCGGCAACTTGAAATTAGCAGAGATTGAGGCCTGGTGGATAACGGGAAGAGAGGATATATTGAAGGGCAAGTTCCCATCTCCGGAGTTCGGATAGGTTGGTGTTAATGGGAAGTATCCAGATAACCCGGACGGTGTAACACTGTGCCAAGATGTGCTGGCCGTGCACCAAGGCATGTTTAGCCACAGGGTAATCCTCATTACCAACAAACACTGTCTGCCTGTGTCCATTCATGCCAATGGACAGTTTGTTGCTGGTCATTCCCACATAGAATGCGTCACAGTGTAGACAGGTCAGTTGGTAAATCACGTGGGTGCTTTCACACGTGGCTCTGCCTTTGATCGTGTACACCTTCCAGGTTACAGGACTGGAGTAGGTGGTGGTGGGAGGGTGCATGGGACAGGTTTTACACCGGGGGTGGTTACAAGGGTAGGAGCCAGAGGGTAGGGAAGGTGGTTTGGGGATTTCATAGGGATGAACTAAGAGGTTACGAAGGTTAGGTGGACGGCGGAAAGACACTCTTGGTGGAGTGGGGAGGATTTCATGAAGGATGGATCTAATTTCAGGGCAGGATTTGAGGAAGTCGTATCCCTGCTGGAGAGCCACATTCAGAGTCTGATCCAGTCCCGGAACTATCCTGTCACAAGTGGGGCACTTTTGTGGTTCTTCTGTGGGAGGTTCTGGGTTTGAGAGGATGAGGAAGTGGCTCTGGTTATTTGCTTCTGTACCAGGTCGGGAGGGTAGTTGCGGGATGCGAAAGCTGTTGTCAGGTTGTTGGTGTAATGGTTCAGGGATTCCGGACTGGAGCAGATTCGTTTGCCACGAAGACCTAGGCTGTAGGGAAGGGACCGTTTGATGTGGAATGGGTGGCAGCTGTCATAATGGAGGTACTGTTGCTTGTTGGTGGGTTTGATGTGGACGGACGTGTGAAGCTGGCCATTGGACAGGTGGAGGTCAACATCAAGGAAAGTGGCATGGGATTTGGAGTAGGACCAGGTGAATCTGATGGAACCAAAGGAGTTGAGGTTGGAGAGGAAATTCTGGAGTTCTTCTTCACTGTGAGTCCAGATCATGAAGATGTCATCAATAAATCTGTACCAAACTTTGGGTTGGCAGGCTTGGGTAACCAAGAAGGCTTCCTCTAAGCGACCCATGAATAGGTTGGCGTACGAGGGGGCCATCCTGGTATCCATGGCTGTTCCCTTTAATTGTTGGTATGTCTAGCCTTCAAAAGTGAAGAAGTTGTGGGTCAGGATGAAGCTGGCTAAGGTAATGAGGAAAGGGGTTTTAGGTAGGGTGGCAGGTGATCGGCGTGAAAGGAAGTGCTCCATCGCAGCGAGGCCCTGGACGTGCGGGATATTTGTGTATAGGGAAGTGGTATCAATGGTTACAAGGATGGTTTCCGGGGGTAACAGATTGGGTAAGGATTCCAGGCGTTCGTGAAAGTGGTTGGTGTCTTTGATGAAGGATGGGAGACTGCATGTAATGGGTGGAAGGTGTTGATCTATGTAGGCAGAGATACGTTCTGTGGGGGCTTGGTAACCAGCTACAATGGGGCGGCCGGGATGATTGGGTTTGTGAATTTTAGGAAGAAGGTAGAAGGTAGGGGTGCGGGGTGTCGGTGGGGTCAGGAGGTTGATGGAGTCAGGTGAAAGGTTTTGTAGGGGGTCTAAGGTTCTGAGGATTCCTTGAAGCTCCGTCTGGACTTCAGGAATGGGATTACCTTGGCAAACTTTGTATGTGGTGTTGTCTGAAAGCTGACGCGGTCCCTCAGCCACATACTCCCGACGATCAAGTACCACGGTCGTGGAACCCTTGTCCGCCGGAAGAATGACGATGGATCGGTCAGCCTTTAGGTCACGGATAGCCTGGATGTCAGCAGTGGTGATGTTGGGAGCAGGGTTAAGGTTTTTTAAGAAGGATTGAGAGGCAAGGCTGGAAGTCAGAAATTCCTGGAAGGTTTGGAGAGGGTGATTTTGAGGGAAAGGAGGTGGGTCCCGCTGTGACGGAGGATGGAACTGTTCCAGGCAGGGCTCAATTTGGATAGTATCTTGGGGAGTTGGCTCATTACAAGTAGGATTAGGATCATTTTTCTTTGTGGCAAAGTGATATTTCCAGCAGAGAGTACGAGTGTAGGACAGTAAATCTTTGACGAGGGCTGTTTGGTTGAATCTGGGAGTGGGGCTGAAGGTGAGGCCTTTGGATAGGACAGAGGTTTCGGATTGGGAGAGAGGTTTAGGGGAAAGGTTAACTACTGAATTAGGGTGTTGTTCCAGATTGTGTTGATTGGAATTTTGAGGTTTTGGAGGGAGTGGAGCTGGAAGTGGGAGATTGAGTAGATGGGAGAGACTGGGTTTGTGTGCGATGAGAGGAGGTTGAGGTTTGCTGGAAAGGTTGTGAAGGGTGAGTGAGTTACCTTTCTGGAGCTGTGAAACCAGGAGATTGAATAGTTTTTTGAGGTGAAGTGTGGCATGCTGTTCTAATTTGCGGTTGGCCTGTAGGAGGATGCTCTGAACAGCCGGTGTAAATGTGGGAGAGGAAAGATTGAGGACTTTTATTAAGGATAGGAGTTGCTGGGTGTGTTCATTGGCTGAGTTGATGTGTAGGTGAAGGATTAGGTGGGTGAGGGCAATGGATTGTTCAGTTTGGAACTGGTATAGGGACTGATGGAAAGAAGGGTTGCAGCCAGAGATGGGAACTTTAAGTGTGAGGCCTTTGGGGGCAATGCCAAATGTCAGACAAGCCTGAGAAAATAAAATATGCGAGTGTAATCTGGCTAGGGTGAAGGCATGTTTGCGGAGGGAATGTAAATACAGGGTTATTACAAATGATTGAAGCGATTTCACAGCTCTACAATAACTTTATTATTTGAGATATTTTCACAATGCTTTGCACACACATACAAAAACTCAAAAAGTTTTTTTAGGCATTCACAAATGTTCGATATGTGCCCCTTTAGTGATTCGGCAGACATCAAGCCGATAATCAAGTTCCTCCCACACTCGGCGCAGCATGTCCCCATCAATGAGTTCGAAAGCATTGTTGATGCGAGCTCGCAGTTCTGGCACGTTTCTTGGTAGAGGTGGTTTAAACACTGAATCTTTCACATAACCCCACAGAAAGAAATCGCATGGGGTTAAGTCGGGAGAGCGTGGAGGTCATGACATGAATTGCTGATCATGATCTCCACCTCGACCGATCCATCGGTTTTCCAATCTCCTGTTTAAGAAATGCCGAACATCATGATGGAAGTGCGGTGGAGCACCATCCTGTTGAAAGATGAAGTCAGTGCTGTCGGTCTCCAGTCGTGGCATGAGCCAATTTTCTGCGGGCTACGCGTGAAACTTGCCCGCACGCGTTCAACCGTTTCCTCGCTCACTGCAAGCCGACCTGTTGATTTCCCCTTACAGAGGCATCCAGAAGCTTTAAACTGCGCATACCATCGCCGGAATGGAGTTAGCAGTTGGTGGATCTTTGTTGAACTTTGTCCTGAAGTGTCGTTGCACTGTTATGACTGACTGATGTGAGTGCATTTCAAGCACGACATATGCTTTCTTGGCTCCTGTCGCCATTTCATCTCACTGCGCTCTCGAGCGCTCTGACGACAGAAACCTGAAGTGCGGCTTCAGCCGAACAAAACTTTATGAGTTTTCCTACATATCTGTAGTGTGTCTTGACCATATGTCAATGAATGGAGGTACAGTGAATTTATGAAATCGCTTCAATCATTTGTAATAGCCCTGTAAAACTTAATGGAGTCGTAGTGGGGATGTTGTGAGGGTGACATGGTATTAGAAGGTGGAAAGTGTAACATGAGGTTGAAATGAAAATGAAAATAAAAATATATGGGGAGAGATAAAGGTGAACTAGAAAGTAACTGGAGATCTGCTGTGAAAAAAGGCGAAAAAGTGTTGGTTAAAGCTGGGCTATGTTGATCCTGTGGTGAACTTGGGTTGGTAGACAACGATGTGCACAAAGGTTAGGTGGTTGTGTTGCCACCAAAACACGTTAAAGGATGGAGAAATTCGGGAAAATTTCGAAAAAACTGCGTGTAAATGTATTAAAAGGAGTGGTTTTGTGGTGGCAGATTATGAAAATGAGGCTAACAATTGTCTGTCAAAGAAATAATGAAAAAATATATATATATATATATATATGTGGTGTTGTCTGAAAGCTGAAAGACCTGTCCTTTTTTCCCCCTAAGGTAAGTCTTTCCGCTCCCGGGATTGGAATGACTCCTTACCCTCTCCCTTAAAACCCATATCCTTTTGTCTTTCCTTCTCCTTCCCTCTTTCCTGACGAGGCAACCGTTGGTTGCGAAAGCTAGAATTTTGTGTGTATGTTTGTGTATGTTTGTGAGTCTATCGACCTGCCAGTGCTTTTGTTTGGTAAGTCTCATCATCTTTCTTTTTATATATATATATATATATATATATATATATATATATATATAATAGAGGGAAACATTCCACATGGGAAAAATATATTTAAAAAGAAAGATGATGAGACTTACCACACAAAAGCGCTGGCAGGTCGATAGACACACAAACAAACACAAACATACACACAAAAATCTAGCTTTCGCAACCAACGGTTGCCTCGTCAGGAAAGAGGGAAGGAGAAGGAAAGACAAAAGGATATGGGTTTTAAGGGAGAGGGTAAGGAGTCATTCCAATCCCGGGAGCGGAAAGACTTACCTTAGGGGGAAAAAAGGACAGGTATACACTCGCACACACACACATATCCATCCGCATATACACAGACACAAGCAGACATTTTGCTTGTCTGCTTGTGTCTATGTATATGCGGATGGATATGTGTGTGTGTGCGAGTGTATACCTGTCCTTTTTTCCCCCTAAGGTAAGTCTTTCCGCTCCCGGGATTGGAATGACTCCTTACCCTCTCCCTTAAAACCCATATCCTTTTGTCTTTCCTTCTCCTTCCCTCTTTCCTGACGAGGCAACCGTTGGTTGCGAAAGCTTGGATTTTGTGTGTATGTTTGTGTTTGTTTGTGTGTCTGTCGACCTGCCAGCACTTTCATTTGGTAAGTCACATCATCTTTGTTTTTAAATATATTTTTCCTTCGTGGAATGTTTCCTTTTATTATAACCGTATCATATATATATATATATATATATATATATATATATTACAGTACAGTCTATTATTTACCCCATTCCCTTAAATGGCACAACATGCATATATTATATTAATAGATTTATTTATTCCTATTCAAGAATTCATCTATGGTATAGGAGGAGTTGTCAAGGAGATATGATTTCAGTTTATTTTTGAAGCTATTACTGCTGTCTGTCAGACATTTTATTTCATCTGGTAATTTGTCAAAAAATTTTATAGCAGCATATTTTACCCCTTTCTGTGCCAAAGATAGGTTGAGTAAAGAATAGTGTAATTCTTTCTTTTTTTCTGGTATTATAATCATGAATGTCACTGTTGCTTTTAAACTGGTCCATGTTGTTGAGAACAAATTTCATTAGTGAATAAATGTACTGTGAGGCTGTTGTAAGAATTCCCAATCTTTTAAAAAGATACCTACAAGATGTGCAGCTATGAACCTCACACATTATTCTAACCACTTTTTTTGAGCAGTGAATACTTTTTGTCTAAGTGTTGAGTTACCCCAAAAAAAATTATTTCATATGACATCAGAGTGTGAAAGTATGTGCAAAGTTATGTTAACTTACTAATTTCTGTAGCCTCAAAATTATCAATTACTCTGATTGCAAAAGTTGCCGAACCTAGTCGCTTCAGAAGATCCAGTAAGTGTAACCAGGTTTTTGCATTTAAAGGAAACTTCCCCAGCTGCAGTGATAGATCAACTAATGAAAGTTAATGGCGAGAGAGAACAGCCACAAAAATAGGTGTGGTTTTGATTCCAAGAATTTGATAATGCAGAACTGTTGAGCAAGAAGAGCAAAGATCAGGGTGAGAAGCACATTCACCTCAGTTGAAAGTGTGTGCCATGTTGGGGGGTTAATTCAAGCCAGTATTCACATTCATGAGAGGCAGACTGCACATACACGCTCAAGATCTTCGTTGGTTTTGTAATGGATATTGTGCACTATATATTAGACTACTGAAATATTTGTTCTTTTTGGGTACCCCCGGACAAGAATTAAATCAAGTGATTGGTGTTGTGTTAACAGCACTTATACAGTAACAGTTGGAATGTGCTCCATTCCTGGACCATATCATCAAGGGAACAAAATGTGGGTGCGTCATGCAACACATGAGATGATGGAAGCACCAGTGTCATTCCACTCCCACATCCACACTCCACCCCCATCCCCAAATGTGCTGTCAGCCCAATAAAAAGTTCTAGACAACAGTATTTGTGAAGAAAGTTACGGACACACTGGTTTGGGGCACACAGGGTATATGCTGGTTGATTTCCTCATCCCTCAATGCTGTCAGTTATTGCTCCATGCTGGAACAGTTGAAGTAAGCTATTAGGAGGAAATGACAAAGATTGCTTTTGGGGGTATCATGTTGTTGCACAACAACACTCAGCCACAGATGACCTATCTCAATGTATGTTTTGGTCCACCATTTTCAATGGACTGTTTTGTAATGCACTTCATATGGGCTATATCTCACACCAAGCGATTATGATCTCCTCAGACCATTATAGAAGCACCTAACCAGTCTGCACTTCTAAACTGTTGCCAGACTTCTGGAGGTTCCTCGTCCTGGGCCCTATTTTCTTGTATGCCAGTTTCAACTGACCAGTTTACCAGTGAAACAAATGCTTTGACAAACATGGTGATTATATGGGAAAGTAATACGTACCTCTACATTAGTAACTTTATGGACTACTTTGATATCCTGAGTGAAGGACTTGTGACCTTACCTTTTACCGAGTTAAGTGGCACAGTGGTTATCTATCACACTGGACTCACATTCGGGAGTATGTCAGTTCAAACCCACCTCCGGCCATCCTGATTTAGATTTTCCTTAAATCACTTCAGGCAGATGCCGGGATGGTTCCTTTGAAAGAGCACGGCCGACTTCCTTCCCCATCCTTTCCTAATTCCTGGGACCAGTGACCTCAGGGTTTGGTCCCCTCACCCAAACCAACCAACCAACGTACTTTTTGATCACTCTCATGGGTTGTGATGATGCTGGCAGTATTACACACATACATTAAATAGAACAATCTTTATCTCCATTGGAATTAGTGTGTAATTCACCTCCATAGTTTAGTGACCAGTATATTTGACTGCCATGTGGAGCCTTAGGAAACCAGTTGCAGAAAAACTTGAATGGGAAACTGTGGCTGCAAGTTGTAGAAAGCTGAAAAGTCAGGAGATCACTGTGGTGACCCTATTCCCTCCATACTGCATTTGAATGATGATATGTGGCAGAGGATGACATGGCAGCCATTTGGCATTATGTGATCCGATGAATGAAGGAAAAACAAATATGCCACTGAAAGTCTACATACTTTCTTGGACACAAATTTCTTGCAGTTCGGTATAATTGCTCCAAAGTTACAGGATTTTTAAAAGAGCTCCTTTGTCGAACTCTGTTGAATCAGAAGAATAAAGTAAGTAAGTAAGAATAGAGTAATTTCAAATTCCACCCCTGTTTGCTACTGTGCTGTTCCCCCCATAGATGTCAATAGGGCATTTAACCCTAAACATACTTACCTCCTATTCTATCTAGTCCTTGACAAAAACCAAATAAGATCAGTAAGCAAGATCTTGACTGTGAAAAGGATGCTTGATTATTTCCCTTTCACATTTATTTGGTTTGTTTGTAAAATGTAAACTTTCCTAGCCAGAGATGTTACAATTAATATCATGTTCTGAGCTATTATGCCGTGGTTGAATAGATTTCACTTAAAAATCCAGTTTTTTGTCCTCACTTGCGGAGGACATTTTCAAGGGGGAGCGTAGCTTTGTTGAACATACAGTTCACACCCTGGCTCGCCACTGACTAGCCCTCTGCAGATGGGGACAACATGTCAGATTTTAAAGTGAAATCCATTCAATCACGGCATAATAGTCCGGAAAGTTTTATTAATTGTGACTTATTTCGTTTGTTCCTTCATGAATAGGCTATATAAGGACATCGGTTTGTATTGATAACTATACACATTTTACAGTAGACAATGGATATCTGCTATGAAAACATCTTTTCTTAAATGAATTCAGTCACTAAATATTTTGAAGTTGTATGTCACAGTGACCCATTGTCTCATAATGCATGTTATTCTTCTGTTTAAAAAAGGAATTGTCATTCTGAGTTCAACATGCTATCAGTAGATGGTTAAGATGAAATAACGTTAATTGAGAAATAAATTTCATTGGCATCTTTTATTATACGCCTCAGGTAATTTTGTAGTAAATACATGGAAAGGGTAGACTGTTACTCACCACATAGAGGAGACGGTGAGCCACAGGGTGACACAATGTAAATGACTGGTAAAATATTAAGATTTTGGACAAAGTCCTTCTTTTGGAGTTGTGTTGGTCTCCAGTGCCAGAGACAGTGACCATGTGTGAGTGAGTTGTGCCTTTGTGTGTGTGTGTGTGGGGGGGGGGGGGGGGGGGGAAGGGTGCACCACCGCCCCTTCCCCACCCACATACCCACATTAAAACTGTGTTCCGGACCAAGACTCGAATTTGGGACCTTTGCCTTTCGCAGGCACGTGCTTTACCAGGAAGCTTCATATCAAGTTCTTTGTTTGTTAAGGAATGATACCATGTCATTTTTAACACTGAAATGGAACTTAGAATTTCGGCCCATTGATTACAATAAGTAATTTGTGGGTATAAAGTGTGTACTGAAAAGTCTCTAAATTTTGAGTTTTTTACATAATTTTTGATGTAAAATGTGATAGATAATAGTCATAAGATGCTGTGGTAGTGTTTCCTGAATTGTACAATTACTATTTTTCAGAACAATCCAAGGCGGCCATACTACTGAAGACCTGCAACAAAAGTTTTCAAGATGTGTGCCACTGCTTGTACAGTAGACTGTCAAGAGAATTTGTACTTCAGGCTGGGAAATGTGTATGAATTAAGATGCTTTGACCTGCCACTGACGCACATAAAACATCCATGCATCAAGTGGTTAGATTTTTGTATGAACTGTTGAGAAAGCTGTGTTGCTTTGCCTTGTGCTGCAGATATACTTTTTATAACATAAACTCTTTACTGTATTTGAGAGATTTACTTTGTGTACCAATAAATGTCTATTTGTATGCTAGTCATCATAATTGGAAGTTCATGGAAGACTGGAAGAAGCTTGCACATTACATTTCATTATAAGTATCTGTCATGTGTAACTATTTTCCCCACTTGGTTGTATTCTTGTGAATTGCGAGGTTTGTCACAAAATCTGAAAACTTTTTTTTCATGAAGGGGGAAGAAAATCAGTTACATTAATGCATCTGACAATTAATTTTTTTACTGTTTTAAATCTATTTTGGAAATTCTTACTGGTCCTACAATGGGTGAAACTTCTTACCTTCATAAAGTAGTAGCAACCTATTGAACTATCATTTCTTTGTTTTTGTTTAAACAGTTTATAGATTGTCCAACCATTGGTATAACATGTATGAATTTGCTGGCTGTTCACTAAATTGTCATTTTCATATCCAAGTCTATTTTTCATATAAATATTAAGAGTGTGGTGATAACAGTAACAGTGGGCATGAAAAGGTGTTGTGGCTGAAGATCTTTTTTGTGTAAATACTGAAAGGATGATATTTGTGGAAATTGTTTTTGTGGTACTTCTTATTTGCATCAAATTGTGAAGTTATAACCACTAATAAATAAATATTGCATTAGCATTTCCATTTTTTGTTTAATATCTCATATCTCTCTCTCTCTCTCTCTCTCTCTCTCTCTCTCTCTCTGTGTGTGTGTGTGTGTGTGTGTGTGTGTGTGTGTTTGTTTTGCAGTTAAACGTAAAGCTGAAAGTAAAACATGAGATATGCAGATAATGTTGTTGGTATTAGCTGAATGTGCAGATGATTGAGATTTGACCAATAGAAGTACTTTAAAAATATGTTTTCTCTGCAGATTGCACATTGGGCAGGAAAATGGCTTATAATCAGTTCAGGAATACAAAAAATTTGTTGAGAAAACAAAGAATGAATGAAACTGCATTTATCTGCATCATTATCTGCTTGTTAGGCTCAGGTCTCCCCCCCCCCCCCCCACACACACACACACACACACACAAAATAGTTTTGTTTGTTTGTTACATTGAGTTAACTTTCTTCGAAATAAGACCTTGATACTTTAATATACTGCTGCTGCTAACATTTTTTTCCCCAGTCTCCTCCTGCTCTCTGGAATCTGGCAACTTCAGATCCACTCAGACATTCCATTGAAGTTTCTTGGAACACCTCACTCATTCAAAAATTATATCCTTTGCAGATCTGTGTAAGTGTTACAAATCATATAAAAGTAATTCAAATTTTCTAAAATGGCTATTTCCTAAATTACATGTTTGATTATTTACTGATAATTACAAAAAGAGATGATATTCGTTGAAATCATTCATAACACTGCTGAGGCAGGTCATTTATTCCTCTTAGGCTTTATGTTGGAAATCAACTAGTGTAACATCTGTGTAAAGGAATATTTTACAACAAAGAGACAAAATCTTTGAGACCTGCCAACTTTTATGGTTTATCTATAAAATTTACGAAAATTGCAACATTTTATGATTTTGTGGACGAAAATATGAAACAATAACATTCGATAATCGTCAAAATTTGTACAACTGTTTCTTTGGGTGGCTCAAAGGCAAATCTACGATAGTTGATAACTCACTCTTTGATATGATTGGTACTTTTAACCATGTGATGTTTGTGTCATCATTGGAATTGAATTTAAACCAGGGATAACAGTTCCTCCATGTGAATCTTATGTGTCAACAGGCTATGCTCTGCAAATTGTTTGTTCCACTCCATAAGCTTGTTGTGATTTAACCCACATTCTTTGACCGTGTATGGACTAATTACAGTCGGTCCGCATGTGTGTGTGTGTGTGTGTGTGTGTGTGTGTGTGTGTGTTATTTTTCGTTGTTGTTGTTGTTGTTGTTGTTACTACTACTACCATGTGCATTTTCTTTGTTCACGAGTTTGGCATTGTATTTATTTAGTGGCTTACGACTTTGTGTGCTTTGACCTGTTTCAATGAACTGTTTCACTGCCTTGAGACTTTGTTATAAATTTATGCAACATTCAATGATCCAGATTCCTTTCGCTATTTCAGTACATATTGAGACATTTGTTCTCAGGCACAGAGCCCTGATTATGTCACTGTCAACATTTCCAGACTTGGCAAAAAAGGTGTAGATTTTCTTGTCATCTTCCTTCTATCTAACATAACTTATGGGCTTACCGCACTTCACATGATTACTTAAATCGTTTCTTCCACCATGTGGAATATTAACAACACACCTACGTACCATGCAAAAGGCAATTTTTTCTCCCTTTCCAGCTCAACTGCAGCTGTCAGTGCTGAATATCCAACATCTACCATTCCAAAAAGTGCAATCAGACATTTCCCTTGACCTATATATAGGAGATAGGTAAAATATTGTGAACACCTGTACTTTCTTCGGAATGGTTTATTAATAAGGGATTGGATGTCCATTTACCTGCAATACAGCTAAATTTCTTCTTGGAATACTGGCATGTAATAATTGTATAGTCATCAGTGGAGTGTTATGCCACTCTTTGATCAAAACTTCTTCTAACTCTCATATTGACGAGGGAGGCAGAAATCTGCTTCAGAGTCTGTGCTTCAACACAACCCACAGGGGTTTGACAGTGTTCAAATCCGGGGACAGTGGTGGCCAAGGGAGACGCTGCATTTTAGTTGCATGCTCCTCATACCACGGTTGTACTTTCCTGTCTGTGTGAATGGTGCATTATCATCCTGAAATATAGCATCATTATTGGGCATCATCATTTGAGTCGTGGGAAGCATCTGATCACCTAAAATGTTCACATAATCGTTGGCTGTAACAAGGCCTTTGAAAGTAATGGTGGGACCAGCAGAATACCATCATATGGCTGCCAGGACCATCACACTTCCACCTTCATGTTTAACCATTGGAATCAAGGAATCAGGATTGCAGGCTTCTTTTGGCATTCTCCAGACATAAACCGAGCCCAGTGTTGGATATAACATATGATGTGTTTCCACTGATCAGCCGTCCAGGGTTTATGCTCCTGACACCATGTTGTACGTTTCTTTGCATTGGTTGTCATCACTAATGGTTTCAGTATAGCAACTCGTCCACAAATATTCGCTTTATGGAGTTCTTGGCAGACAGTGTCAATAGATACAGGGTTTCATAGATGGCTACTGACCTCTGCAGTCACTTTAGCTTCCGTAGTTTTGTTTGTTTTGACACAGTTCGCATTAGCGTATGATGGTCTTTGTCATTTAGTTTTGATTTGCGCCCACTGTTACGTTTACATGAAGATGTCTTTCCATGTTTTGTGTAGGCTGTCATGACTGTTGAAACAGTTGCTCTTAAAACATTCAATAAGTTGGCTGTCTTGGTAACTGATGCTCCAGCTAATCAGGCCCCCACAATCTACCTTCTTTGGAACTCTGTAAGGTCTTTCATTACATGTCGACCTCAGCCTCTGAATACAAGTACGAAGTGTGCACTACTTGTAAACAACCTGCACTAGTGCCTAGTCCGCACTGAACACACACAGTACAGTGCGACACGTGCCTTACCTGTGTTGTTGACCATCAAACACAACCATCCCGTTACTACCACTGTTCACATTATTTTGCCTATCCTCTGTAGCTCAATCGCAGCTATCGATTCCAAATAACCAACACCGACAGTTCCAAACAATGGAACGAAAACAACAGCACTTATAAAACTCCTTGTTCCCTACGTCAATTAAAACACAAAACAACACAGTTACTACAGAATAAAACCAAACCGAAACTTACTTACCAACAGAAGCCTCCAACAGTACCATCTTGGCCACCACCTGCACACACCAAAACAAAAAAATTTGCTAAAATAGCCACAGCCTGCCATCCGTCAATCAACCAACCTTAAATCACTTGAATCACCCCCCCCCCACACATACACACACACACACACACACACACACACACACACACACACACACAAACACAAATAAACCAAAATCAATCACACCTTATAAAAAAAACAAAAATCACAACCAAACGGGTCCCCTCCAACATAATCTCAAAACAACCCCCCCCCTCCTCCAACCCATAACCTGCCCCACTGACCTCACAACAAATACCCATAACCCCCTCCCCAAACACCCAACCCCCTTAACTCATCACCCACCTATACATCCTTCCCACAGCCCTCAAAAATCGTGTGAAAAATACAGTAATTCTCAGGGTGCTCTTCCACCAGCACTACTCATCTAAAAGAGATTGCAGGTTGGAAGAGCACCTCTACCCCCTATCTGTAACTGATTTAATTGTCCCCCAAAACCCTCTATCATGTTAGTACAAGCCCCAGTTTCATAATCCTTAAAATCAATACAGTGATTAACTACTAAATGATTACAACACCTTGTCCCCAAACACCTAGAAGATGAAAATGCTTTAAAAACTATAATGATACCCTCCTCAGTATATTTTTCAATCAAATCCACCAGTTCCCCCTGACTATGATCCTACAAAATACTAAAAACACAATCGGTATCCCCCCCACCCCCGCCGATAACAGCTCCCACACCCACAGACCAACCTCCAACCTGAGAACTGCCCCTCCAATACTTCCTCTTACCAAACTGTGATACAATCAATTTAACAACCACCCCCGACCCAACCAACTTCCCCCTATACTTGACATACTCCGAACAACCCTCTCGACAAAACGAAAATGAATCCAAAACAGTTCTCTCACTGTCACTAGTCTTGTGCGCACAAAAACTTAGAGGACCTATAACAAAAAGTAATAGGCGAGCAAGACAATCTCTCTCATGGCCAACCTAGCTTTCTCAAACAAGGTACCACACCTGATCATACACCAGATATTATCGCGCCGACTATGCCACATATATGGATCCCAGGTTTGTGCCGCAGGAACTCTTGTCAGCCTCATGTTGTTGCCAAAAATGTGACACCTTACATATTCTGCAATAAGACCAAACATCTGCAGAAATTTCGTGACAGGCACCATATCACCTCCGATTGTATGATACGCTCGTGAACTTTGCTGTCATGTCCATACCTAACAAAAAAGTAATAAAACGTCTTTCCGCACAACAAACACCAAACTAATAAGATCTAACAAAACCAGAAAACACAGAAACAAAAAAAAAACCTTGGTAACTCACTGAAAACACTTTCACAACCTGTGTCCCCAGTCGGTGAGATCCTTGTTGATATATTTTATTTCTTAGAGAAGAGTGTCAAAAGAAAAGAATGCCTTCAGAACTTGCACAATAAAGAGGCAAAGAAAATTCTGAAGACTGTATGTACTAGGTGGTTATCTTTAGGCAGATTTTTGGATATACTACTGGAGCAGTGGGACATGCTTCTTTCTTTGTTCAAGGATGAAGTGATATGTACCCAAAACAATTCCATAAGCTTGACATCTTTCAGAATACATAGAGTTGAACAAAGTGGATCCAAAGAGTACACATGTTCCTAAAAGAATAGCATTTCCTTTCAGATTTGACAAACCCATCATAAAAAGTAAGACTTATGTTCAACACATGAGGAAAAACTGTTTATGTTCTGCACTGTCCTTCATGTGAATGTTCCTTTATTTGACAAGTTGAATGTTGCCCTTCAGACTACTTCTACACAAGTTCACTTTTCATTAGAACTTCTAATGGGTTTGCTAAAGCAGTTACTCACCAAGTTTGTTAAGCCCAAAATTGTCAAAAGCTCATCACTGCTTGAAGTTGAGTACAACTTGATTCAAAATCAAAGAGGTGATGAAGAGTTAGATATTTCAGACTACAAACATAGTGAATGATCTCCAGGATAAAGATAAATCCCTTTTCTTTTCATCAGTGAGAAACTACTTTTGTACTGCTTGTGACCACATCATCAAGTTTACTCTCAAGGATGATGTGATAAAACATGCCCAAGTTGCTAGGTTAGACAAAATTGAAGATACACAGTTTTCTTCAATCTGTTTTTTCTTGGAAAAGTTTCCTTTCATGTTAGATAAGGAAGAGAATGAAACTACAGATGAGGTTGTGAATGAGCTTCAGAGGCATTTCACAACTCTTCAGGCAGATGACATTTTGGCTGCAAATCAAGATGCTGCAAGTGATTCCAGTTTGGCACAAATATCAAGAATTTGTGGAGCCAATGCACTTCTTAAGTATAACCAAATTTCTAATGCTCTTTATTCTCACCATTCCTCACAGCAATGCAGAATGTGAGCATGTTTTCAGCCTTGTGAAGAAAAATAGAACAAAGTTCAGATCATCCATGTCCAAGGAATCTCTGAAATGCATTTCTATTTTTAAGACAAGGAGTTCTGGTCCCTGTTACGACAAAACATTTTCTCAAGACTTTTTGCAGGAAGCTAAAAAGGCCACAACCCTCCTGGCCTCAATCTTCATTAGTCACTGTCCTCACCCATCCAGCCCCCTCCCTGTTCCCATTCTAGCACTACACAGCTGTCATTTCACCGCCACATCCAGTCTTTTAATTTCTTTTTATTTCTCTCCTCTCTGCTACTTACCCCCTCCCCCCTCCGCACCTTCTCTCCTATCCTCCGTCTATACTGCAACATTTCATTGTCCACCACTCCCACCATACTATCCCTCCCCCTCCCTGCCCCAGCCTCCTCCTTATCCCCACCCAGTTGTCACTCCCATCATGCACTGGTGCTGCTGCCCGCCGTGTAGTTTCAGCTCTTTGAGACTGCAGACGTGTGCAAGTTGTGTTTACGTGTGTGTGTGTGTGTGTGTGTGTGTGTGTGTGTGTGTGTGTGTTCTCTGGTATTGTTACATTCCATCCTGGATTTTCGATTGTTTGATGTAATCATCAGCCTACGATTTAAGTAGAAGTGATTAGGCGAATTGAAAACTTACATCTGTGATCAGCTTAGGTCTGTAACCAAGAAAAGTAGAACACACTTTATGTGGAATCTTCTGTTTGAATTAGTATATAGTGCCACCTCCTAAAACATTTAGTATTCCTCCTGAAATACCTTGTATAATAAGGAAAAGTTTCTCTAGTGTGGAATCTTAAGGCACATCGCACTTAACATCAGTGGTTTCAGTTTTAAGCGTTACAAAATGTTTCCCATTAAGTAGATAAGATATAATAAAATCATGTGTAATACCTCTTACACCAGTATTCAACAATTAATTTACAATGTGCTATTACAAAATGGAAACTCCTGGTAGGAACATCACCAATGTAGGAAAAGACAGATTGCAACTTACCGGAAAGGTGACACGTTAAGTTGCAGACAGGCACAATGAAAAGACATTTGCACAAAGCTTTTGGCCACAGCCTTCATTCACACAAGCAAGCACACCTCGCGCACACTTGTTCGCCAACTCCAGCAGCTCGGACCAGAATAATGTCGGCATTGTGGCCCAAACTGCTGGAGTTGGTGGTCATGTGTGCCTGGGGTGTGCTTGCTTGTGTGAATGATTGTGTGAGATTCTCTTTTGTGGATGAAGGCTGGGGCCGAAAACTTTGTATAAGTGTCTTTTAATAGTGCCTGTCTGCAACTTAATGTGTCATCTTTATGGTAAGTAGCAATCAATCTTTTTACTACATTGTTAATATGCTATTAATATTAACACAGCTAAAAGCTTTTCCAAGATCTACCATGTGTTACTTGCTTCCCATAACATTCATCAAGGAACTGATTAGTTGCTCCTCTGGTGGATTTATTTTTTAAGAAGCTGTTAAAATTTCTTAGTATTCCATTTACTAAAGAGTTACAAAGTCTTCTCACAGTTTATAAGACAAAGCAAATCCTAATAGAAGATCATAGGTTGAGGGAACTTATGAAGGTGGAGTGAAGCTAGTCTGTGTTCTGGTCCTCTGGGTTTGGTGTTAAGATGTTGGAACCACAATCCACTACATTGCAGTGGAGAAGGATTATTATACAAAAATCTATGGCTTGGGAGAGGGAAAGTTCAAATGTTGAATGTACGAGGTGTCTGAAACAAATTTTGGGAATACAGTTTTTATGTGGTCACCTTGCAAAAGGTCAGATAGAAGAGGAAGATGCACAAAAGGGAAAGAACTATCCCATCTTCCAAAGAGGAACTGGAAAAAAGAAAGAACAATGAGGGACAGTTATGGCAACCGACAGTACAACAATGTATGCTGTACTTAAATTTGAAGTAGTCATTGAAAAACTCTGCTACATTAAAATAAAAGGGCAGTTGAAGAAAGTATCCATCCTCATTTTAAATGTCCTTACAGAAGAACAGGATTATTTTTATGAAATGGTGGAACAAGTATGTGGCAGGACGCCACATTTCAACATGAAGATGGTAACAGAAGATGCAAATGGGAAAGTCAATGGAGAACTTGCAAACAGATCAGTTAGTAGACTATATACCTTACACAAAGGGTATGTGAGGTAAGACTGATTATGTTTGCTGCAGCAAAGAATTTTGGAGATAACCAGTACAATATTCCCATCCAAAAATGTATATTTAGTAACATAGATTGTTTTGGAGAGAAGAATACAAATTAGATTGACCCTCTATTAGTGCAGTCAAGACTTGAAACTGGAATCAAGGAGCAGACATTGGAAGTGATCACAACTTGGTTGTAACTAAATCAAACAAAAGAAAAGATTACAAGAGCCAGCACAGCAAAAGAAACATAGATGTAATATACAGGGAAATAGAGGAGAGGAAGTAAATACCAGTTAATTTTAAAGATCCAATTTTAAATCCTGGAGGAACTAGAAGAAAATGTATAAGAAAATATGGAGGGAAGAAAAACTGTTAGGAAAACCTAAAATCAGTAGTAAACTAGACTAAAGTAGCATGTAAGGTGGAAAGCAGACAAGTAATATGAAAAGAAGCATTTCACCAACAAGCAATGAAAAAAGGCTGTGGGAGACAGAAGTAAAAATAATAATATTCTACAGGTGTAAAAGGTTGTTCAAAACAAAGTATAGATCACAAATCACAATGATGGAAACTATTATAAAGTGGCTTGGAGACCATCCAAGAAGAAAATACAAAATTGTGGAAGGGTTACTGAATGTTTCCTAGAAAACAAGATGATGGAAAATATTTAACGAGTCCTGGAACATCTATGAGAAAGACATATTACTAATCATTGCAGGGGGAATGTTCATTTCAGTTGACAAAAGTGCTGTCTCTAATAAGGTCACTTTTGAGTGCAACTGTGAAGTTACCTGTATGTGTAAAACAGGTCTACATGAAATCAAGTTAATCACTAGATGTTTCTACCAACCATTTCATTCCACCATTGACAGTTTTCAAATCACTCACAAAGAAAGACTATATTTGGTAGTGTAGAAATACCCAGGTCATGCAATATTAGTTGGACATGACTTTAAACTACCAAATATAGAATGGGACATCCATATATTCATTGCATACTTTTGAATACATTTTCTGAAAAACGGGTCTTGAGCAGCTAGATGAATCTGGAGTGGCAATAGAAGATAGGAAAAGAAAGCTGAAGTTTTAAATTTCAAGTTTAAGAAATCGTTCACACAGGGGGTCTTACAAACATATCATCATTTGACCAGCGCACAGACTCCCATATGGAAGACATAGTAATAGGCATCCCTGGCATAGAGAAACAGCGCTGAAAACAAACAAATCACCACGCCCAGATGAAATCCCAATTCTGCTTTACAAAGAGTACTCTACAGCATTGGCCCCTTACTTAGCTTTCATTCGTCATTAATCTCTCATCCAGTGTAAAGTACCAAGTGATTGGAGAAAAGCACAGGTGACTCCTGTATATAAGGAGGATAAAAGAACTGAACTGCAAAATTACAGACCAATGTCCTTAACTTTGGTTTGCTGGAGACTTCTTGAACTTATTCTCAGTTTAAATATAATAAAGTTCCTTGAGAAGGAAAAGCTTGTGTAAAAACCATCAGTTTTAGAAAGCTTTGCTCATACAAAACTCTACTATCCCTTTTCTCACATGATATCTTGTGAACTGTGGATGAAGTGCAACAGACATATTACATATTCCTAGATTATCAAAGAGCATGCCCCACTGCAAGCTGTTAATGAAGGTAGAATAGCTTCCCAGATATATGAGTGGCTCGAAGGCTTCTTAAGTGATAGGACTCAGTATGTCATCCTCGATGGCGAGTGTTCATCTGAGTGCCCCAGGGAAGTGTGATAGGACCACTTTCATTCTCTATATACATGATGGACAAAGTGAGCAGCAATCTGTGGCTGTTTGCTGATAATGCTGTGGTGCATGGAAAGGTGTCAATGAGTGACTGTAGGAGGATACAAGATCACTTGGGCAAAGTTTCTAGTTGGTATGATAAATGGCAGCTAGCCCTAAATATACAAAAATGTAAGCTAATGGAGTTGAGTTGGAAAAAATTCCTCAATGTTCGAATACAGCATTAGTAGTGTGCTACTTTAAGGAAGTTTTGGAAAGTGTAGTTCACCTGAGACTGCATATAGAACACTAATACAACCCATTCTTAAGTAGTGCTTGAATGTTTGGGATCCACATGAGGTCAGATTAAAGGAAGACATCAAAGAAATTCAGGAGCAGGCTGCTAGATTTTGTACCATTAGGTTCAATTGGCACACAAGTATTACAGAGACCCTTCTGGAACTCGAATGGGGATCCCTGGAGGGAAGGCAATGTTCTTTTCGAAGAACGATATTGAGAAAATTAGAGAACCATTTGAAGCTGACTGTGGAGCAGTTTTATTGCTGTCAACGTACATTTTGCATAATGTCTACGAACATAAGAGTAATTAGGGTTGTTACGGAGGCATATAGACAGTCATTTTTCCCTCACTATTTATGAGTGGAACTAAAAGGAAAATAACTAGTAGTGGTAAAACGTACCCTCCGCCATGCACCATATGGTGGCTTGCGGAGTATGTATGTAGAGATACATGTGGGACCTATGAACGACATGAACCAAAATTGTAAGAGCATATAGTAAGAGAAGTGGACAATGTTATGGCAAATGAAGAACAATAAAACATCAGGAACTGACGGCATTGCAGTAGTACTAGAACAAGTTGGTGTGTGCAGAAAAGCACTATATGGTTTGATTCTCCAGGTTTGAAAGACTGAAAAAAATGCTGGATGAATGTGGAGAAGAAATAGTATATCAAATACACTCCTGGAAATGGAAAAAAGAACACTTTGACACCGGTGTGTCAGACCCACCATACTTGCTCCGGACACTGCGAGAGGGCTGTACAAGCAATGATCACACGCACGGCACAGCGGACACACCAGGAACCGCGGTGTTGGCCGTCGAATGGCGCTAGCTGCGCAGCATTTGTGCACCGCCGCCGTCAGTGTCAGCCAGTTTGCCGTGGCATACGGAGCTCCATCGCAGTCTTTAACACTGGTAGCATGCCGCGACAGCGTGGACGTGAACCGTATGTGCAGTTGACGGACTTTGAGCGAGGGCGTATAGTGGGCATGCGGGAGGCCGGGTGGACGTACCGCCGAATTGCTCAACACGTGGGGCGTGAGGTCTCCACAGTACATCGATGTTGTCGCCAGTGGTCGGCGGAAGGTGCACGTGCCCGTCGACCTGGGACCGGACCGCAGCGACGCACGGATGCACGCCAAGACCGTAGGATCCTATGCAGTGCCGTAGGGGACCGCACCGCCACTTCCCAGCAAATTAGGGACACTGTTGCTCCTGGGGTATCGGCGAGGACCATTCGCAACCGTCTCCATGAAGCTGGGCTACGGTCCCGCACACCATTAGGCCGTCTTCCGCTCACGCCCCAACATCGTGCAGCCCGCCTCCAGTGGTGTCGCGACAGGCGTGAATGGAGGGACGAATGGAGACGTGTCGTCTTCAGCGATGAGAGTCGCTTCTGCCTTGGTGCCAATGATGGTCGTATGCGTGTTTGGCGCCGTGCAGGTGAGCGCCACAATCAGGACTACATACGACCGAGGCACACAGGGCCAACACCCGGCATCATGGTGTGGGGAGCGATCTCCTACACTGGCCGTACACCACTGGTGATCGTCGAGGGGACACTGAATAGTGCACGGTACATCCAAACCGTCATCGAACCCATCGTTCTACCATTCCTAGACCGGCAAGGGAACTTGCTGTTCCAACAGGACAATGCACGTCCGCATATATCCCGTGCCACCCAACGTGCTCTAGAAGGTGTAAGTCAACTACCCTGGCCAGCAAGATCTCCGGATCTGTCCCCCATTGAGCATGTTTGGGACTGGATGAAGCGTCGTCTCACGCGGTCTGCACGTCCAGCATGAACGCTGGTCCAACTGAGGCGCCAGGTGGAAATGGCATGGCAAGCCGTTCCACAGGACTACATCCAGCATCTCTACGATCGTCTCCATGGGAGAATAGCAGCCTGCATTGCTGCGAAAGGTGGATATACACTGTACTAGTGCCGACATTGTGCATGCTCTGTTGCCTGTGTCTATGTGCCTGTGGTTCTGTCAGTGTGATCATGTGATGTATCTGACCCCAGGAATGTGTCAATAAAGTTTCCCCTTCCTGGGACAATGAATTCACGGTGTTCTTATTTCAATTTCCAGGAGTGTATATACGAAAGGGAAAAGACCCAAATATGAGAGAATTACAGGGAAGGAGGGGGGTAGGGGAGTGGGATGGAGATCATCACCCTAAGATATTGGTGCACCCTCTCCTACAAAAACCATTTCTTTATACAGGGGTAAACTTTGAATAACACCAGACCACCTTTCTGAAGTCATGTTAGTGACAGACCATATATTTATAGAATGAGATTTTCTCTCTGCAGCGGAGTGTGGACTGATATGAAACTTCCTGGCAGATTAAAACTGTGTGCCGGGCCGAGACTCGAACTCGGGACCTCTGCCTTTCGTGGGCAAGTGCTCTACCAACTGAGCTACCCTAGCACGACTCACTCCCCAGCCCACAAAAGGCAAAGGTCCCGAGTTCAAGTCTGGGCCCGGCACACAGTTTTAATCTGCCAGGAAGTTTCATATCAGCGCACTCTCCGCTGCAGAGTGAAAATCTCATTCTGGAAACATCCCCCAGGCTGTGGCTAAGCCATGTCTCTGCAATATCCTTTCTTTCAGGAGTGCTAGTTCTGCAAGGTTCGCAGAAGATCTTCTGTTAAGTTTGGAAGGTAGGAGACGAGGTATTGGCAGAAGTAAAGCTGTGAGGATGGGGCGTGAGTCGTGCTTGGGTAGCTCAGTTGGTAGAGCACTTGCCCGCGAAAGGCAAAGGTCCCGAGTTCGAGTCTTGGCCTGGCACACAGTTTTAATCTGCCAGGAAGTTTCATATATTTATACTCCAACAAATGACATAATATTTGGGAATTTGGTAAGAAGGTATACAGTCTATTTATAGATTTCGAGAAAGCATGTAACAGTGTAAAATGGGAAAGCGTGTGGAAGACAACTAAATAACCAGGACTTTATTTGAAACTGACCATACGGTGTAGTACGTCCACTGAGGAACCTAAGGGCTAAAGAGAACGTTAAACTAAGGGAAGATGAATGTTTCACTATGGAGAGAGCTGTGAAATAAGGAAATTGGATCTCCTCCAACCTGATTAGTCTCATGTTGGGAAAAGGCTTGAAAAATAGCAGCATCAGTTGGTACATGTGAGCAATGGGTTATGAGGTGAAATTCTCAGTCTCTGCCAATATTCTTGTTCTTGTAGCATAAGGGTAAGAGAAACCAAAAAGGACAGCTAGTCAAGAAGTGGGTTTAAAGAGCAACAAACAGAAAAGAACTGACTATGATAGCAATAATGGAAGATAAAAAAAGTGGGGGGGTACATTGGTGATGTAAAGCTTTTTGGTCCTTCATATATCTAGGGAAGTGTGTTAACTGGCATAATAACAGAGAGATGCAAGTTTGTAATGAGTGAACTAATCACTGCTAAGAAGAATATCAAAACTCCAAATTTACACACTATGACTATGATTGGTCTTAACATATGGGGCCGAGAGGTGGACACTTAGCAAGGAAGAGAGCACATTTATTATTTTTCAAAATGAGGTGGTAAAAAAATAGGTCTATGTTTGAATGTGGAAGTTACAGAAGGAAAACACAGAAGCCCATGCACTGTTTAATGAGCCATATGTGACAGCACTAATACAGGGCAGGAGAAGAGTGGAACACCTCAGGCAGGCAAGGAGCACCAGTCATGAACAGAGTAGATAACACCAAAGCCAGGACTGCTGAATGGTAGAATGAGGGGGTAATCAGCTTATGTGAAGTGAAGGTAGTCAGTCACCCTGATGCTTCAGGACAGTGGAGAGCACCTGATGATAATGAGAAGATATAACAATTCAGCAGCATACGTAACATTATACATCAACATCAGAAAAATATATCACATTATGAATGGTTAGAGTTCCTCTCCCTGTTGACATACATTTTTTATTTCAAAGGGTCTAGAGAAACATCCTTGAAATTTTAATTTTTGTTTCATGGTAGGACAGTTATTTATAATCCCTGACAGTTTTTCACCAACTCCAATTTCTGCCAGTATGGTAGTCCATTATGGTCAATGGTCATATGCCTTTTTAAGATCTGCTGGGGTATATATACACATTCTCGCTCTCTCAGCCTCAGCAATAATATCATATTAATTTTTTCAGATTCAGTTTCTTTTTCCTACTGTCAGCTGACCTTTCCGGAATCATCCTTTACATTATTCCAGTTTATGTTTAACTTGTTGTTCTAGTTGTTTTTCAGATGAGTAGTGGCAGTAATCTTGTTCGCTACTGGCAATAATGAGTTGCTGTGGTAATTATTCACCTCTACTTTTTCTTTTCGTATACAAACATTGAATCAAGGGTAATTTCCTGTCATCATATAGTTCTTTCTCCCATGTTTTCTGTGAGATGTGAAACATCAATTCCTTATTCAGATGCAAGCTTCCATAATTCTGCAGCCTCGTTTTTTAGTCTGGGTATTGCATTTGATCTCATGGCTACATGGGCAAGGAGACAGCTGATTTTGATTTCCTGGTTATTAGTTCTGATTGGATCAACTGATTTTCACAACTTAGAAATTTCTTAATTCAGCAAGAATTTCAATGTTTCCTTCACTGGCTGTTGCTAATGTTCCATCTTTCCTTTAAAAATAGAGGAAGGTGGGTTGGTTGTGTCCCTTTTTAATATTTCCATTTCTGGGACTCATTTCATTGAACTATTGGACAAGATAGATTCAAACTATCATTTCCAAATTTCCGCTTCTCACTACACATTTGATTTGCTGTTTTTGCTCCTTGGGTTATATACATCTCAGACTTTTTTCTTGTTGGACATATGGTATTTTCTCCAAGCAGTTAAATGATCCTTCAATGCCTCTTCACAGTAATTGCATATATGTTCTTTCTCTTTTTGATTCCTGGTATTTCGGTATTTTCTCCAAGCAGTTAAATGATCCATCAATGCCACTGTACAGTATCTGCACATACGTTCTTTCTCTTTTTGATTCCTGGCATTTCTTTTGTAGCCTTTTTGTATTTTTGAAGTCTTTCTTATTGGCTTCTTTATCTAGACTAAGGGTTTCAATCCAGTATCTTTTGCTTTTAGTTTCTTGGTGTTGCCTCAGGACAAAGCTGTTGTGCTGCTCTCTCTGTTAAGAGTAGGTCTGAACTTTATTAGTCAAACTTAATGGTCAAATCTTTTAGACTCCGACATTCATTGTTTCTGGGCTGTGTCTTTGACAATGTCAACATGCTCTATTTGGAACTCTCCTATTGCTGCGTTGCGTGATTATGATGTTGTCTGCTTTCTGAATGGGTGCTGGATGTGGATGGAGATTAGTTGATAATTATAGTTTTCATGTAATTCAATACATTAGATTACATAATTCAATACATTACATAATTGAATAAATTACATTACATTGCAGTCAGCTCAAGACAGATAACCTATAACAACAGATGTTAACAGCTGTTGCAGAAGATGGTCCTCACAAACGTCTTAATTCAATAAGGCATTTTCCATTTTTGTTGACCTTCAAAAACTTATTAATTCTAGAAAAGGATGGATATCTGATTGGTGAAGATACCAAAATACCAACGAGCTTCTTACTGGTGATATAATGATCAAATTGGGGGGGGAATTAGGTATACGAAGAACTGGGTAGCTTCCAACAATATTCCTATACTTAATCCCCGCACCCAATTTGAGGATTATATTCACTTAGTAAGATGTTCATGGTCGTTTTGGGATCTTCGCGATTCTGATATCCACTGTATTCTTGAATTAATCAGTTTTCAAAGACCTTATGATTTTTCATCTTCCATTGAGGCATGGAAATTAATAAAGATGTATGAAAATGGCAATGAAAAGTCCTGGCGTGTAATGTAAATTATTTAAGGACTAAAGGTAACAACTCACCAAACAGTAGGAGTGCTGAGTCATTGAAAATCACATAAACAAGACAGAATTTCGCTAATTTTTGGATCAATCCTATTACAGAGTTACAAGACTGGTAGTCCACTGGAAGCGAAGTGCTAGGCAACTATACCCGATTATGAATCGGGCAACTATACGTGGTTGGTGTTGTCAATTGCAAGTGACTTCTTATTACTATCAGTCCACGCTTTTGCTACACAGATCAGTGAGCTGTAAGTCTACCGGTTTTTGCAGTTTTTCAGTGATTTTTTTGAAATGTATGATGTGAGGACTTCATGTACTTTTGGGAGAGCCCCTACCTCATGAGGTGTCACATATGAATCCGTAACAGAACAAAGTCAATGGGAGATTTCCATCATCTGCATGAATTTGCAGATTTATACTTACAATCCTCTGATTATTACAGGATGCATCCAGAAGTTTACTACATTTTGAATATTATACAGCCATCATTCACCAAAATGTGGAATTCAGGGGACAGTGTCAGCATGGAGCAGCTAACTGTCACTCTGAAGTAAGTGAAATTAACAATAAAAAGGAAGAATAGATTGCTATTCACCACAAAGAGGAGATATCAAACAATGGAAACTCCAGGATGGAATGTAACAATATTAGAGAAGGAAAGTTGCTACTCACCATGTAGCGGAGATGCCGAGTCGCGATAGGCGTAACAAAGAGATTCACACAATTATAGCTTTCAGCCATTAAGGCCTTTATCAGCAATAGACACACACACACACACCCACACAAATGTGCACGCACTCACTCATGCAAACGCAACTTGCACACACATCTGCAGTCTCAGACAACTGAAACCACACTGTGAGCAGCAGCACCATTGCATGATGGGAGTGATGACTGGGTGGGGTAAGGAGGAGGCTAGGGTGGGGAGGGGGAGGGTTAGTATGGTGGGCAGTGAAATGCTGTAGTTTAGATGGAGAGGGGGGGGGGGGGGGTTTAAGTAGCGGAAAGGAGAGAAATCAAGAGACTGGGTGTGGTGGTGAAATGATGGCAAAGTACTGTTGTTACATTAGGCATATTTCATCAGGTTATCTGTAAGTAAATGATACTTAATTTTGGGAAAAGGGCTATTGATTATAAAACATTATTATAAAATTTGTTATATATGTCAGATGGGTTCAACATCCGTACATAACCATGGTTCTGTACTTGACTAGAAGAAGGGATCGGTTGGTAGGACATGTTCTGAAGCATCAAGGGATCACCAATTTAGTATTGGAGGGCAGCGTGGAGGGTAAAAATCATAGAGGGAGACCAAGAGATGAATAAACTAAACAGATACAGAAGGATGTAGATTGCAGTAGGTACTGGGAGATGAAGAAGCTTGCACAGGATAGAGTAGCATGGAGAGCTGCATCAAACTAGTCTCAGGACTGAAGACCGCAACAACAACAACAACATGGTTCTGTTGCTTTCTCTATGTTTTAATTACACTGCATTAGCGTTCTTGAAGCAATAATGGTTGGTTACAGTAGATATGACTTGTTATCTGATATAATTTCCAGACTGTCTTCCTTTTCTTTAGAGCGATAATTATGCGATTGCTTATTCGACAGATGTACCAAAATTACAGCATGTTAAACAAAACTTGATTGTAACCATACACTGTCACTAGTAAATCTGTCAAATAAGCTGTCACATAATTATTGCTCTCAAGGAAAAGGAAGACAATCTGAATATTATAACAGATAACAAGTCATATCTAACAATGGAAAATCCAGGATGGAATAATGATAATGTTATGAAAAAGGTAGTTGCTACTCACCATACAGCAGAGATGCTAAGTCGCAGATAAGCGCAACAGAAACTCTGTCAAACAAGTAAACTTTCAGCCAAACAGGCCTTCATTGGAATTAGAAAACACACACACGAGGCCAGGTCTTGGCAGCCAGAGACTATGGTCATGTGTATGTGAGTTGCAGTTTGCGCGCACTTGTGTGTGTGTGTGTGTGTGTGTGTGTGTGTGTGCGTGTGTGTGTGTGTGTGTGAAATTCTGATGAAGGCCTTTTTGGTCAAAAGCTTACTTGTTTCGACAGTCATTCTGTTGTGCCCATCTGCAACTCATCATCTCTGCTATACAGTGACTAGCAGCTATCCTTTCATAATATTGTCAACAAGTCATAGCTAGTATAACCAACCATTGTTACTCCAAGAACATTAATGGAGTGTAATTAAAACATAGAGACAGAGACAGAAGCACAATAATGTATGGATCTCAAATTCATCTGAAGTATGTAACCAACATCCTTTCGTCTTTCCCTCTCCTTCCCTCTTTCCTGACGAAGCAGCCGTTGGTTGCGAAAGCTAGAATTTTGTGTGTATGTTTGTGTTTGTTTATGTGTCTATTGACCTGCCAGCGCTTTCTTTTGGTAAGTCACATCTTCTTTGTTTACAGATATATTTTTCCCACGTGGAATGTTTCCCTCTCTTATATTCATATCATCAATTTTATAGTAATGTTTACCTATAATGTTAGAAATGCTGTACCAAAACTGTGTACAGATAATGTGATGGTGAAAATTTGCCGAAATAGTCTATTGTTATGAATAAAATGATCCAACTTAGCAGTATTTTTGAAATTGTAATTACATAATGTCCCTAAAAGACATGTACCATGCAGTGGGCTCAAAAGACTGCAAACAGACAGGATGTTAGTTCAAGGCAATAGAAGCTCAGATATAGCTGTTGTAAGAGTAGTTTAAGGTACACAAAAGGCAAATTGGGAGCAACTGCATATTATATGTAGTTCCTCCCAAAGATGAGCAGCTGTATTTCATAGTTAACCAGTTATGGAGTCAGTGGAAATTCCTTAATTGTGTTGACTGGATCAATGGGAAACACGTATTCATACAAAATCTGTGTCATGCTGGCAGCATGTGCAGAAATTGTAAACAGTTTTACTATATCATGTTACAAGGTGGCATGAGATCTGCTAAAAAGCACAGGATTAATTATAACTCAATTTATAAATGCTGTTCTAGAAGTACAGGGTTATTACAAATGATTGAAGCGATTTCACAGCTCTACAATAACTTTATTATTTGAGATATTTTCACAATGCTTTGCACACACATACAAAAACTCAAAAAGTTTTTTTAGGCATTCACAAATGTTCGATATGTGCCCCTTTAGTGATTCGGCAGACATCAAGCCGATAATCAAGTTCCTCCCACACTCGGTGCAGCATGTCCCCATCAATGAGTTCGAAAGCATCGTTGATGCAAGCTCGCAGTTCTGGCACGTTTCTTGGTAGAGGAGGTTTAAACACTGAATCTTTCACATAACCCCACAGAAAGAAATCGCATGGGGTTAAGTCAGGAGAGCGTGGAGGCCATGACATGAATTGCTGATCATGATCTCCACCACGACCGATCCATCGGTTTGTAGCAATTGTAAACGGTAAGGCTTCTGCTTTAGCCTTTTCCGTAAGATTTTCCAAACCGTCGGCTGTGGTACATTTAGCTCCCTGCTTGCTTTATTCGTTGACTTCCGCGGGCTACGCGTGAAACTTGCCCGCACGTGTTCAACCGTTTCTTCGCTCACTGCAGGCCGTACAGAGGCATCCAGAAGCTTTAAACTGCGCATACTATCACCGAATGGAGTTAGCAGTTGGTGGATCTTTGTTGAACTTTGTCCTGAAGTGTCGTTGCACTGTTATGACTGACTGATGTGAGTGCATTTCAAGCACGACATACGCTTTCTCGGCTCCTGTCGCCATTTTGTCTCACTGCACTCTCGAGCGCTCTGGTGGCAGAAACCTGAAGTGCGGCTTCAGCCGAACAAAACTTTATGAGTTTTTCTACGTATCTGTAGTGTGTCGTGACCATATGTCAATGAATAGAGCTACAGTGAATTTATGAAATCACTCCAATCATTTGTAATAGCCCTGTATTAGACAAAGGATATCAAGTTACAGAGATTTTTCTTGATTTCACCAAAGCTTTTGATATAGTGGACCACAAAATACTGATAAATATCTGGATGCACTAGAAATAAGGAACATAATAAATAAGTGGTTTCATTTCTATCTAAAAAACAGAGTTCAGTGGATGGAAGTCTCACGAACGATCTTTAGTCATACCATGAAACATCTTTCGAACCCAGAATAAGTTAAAGATTTGAGTCCCCCAAGAGAGTCTGCTGGGCCCAGTTCTCTTACATCATCTTTTAAAAATGGATTAAAAACTGTCTTGACTCCAATAAAATATTTGTTTCCAATGGTTACCGTTTACAGTCAGAACATGGCCATCTTCAGACCATTTACACCATGTTGGCAGGTAGTGAACAAAACAGCATATGTGACTCCACAAATGTCAACTGCCCAAGCAGTTTCAACGAAAATCTTCTTTATTGTTCCAACTACTTGATGCAAATTCTTTGATCCATCTTTTTGGATAAAGCCCACAAAATTAAAAAATTTCTGTTACTTTTTGATCACACCTTGTATGTCAACAAATTTCTTCAGAGGGCAACATGGTGATGACAGTAATATCCCAATAAATTTTAAGTTATCAAGAGTACTAAAGAACAATGCTGAAGAAAAACTCATGATTCTAATCATCTTAGGGTTGAAGCTCTTTTTTTCCCCTGTTTGCTTTAACAGTACATATGTTTTTGGATAGGGTCCACCTTTAGCAAAACACAATTTTGTTTTTTAACCCAAAAATGTTTCACTGCTGTTGCAGCATCTTCAGGTTTGAGCATATGTGAAAGTTCTTCTCACTGTTTTCTTTGTTTACAATGGGATAGTGCATCATGAGTTCCTGCCAGTCATACAGTCAATAAGGAATACTACCAGGAAGTTATACCCCATTTGTGTGATGCAATGCAAAGAAAATAACCAGAACTGCAGCAAATCCCATGGAAAGTGTATCACAATAATGCTCCCAATCACAACTCAATGCCTATTCATGATTTTTCGGCAAGAAACAGAACTGTTATTTTGCCTCAGGCACTCTCTTTGCCAGACATGGTCTTCTGCAACTTCTTTCTAGTCCTGAGACTGAAGAAGGTCACAAAAGGACATTAATTAATTGTTTGTGTGTGTGTGTGTGTTTATATTATGTTTCACTTACACATGTAAGTGAACACACTGTCAAACACTATATATTGAGCTGTCACTGTCCCAGTTTCACAGTTTACCGCTGTAAACAGTGAAACAGTGACAGTGACAGCTCAATACATATTGTTTGACAGTGATGAAGATAAGAAAAAGGAAATGTAAGTGAAACATAATGTAAATACACACACACACCATTGAACCCTTCTGCCTGAAGAAGGAGCCACCGGCTCCAAAAGCTTCCTTTGCAACCGTTTTTATGTGTGTGTTCTGTTGCCACTTGGTGAGTACATCTATACTCTGCAAACCACCTTACAGTGTGTGGCAGAGGGTATTTTGTGTATCAGTGTTACTTCCCTGTTTCCCTGTTCCAGTCATATATGGTTTGTGGGAAGAACGATTGCTGGTAAGCCTCCATGTAGGCTCAAATCTCTCTAATTTTATCTTGATGGCCTTTTTGCAAGATACATGTAGGAGGAAGCAACATATTGGTTGACTCTTCTAGGAATGCACACTCTCCAAATTTTAACAGTAGACCGTACCTCTTTTGCAGCATCTGTCACTGGAACAGCTTGAGTGCCTCCATAACACTTTGGTGCTTACTAAATGAACCTTTAATAAAATGTGCTGTTCTTTGGACCTTCTCTATTTTCTTTATCGCTCCTGTCAGGTACATAAGCCATATTGAAGAGAAATTTTAAGCTACCTTCTTTGTTATTGGACTACATTTCCTGAGGATTCTTCCAATGAATCTCAGTCTGGCATCTGCCTTATCACAATTAATTTTATGTGGTCGTTCCACTTCAGATCACTCCATATGCGTACTCCTAGCTATTTTATGGAAGTAACTGCTTCCAGTGATTGTTCTACAATTTTGTAACCATACAATAAAGGGTCTTTCTGTATATGTATTAACAATGTGTTACATTTGTTTATGTTGAGGGTCAATTGCCATTCACTCCACCAAATACTGATTGTCTTCTGGTTTCCTGCATTTTGCTACAATTTTCTAGCATTGTGACTTCCTTGTATACAGCAGAATCTCTGCAAAAAGCCTCGTGGAATGTCTGAGATCATCTACTAGGTCATTTATTTTTATTTTGTGCAAAGTAATGGTCCTATAACACACTCTTTGGGCATGTCCAAAGTTACTTTTATGTTTGAAGATTTCTCTCTGTTCACAATAACATGCTGTGTTCTGTTTGCTAGGAAAATGCAATTACTGGAGTTGAAAGTGGGCAATTTGTGCCACAGATGTCTAGGAAATATTTGTGAAATTCTGTATACAGACAATGATAAGTCTACATTCCTTGGTCGGCATTAGGATGGCAATTGTAAAGAAGAAAACCATGTTAACTATGTGTGCAGGAAAATAAGCATGCATTATGCTTGCTTGGCCAACTGTTCAAAGTTGTAAGTAATAAAATGCTAAAAACAGGGTACTACGGGATGATTTTCCCATTTATAAGCTATGGGGTAGAGTTGCAGGGATGTGCCACTGATGAGCACTTGAACAGAATATTGCTGGTACAAAAGAGAGCTATTAAGTTGATACATTGTTTGGGATACAAGGAAACCTGTCACGATATCTTTATCAAAAATAAATATCTCACTGTGTACTCATTATATGTATATAGACTTATCACACTTTTGTAACCCATTAGAGTCACACACAAATAACATGATGTACATAGTAATAACAAAAGAATAAGAACAGTTGTTATAGACAAAGTACAAAATTAAAAGTAATGGAGTGCATTCTGTCAGTAGCTCACTGTGGTACTATAGCATCCCTTTTTTCATATACAACATATATATTTCATAATACAGATATCATACAACAGTAATCAGGGTAATACACCCAAAGAGAGAATAAAAAATTAAAGTACATGTAATTACACCACAATAATTAATCTTTGTTTTTGGTTTACAAAAATGGTAATAATATCAAAGTTGGGCTCGCTCTGACTGTGCCACTGATGAGCACTTGAACAGAATATTGCTGGTACAAAAGAGAGCTATTAAGTTGATACATTGTTTGGGATACAAGGAAACCTGTCACGATATCTTTATCAAAAATAAATATCTCACTGTGTACTCATTATATGTATATAGACTTATCACACTTTTGTAACCCATTAGAGTCACACACAAATAACATGATGTACATAGTAATAACAAAAGAATAAGAACAGTTGTTATAGACAAAGTACAAAATTAAAAGTAATGGAGTGCATTCTGTCAGTAGCTCACTGTGGTACTATAGCATCCCTTTTTTCATATACAACATATATATTTCATAATACAGATATCATACAACAGTAATCAGGGTAATACACCCAAAGAGAGAATAAAAAATTAAAGTACATGTAATTACACCACAATAATTAATCTTTGTTTTTGGTTTACAAAAATGGTAATAATATCAAAGTTGGGCTCGCTCTGACTGTGAAGCTGATTAAACTTTTGTACTGTCTTGGAGGTCATCCCTTGTGTAAGTGTTTAATATTGTTGAGATAATAATCAAGTTGGTTTAAATGTGTTACTGATTTAAAGTTACCTTTCCCTCAAGTCCCACAGTTTTTGAATAAATGTAAATGAGGCCACCTGTCATAAATGGAATTGATCTGTGTTTTTTAACAAAGTTGGTGTTGATCACCATTTCGTCGATTTTGATTTTCTCACTATTTGCGAAATATAATCTGCCGAATTTTGTAAAGAAGTCCAATTGATTTTCAGATTAAATTCATTTCCAGATTATCATTTAGAAATCCTGTGCACACAATTTCAAAATGAATCAACAAAATACAGTTGACGAGCCTACCTATGAATGTGAATATTCACTAAAAGAGACTTTTGAGTAAATAAAGACTTTATTAAAATGATTAAAAGCATTTACATGCCACTGCACATCAGCAAAGAGAGGGGAGCATTATGTTTTATCTATTTTTGGCTGAACTCCTCAACGTGAATTTCAGTTAGAAAAGGATGGACACTACAGATCTTGTAGCATATGGGTGAAACACAGTACAAAATATTGCCAGAGTCAATAAGAAAATATATTGGGTACCCATTTAAAACAAAATTAAAAACTTTTCTTGTAAATAAATGTCCCTATTCACTGAAAGAATTCAAAGCTGTATATATTACGTATTAATCTTTGCAGTTAAGTATATTATGTATGAAACCTTTGTGTGCAAATGTGACATGTACTATGCCTTTATAACAACATGGAATTTCCAAAAGCCATCATTTGATGACTATATGCAAAATCAAATATTAATAAATAATTGGTGGCGCATGCCTTCTCTAATACTGTGTTCAAAATTTCTGAAAAACAATACACATTGTTAAATTAAAACTGCCCTCAGACATTGCAATCAATCATTTTATCCTGTTGATTTGATTGGTACCATAACAAAGTCCCCTTCTCAATAGAACGTTAATACAAAAACACCACCAGTTGTTCATATTTTGCCCTTATAGACTTCAGAGATTTTATTCATTCTGCTCATCTGTAAAATAAAAATATGTGTGGGCCTTACCCTCCAAATGAGAAATTATTTTATATGAACTCAGTGTCAGACACTATTTGAGTTTAGCAATATATTTGAAGTATTGCATGAGATATCAGTTTGTTCTTAGCTGTTTGATAGTGCTAGTTTCTTGTAAATGTGCTCCACAATTCTGTGAATAAATACTGTTAATACTTCCCATGCAACCAACATCATTCCTGCCAACTAGCTACCTGGAATCCACATTGGTTACCTGAGGCAAGTAAGCAAATTATTTTCGGCAAAATTTGAGATATGCAATGGAGTGCTTTGCAATGACAAAGGCCTGTTGTAATGCACAACATTTACTTGGACAATTTTATGAGCTTGATGACTTTAATTGTGGCTCTCCAAATGCATTCAACAAATCTGCACAGAAAATAAATGTTATGAAACTGGAAAATGACAAACTTGGTCAGTCTCCTCCTAGTGTCAACAATACAAAACATTTGCACAGACAATGTTCAGCATAGTTTGATCTTCTCAGTGACTTTAGAAATAACTCATTCCAAAACTACAGGGCACTATTCACATAGAAAATTCTGTGTGCCCTGGTAATTCACACCAGTGCAATAATGCTCCATTTACTGTTATTAGTGCATGTGCACTGCGATTATTGCAGCTAAACCCATTAACACAAAAATGCAAGCCCAGCCAGCTAGGCTATGTGAAAAAATTTCCTGTGATGCTTGCACATTGTGCACAATTGATGAGGCTTTATTTGCCAAAACTCCCCAATGGACAGGATCAATGCCAAACAGAAAGTATTTTTGCAAAGTACATGCGAGGCAGTCCTTTCAGCCTACACACTGTCTGGCAATCATGGCATAGTGAAAGATGATTCTGTTTTACTGCACTCCTCAGCAAAGTCAGAGAATATGCTTACATTATTAGTGATGTGATACTGTCACTGCCTGCCACCAGCAAATTTGATATGGCAAAAGCAATGTTGTTCAATCAGTTAGCTGGATCACCAGAACACCATACACAGCGAGTGGTATATACAGAAAAATTGGGCAGCAGAATGCTTTCAGAGTTTTCGAGGCAATTACGTAAACCAATAGATCCAAATAACATGTCAGACACCACACTTTGGGCACTTTTGGTAAATAAGTTATCACCACATATTCAAACAGTGATGATTTTGCATAAAAATCACTTGTGAGAAATTAGATTACAAGTAGCATATAGAAATTTTGCAATTCATTGACAACAGCAATACTATTGTGGATGGGGCAACAATTAAAGGCAGCAGCAGTTCCCAGTCCACTTGCCACAACAACTGAGAACTCATGGAAATTTATAACAGTGACATCACAGGTAAACACTAGGTTGCATCAACCAGTGAGAGTACCAAGTGCTAGTTGTTTACGTCAAACATGCCCTCAGCTGACGGGGTGAGGAATACTAACTAGGAGAAAGAATAGACATCATTGTCTTGGTTTCATACACTCTTTGGGAATCAAGTAAATGAATTTTCTGTGCCATCCATTCACCCAAACACGAGGCGTTGCTTACAACAAGTACTAAGGGTCATGACACATCAAAAATACACCACCAATACAGATGGATTGGCCAAACAACCTACGCAGTACAGTTGCAGATCATACATCCTGGACAAGATAGCAAAACCAGTATTTTCTTATTGACACCAGCTCAGAGGTGAGCACCCTTCCCAAAGAAGCATCTCAAGTACAGATTCTGGATACCGTACTCCATTTGCTTGCCCAATGACATGCACATCAAATTATATGGAACAGTCACACACGCACAATTGACCTTAGATTGCGAGAAAATTTCACCTGCCACTTCATAACTGCTCGCATAAATGAACCAATAATGGGAGCAGACATTTTAAGAAGTTCCACCTCTCTTCTGGTCTAGCAGACGGCACACTTCGACACACCAGCAGTGAAGATTTGGTAAGAGGAGTCATCAGCAGACCACCTACACATACAAGCATGCAGTCTACAACTGTGGAACAGTGAGTAAGAGCAACAAGAAAATGAAAAAAGCAAGGATAAGGTTCCTCCTGCTTGTGCAAAACAATGGTCAGAGCAAATACACAACAGTGCAAGCAACGGAAAATTTGAAAGATAGTATGAAGATATACCAGATTTGAGTAAGAACACAGAAAACAATGTCACCTCATCTGAGATTTTCCATACAAATACAGTGAAGCTACACGCAGTCAAGGTGAAACCTGAATCCTCAGAATTTAATCTGAGGACCTTTCATAATTAAAAAATATGTATAGTGCTTTGAAATCTAATCCCAGTGTCATGAAAAAGAAGTAGGAAACTAAAACAAAAGGAAAAGAAGAATTATATGAAGAAAACAAATATTTAAAATCCAAGTTGTCTACCATAGAAAGGGAACAGAAAGCTACTAAAATGGAGTTAAAAAATTGAAGAGGGGAAAGTATTCGCCACAAAAAATAAATTGAGGGTCACAAGATGACGCCATTACGAACTGAAAGAAATGTGGTTGACTAGTGTGAGAACCCAATGCAAAAGCATCAGATGAAATCAAATGTTAGGAAATGGAGCAAAATTTTGTTCAGAACAATGCACAAGGAACTCACGAGGAACCATGCTTGCAGATTGATACAGGGAACATACATAACAGTGCACATGCCCATCTCCCAATGTTATCAGTGTTACAAATGTTTCTAGAACAAAGAGACGCATTAGACATGATATGGTATATAGGGTAAATTTTATGTAAGGCCCACCAGTTTTTCACAGGTCTCGCTGGCTAGTCACAGACAGGTTACTATTGATGATTTTTACAGCCTTCAGGCAAATTGTGGGTAACCCACATACATTTTGTGCCATAAAAAAATGATTTGTACCACCCATGTGGGTATTACCAGTCTTTTAATTTCTGAATAGTATCTGGTAAGTAACCAATACCTAATACACAAGAGTTTGCACACAAGTCAGCAAGTGATAATTGGACTGCCAGACAGTATATTTGTAAATCCCAATGGCCCCCACAGAAATACCAAAAACCATGATAATTATGCTGTTTAGGGGCTAGATGAGTTCCTGTTTATGCCCTAAGGATTAAAAAAAGCCATTCAGACATGGCAATGTCTTAGAGATAAAATCCTCCATAAATTTCCATTTTGATTTTCTTACCTGGATGACATTGCTATGTCCGACACAAAGGAATTACAAACATTGTTTGTGAGTGGGTATTGATTTAAATCTATGGAGAAAGTCGAAATTTTTGCTGTACTGGGACTCAAACCCAGGTCTCCTGCTTACTAAACAGATGCCCTGACCATTGAGACATCTAGATACAGTGCTCATCACAAGCACATGATGTGCAACTGCACTGAAGAGATAATTGGCCGGAACCTTGGAGCAATTTGTAGCAGTCGTAAATGAGGAAAAATGTCCATTCCCATAAACAAGAAGTCATCTTTCTTGGACACTCTGTGACAAAGAAGGGGATTAGACACACACAACATCATACAGATATTGTCCATCAGATGCCTAGGCCAACAAAATTCCATGAATTGAGACACTTCCTCAGCATGATCAGCTTCTACCATCAACACAACCTCAGGGTGTGGAAATACAAGCAATGTTAACTGACGCTTTGGCAGGAAAATATGCTCTTGGCAAACAAACATTGTCACGGACCAGTGAAATGTAACTTGCATTTGACCAAATAAAAGACAGTGTATGCCAAGCCATTACATTGCTTTATGTGATATCTTCAGCACCATTTGGTTGCAACAACTGCTACAGTTTTTATTTCCCCCAAAGCTCAGGTCATCGCAGCCTAAGTGGCCAGCTTACAACTGGGAACTGTTAACACTTTACAAGGCAGTCAAGCATTTCCAAGAAGACATCTATGACAGACCAGTCACAATTTTTACAGACCACTGGTCACTAGTGGACAGTTAAACATACATACCAATTTCAAAAACATATTGAACAGATCAGTAACACAACTCATTGTTCATCGAGGGCAAGACAGTTAACAAGTTAATTATAATGTCACAACCAGTAATATCTACCTCCTGCATGATGTAATACGTAAATGATTAGGGAATACCAATATAATAAACCTGTGGAACTCAGTCATATGGTAGGAACATCTGAAATTGTCATATTATGTTTTGATTAACACATAATGAAATCGTGTTATACCACATCAGCCAAAATACTTTATGTAATGTTTGGAATAACATGAGAACCGCTGTTATCCATCTTTGTACCTAATGTATATTAAAAAAATTACTAATTTTTTGAAATAATGGTGAGGCTTTGTGAAATAATGGAACCCACTGCATGTAAACAAATTGTCAAAAGATACTTTCAATATAAAAGACAGAATTACTGTTAATATCGGGAAAAAGCTCTAATCAAAGATATATCAAAAACAAGGTAGGAATACAGCTTAATGTTTTATTGTGTAATTCATGAAATTGTTAAGTTAATTGTTTGTTCTGAATATCTTATGCAAATTCAAATGATAACATTGTTTTCTGGCTGATTTGTATTTACCAAGGGAATATTAGCAATTGTAACATTTCTGCACATATGTCAAATGAACTTGAAGAGATACTTTTTAACTGTAATAACTAAAAAAACTGAATACTGACAATGAAGTAATTGTTTGAAAATGTATATAAGAGTGGAGTTTGGGGTTCACTGTTGATCCAATATTCACAACAGACTGCCTATGTCATTCTGAGTAATAAAATGTCATGTTTACTTACATCACTTAGCATGCTGAATGGATATACATCCATATCCTGTTCCTGGGAAGAATTCCAGGACATCATATAAGAACGGGGCAAGTACTTGAGCTGCACTGCCCATCTGAACTGTTCATGTTTCATGGATTCGAAACTGCAATCAGGTTATATCATTTCAGTGTCAAGAAATAAAATACATTGGTTGAAGAAGTTTACATCTTAGCATCATTCTTAACCCAGGCAAGGACTGTATCCTGTACTGATTGCATCACCTAGATTTTACTGACCAGTTTGCTAGAGATGTTCGGCGTCTTAAGGGCACAGACAATGTTGTGGCTAATTTTCTCTAGGGAATAAATGCAGTAACAGTCAGCATCCATTATGAAGAGCCCTCTGCAGCACAACAGCAATTCCCACAAATCAAGGAATTACTACAAGATTCTGCTAAAGAACTTGACTTAGAGCAAGTGACAATCCCCAGAACTGCTAATCAATTATGGTGTGATGTCTCCCCATGTTACACCTGGTAGTTCCACAAACATGTCAGAAGACTGATTTTGAGAATCTGTACATAGTGACTCACCCAGGCATACAACCAATTCTATTATTAATAAGATAAAGTTTCATCTGTCCAAAAGTGAAGATGGACTGCAAGCTGTGGATCCAAGCTTGTATCAAGAATCATGAAGTAAAGTAGGGTGCACATCAAATATCACATACCGAAAGGCTGGCTGCAACACGTCCAGCTTGATCTTGTAGGACCTATGCCTGAGTAAGAAGGTTATCACTACATACTTTCAGCAATAGATTGCATTACTCACTGGGTAGGAGCAGTGCCACTACCTGATATTACAGCCGAAACAGAAACAGCATTCCTGCAAACCTGGATTTTCGGCTGTCATGTATCTGTTGCAATGAGCAAGGGCTGTCAGTTCCAGTCAGTCCTGTTTTGAGAGATTTTGTAATCTTTGTGGTGTCCAACATTTGAGAATGACAGTTTATCACCCAGAAAACAATGGGCTCCAGAGAGTTGGCACCGTACCCTCAAGGCAGCAATTATATGCCACAAAGAGCAATGTACAGAAACCTTGCCATGGGTGCTCTTAAGACAACTTACAGGTATCATTATATTTACACCTACAGCTGTACTACGCAAAAACTACCATGAGATGCATCACAGAGGGTACATCACATTGTACCAGTTATTAGGGTTTGTTGCTGTTCCATTCACGTATGGAGTGCTGTAAGAATGATTGTTTGAATGCCTCTGTGTGTGTGCAGTAATTATTCTAATCTTATCCTCATGATCCTTATGTGAGTGATATGCAGGGCATTGCAATATATCCCTAGAGTAATTGTTTAAAACTGGTTCTTCTTGAAACTTTGCTAATAGACTTCCTCAGGATGTTTATGACTATCTTCAAGAGTCTGCCATTTAAGTTCCTTCAGTATTTATGTGACACTCTCCCATGGATTAAACAAACCTGTGACCATTCATGCTGCCCTTTTCTGTATACATTCAGTATCTGCTGTTAGTCCTGCATGTTACAGGTCCCAACACTTGAGCAATATTCTAGAACTAGTCGTATGAGTGATTTGTAAGCAATCTGTTTTGTAGACTGATTGCACTTCCACAGTATTCTACCAATAAACCAAAGTCTACCACATGCTTTATTGTAGGGCAAAGCCTCAACTGTGCAGTAGAATTTATCATCCCTGCACCTTTACCAGCTGTACTAATGTACAAGTTTTGGTTCATTGACTATTGTCTGTGCAAGCTGCCAGCCACACGACTGGTCAGAACAGGGTGTCAACTAAATAGTTCAGTCATGCTCTGATTTTCTGACTGCCGCAATATGGCCAGTCATGATCAGGCAGCTGAGTGAAGAGAAAAGGAGGTTCCAATAGTATCCCCAGTCTTTCCTACTGGTGCCCCACAATGGAAGGAGGGGGGGGGGGGGGGGCGCTCAATGGGGACTTCTCCCTTCAAGTGTTCAAGTGACACATCATTGTGTACAAATGCAGTGTATAATTATCTTTGAAGTGTTTCATGAGAGGTCAGTTTGTTCGCAGCTGTTTGGTAGTGTGAATGTCGTGTGAACGTTCTCCGCAATTCTATGAATAAATATTATTAATACTTTATTTGCAATGAACAAAAGTATCATTCCTGCTACCTGCCTACCTGGAATCCACAAGAAAACATAAATATAAACATAAAACATCAACCACAATTCAGTAACATTTTTAATAAAAATATATACATTGTTGGAGAACAGGGGACTGATAAAAAAGAAGGTAACATTTTTCATTTTCTTTCTCGGCTTCAGTCTGTTGCTCTTTGAATTGAGCACAGCACTTCAGTGAGTCCTGTACAAAGCTTATTAAATGTTTCATTATTCCAAAACTGATCTTGCTGGTAAAACTTTTTCAATTCCCTCCTGCATGACGAGATTAAAATGACGAATGTTTCAGTGAACAAACAAGGCTCGAGGCTTTTCTTTGCATATTTGCAACTACAATCCTGAGATTTTATTTGACTAAAAATGGAATTGTCATTGTCTGCTTCTAGTTCAAATATCCCTGATTTTTTGCAAATGAAATGACAATGTTGACTGAACAACATTGGCAGTTTCATCATTTTTTTAATGCTTCAGAGCAATTAACATGAAAATAATTTCTTGCATGAGTCCTTATCCAATCTTGTATGTCTTTCTCATTTGAAAATCCACTGTCGAACTGAGCTTTCTTTGATTTATTGGCCTGCATACTGAAACTATTAACTTTTGTTCATGCACTTCAGTACAGATTTGAAAGATATCTTCATTATCTTTGTTGAGCCGAATTATGGTTCATCCAGTTTTTAAAAACAGAAGGCACTGAAGAGTTCTTTGCAGCTGGTGCTAAAAATTAAAATCTGCTCTTATGTTATAAAAAAAAGCATGTGAAAAAATCAATGTAAAAATATAAAAACTACAGAATGATATGGATGTTCTGTATTACTATGTATTTTTCATTTATACATTACCTGACAAGGAAAGTGAAGTGCCAAGAAGATACAGTCACACTGTCAGTGCGTATGTAAATTATTAGAGTTGCAAGTCTCTGTGACTGGTAGAACGATCACCAGAGTGCCTTAGCATTGTTCATTTGTACTGTTGTTATCAGGTCTGGTAGGTGTGCAAGGGGTATGAACAGTGTCTGATGTTGAGTGACCACTGTGAAGGACATGGATATGGCAAGTACTCATGCGAGACAGCATTATCAGTATCTGACAGAGTTTGAAATACACCTCATTCTGAATCTCCATTCAGCAAGCTGGTCAAGTCATGTAATATCCAGATTTGGGGAACATTCTGGTGTGACAGTGCTCTGATGTCGGATTGCTTGGGGGTGTGAGGGCAGGAACACTCATCGCCAAGGTTCAGGTAGAGAACTTCTGATGACTACAAGGGAGGAATGCCATATTGTGCACCAAGCACTTCACAACCCTTTCGCATCTGCAGGTGCCATTTGAGAACAGGTAATGACTTCCTGCAACATTCTGTGTCATCATACACTATTGGTCAGAAATCAGCAGCAGCTGGGCTAGGGAATTACTGTCCTTTATGAAGACTGTCAAAACCAGCACAACACAAACTTTTCTTTCTGGAGTGGTGCTACAAATGGGAAGCATAACCTGCTGTTTAATGGTATTGCATTGTGTTCGGTGATGAATCACAATTTTGCACTACCTTGGATGACCATTGTTAGCTAGTACAACAATGACATGAGGAGAGGACCCTTTCTTCCAATGATCAGGAGAGGAACAGCAGTCTTACAGCTCGCATTATGGTGTGGGTAACCCATCAGGTATGATTTCAGATCGTGGCTGATAGTGACTGATGGAACTATGACTGCTTAACAGTATGCATCCTCATGTGTTACCTTGTATGTGACAGTATCATGATGCTATTTTACAGTAGGCCAATACTTGTACACATATACTGTTTCTGTGAACTGTCTGTGTGATGTTGAGGTACTTCCACTTCCACTGTCTACAGTTGCCATAGTTATAGCCAGGAGCTGTCAATGAATGATATTGATTATTGGATAATCAGACTTGAGTGGCGCTATTTATCATTATTTGAGCCTGAACTATAAACTGTCAAACAGAAGTCCAAACTGAACAACTATTAGATTGGCTGGCCAATGTTCACTGAGTATGGTTGGACCAGGTACAAAACTTTTACTACAGTGTCATTTCCTCAGTCAGCACCCACATGATTCCGAACCTATGACATCCTTCCTGCTCACCTTAATCAACTTTATTCTTACCAACAACTATTTCATCTTTGGGGAGCAGACGTACAAACAGATCAGGGGTATGACTGTGGGAACCAGGATGACTCCTTCCTATGCCAACCTTTTCATGGGTAACTTGGAGGGGTTTTTGTTGGGATCTGTAGGCCTTCAGCCCCTGGTTTGATTTAGATACATTGATGACATCTTTGTGATACAGACTCATGGTGAGGCTGAACTTTGAAATTCCTGGCATCTCTAAATACCTTCACCCAATTAAATTTCACATGGTCCTATTCTGAAACCCGTGTCACTTTCCTTGATGTTAATCTCATTCTCACCAAAGGACAGTTAAACAATTCTGTCTATATTAAACCTACTAACAAATAATAGCACTTACATTTTGACAGTTGCCATCCTTTCCACGTCAAACGTTCCCTCGCATACGGCTTTGGCATATGAGGCAAACATATTTGTTGGAATGCAGAGTCTTTACACCATTCTCACCTCAGCCTTTATTAGACATAATTATCCCACTGATACTGATACTGTTCATCCCTCCAAAAAAACAACTTCGGAGCGCTCCATTTGTCACTCAGTATTATCCTGCTCTTGAATGTATTAACCAGTTACTTTTGACAAGGCCATGACTTCTTAAAATAATGCCCTGAAATGAGATCCATTCGATATGAGATTTTGCCCACCACACCTAGAATAGCTTTTCCTCACCCTCCCAATCTCCGCAATACCCTTGTCAGATCCTATGCTCCTGCTGCAACCATCTCCCACTCTATGGCTCTGACCTGAGTGACCATCCCCACTGCAAGACTTGTCCTATGCGCCTTCCTGCCACCATCTACACCAGCCCTGTAACTGGCAAAACATATACTATCAAAGGGAGAGCCACCTGTGAAATGACACAGCTGTTATGTAAACACTGCTCGGCCTTTTACATCAGCATGACTACCACAAAGTTATCAGTTAGGATGAATGGGCATAGGTAGATGATGTATACCAGTAATACACCATATCCTGTTGCAGAGCATGCTCTACAACATGACAGTTGTGACCTCGGTGCCTGTTTCACTACATGCACCATTTGGGTTCTTCCCTCAGATCTCCGCAAGTGGGAACCAGTGCTACAACATGCCCTTGGTTCTCACCACCCACTCTCTTGCTGCCAATGTACATTTTGCATAACAACTGTGACAATGAGATCAAAGAAATCATAGAGGCATATACACTGAAAAGCCAAGGAAATTGGTATAGGCATGCATATTCAAATACAGAGATAAGTAAGCAGGTAGAACACAATGCTGTGGTTGGCAATGCCTATATAAGACAACAAGTGTCTGGCACAGTTGTTAAGATTGGTTACTGCTGCTACAGTGGCGGGTTGTCAGGATTTAAGTGTGTTTGAATGTGGTGTTATAATCGGTGCTCAAGTAATGGGACACAGTGTCTCAGAGGTAGCAATGATTTGGGGATTTTCCCATACAGTCTTTTCACAAGTGTTCCTTGAGTATCAGGAACCCAATAAAACATCAAATCTCTGACATCAATGCGGCTGGAACAAGATCCTGGAAGGATGGGACCAACGACAACTGAAGAGAATCATTCAATGTCACAGAAGTGCAACCCTTCCACAAATTGCTGTAGATTTCAATGCTGAGCCATCAACAAGTGTCAGCATGTGAACCATTCAACAAAACATCATTGATATGGGCTTTCAGAGCCAAAGGCCCACTCATGTACCCTTGATGACTCCATGACACAAAACTATATGCCCTGTCTGGGCTCATCACCACTGACATTGGACTATCGATGACTGGAAACATATTGTGAGGTCAGACAAGTCTTGTTTCAAATTGTATCGAGTGCATGGACATGTACAGGTATGGAGACAACCTCATGAATCCATGGACCCTGCATGTCAGTAGGAGACTGTTCAAGCTGGTGGAGAGTCTGTAATGGTGTGGGTTGTGTGCAGCTGGAGTGATATGGGACCCCTGATACGCCTAGATACCACTCTGATAGGTAATATGTACGTACGCATCCTGTTTGATCACCTGCATCCATTCATATTCATTGTGCATTCTGACAGACTTGGGCAATTCCACCAGGACAATGCGACACCCCACATGTCCAGAATTGCTACAGAGTGGCTGCAAGAACACTATTCTGAATTTAAACACTTCCCCTGTCTACCAAACTCCCCACACATGAACATTACTGAGCATATCTGGGATGCCTTGCAATGTGCCGTTCAGAACAGATCTCCACCTCCTCATACTCTTACAGATTTATGGACAGGCCTGCAGGATTCATAGTGTCAGTTCCCTCCAACACTACTTCAGACATTAGTTGAGTCCATGACATGTCATGTTGTGGCACATCTGCATGCTTGTGGGGGGGGGGGGGGGGGCTACACAAAATTAGGCAGGTGTACCAATTTCTTTGGCTCTTCAGTGTAGATAGTCATTTTTCCCTCACTTTTTTGCATGTGGAATAGACAAGGGAATTACTGGTAGTAGTACACGGTACTCTCTACCATATGCGATATGGTGACTAGGGGAGTATGTATGTAGCTGTACATGTAGAAGAAAATTCAGAGTGGGTAAAATATGCAATTGTGATAAGTGCAGTTACAATGATGTAATTATTTCTTAAGGCACATTCTCTCCTGCTTTTGGGAAAGCTACTTTCCTAAATAGTGACCTGTCTGCTCCAAAACACCAGACAACAGCTGTATCTTGTTTGGTAGAGCTGCTCTCTCAAACAGTAGCGGAGCCATTCCAAAGTGGAGCAACAGCATCACAAATGTGTGGTCATGTTACTGACTGAACATACTGGTGTAGCTGCTGCTGCATTCTTGGGAATGCTGCAGTCCCAAATGGGAGAGCAGCATAAACAAGCAATGAGATTGCTGCTAAGCATTGTGAAGCCTAGCAACTATTCTGTGTGGGAAAGCAGCTCCACCAGTTTTATGTTGTATTCACCACATAAGTTTGGTGCCAGACATAAATTGTATAGCAGGGAGCAAATACCCTACAAAAAATCTACTCGAGAAGCGATGGCAGGAGAAGACACATATAAAAAATGGTTTTACATATGCAAGCTTTTGGAGCCAGAGGCTCCTTCTTCAATCATAAAGGTTGAAGGAGAAGGAAGAGGGGTGAAGGAAAACCCACTGGAGAGGTTTAGGAAAAAGGGTAGAGTTAGGAAAAGCCACCCAGAACTCTGGGTCAGGGAAGACTTACAGGACGGAACGAGAAGGAAAGACTAATTGTTGGGAACTGCACCAGACAATATTTGAAAACCTAAGGGTGGAAGACAGGGTAACACGCAAGACAGAATTACTGCCAAAACATCATACACAAGTTAATAAAAGTGCATTATACATAACAGATGTGGGAGGAGCACGGAAAAAGACAAATAGGTCGTCAGAAAATGAAAGATGTAGAAAACTAAAACACAATGAAGAAAGGAGTAGTTACTGTGTAGAAATGGTGAGATGGAAGTAACAATATGAAATGGAATGAACTTGCAACTAGTCAAGCAACATATCACTAAACTGTATTTTAACATTTAACGAATTGTTTTCGCTATTCATCTGCATTACCTTACATTTTTCTAATTTAGAGCAAGTTCCCATCCATCACACCAAACAGAAGTTCTGTCTAAGTCAGCCTTCTAAAGTCATTCTACAATGATACTTTCCAGTACATTACAGCATCATCAGCAGACAGCTGCAGATTTCTGCTCACCATATCTATAAGTCCATATACAGGGTGTTTCAAAAATGACCGGTATATTTGAAACGGCAATACAAACTAAACGAGCAGCGATAGAAATACACCGTTTGTTGCAATATGCTTGGGACAACAGTACATTTTCAGGCAGACAAACTTTCGAAATTACAGTAGTTACAATTTTCAACAACAGATGGCGCTGCGATCTGGGAAACTCTATAGTACGATATTTTCCACATATCCACCATGCGTAGCAATAATATGGCGTAGTCTCTGAATGAAATTACCCGAAACCTTTGACAATGTGTCTGGCGGAATGGCTTCACATGCAGATGAGATGTACTGCTTCAGCTGTTCAATTGTTTCTGCATTCTGGCGGTACACCTGGTCTTTCAAGTGTCCCCACAGAAAGAAGTCACAGGGGTTCATGTCTGGCGAATCCACGCCGCCTCCTGTATGTTTCGGATAGCCCAAAGCAATCACAAGATCATCAAAATATTCATTCAGGAAATTAAAGACGTCGGCCGTGCGATGTGGCCGGGCACCATCTTGCATAAACCACGAGGTGTTCGCAGTGTCGTCTAAGGCAGTTTGTACCGCCACAAATTCACGAAGAATGTCCAGATAGCATGATTCAGTAATCGTTTCGGATCTGAAAAATGGGCCAATGATTCCTTTGGAAGAAATGGCGGCCCAGACCAGTACTTTTTGAGGATGCAGGGACGATGGGACTGCAACATGGGGCTTTTTGGTTCCCCATATGCGCCAGTTCTGTTTATTGACGAAGCCGTCTAGGTAAAAATAAGCTTCGTCAGTAAACCAAATGCTGCCCACATGCATATTGCCGTCATCAATCCTGTGCACTATATCGTTAGCGAATGTCTCTCGTGCAGCAATGGTAGCGGCGCTGAGGGGTTGCCGCGTTTGAATTTTGTATGGATAGAGGTGTAAACTCTGGCGCATGAGACGATACGTGGACGTTGGCGTCATTTGGACCGCAGCTGCAACACGGTGAACGGAAACCCGAGGCCGCTGTTGGATCACCTGCTACACTAGCTGCGCGTTGCCCTCTGTGGTTGCCGTACGCGGTCGCCCTACCTTTCCAGCACGTTCATCCGTCACATTCCCAGTCCGTTGAAATTTTTCAAACAGATCCTTTATTGTATCGCTTTTCGGTCCTTTGGTTACATTAAACCTCCATTGAAAACTTCGTCTTGTTGCAACAACACTGTGTTCTAGGCGGTGGAATTCCAACACCAGAAAAATCCTCTGTTCTAAGGAATAAACCATGTTGTCCACAGCACACTTGCACGTTGTGAACAGCACATGCTTACAGCAGAAAGACGATGTACAGAATGGCGCACCCACAGACTGCGTTGTCTTCTATATCTTTCACATCACTTGCAGCGCCATCTGTTGTTGAAAATTGTAACTACTGTAATTTCGAAAGTTTCTCCGCCTGAAAATGTACTGTTGTCCCTAGCATATTGCAACAAACGGTGTATTTCTATCGCTGCTCGTTTAGTTTTTATTGCCGTTTCAAATATACCGGTCATTTTTGAAAAACCCTGTATGTATACAGAGAATAAGAGCAGTTCCTATCACACTTCTGTGGGGCACTCCTAACGATACCCTTGTCTCTAATGAACATTTGCCGTCAAGGAAAACATATTGGATTCTATTAATTAAGAAATCTTCAAGCCACTCATATATGTGGAACCTGTCGTATTGTACAGATATCACGTTGCCACATTAAAGTTGGCAATGTGAATCAATACTGCAGACGTTAGTAAGGGCTTGCTGCAATCCATAACTATGTACAGGAGGAGCTCCTGAAGACCACGCTTCCACTCTCAGTGAAGCAGTGCCCTCACACTGTGGTCAATATAGTGTTGAGCTAGAGCTCAACATCATCAAGTAGGACAGTGACAGTAAAATTTCTGATGACACGTACTGCGTAATGTTCGACATTGTACCTCAAGAGAGCAGTTGTTTATTAGAGCATTAAGTGATTCTTTGCCACTCCAGGGCAGTTAGCAGTCATCCAGTATTCCAGTGGCAAAGAAGTGTATCAAAGTTAAGTAAATCTTTTATTCATTTATGTAAAAAGTGAACCAAAATTTCATGTTATAATCTGATGTGTCATTTCACCGAGCAATTGAAAAACCCACAGTTGTGGCCAGATGGAAGTAGTTTCACCTGAGCAGCATTTAAGTGGCTCATAATTCATGCCAGCTGTCTGCTCTTGCATAGCTTTTTCTCTCAATATGTTGCTCTGCTTCTAGCCTGTTGTATTAGAGTATGTGTCCTACACTTCAACATGTCTGAACCAACACAGGAAATGTCTCTAACTGATATTGCACTGTTTCAGGTGCAGCAGACCGAATACCTGCTGTTCACTATCAGCCAACTGACAGCCTTGCTATAGAAATAAGCTGCTTCAAAATTTCAGCCATACCACAGCCTAGATGAAGAATGGTCAGACTACAGGGCACTATTAGAGCCACACTTCACCGCCTACAAAATAGCAGGTATGGAACAACGCTTATTTTTTTGCTCCCTCTGTATTACACTCTGTGGAGCAACTGTTCCCAGGACAGTCAAGTATGATGACCTTGTGAAATTGCTAGATGAATATTACGTTAGTCAAAACTATATAGCAGCTGCACAGTATAAATTTCTTCATTGGAAGCAGCAGCCTGCTCAATAGACAATCAATGGATAGTGGAACTCAGATGTCTCACCAGACATTGTTAGTTTAAATATTTGTGTGGAATCTGCTATACTGACAGGTTACGTGATACCATTACTCAGAATTGTCAGACACATGCATTCATGCTGCAAGTCTAAAACTTCCTGACCATAATTTGAAAACAGTTCTGTCTATAGTGGAATCTCAAATAATTGTTGAATCAACAGAGTTGATTTGTATTTCTTGTGTTCACAGTGCATTAGACACTCAGTCTATTGTACAGCACACAGCATTCAAGTAGTTCACAAAAGAGCTCAGACAAAGAGTAAGACCAGTAAGAACAGTGAAAGTAACAACTTAAACTTATGGAACATGAAGTGTGTTACCATACTCTGAGAAAAAATTCTGAAAATGATAGTTGAAACTCACTATAAAGCGGAGATGCTAGTCGCAGATAGGCACAACAAAAAGAGTCACAGAATGAGCTTTGGCCAACATTCCTTTGTTAAAAATAGACAACAATCACATATACACACTTATGAAAACATGACTCTCACACACACAATCACAGACTCGGGCACCTGAAACCAGACTGTTGTTGTTGTGGTCTTCAGGCCAGAGACTGGTTTGATGCAGCTCTCCATGCTACTCTATCCTGTGCAAGCTTCTTCATCTCCCAGTACCTACTGCAACCTACATCCTTCTGAATCTGTTTAGTGTATTCATCTCTTGGTCTACCTCTATAATTTTTACCCTCCGCACTGCTCTCCAGTACTAAATTGGTGATCTCTTGATGCCTCAGAATATGTCCTACCAACCGTTCCCTTCTTCTAGTCAAGTTGTGCCACAAATTTCTCTTCTCGACAATTCTATTCAATACCTCCTCATTAGTTATGTGATCTACCCATCTAATCCTCAGCATCCTTCTGTAGCACCACATTTAGAAAGCTTCTATTCTCTTTTTGTCTAAACTATTTATTGTCCACGTTTCACTTCCATACATGGCTACACTCCATACAAATACATTCAGAAGACTTCCTGACACCTAAATCTATACTCGATGTTAACAAACTTCTCTTCTTCAGAAATGCCTTCCTTGCCATTGCCAGTCTGCATTTTATATCCTCTCTACTTCAACCATCATCAATTATTTTGCTCCCCAAATAGCAAAACTCTTTTACTACTTTAAGTGTGTCATTTCCTAATCTAATACCCTCAGCATCACCCGATTTAATTCGACTACATTCCATTATCCTCATTTTGCTTTTGTTGATGTTCATCTTATATCCTCCTTTCAAGACACTGTCCATTCCATTCAACTGCTCTTCCAGGTCCTTTGCTGTCTCTGACAGAATTACAATGTCATCGGCAAACCTCAAAGTTTTTATTTCTTCTCCATGGATTTAATTCCTACTCCATATTTTTCTTTTATTTCTTTTACTGCTTGCTCAATATACAGATTGAATAACATCGGGGAAAGGCTACAATCCTGTCTCACTCCCTTCCCAACCACTGCTTCCCTTTCATGCCCCTCGTCTCTTATAACTGCCACCTGGTTTCTGTACAAATTGTAAATAACCTTTCGCTCCCTGTATTTTACCCCTGCCACCTTCAGAAATTGAAAGAGAGTATTCCAGTCAACATTGTCAAAAGCTTTCTCTACGTCACAAATGTTAGAAATGTAGGTTTGCCTTTCCTTAATCTATTTTCTAAGATAAGTCGTAGTGTCAGTATTGCCTCATGTGTTCCAACATTTCTACGGAATCCAAACTGATCTTCCCAAGGTCAGCTTCTACCAGTTTTTCCATTCGTCTGTAAAGAATTCGCATTAGTATTTTGCAGCTGTGGCTTATTAAAATGATAGTCAGTAATTTTCACATCTGTCAATCCCTGCTTTCTTTGGGATTGGAATTATTATATTCTTCTTGAAGTCTGGGGGTATTTTGCCTGTCTCATACATCTTGCTCACCAGATGGTAGAGTTTTGTCAGGGCTGGCTCTCCCAAGGCTATCAGTAGTTCTAATGGAATGTTGTCTACTCCTGGGGGCTTGTTTCGACTTAGGTCTTTCAGTGCTCTGTCAAACTCTTCACGCAGTATCATGTCTCCCATTTCATCTTCATCTACATCCTCTTCCATTTCCATAATATTGTAATCAAGAACATCGCCCTTGTATAGACCCTTTATATACTCCGTCCACCTTTCTGCTTTCCCTTCTTTGCTTAGAACTGGGTTTCCATCAGAGCTCTTTATATTCATGCAAGTGGTTCTCTTTTCTCCAAAGGTCTCTTTAATTTTGCTGTTGTTGTTGTTGTGGTCTTCAGTCCTGAGACTGGTTTGATGCAGCTTGTAATGTAATTAACTGTCATGAATATTTTCTTTTATGACAAATAATGGATTTGTTTGAGATTTAAATGTTGTATATTTATGTGTATTTATTTATATGTGTCTTTGGAGTCAGGAGACCAAAGAATCTGGAATGCAGGAATGTCTGCAACTTCCGGGCACATGTTGGCTTGCCCGCCACTTCTTTGTCAGTATTGGAGGGAGATGGACGTGTTTACGTGATTGTAGTGACTAAACAAAAAGTACGAATAAATATTATTTTTAGCCGAAAGTAATTCGAATCCGGTAGTGTTTATTTCAAACAAGAAGAAAACCCAGACCATGCCTGTTAGAACAATAATTTTGCAGACAAAACTTCGAAAACCCCTAGACAAACGAGATCTGCAGTGTGTAATCTTTCAGCAGCTACTAATAAATAAGCCTTGCTGAAATTGTGCTGGAACTACTCGTATTATTCTTTATTACAAACACGTGGTGCGAATGTGGTGCTACCACAATATACCGCGTAAGATTCCACATCATTCAGTTATCAAGAAACGAGATAGGTAACAACCAGTACAATATGGTGGCGTCGTCCGGGATTATTGAAAATGTTACCGAAATAAACTACCACCGAGATTGCGAAGAAAACGACAGAATTCGTACATCCTGGCTGAAAATGTTAACGGAAGTCGTATGCTGATACCTTCAAGACAAAGGAAGTCGAATGCTGATACCTTCAAGACAACGGGATGCAGTTACTGGAGCAAGAATAACGGCGCAATAAGTCACGAAAGAAGAAAAAAAGTGTAAAGTGTTGTGCAAACAAAAAAGCAATATTCATATAAGTGTAGTGTCTCAGTGTTGTGAATTACATCACGCACCAATCAACAAAGAAGACCTGATAAGAAAATAAGTAAACTGTGAGTAAAATAGTTTAGTATCCTTTAGAAAAGATAAATTTGTTGTGTTTTGTTTATTCCTGTGTAAAAAGATGACTATTGTAAAAGAGGAAAGTGTTGACGACGGTGTCGCCAACGCTAGTACAGATGTAAATTTATCATACGAAACTGAATGCAACAGTAATAGTCCGAATCCTGTAGACAAAGTTGAAACTCATACGGAAAGACAGAATGAAGTTAAAGACATGCTATCAAAAATAATGAATTATATGGAGGGAAAATTTAAGGCAATTGATGACACTAACAGACAAAACGGACAGTGGTTAGGAAATATTAAAGACAGACTCGATGCTAATGAGATTCGTTTGGATCAAATGGAGCAAAACAACGCTGCTCAGTTAGACCAGACTCTTAAGCTCATGAGTGATAAATTTGAAAAACAGTTCAAAGAATATGAAAAGAAAAATGACGATCACTTTCAAAAAGTAGAAGCAAAAATTTCTAGTTTGAGTCGTAATATGGTTAAGATCACGGGTAAGGTCAATTATGTCGGGAGAAAAGTTAAAAATGTAGATGCAAAAGTAAAAAATCTGAAAACTGAAGTTAGTACAGGTAGAGAGAAAATCCATAATGCGTTTAAAGTTGTGCATTCAGATATCAAACAAGTAGAAGAAACAGTATCAGATCGTATTTCCGTTGTAGACGATAAAATTGTTAAAGTAGAAAGCAAATTTGAACAAAAGATAGGAATTATTACTGAAAAAATAGATGTAAATAATCAGATAAACAAAAATGAAGTCAAGAGTTTAGAAAGTAGTATTAATGACATCACCAAGAAACTTGAAAGTGTTAGTAGCAATATGGTCACCAATAGTTTGCCGAACAATATTGGCACTTTGTGGTACAATATTCCAGTAAAAAACTTTTCAGATGAGAGCAGTATGCATCCGGTAGATTTCCTACAGCATTGCAAGGATAACTTTTTTCCAAATATGAATGATAATTTGAAAATTAAATTTGTGAAAAGATTTCTAGAAGGTGAAGCATTGTCATGGACTAATCATTATTTTACTGAGGGAATGTCTTTTGCAGAGTTCGAGGAGAGGTTCTTAAGTAAATTCTGGTCAGAGACAGAACAAGCAAGAATAAAAAGCGAATTCTTGAATGGACCCGTTTATAAACATGAATTTGGTAGCATGAAGCAATTTTGCAGAATTCAGTTAAGGAAACTCACTCACCTAAGCAAACCTTTTGACGAACTCACTCAAATTGATGCACTTAAAAGGAGGCTACCGTGTGAACTACAGTGGGAGTTAGCTTATGGCCCAGATGACACAATTGATCAGTTTTTGAAATATGTTGACAAACTAGACAGAATTATTGAGAAAACAGGTAAACCACCACACCATAGTCAAAACCATTTTCAAAAGACAGGGCATACAAATTGGGGAAACACACAACATGATAAAAAGGAACCACACAGTTTTGGAAGTAGTGATTCTCATCAGAGAAATCACCAGTACAACTTCAAGGGATCACAAGGACACAATTACCATTACAAGGGTCAATATGGAAATAGTCATAATCAATTTGGTAACAGGCACTTTGGAAATAAACCAAAGGAGTGGAATAATCATAATGGTATGGGGAGAACTGAACAAGAGTTAAAAAACTGAATAGGGCTCCATTGGCGGTCTGCAAGGTAGGAGCTACTTATACACAAATTGAAAGGGCCAACCCAAACTGTCTAACTAAACAGAAAGATACCTGTGACATAATGAGTAATTATTTTAAAGAGAAGTGTTATCCCATTAATGTAGTATCTGTTACAAATAATATGTGTCATACAAATAAACCAGAAACAAAAGGTAAGTTATTTAAAGACACTGATTGCTTAGAAAACTGTGAAGACTTAAACTTAGATTCATTCTATGAGTGGGCTGAGAGGAGCACCTTGCTGGAAAATAGTTGTTCAAATGATCAAAGTGTATTAGGACTTATGGAAGAGTCTGGTGGGCTAGGAATGAAAAGAGCACCTAGTAAGGATGATTTAAATATGTATCTGCATACTGAAGGTAAGGGTGCAGAGGATCAAGAGAATAATTTTTGTGATGTTGATTGGGAAGAAAAGGAGATTGAGGATAGTAGCGAAGATAGATGTTTTATTGGTGTAAGTGAGGAGTTGGAAGCTTTAGGGATTACTAATATAAAAGAGGATAGTAATGAAATTAGCGAGGTACACATGAACACAGTTGACAATTTGAATGATAAGGATGCCAGAATTTCAGCCAATGAGTTATTTGATCTTGATACATGGAAGAAAAATGAGAAGGAATTGACAGCAGGTAATCTTAACAGCATTAGGGGAGTAGATGATGAAATGTCAGATAGTGAGCAATTTTTGTTTAACTTATGGGTTAACAGTAGTGCCATTAAGGATGATGAAAATTTCAGAAAGGTAACACTTGATATATGTGAAACTTTGTATCCAGACTGGTGGCATAGAATTAAGTATCACATTGCACAAATGTTAAGAGAGAAATATAAAGGAGAGACACACAATAGCACAAACGAATGTAGTTGGATTAATGAAATATTCATAAATAGTAATCAGGCCAAAGAAAATGCAATTAGGGTAATAACAGCATATAACTCTGGTAGTAATGATACAGGTAAGGATACTGGAAAGGGATATGGGTTCAGTGAAATTGAAGATGACTTATTACATGAGAATATTAACAAAAAATTTGACTTTGATGTAAGCAGTCCGTTTATTGATGTGCAGATAGGATCATGGAAAGGAAAGTGTTTAGTAGACACAGGAAGTCAAGTATCTGGGATATCAGAATCATTAAGTAAAAAACTGAAAACTAATTTAAGGATTATGTCGAGTTACCCGTGGTAGGAATTAAAATAAGAGGTGCTACTGGGAAGCACAGTAAATCAATAAGGAGTCAGGCTTTTATTACTTTTGAAATTGAAGGAGTATCATGGTCACATGGGTGTCTCGTCATTCCTGATCTCACAGAGGATTTTATCCTAAGCATGTCTTGGATAACAAAAGTAAGTGCAGCATTTGATTGGGCAGGGCAGAAATTAATGATGACTCTACCAAGTGGTGAAGTCATCACTACGAAACTACTTCAATCAAATGTGTTTTGTATGAATAAGACTGTGAACAGTATTGAATTTACAAAAGAAGGTAAGTACATTGAAAGCCATGTCACAGATTTCGATACAGATGAGATAGAGTTTGAAAAGTTAGTAAATGAAAAAGTAGTCGAGGCTAGAGAACTAACTGAGAACCAAAAACAAGATTTGAAATTATTTTTGTGGGAATATAGTGATGTATTTAGCAATATACCAGGTAAAGTAATTGGATACCAATGTACTTTACAGTTGAAGCCACATGAACCTTTCTTTACAAAACCATACAGTATTCCAATCTCGAAAAGGGCAGCAGTGGAGAAAGAATTGCAAAAGATGGAAGTGTGTGAAATCATTGAGAGGAGTATAAGCCCTTATAATAATCCCTTAGTCACTGTAAATAAACCTAATGGACAAGTCAGATTAGTACTAGATTCCAGACAGTTAAACAAATGTTTATACAGAGAAACTGACCACCCAGAGAACATCGATGAGTTGTTATATAAATTTAAAAATATCCAAATTATGTCAAGCCTTGACCTAACTTCAGGTTTTCATCAAGTACCTCTTGCAATTAGTTCTAGAAAGTACACTGCTTTCTTATACAATGGGAGATGTTACCAGTATTGTGTAGTGCCTTTCGGATTAAACTCATCAGTCGCCGAATTTATAAGGGCACTAGACTATGTACTTGGCCAAGAAGTTGTGTCAGAATTAACAATTTATGTAGACGATATATTAGTTTCAAATCAAAGTTGGGAGGATCATTTGAAGTTACTGAAAAAGGTGTGTGAGAAACTCAGAAGAGGTGGTATGACATTAAAACTGGAAAAATGCAAATTTGGTGTGTCAGAACTCAAATTTTTAGGTCATGTCATTACTAAGGAAGGGATAAGTGCAGATCCTGAGAAAATAAAATCTATCGTAAACTTTCCATCTCCTAGAAACCGGAAACAATTAAAGTCTTTCTACGGACTCTGTGGATTCTATCGAAAATATATAAATGGACAATGCCTTAATGTAACATGTTTAAGCAACTTACTTAGAAAAAATACTCCATGGAATTGGTCTGAAGAGTGCCAGAAAGCATTTGATAAAATTAAGAATGAACTTTGTAAGAACAGTCTTTTACACAGACCAGATTTTAGTTTGCCATTTTGTCTTCACACTGACAGTAGTGATTATGGACTAGGAGCAGAACTATTTCAGGAGAAAATTGTGAATGAAAAAAATCTTCATTGTACAATTGCATTTGCCAGCAGAATGTTACTTAAACATGAGAGAACATACACTGTCACAGAAAAAGAATTACTCGCAGTACACTGGGCGTTTACAAAATTTAAAACATACCTGTTAGGACACAAGATAAAAGTCTATTCAGACCACAAAGCTTTAAGTTACTTGCAGGAGTGTAGACTATATCACAGTAGATTAACCAGGTGGGCAATGTTCATGCAACAGTTTGATTACGAAATTGTGTTTATTAAGGGATCAGAAAATGTAGTAGCTGATGCTTTATCCAGGTTACCAGTAGGAGGAGATCAAGAAATGTTTGATCAAGAGGAAGAAAAGGAATTTAAAATAAGATACATGAAGGGAATCCAAGATGAAAAGCTCATAAAGACACTTTGCAATAACATCAGGAGGGGACAGAATAACGATCCTAATTGGAAATTGGTTAAGGACTGTTTAGGCAAAAGAGGGTATGATAAACTTGACAAGTACTATAAGGTCTTTAAGGGAACACTCTTTAGAAGATCAGATGTGGACTCTGACAATTGGAAGCTATGTTGGCCAGAGTGTGAGGCAGACAAATTAATAAGGTACACCCATGAGAGTTATGGTCACTGTGGAATACAGAAATGTGTAAAAAAGTTACAAGAAAATATCTACTTTTATAACATGGTAAAGAAGGTGAGGAACGAAATATCAACATGTGACAAATGTCAAAGAGTAAAAGTAAGCAACAGAACATGTCAGGGAGAAATGCAGAACATCATTCCAGATAAACCATTAGATTTAGTAGCTGTAGACTTTTATGGACCTTTACCTAAAAGCAAAGGTGGCCATTGTTTTATATTCGTCATGGTTGATATATTTTCCAAACTAATTAAACTTTATTCTGTGCGAAAAGCTACAAGTAAAGAGATCATTGCAAAAATTGAGAGAGATTACTTCAAGAGTGTAGGGAAACCTAAAGCTATACTATCTGATAATGGTTCACAATTTGTTTCAAAAAACTGGAAAGCATTCATGGAAAAAACTAACACAAAACATATCTTGATATCCGTGTACAACCCATCTTCAAACCCAGCAGAAAGGTACATGAGAGAAATAGGGAGACTTTGTAGGACGTATTGTAGTCACAAACATCCTAGTTGGTCCGACCATGTAAACAACTTCGAGGATATCATGAACAGCTTGCAGCATAGCTCTACTGGGTTTTCACCATATGAAATTATGTTTCATCTCAGACCAGCAAATCTTATTTCTGAATTAATAGACTTTCCACAATGTAGCTTAATATCAATGAAAGAACGTGAAGAGATTGTAAAGAAAACCATGAAGAAACTAGGTGAAGCTAGGAAAAACAGACATAATAGGAAAATAAAGGCTACCACATTCAGAGTAGGTGACCATGTCTTAGTGAAATCCCACGAACGATCAAAGTTACTAACAGCAGAACTCAAGAAGTTCTTTGACATTTACATTGGGCCATTTGAGATTATTGAGAACCCCCATCCAAATGCGTACCGATTAGTATATCCCAAGTCGAGAAAGCTGTTTGGTCTTAGGAATGTTGTTTCTTTGAAGCCGTATATTGAGAAAAGAGCTAACTAAGCTTACAAACATGCCTTTATCTGGAAAGAATTTTGCTGGAAGAAAAAAGGAAAAAAAAAAATGCAGTCACCACACTATGCCATGTAAAGACAAAATGATGATGTATCTAGACTGATTGTCACATAATTCTATTATAAGATTAGATTTCATGATTCCTATGTGCTTGTTTAAGTAATTGTACAGTATTTAATGAATTGCAAAATATGTAAACTTGATAAATAAGGGATTTTATTTTACTGATGATGCTAGGAGACAAGACATGTCACCCACCCTAACAGTTTGAGAATAGCAAATCTCATAAATTTTGAAATCTTGTTCATTCACTTAAATAAACCATAATGCTTTAAAAAATTGCATAGTTAATAGACTATATATTCTTGTATAAGCAAGTGTGCTTTTGTTTTACATCATGCTCACCATAACTGTTTTTATTCAGCTCTGTTTATAACACAACACAGATACTTTCTTGGCTTATTTTGTTTCTTAATTTTGATATCACATAATTTACAAGTCTCATGAGAGAATAGTGTTGTTGAATTGAAATACTTTTGCAACCTCACTGATAATATAGGTACTATGTTTGTTCTACTATGAGAAAATGTTTTAACTTTAGTATTATTTTATAGTAAATTTCTGGGCAACAAATCGACATATGTATTTATGTAATCTATGTTGTGAGACAAAGGAGGAAGTCAATGGTTGATAAAAGAATAAACAGTTTACTACAATTGTGATAAAAAGTGGTATACAAGACAATGATGCAATTTCTGTATCGGACTGACAAGTGGACCAGGGTACACTTGTAAGTCCTGGTGGGCTATTGTAATGTAATTAACTGTCATGAATATTTTCTTTTATGACAAATAATGGATTTGTTTGAGATTTAAATGTTGTATATTTATGTGTATTTATTTATATGTGTCTTTGGAGTCAGGAGACCAAAGAATCTGGAATGCAGGAATGTCTGCAACTTCCGGGCACATGTTGGCTTGCCCGCCACTTCTTTGTCAGTATTGGAGGGAGATGGACGTGTTTACGTGATTGTAGTGACTAAACAAAAAGTACGAATAAATATTATTTTTAGCCGAAAGTAATTCGAATCCGGTAGTGTTTATTTCAAACAAGAAGAAAACCCAGACCATGCTTGTTAGAACAATAATTTTGCAGACAAAACTTCGAAAACCCCTAGACAAACGAGATCTGCAGTGTGTAATCTTTCAGCAGCTACTAATAAATAAGCCTTGCTGAAATTGTGCTGGAACTACTCGTATTATTCTTTATTACAAACACGTGGTGCGAATGTGGTGCTACCACAATATACCGCGTAAGATTCCACATCATTCAGTTATCAAGAAACGAGATAGGTAACAACCAGTACAAGCTCTCCATGCTACCCTATCCTGTGCCAGCCTCTTCATCTCCCATTATTTACTGCAACCTACATCCTTCTGAATCTGCTTAGTGTATTCATCTCTTGGTCTCCCTCTACGATTTTTAACCTCCACGCTGCCCTCCAATGCTAAATTTGTGATCCCTTGATGCCTCAGAACATGTCCTAACAACCGATCCCTTCTTGTAGTCAAGTTGTGCCACAAACTCCTCTTCTCCCCAATTCTATTCAATATCTCCTCATTAGTTATGTGATCTACCTATCTAATCTTCTTTCGTGTAGGCAGTATCTATCTTACCCCTTACATTTGTCCTCTAGCCATCCCCACTTAGCCATTTTGCACTTCCTGTTGATCTCATTTTTGAGACATTTGTATTCCTTTCTACCTGCTTCATTTACTGCATTTTTGTATTTTCTCCTCTCATCAATTAAACGCTGTATCTCTTATGTTACCCAAGGATTCCTATTAGCCCTCATCTTTTTACTTGCTTGATCCTCTGCTGCCTTCACTATTTCATCTCTCAAAGCTACCCATTCTTCTTCTACTGTATTTCTTTTCCAAATTCTTGTCAATCGTTCCCTAATGCTCTCCCTGAAACTCTCTACCATCAATGGTTCTGTCAGTTTATCCAGGTCCCATCTCTTTGAATTCCCACCTTTTTGCAGTTTCTTTAGTTTTAATCTACATTTCATAACCAATAGATTGTGGTCAGAGTCCACATCTGCCCCTGGAAATGTCTTACAATTTAAAACCTGGATCCTAAATCTCTGTCTCACCATTATATAATCTATCTGAAACATGTCAGTATCTCCAGGCTTCTTCCATGTATATAACCTTCTTTTACGATTCTTGAACCAAGTCTTAGCTATGATTAAGTTATGCTCTGTGCAAAATTCTACCAGGTGGCTTCCTCTTTCATTCCTTACCCCCATTCACCTACTACATTTCCTTCTCTTCCTTTTCCTATTATCGAATTCCAATCACCCGTGACTATTAAATTTTTGTCTCCCTTCACTATACGAATAATTTCTTTTATCTCATCATACATTTCATCAGTCTCTTCATCATCTGCGGAGCTAGGTGGCATATAAACTTGTACTACGGTGGTAGGGGTGGGCTTTGTATCTATCATGGCCACAATAATGCGTTCACTATGCTGTTTGTAGTAACTTACCTGCATTCCTATTTTTTTAATTCATTGTTAAACCTACTCCTACATTATCCCTATTTGATTTATAATCCTGTATTCACCTGGCCAGAAGTCTTGTTCCACCTGCCACCAAACTTCACTAATCCCCACTATATCTAACTTTAACCTATCCATATCCCTTTTTAAATTTTCTAACCTACCTGCCTGATTAAGGGATCTGAATTCCACGCTCCAACCCGTAAAACGCCAGTTTTCTTTCTCCTGATAGCAACATCCTCCTGAGTAGTCCCCACCCAAAGATCCGAATGGGGGGGGGGGGCTATTTTACCTCCAGAATATTTTACCCAAGAGGACGCCATCATCATTTAACCATACAGTAAAGCTGCATGCCCTCGAGAAAAATTATGGCTGTAGTTTCCCCTTGCTTCCAGCCGTTTGCAGTACCAGCACAGCAAGGCTGTTTTGGTTAGTGTTACAAAGCCAGATCAGTCAATCTGCTCCTGCAACTACTGAAAAGGCTCCTGCCCCTCTTCAGTAACCATGCATTTGTCTGGCCTCTCAACAGAATACCCTCCATTGTGGTTGCACTTACAGTACGACTATCTGTATCTGGGATGGGGAGGGAGAGGGATAGCAGGATAAGGGTGGAAGATGGTAAGCTTTTGCTAGTGCAAGGGTGCAGGACTGATGTGGAGAGTGGATGGGGCAGCTAGGTACAGTCAGTAGGTTAGACGGAGGGTGGAGGAGTGGGAGGGGGGGGGGGTGTAGTGGGAAAGGAGAGAAGTAAAAAGACTGGATGTGTGTTGGTGGAATAGAGGGCTATGTAGTCCTGGAATGGGAGCTGCCTTCTTCAGGTGTATGGGTCAGGTGTGAAGTTGAGGCAAATGGTGCAGAGATGGTGCCAGTTCAGTGATGGACGTCAGCAAGCATAGGACATACTGAGACCTGGATGGACATGCACGGCCACTACAGATGCAAATATCGGGAAGGTGGATGACATGATTAGAGCAAACTGGTGTATCATTATCGATGGAGTAGTGGCAGAACCTGGAATCATACATGAGTGAGCTCACAAGATCATCCACGACATTCTTCAATACAGGATGGTGTCAGCACGATGGGTGCCCTGCCAACTGACCCCGACTACACATGGAACAATGCATGGCATTCAGCCTGGAACAGCTTATGCGTTACCATGAATCTGGCACTGACCTTCTGTTTCGGATTGTGACGGGGGATGAAATGTGGGTCCACCATTACACGCCCGAATCGAAGGCCACATCCATGGAGTAGAAACATCCGTCATCACCTGAAGTTCAAAAGAAGTTCAAAAGCACTCCATTTGCAGGTGAAGTTTACAGACGTGCAAAATTTGGCATGGACTTCAATGCGAGATGCCTTTAATAGGTTCCACAACGAAACATTGCCTCGAAATTTGGTAGAAAATCTGAAGAAATTATGGTCGTATGTAAAGTACACAAGCGGCAAGACGCAGTCATACCTTCGCTGGGCAGTGCCAATGATACTGTTACCGACGACTGTGCCACTAAAGTGGAGTTATTGAATGCAGTTTTCCGAAATTCCTCCTCCAGAGAAGACGAATGGAATATTCCAGAATTCCAGAATTTGAAACATGAACAGCTGCTAGCATGAGTTTCTTAGAAGTAGATACCTTAGGGGTTGCGAAACAACTCAAATCGCTTGATACGGGCAAGTCTTCAGGTCCAGATTGTATACCGATTAGGTTCCTTTCAGATTATGCTGATACAATAGCTTCCTACTTAGCAATCATATACAACCACTCGCTCACCGATAGATCTGTACCTACAGACTGGAAAACTGCGCAGGTCGCACCAGTGTTTAAGAAGGGTAGTAGGAGTAATCCAACGAACTACAGACCTATATCATTGACATCGGTTTGCAGTAGGGTTTTGGAGCATATACTGTATTCAAACATTATCAATCACCTCAAAGGGAAGGATCTATTAATATGTAATCAGCATGGTTTCAGAAAACATTGTTCTTGTGCAACGCAGTTAGCTCTTTATTCGCACGAAGTAATGGCCGCTATCAACAGGGGATCTGAGGTTGATTCCATATTTCTGGATTTCCGGAAAGCTTTTGACACTGTTCCTCACAAGCAACTTCTAATCAAGCTGCGGGCCTATGGGGTATCATCTCAGTAGTGCGACTGGATTCGTGATTTCCTGTCAGGAAGGTCACAGTTCGTAGTAATAGACGGCAAATCATCGAGTAAAACTGAAGTGATATCAGGTGTTCCCCAGGGAAGCGTCCTGGGACCTCTGCTGTTCCTGATCTATATAAATGACCTGGGTGACAATCTGAGCAGTTCTCTTAGGTTGTTCGCAGATGATGCTGTAATTTACCGTCTAGTAAGGTCATCCGAAGACCAGTACCAGTTGCAAAGTGATTCAGAAAAGATTGCTGTATGGTGTGGCAGGCGGCAGTTGATGCTAAATAACGAAAAGTGTGAGGTGATCCACATGAGTTCCAAAAGAAATCCGTTGGAATTCGATTACTCGATAAATAGTACAATTCTCAAGGCTGTCAATTCAACTAAGTACCTGGGTGTAAAAATTACGAACAACTTCAGTTGGAAAGACCACATGATAATATTGTGGGGAAGGTGAGCAAAAGGTTGCGTTTCATTGGCAGGACACTTAGAAGATGCAACAAGTCCACTAAAGAGACAGCTTACACTAAACTCGTTAGTCCTCTGTTAGAATATTGCTGCGCGGTGTGGGATCCTTACCAGGTGGGATTGACGGAAGACATCAAAAGGGTGCAAAAAAGGGCAGCTCATTTTGTATTATCATGTAATAGGGGAGAGAGTGTGGTAGATATGATATGCAAGTCATTAAAGCAAAGACGTTTTTCGTCACGGCGAGATCTATTTACGAAATTTCAGTCACCAACTTTCTCTACCGAATGCGAAAATATTTTGTTGAGCCCAACCTACATAGGTAGGAATGATCATCAAAATAAAATAAGAGAAATCAGAGCTCGAACAGAAAGGTTTAGGTATTCGTTTATCCCGGGTGCTGTTCGGGAGTGGAATGGTAGGAAGATAGTATGATTGTGGTTCGATGAACCCTCTGCCAAGCACTTAAATGTGAATTGCAGAGTAGTCATGTAGATGTAGATGTAGATGTAGTGCTACTCACCATTTTCTGGGATGCCAAAGGAGTTTTGCTGCTGGACTTTCTGGAGGACGCAACCATCAATGCTGCGCGGTACTGTGCCACTCTGTCGAAATTGAAAGAGGTGATTCGGAAAAAGCGGCCTGGCTTTCTCAGATCTGGCATTCTGCTGTTGGATGACAATGCGAGACCACACCCAGTGACGGCAAACCGAAACCATATTTCAACTCTTGGTTGGGAGTGCCTGCACAATCCACCTTACACTCCGGATCTCGCACCAAGTGACTTCCATCTGTTTCCTGCTTTGAAGAAGACTCTCGGCATAAGGCACTTTGGCAGCAATGCTGACATCAAACAAGCCGTTCAATGCTTCTTCCATATGCAACGCCCTGATTTTTTCCTGGGAAGGCTTTTTGTAGCTTATAAAGTGGTATGACAAATGTCTCAATGTACTTGGAAATTATGTAGAAAAATAAAGATATGTCTTATCTTTAATGTCTCATTCTCTTTTTTTTCCTTTCACACACAAATCTGACCACAGTCAACAGGGGAAACTTATTTCTCCAACTCCTCCACATAGAATGCAGCACAGTGGTTGCAGCTTAGCTTGTAGATCACATGACTTGTTTTAGAGGTAACCCTGCCTTTGATGGGATAGGTGATGTTTGTGACTGGACTGGAGTAGGTGATGGTGAGATGATGTACGGAACAGATCTTGCACCTAGGTCTTACAGGGATATGAGCCATGAGACAAGGGAAGATTGGGAGTACGGGTTGTGTAGAGTAGGATGTTGTGTAGGTGCTATGGGCTGTGGAATACCACTGTGGGAGAGGTGGGAAGGATAGTGTGTAGGACAGGACAAAAAGTAGTCAAAACCCTAGTGGAGAATGAAATTCAGTTGCTCCTGTCATGGGTAGTACTGAGTCACAAGGGCAATGCTTCTGTGTTGCCGGATGGTGGGACTTTAGGAGACGACCAGAAAGATTAGGTCTGGAGAGATCTCTTTGTGTACAAGATTGGGAGGGTAATTATGATCTGTAAAGGCCTCAATGAGACTCTCAGTATATTTCCAGAGGGACCACTCATCACTGCAGATGTGATGGCCACAGGTGGCTATACTATATGTAAGGGACTTCTTAGCATGGAATGGGTGGCAGCTGTTGAAGTGGAGGTGTTGTTGGTGGATGGTACGTTTGATATGGATGTAGGTACTGACGTAGCCAACTTTGAGGTGGAGGTCAACATTGAGGAAGATGGCTTGTTGGGTTGAGTAAGACCAGGTGAAGTGACTGGGGGAGAAGGTGTTGAGGTTCTGGGGGAATGTGGATAGGGTGCCCTCAACTAGATCTAGAATACGAAGATGTCATCAGTGAATCGGAAACAGGTGAGGAGTTTTGGATTCTTGGTGTTAAGAAGGAAGGATTCCTCTATATGTCCCATGAAAATGTTGGCATAAGATGTTGCCATGTGGCCGGCCATAGCCATACCCTGGATTTGTTTTAGGAAATTACTTCAAAGGAGAAGTAATTGTGGATGAGGATATAGTTGGTCAGAGTGATTAGGAAGGAGGTTGTTGGTTTGGAACCCATCAGGCACTAGGTTGGTTGGTTGATTTGGGGGAGGGTACAAAACAGCGAGGTCATCGGTCATCAGAGCCATCAGATTAGGGAAGGATTGGTAAGGAAGTCAGCCATGCCCTTTCAAAGGGACCATCCTGTCATTTGCCTGAAGCAATTTAGGGAAATCACGGAAAACCTAAATCAGGGTGGCTCCTGAATGTGAGTCCAGTGTTCTAACCACTGCACCACCTCACTTAGTCAGGCACTGGGAAAGGTAGTGTTCAATAGCAGTGGGACCATGGGCATTAGGGATGTTAGTGTAAAGGAAGACGGCATCAGCAGTATTGAGTAGGGCACTGTGTGATAAAGGAACAGAGACTGTGGAGGCTCAGTGGAGGAAATGGTTGGTATCTTTTATATCGGAGGATAGGTTGTAGCTAATAGGCTGAAGGTGTTGGTCTACAAGAGCAGACATTCTGTCAGTGGGGACACAGTAAATATCCACAATGGGGCGTCCTGGGTGTTTGCATTTATGGACTTTCAAAAACATGTAGAAGGTAGGAGAGCAGGAGTGGCAGGGATGAAGAGACAAATGGACTCTGGGGAGAGGTTCTAGAATAGGCCTAAGGATTTAAGGAGAGACTGGAGATCCTGCTGGATTTCTGGAATGGGGTCACTATGGCAGGGTTTGCAGGTGGGTAAATTAGACAGATGAGGAGTCCTCCTGGCAGGTAATGCTTGCGGTTCAAAACAACAGTGGTGGAGCCTTTGTCAGTAGGTAGGATTATGTCAGGATCAGTTTTTAGATGGTGGATTGTGGTTCTTTCTGTGGATGTAAGGTTAGTTTGCATGTTGAGGGATATGGGGAATCATGGTGAGGCAAGGTTCGAAGTTAAGAAATTCTGGAAGGTTTACAGGGGTGTGATTTGGGGACAGTGGACATGGATTATGACTGGATGGAGGAATGAACTGAGTCAGGCAGGTTTTCGCATTGGTCTTTGGTTAAGTCTAACTGGTATTGTTGATGTAAAAAAGTGTTTCCCTGTTGGGACCAGGAGAAGGAGAGAAGGTCCTTAACAAGTCCTGCATGATTGAATTTAAGAGTGGGAAAAAAGGTGAGGCCTTCGGAAAGGACTGATATACCTGTGGGGTTAAGGCTTTTGGAGGAAAGGTTCATAACCATGCTTTGGGTCTGCTTCGGTTCTGGATTCTTTGTGGCAAGAGGAATGAGTTTTAGAGGATAAGGTAAATGTAGTATGTCTGTGAGACAAGGTTTGTCAGCTATGATGGGACATGGGTGAAGGTTTGGAGGCTGTTGTGAAGGTAGTGGACAGTGGTCATCCAAGGCAGTAGTAGGAAGTGAGCAGGGTGAAGAGTTTTTTGAGGTAGCATTGTACATGTTGCTCGAGTTCCTGGAGGGCAAGAGTTTCAATGTGTGTTATGGGATCCAGGAATTTGGATTCACATAGAAGAATTTTACGGACGGAGAAAAGATATTGCAAGGAGATTTTGGCTTGATTGATGTGGTATTGCAGGACTGTGTTGGTGAAGGCTAAAGACTGGTGGAATTTGAAAAAATGAAGGCCATTGTGGAAGAAAGGGTGGCAGCCAGAGATGGGTAATTTGATTGTAAGGCCATTTGGGGGGTTTCATGAGCCAAGCAACAACACAGGGATAGTATCTGAGAGTGGGTTCTGGCTATGGATGAGGAAACTTTTCTGATGGAAGGAGCAAGGATCCATGGTGGTAGAAAAACTGTAAAAATACGTAAATAATGTAGAATTACGTCCCAAAAAATTCGCAAAAATACGCCCAAATACATGGGGATAATGACAAAAAAGGAGAAACATGAAATAAGGGGAAACAAGATGAAATCTGAGGGAGTACGTCGATGGTGAAACGTGAAAACCAACTGAATTTGGCATGAAGTCACAATGAGATCCAAGAATATATATATATATATATATATATATATATATATATATATATATATATATATATATTCTGTTTGTGTCTATATATGTGTGGATGGATATGTGTGTGTGTGCGAGTGTATACCCGTCCCTTTTTCCCCCTAAGGTAAGTCATTCCACTCCCGGGACTGGAATGACTCCTTTCCCTCTCCCTTAAAACCCACATCCTTTCGTCTTTCCCTCTCCTTCCCTCTTTCCTGATGAGGCAACAGTTTGTTGCGAAAGCTTGAATTTTGTGTGTATGTTTGTGTTCGTTTGTCTGTCTGTCGACCTGCAGCACTTTCATTTGATAAGTCACATCATCTTTGTTTTTAGGTATATTTTTCCTTCGTGGAATGTTTCCTTCTATTATATATATATATATATATATATATATATATATATATATATATATATATATATATATATATATAAAAAGAAGATTTATACCAGCGGTATGGAAAGCCACACATTGGACGAATATTGGCGCAGAAGAGACTCCAATGGTTTGGCCACATCCTACGGGCAGACGGATCCCTTCCAAACAGAGTCCTCCACTCTCAACCCACAGGAAAACGCCCTAGAGGACGCCCAAGAACTCGATGGAAGGATAGGATAACAACGATCCTGAAAGAAGTGGAACCAGCAGCCGTGGAGGAGGACGCCAACGACCGGATGAGATGGACTGCCATCTGCAACAGCTCCCTCCTCTCGTGTAATTGACAGACACTGCGTGTGTGTTTTTTTTTTGTTTTTTGTTTCTGTAATGTATCCCTCTTGCCTTTTAAACCTTTGATTGAATGCCCTGTTTATTTTTTCGTTTCTTCTTTAAGCTGTAATGTACATATGTAACTTTTACTACTGTATAGAGTACTTTTGTAAGTCTTTTTGTCTTTACTTTTCCTTTTGTTCTTCTTGCTGTAGGCCTTAAAGGCCCGATAAGGCAATAAATGATGATGATGATGATGATGATGATATATATATATATATAATAGAAGGAAACTTCCACGAAGGAAAAATATACCTAAAAACAAAGATGATGTGACTTATATATATATATATATATATATATATATATATATATATATATATAATAGAAGGAAACTTCCACGAAGGAAAAATATACCTAAAAACAAAGATGATGTGACTTACCAAATGAAAGTGCTGGCAGGTCGACAGACACACAAACTAACACAAACATACACACAAAATTTAAGCTTTCGCAACAAACTGTTGCCTCATCAGGAAAGAGGGAAGGAGAGGGAAAGACGAAAGGATGTGGGTTTTAAGGGAGAGGGTAAGGAGTCATTCCAGTCCCGGGAGCAGAAAGACTTACCTTAGGGGGAAAAAAGGACGGGTATACACAAGCACACACACACATATCCATCCACACATATACAGACACAAGCAGACAATGTCTGCTTGTGTCTGTATATGTGTGGAAGGATATGTGTGTGTGTGCGAGTGTATACCCGTCCTTTTTGTTTTGTTTTTATGTATATATATATATAAAAAGAAAGATGATGAGACTTACCAAACAAAAGCGCTGGCAGGTCGATAGACACACAAACAAACACAAACATACACACAAAATCTAGCTTTCGCAACCAACGGTTGCCTCGTCAGGAAAGAGGGAAGGAGAAGGAAAGACAAAAGGATATGGGTTTTAAGGGAGAGGGTAAGGAGTCATTCCAATCCCGGGAGCGGAAAGACTTACCTTAGAGGGAAAAAGGACAGGTATACACTCGCACACACACACACATATCCATCCTCACATACAAGACACAAGCAGACATGTGAGGATGGATATGTGTGTGTGTGCGAGTGTATACCTGTCCTTTTTCCCCCTAAGGTAAGTCTTTCCGCTCCCGGGATTGGAATGACTCCTTACCCTCTCCCTTAAAACCCATATCCTTTTGTCTTTCCTTCTCCTTCCCTCTTTCCTGACGAGGCAACCGTTGGTTGCGAAAGCTAGATTTTGTGTGTATGTTTGTGTTTGTTTGTGTGTCTATCGACCTGCCAGCGCTTTTGTTTGGTAAGTCTCATCATCTTTCTTTTTAAATATATATATATATATATATATATATATATATATATATATATATATATATATATATATACCACGTAGGAAAAATATACCTAAAAAACAGAGATGATGTGACTTACCAAATGAAAGTGCTGGCAGGTCGACAGACACACAAACGAACACAAACATACACACAAAATTCAAGCTTTCGCAACAAACTGTTCCCTCATCAGGAAAGAGGGAAGGAGAGGGAAAGACGAAAGGATGTGGGTTTTGAGGGAGAGGAGAAGGAGTCATTCCAGCCCCGGGAGCGTAAAGACTTACCTTGGGGGGAAAAAGGGACGGGTATACACTCGCACACGCACACACACACACACACACACACACACACACACACATATCCATCCACACATATACAGACACAAGCAGTTGTGCAGAGGCAAGCAGAAGTGCAGAGGCAAAGATGTTGTTGAATGACAGGTGAGGTATGAGTGGCGGCAACTTGAAATTAGCGGAGATTGAGGCGTGGTGGATAACGGGAAGAGAGGATATATTGAAGAGCAAGTTCCCATCTCCGGAGTTCGGATAGGTTGGTGTTAGTGGGAAGTATCCAGATAACCCGGACAGTGTAACACTGCGCCAAGATGTGCTGGCCGTGCACCAAGGCATGTTTAGCCACAGGGTGATCCTCATTACCAACAAACACTGTCTGCCTGTGTCCATTCATGCGAATGGACAGTTTGTCGCTGGTCATTCCCACATAGAATGCGTCACAGTGTAGGCAGGTCAGTTGGTAGATCACGTGGGTGCTTTCACACGTGGCTCTGCCTTTGATTTTGTACACCTTTCGGGTTACAGGACTGGAGTAGGTGGTGGTGGGAGGGTGCATGGGACAGGTTTTACACTGGGGGCGGTTACAAGGGTAGGCACCAGAGGGTAGGGAAGGTGGTTTGGGGATTTCATAGGGGTGAACTAAGAGGTTACGAAGGTTAGGTGGATGGCGGAAAGACACTCTTGGTGGAGTGGGGAGGATTTCATGAAGGATGGATCTAATTTCAGGGCAGGATTTGAGGAAGTCGTATCCCTGCTGGAGAGCCACATTCAGAATCTGATCCAGTCCCGGAAAGTATCCTGTCACAAGTGGGGCACTTTTGTGGTTCTTCTGTGGGAGGTTCTGGGTTTGAGAGGATGAGGAAGTGGCTCTGGTTAGTTGCTTCTGTACCAGGTCGGGAGAGTAGTTGCGGGATGCGAAAGCTGTTGTCAGGTTGTTGGTGTATTGCTTCAGGGATTCCGGACTGGAGCAGATTCGTTTGCCATGAAGTCCTAGGCTGTAGGGAAGGGACGTTTGATGTGGAATGGGTGGCAGCTGTCATAATGGAGGTACTGTTGCTTGTTGGTGGGTTTGATGTGGACGGACGTGTGAAGCTGGCCATTGGACAGGTGGAGGTCAACATCAAGGAAAGTGGCATGGGATTTGGAGTAGGACCAGGTGAATCTGATGGAACCAAAGGAGTTGAGGTTGGAGAGGAAATTCTGGAATTCTTCTTCACTGTGAGTCCAGATCATGAAGATGTCATCAATAAATCTGTACCAAACTTTGGGTTGGCAGGCCTGGGTAACCAAGAAGGCTTCCTCTAAGCGACCCATGAATAGGTTGGCGTATGAGGGGGCCATCCTGGTACCCATGGCTGTTCCCTTTAATTGTTGGTATGTCTGGCCTTCAAAAGTGAAGAAGTTGTGGGTCAGGATGAAGCTGGCTAAGGTAATGAGGAAAGAGGTTTTAGGTAGGGCGGCAGGTGATCGGCGTGAAAGGAAGTGCTCCATCGCAGCGAGGCCCTGGACATGCGGAATATTTGTGTATAAGGAAGTGGCATCAATGGTTACAAGGATGGTTTCCGGGGGTAACAGACTGGGTAGGGATTCCAGGCGTTCGAGAAAGTGGTTGGTGTCTTTGATGAAGGATGGGAGACTGCATGTAATGGGTTGAAGGTGTTGATCTACGTAGGCAGAGATGCGTTCTGTGGGGGCTTGGTAACCAGCTACAATGGGACGGCCGGGATGATTGGGTTTGTGAATTTTGGGAAGAAGGTAGAAGGTAGGGGTGCCGGGTGTTGGTGCGGTCAGGAGGTTGATGGTGTCAGGTGAAAGGTTTTGTAGGGGGCCTAAGGTTCTGAGGATTCCTTGAAGCTCCGCCTGGACATCAGGAATGGGATTACCTTGGCAAACTTTGTAAGTAGTGTTGTCTGAAAGCTGACGCAGTCCCTCAGCCACATACTCCCGACGATCAAGTACCACAGACGTGGAACCCTTGTCCGCCGGAAGGATGACGATGGATTGGTCAGCCTTCAGATCACGGATAGCCTGGGCTTCAGCAGTGGTGATGTTGGGAGTAGGATTAAGGTTTTTTACGAAGGATTGAGAGGCAAGGCTGGAAGTCAGAAATTCCTGGAAGGTTAGGAGAGGGTGATTTTGAGGAAGAGGAGGTGGGTCCCGCTGTGACGGAGGACGGAACTGTTCCAGGCATGGTTCAATTTGGATAGTGTCTTGGGGAGTTGGATCATTAGGAGTAGGATTAGGATCATTTTTCCTCGTGGCAAAGTGATATTTCCAGCAGAGAGTACGGGTGTAGGACAGTAAATCTTTGATGAGGGCTGTTTGGTTAAATCTGGGAGTGGGGCTGAAGGTGAGGCCTTTGGATAGGACAGAGGTTTCGGATTGGGAGAGAGGTTTGGAGGAAAGGTTAACTACTGGATTGGGGTGTTGTGTTTCCAGATTGTGTTGATTGGAATTTTGAGGATTTGGAGGGAGTGGAGCTGGAAGTGGGAGATTGAGTAGTTGGGAGAGACTGGGTTTGTGTGCAATGAGAGGAGGTTGAGGTTTGCTGGAAAGGTTGTGAAGGGTGAGTGAGTTGCCTTTCCGGAGGTGGGAAACCAGGAGATTGGATAGTTTTTTAAGGTGGAGGGTGGCATGCTGTTCTAATTTGTGGTTGGCCTGTAGGAGGATGCTCTGAACAACCGGTGTGGATGTGGGAGAGGAAAGATTGAGGACTTTTATTAAGGATAGGAGTTGATGGGTGTGTTGATTGGCTGAGTGGATGTGTAGGTGAAGGATTAGGTGGGTGAGGGCAATGGATTGTTCGGTTTGGAACTGGTATAGGGACTGATGGAAAGAAGGGTTGCAGCCAGAGATGGGAACTTTAAGTGTGAGGCCTTTGGGGGTGATGCCAAATGTCAGACAAGCCCGAGAAAATAAAATATGGGAGTGTAATCTGGCTAGGGCGAAGGCATGTTTGCGGAGGGAATGTAAATAAAACTTAATGGGGTCGTTGTGGAGGTGTTGTGAGGGTGACATGGTACTAGAAGGTGGAAAGTGGAGCACGAGGCTGAAATGAAAATGAAAATAAATATAAAAATATATGGGGAGAGATAAAGGTAAAACTAGAAAGCAAATGGAGATCTGGTGTGAAAAAAGGCGAAAAAGGGTTGGTTAGAGCTGGGCTGTTGATCCTGTGGTGAACTTGTGTAGGTAGATGACGATGTGCATAAAGGTTAGGTGGTTGTGTTGCCGCCAAAACACGTTAAAGGGTGGAGAAATACGGGAAAATTTCGAATAAAATACGTGAGGATGTATTAAAAGGAGTGGTTTGGTGGTGGCAGATTATGGAAATGAAGCTAACAATTGTCTGATGAAGAAATAATGACGTTAAAACCTGTGGGAAGCGGCTAAAAATGATCAGTGATGTGAGAAAAACGGAAATGGAAATAAAGCAAAAGTTATTAAAACTAGCCGAAAAGGTTGTTTAATAGCTGAAAGGAACTGTTTGTGAACTGGAAACGGTGGATTATATAGCAGCGGTAGTGTTGTAAGCGGAAAAAAATTTTTTGGTTATGGTTTGGAAGTGGGTTACGTATTATTACGTATTATTGAGTATATATAGGCGGGATAAAATTGTATACTGGATTACGGTAAAAAAGGAGAAGGTGAATAGAAAGTGAAACTGCTGGCAAAAACAGAAAGAGGAAATAAGACGACAGAAAAGACTACGAAATGTAACAGTGACAATAACAATAACAACAACAATAACAAACGTGATTGTTGGGTTCAAATTAATGATATGAATATAATAGAGGGAAACATTCCACGTGGGAAAAATATATCTAAAAAGAAAGATGATGAGACTTACCAAACAAAAGCGCTGGCAGGTCGATAGACACACAAACAAACACAAACATACACACAAAATTCTAGCTTTCGCAACCAACAGTTGCCTCGTCAGGAAAGAGGGAAGGAGAGGGAAAGACAAAAGGATTTGGGTTTTAAGGGAGAGGGTAAGGAGTCATTCCAATCCCGGGAGCGGAAAGACTTACCTTAGGGGGAAAAAAGGACAGGTATACACTCGCACACACACACCTATCCATCTGCATATACACAAGACACGAGTAGACATTTGTAAAGGCAAAGAGTTTGGGCAGAGATGTCAGTCGGGGCGGAAGTACAGAGGCAAAGATGATGTTGAAAGACAGGTGAGGTATGAGCGGCGGCAAATTGACATTAGAAATTAGCGGAGATTGAGGCCTGGCGGATAGCGAGAAGAGAGGATATGCTGAAGGGCAAGTTCCCATCTTCGGAGTTCTGACAGGATGGTGTTAGTGGGAAGTATCCAGATAACCCGGACGGTGTAACACTGTGCCAAGATGTGCTGGCCGTGCACCAAGGCATGTTTAGCCACAGGGTGATCCTCATTACCAACAAACACTGTCTGCCTGTGTCCATTCATGTGAATGGACAGTTTGTTGCTGGTCATTCCCACATAGAACGCTTCACAGTGTAGGCAGGTCAGTTGGTAAATCACGTGGGTTCTTTCACACATGGCTCTGCCTTTGATCGTGTACACCTTCCGGATTACAGTACTGGAATAGGTGGTAGTGGGAGGGTGTATGGGACAGGTTTTACACCGGTGCGGTTACAGGGGTAGGAGCCAGAGGGTAGGGAAGGTGGTTTGGGGATTTCATAGGGATGAACTAAGAGGTTACGAAGGTTAGGTGGACGGCGGAAAGACACTCTTGGTGGAGTGGGGAGGATTTCATGAAGGATGGATCTCATTTCAGGGCAGGATTTGAGGAAGTCGTATCCCTGCTGGAGAGCCACATTCAGAATCTGATCCAGTCCCGGAAAGTATCCTGTCACAAGTGGGGCACTTTTGGGGTTCTGCTTGTGTCTGTATATGAGTGGATGGATATGTGTGTGTGTGCGAGTGTATACCCGTCCTTTTTTCCCCCTAAGGTAAGTCTTTCCGCTCCCGGGACTGGAATGACTCCTTACCCTCTCCCTTAAAACCCACATCCTTTCGTCTTTCCCTCTCCTTCCCTCTTTCCTGATGAGGCAACAGTTTGTTGCGAAAGCTTG